>NC_079883.1:19164614-19789614 GCF_029227915.1 Hydractinia symbiolongicarpus
ATGGTATGGGGAACAGGCCTTGGTTGCTTGTGGGCACCAAGAAGATTTTCGGTAGAAAAAATATTGCTTTATAATCTGCAATATAATCTCCGCTGATATATCAACATTTTCTAAAAATACGGACGGAGTCAACTCATCGACTGCAACATGCTTGGTTTTTTCCCATAGACTTCATCACGATATCATCGTTATTCAAGACATAATCAAACTCCCAGGATGGAAACATCCCTTATTGATTAAAAAAATATTGAGAAATAGGCATTGCTTGTGCATTGAATACCCGCTGTTTCGATATAGTTGATGTTGGCCTGGTGATAACTACAACACAACTTTAGCTGCAGCTGGTCCTGGATTACATCGCTTGTTAATTTCATAAGTTTTACTATTGAGAAGTGGGATTCATCATCGTCACCACGAACAAAATGAAGGAACAGAATGAAAATTTGTGAAACCAACATATTTGATTATTAGCAACCGAGTTAAAAAAAAATTAAATAATGGCAGCTTTACTATATGCTTTAATGGTTAACATTCCAACTTCTGAAAATGTGCTATACTATACGGACTTTTAGACATTTTTGTTTGTGTTGAGCGCGCATTAGCCTCATTTAACTAGGCTTTCTTTAAGAAACATCTACTTAACATACACAAAAATTGATAAGATTTAAAGGGTTGAGAAAAATTGATAGTTTCAGATATAAAAATAAAGACAAATGTAATAGTTCATAAATAAAATTTAGACAAAAAGTGCACCATGCGTAATGTTCCATGAGCGAAGCTCGGGAATTGAATTAAAGTAATTGTCTTAACCAATACAAAAAACGATGAGGCAAAAACAAACCATCGCGCTATCGCGATTGAATTATGTCAGTTCTCACACTACATCTTTTGCAACTCACTTCTACATAAAATTATCGGTATAGAAGCTGTAAACATACACCATATAAGAACTACTATAACAGTTAAAATATCTTTTACTCTGTATCAAACTTCTGGACGGTCTCTGTGCAATCTTCAAAGTTTAAAAATTTTACTCCTCATTTGTGTTATTTTGAATATTTTGAAATCTTTCAAGCCGTCTTCTTCGGAGTTCATTATCAGGACTCATCTGCAAACCTTCATCGTTGTTCTTTTTGTCGTCAACGTCAATATCACGTTGCATGGTAATATTCTCAACATAATTACAAGGTGTGGACGACGTCCCCACATCCGCAGCAGTTGTTGATGTTTCATTTGAGATAATGTCGTTTAAACTCGAAATAGTTGTAGTGGATTTAGTTGCGGTCTCTGGTGATGGTATCGATTCGTTGTTTGCCGTGTTTGTTGAAGACATCGCACTGTAGAATAAGTTCGAAATAAAATGTGACGAAATGAAAAAATAAAACAATGAACACACTAAATTATAAATAATTCTCGATGCATGCTTATTTTATAAGAAACGTGTACAACCTTGCAAAAAATTGTATGCAAATTCTCGCTAAGGCAAACTTTGTACGCGTTTAGTAGCACCAACAAAGTATGGTTGTGAACAAAGGTTTTCACAATAAACAACTCTCAAGTTATTTACTGTGAAAAAAATCATACCCAATTGTCGTCACAACTTGCGAATACTGGTTTAATTGCACAATTACAGAGTCAAGTAGTGAATGAACATTTCTCAACAATCGCACACGAGACTCCACATTTTCACGTTCTTGACCTTCCATTTGATGCAGTTGCTCTAATGACAATGTTGACAAGTCTAAATTTGACGAAGGAAACATTGGAGGTGCTGCCATAGCTGAAACGTTTAAAGGGAAATTTAAAATCAACAAGTCTTACACATCATATGTGTGTATGTACATGAACAGCTAAAAGACACAAACAAACTTACACATAAACGGAGGAGGTGGAGGTGTCAAAAAAGAAGGAGGAGATCCAAACATAAACGACGGAGGTGGCATCTGTAACACAACAAGAAGGTGAAATAGCAATCAAAATAAAATCTGAAAGCCAGTAAGTAGAATACAAAATGCAAGGAACATACAGTAACCGGAAACAAGAAATTTGGAGATGTTGTCTCATTCGTTGAAGCTTGAGTTGTTTGTGATGTTGCAGCACTTGTTTGCGGTAAAACACCAGGAGGCATACCTGGTGGCATACCAAACGGGGAACCAGCAGGAGGCGGCATACCTGTGAATGGGGGGGCACCTATTGAAAGCAAAAACCAGTGCATAAGTAAGACGCTTAAACGTTCATCCCTAACACAAAGATAATTCGGTTAATTTTGTACCTGCCCGAGGCATGCCAGCTGGAGGTTGTTGTTGTTGTTGTTGTTGTTGTGCTGGAGGTTGCATTGTTTGCGCTCGTGCAGATAATACATCCATTCGGCATGTTGGACAAGACTGCTGACGTTGAAACCATGATCGCAAGCAATGCGCGTGAAAGATATGATTACATGGTAATTTCTTGCCAGCAGTCATCTGTTCACGACATATGATACACGTATTGTCAACCTGACGCAACTCCCCTTCGCTAGCATTCAAAAACCTGCAAAAAAATTGAAAAACATCAAGTTTAAAACATAAGTGAAAGCCCCAAAATTGAATGTTTTGCTATTAGAAACATTGTCCCCTATTAATAGACTATTTTGGAATTAGGATAAATTTTCTACCGCGATGGGGCAAGTTGGACTTTATACCCTCCGTTTTCGGTAGCAAAGCATAAAAAAGTGCTAAAAAGAAGGGGCTATTTTAAGAGATTTATGACCTTGGCAAGTTCTTCTTTACATTTGGGCACCAGTACTAAAATCTGGACCCTTGGATCTCGCAATTTTTTAAATCACCTTGGATTTGGCATGTTTTTTTTAACTTTTAATTTTACTCCGAAACAAGATCCGATAGCCTTAAAATATGATCTTGACACATAAACATAAGCAAAAACATTCAAAACAAGCTGCAAATCTCCCAAAAAAATTTCTATTTTCCCTGGACCTTATAAGAATTTTTTAAGAATTACATTAACCTTGATCTTTGAAATATGCGTTTACTTCTTTCATCCAAACAAATACATATTTAAGAATGATGTATGTTTTAAATGCTACGAAATTGCCTTGATTTTCCCTGAACATTATAAAAAAATTATCATTTAAGTTTGTAAAATTTTCCAAATTCCCTGAAAAAAATCAGCCATTTTGCAGGCTTCCCAAACGTATTCATGTACAGATACGTCATTAGTCCTACCTAGTATTCATGTATGCAATCGCTCTTCGAGATAAAATCACATCGCTGAGCGACTTCTTGAACGACCTGTAGTAAATAAGACGAAACATGGACCCTTCAAATTAAAATGAAATTTATTGTGTTTGGATGGATGTTAAGCAACTGCCTACCTGATGGTCAAGTACATCGGTCTGATGGCAAACAGGGGGAAGGTATGTATTTTCACCATAACTCCAACAAATGCTACGTATAAACAACACTTTACAAGACCTAAACAAGAAATAGCATGAATAATATTTCATATAAATATATCGAAGTCTAACCCCGATAACTTCCTTTTCCATTCTCCTGTCAACTTTTTTGGTACTTTAACAATCTAACCCTCGATAACTCGAATCACAGGTTTACACCTCGCTACTACCCCTTCTATAACTCGACCGTCTTTCTGAGTGAGGAAAGATGGTTATTCGCCGTTCTAGGCGAAGAATGCGAAGAAATTGAAAGTTTTAAATGGCGTAACAATATTTTACTGTTTCGTTTCAACTTTTCTCCCGTATGCTATGCCAAAATTTTTGCATTTCTTGATAATTGATCTGACTTGTTTCTTTGCAGACACGCTTATCTATAATTTTATAACAGAAAGTATGACGCACCGAAACACCGATATAAAAGTGTACCTGTAATAAGTTCAGCATAAAGTAAGTAGACGTTTTTATTCTCCCAGGGATGTTCACTAATGTAATCGATAGTGTGAAGAACATATTTCATGATAATTGCGACAACCATCACCAATAAAATGGCGTACTAAATTTAAAAATTCTGTCGTAAGCATTTTCCTTGAAACTTCTTAAACAAGTATATGTTAATTGCAAATCTTTTAAAAACATCCACCACTCTCCTAGGTTGACTTAAAAGCGTGCACAAAAATCTGAAAAATAGAGATCTTATGTCTGTGGAACTTTTAATTAAATTGAAGGAGCCCTTTCGTACCCTAACAAAATTAATTATTCCTATTATTATTCACTTTTAATAATTTTCGCGTGTACAACAAAAATCTATTTTTCTTATCGAAAAGGTTAATTACCTCAAATCCGAAAACCATTTGAACTGACGCTCCGCTTGACAAAGTTGTTTTAAAAGCGTGATGAATCAGAGCAGAGTCAAGTGTTCCCAATAACAACAGTAAAGCTAAATTAAAGCAATTGTTAAAAAATGTGCATGTCAATAATATATTTTGATGTGTTCAATAAAAAATCGTAAAAAAATGCCTACTATTTACGCGAATATGAAACAATACAGTTATGATGGGGCTTCTTTCCATCTAGAAACAAACAGGTATAAAAAATTCAGCTTCGTCCAGCTGTGTTGATGCAACACATATTTTTGCATGCAATTTACCTTATGTGTTAGCGTGCTTTTTTTTTAATTTCGATATTTCTGACCTTTTTTCAGTTAGTTATTTAAGATTTTGCTGTGAGCAGACGTATGTCGAAGTGGAGAATAATTTTGTTAAATTAAGTGATTTATTGTCATCTGCATTGTTTTTATTACTTTATTACTTTACAATAGTACTGCATTGGCATTGTTTCGTTATTATTACAAGCTCGTGAGCTTGTTACAAGCTCGTGAGCTTGTATTAAAACGCAAATGTGTCCTACAAGAATGGAAATTTTTGCCTCTTTGAGCACCGACACGGAAGTAGTCGTGTGTTCGAATCTCATCTTGGTAACTATTTTTACTTTTATTTTCTTTTTACTAGCTCGTAACTATGTCCGAAATAATCAATTACAACGTCACAGATTTAAAATTCGTACCTAAACTCTCTAAGTACTTGGAAGTCATCTAAATGACGTTTCAGGCTGAAATTGGTATTTGTTTTCGACAAAATTTGGCACAGTTAACAAAAAAAGTATGCTGAACATAATAGTGACATCATAATTTTGATTTTCGCCACTTAAATGTCATTTTAGGCCAAAATTAAAACTATTTTAGACAAAACTTGGCAAAGTTAACAAAGAAAGTATGCCGAACATGATGTTGACATTAAAATTTTGATTTTTTGTCACCTAAATGTCATTTTAGGCCAAAATTGGTCCAAAAATTAAAACTATTTTAGACAAAACTTGGCAAAGTAAACAAAAAAAGTATGCCAAACATTATGGTGACATTAAAATTTTGGTTTTTTGTCACCTAAATGTCATTTTAGGCCAATATTTGTCCGAAAATTAAGACTACTTTATTTTCGACAAAATTTGGTACAGTTAACAAAAAAAGTATGCTGAACATGATAGTGACATCAAAATTTTAATTTTTTGTCACCTAAATGCTGTTTAAGCTCATAAACGTTTCAATCGCGCAACTTTCAACCATGGCTGTATTAGAAACTGTAGAATTGGCTCGCATTGTGGATGTTTCAGAGTTGTGCATAAAGATAAGATTAGTGTTCACAAGCTTCATTTAACTAACTGGTAAAGTAAAGGTGTTTCCGCCAAAGTTTTTAAAAGTGAATATAGGCAGAATTAAGGTCTCTCCAAATGCCTGAAAAGTAGTCTGCGAAAAATAAAATTTCCACAACAATACGTAAGAGAAAAACGAAGACGCTCCACCATATATAAATAATTACGAGAACGAAATTCTTTTCGCTACGAAAAGAATTTCGTTCTCGCTTTCTTCTTTCTGTCAGTCAGTTTACCCCAGACTGACCCAACGAAAATTGAAATTTCGAGGAATTTTTTGTTCAAGAAGATATGTCGTGTCTAACTTCGTAACAGAAATCATCAAATCAAATTTAATAGACAGCTTTTTGTAAACTTTATTCGCGAGGTTGTTTACATATATCATACGTCTTGTTGGATTTGGTATTGTTTTGCAACAATTTAGTTATTACATAAAACTTGCGAAATTTGTTTGGTTTTATAATATAATCGTTCTCACAACAGATCTAACAGAAACCGGTCGCAGAAAAATGTTCCTTTTTAAAAATATTTTTTTATTATCGACAGTGTTGTTTTTTATTATAACAAAAAAATTAAAGGAAACAAAGCATCGACAACAGAAATCAAAGGTAAAATAAAAAAATCTAAGAGCCGTGTATTGTATATCATAACACAAGTGCAACATCATTAACATGATTTTGAAGGCTGGCGATATCGAAAAAATCGAGGGACTGGTTTACAACAACAATCTAACGTAACAGATCTTGTTGTTACCGCACCTAGCAATCGTAACGTATCATCGAAATGTACAGTATGCAAGAAAGGAGTTGGTACAAATGGAAAGCGATTACTTTGTACACATTGTTATGAAATACTCATGTCACTTGTTTGAACCTTTCAAAATCAGAACAAAAGAGGTACACTGTAGCAACGGTTGAAAATTGGACATGTAGTGATTTCACCATTACACTTTTACCCTTCCACAACTGAAGACATTTCGATACATCAACATCTGACGAAGTTATCGAAACTACCCTATAAAAAACAAAAATCTAGAAAAATTAAAGAAAACTCCAAATACACTTCAATCGCCCATCTTAACGTTCAGTCACTCATGTCTACTTTTAACGAATTCTCTATCATGGTAAATGACTATAAATTTTATATTGTAGCTGTAACCGAAACTTGGCTAACAGATGACACGTACCAACAACATTATGTTCAAATACCAGGCTACAAAACTGTATTTAAAAACTGCATAGGGAAAAAAGATAAGGGAGTCGGGTTTTATCTCAAAGAGACTCTTAGTTTCAAAGTTAGAAACAATTTAAAAAAACATCATGATTCACTTATTTGTAGAACTACGGGGAAAAAATAAGAACTCCCCTGTTCCTATGTGTGGCCTATCGAATGAAAAGGAAAAACTGGAATGGTTAGATAAATTTAATAGCAGAGGTATACACAAAGTGACAAAGTGTCCTTATTCTGACAGGCGACTTTACCATCGATTTGCTCGGAGAAAGTAGAGAATCTACCAAACGGTATCGAGACATATTACAAACATTTTCATTACATCAACACGTGTCATACCAACAAGAAAACAAAAATCAACAATTGATCACATCAGCAGCAATACCAACAAAATTATCCATCGTGACGTAATTAACATTGACGAGATTTCCGACCACAACACTCCGTTCGTTTTAAACATCAAAAAAGAACGATTTGAAAAACGTTATAAATACGTACGATGCGAAAAGAACATGAGCAAAAATATTGCTGACTTCAAACAACTACCAATTAATCTGGTCTACGCTTACGACGACCCAGACGATCAAATTACTACTCTCAACTAATTAGTTATGCATTGTATATCAGGGCACACTCCGACGAAAAGAATGAAGTTTACACGTCCTCCAGCACCATGGATAAAGGATCCAGAGATCACCGTTGCGAAAAACAATCTAGAAAACAATCTACAAACCATATCACTTGAGCTGAACCACTGTGATGAAAATTCGCGCAAAGAATATCACACTGCAAGAAATACATAGAAAAAATCAATCCAACCAAAAAGGCAACCTTTTTACGAAAAGCCTCAGTTCAAAGAATCCTAAGAAAGTATGGAAAACGGTTCAACAAGTTCGATAAGTCACTGATTCTGTCTCTTTTAAACTATTGTAATGTTGTTTACGGTCAAATTCCGAAATATCTACAAAACAGATAACAAAGAATTCAAATTTGTACTGCCAGATACGTACTGGGAAAGTATGCCAACACAGCAGACATTGTCAACCTGAACTGGCTATTGTTGAAAACGCGGAAAATAACGTCGTAAAACTTGTGTTTCGAGAGCTTTACGATAAAAACTGGCCGACTTATCTTCAAATGGAGACTGTAAGAAAACTTCGTTCGAGTAGCTTTGACATCAAAATTGACTATGGCGAGAAATGCACTTGCAAGAACAAGCTACTATTTTTAATAATTTACCACCAAGCGTAGTAATAAAAGTTTATTTAACAGAGGCAAGAAAATTTTATAAGAAAAAGGCTTTTGCTCGGATATTAATATCATAACAATATTTCATCTTATGTTTTAATGTTTAATATTTGTCAGACTATTTTCTGTTTTATTATTCCTAGCTAATCAGCTATTTTTTTCCCATTTTATGTGCTCAGACAGGCTTCTTAGTTGCACCCAGCCCCCTTTTTTCACTCATTCTTGCTTTTGACATTACGTTGGCTCTTTTCTCCGCCCCTTTCCCTATTTACTCGATTATTTTCCAGCAAACTCTTTAATTTTTGTTTTAAAAATATCTTTCTAATTTTTTTTTTTTGACGATGACGATGATGGTGATTATCTATATAAGAATACGCCAGTTCCATGTGTCAGGCAGAGTGGATGTGGTTTTTTTTAAAGGAACAGCCGCGGTCACTTTTGCTAAACTTTTATTTTTATTCTGTCTTTTGTGTGCTTTTTCAAATTCATTTAAAAATTTTTGTTATTGAAGATATTATTTCGGTTTGTCTGTTCAGTATTCATATTACTGTGGAAAGTTTATCATTTCTTGAACATGATAGTTTAGTAGGCGACGTTTCGGGTGATCCTTCTCTCATCATCGGGCAAAGTAAAATGATGTTGCGCATGAATTTATATAATTGCAGAGGATCGAAATTTATAAAAATTAACCAATCAGAAACGAGCTGATAATTACAGTTAATTACGGTAATTAACATTTTCGGACCTAGATGTAGGTAACTACTTCTTCTGTAGGGCTGGTAACCAAATCTCAGAAAGTTGATACGAGATGCTGTTTATGTGTTTGTTACGTCCATGTGTTCATGGAGCTCTTCTGGATGTTCAAGAAATGATAAACTTTCCACAGTAACAAAATTTTTGTTTTATAAAAAAGTCACGGTTAATTTATTTTATTGTTCTCATAAAAACCTTTGTGAAATGATGTAAACTTTATTACGCAAAAGTCACGGGTAATTAATTTTTATTACTCCCTTAAGCATGTGTCTATTGTTATATGAAAAACATATTGGTTTTATTTATTCCCGTTTGAATGAAATTAACAACAAAACGTTTTGACGAAAAGAACATTGAATTTTATTGTTGATTTCGCTCACTATTTTGCTGTTTTTTTATTTGGTATCTATAGTGGATTTTTCCACGGGACTAAATACTAGTCTCTATAATAATACAGAGACTGTGTCTGTTTGTAACAGGCAAAGTGGATTATATTTTTTGCAATTTTCTTTAAAAGCGTCTATAATATATCCCCTATAAAAATGTTCCGTATTTTAAAAACGTTTTGTTTACAGTATTGTTCAAAAGTTTTAATTCATTGTTCATACTTTTTTATTGAAATTTACAACAAATCACTTTGTGATATAAAACATAAATAAATTTTAAATGTTCTTGAGTAAATTTCTCTAGGGATTTTCGTTTATAACGTTTTTCAGCCTTCCTAATAAGATTATTAACAAACATTTTTGTGATAAGAAGCACAATAAATTTTAAGACAATTAGTGGATTATTCAACGGGTTTAAATGCTAGTATATATTAAAACAATCAAGTTCTAAATCAACTTTTAAAGCCAATATTTAAAAAGTTGTTTATCAAGTTCTACCAACCAGGTAGATATACTACAAATTTTATCAAATTAAACTTACGTAATCGACCCGATCTTCCACCAGCCAATGAAAAGCTTTCATAAAGAGTAAGAAAGTAAATAGTGCAACAAATTTTGGACTGAAGTCATCGCGAAAAACAGTGAAAGCCAGACACGTTTCCGTGATCACATACCAGAACTTTTCGATCAGATGCTAAAAAAACCCACAAACAAACTGATTCAGTGGACAAAACCTAGGGCTAGGTTGCCATACTGAATGTATGAAATAACTGTTCCGAATAAGCACAAAAGCACAATATTTCCAGGTGTTCTAAGGATATATATTCAAAAATACGAGGTTCAAAATTGGTTTAAAGCGTACTTAGGTCTAGTGGCATGTCAAGCAAAGAAACATAAGTACTCATTTCTCATTTACCTCCACTTCAGATGCTCGTAATTGACCAAAAAATATTTTTCTCAAAGCTTTGCCCAGCAAAAATATGAGAGCGAACCCCTGTGCATATAATACCTAAAATATTACAAAAATATGTTGAAGTTACAACTAGAAAAGAGTTTTATAAATGCATAAGTGCAAAAATGGTTTCATACTTCCGAACTTTTTTCAACTGTTTTATTTTTCCCAGCTATTAGTATTACAAACATATACACATTACAGGTGCGACATCAGGCTTACCATACATTTAAGTGTTTGATCATTGTCAAACGCCGCATTCATGCTTTCACTGGTTCTGGTATGTGTTATGTACTGGTAAAAAAACTTTTCTTAATAAAAGCAATGTTGACACATTTACAGTATTGAAATATTTTCCATGAGAAAATTTGAGAAAAAACGAAATGAACTACAAGAAAAAAGCACATATTCATATAAAATATTGCTATATGTATCTCCATAAAAAGATGTAAAATGACAATGACCGAAGTTCAAGTGTTCATGGCCTATTTGGAAATCAATTACTAATCCAAAGGTTTACAGATATTTTATCAAGAAGAAATAAAAAAAACGTGTAAATAGTATAGAATGCTTACTGCAATACTTGGATTAGATTTTGTCAGATAGACAATTGAAGGATAAAATTGTTGTTTTTGGTAAAAAGCATTTCCAATAACAGCTGCAGTACATAGGGTTACCCCCAACGTAATCAACGCAACCCTCATTCTGGTTTCGCCAACCATACGAGATGACACAATTCCTTAAATTTAATGTTTCATGAAGAATAACTAAAAACAAAGCCAAAAATATTATACTTTTCAAAAATAGCAACATATTAGTTAAGCATAGTTAAAGAGCTTTATAAAAAATACGTTTTGACAAGCTTTTGAGTATGATCTCTTCATCAGGTGAATAAAACATTGCAGTTGGGTGTATAAACATTGAATAGAACACTTGAGTGAGTACATAAATTATAAAATTATAATGCATTAAAAACATGTGTATACTTACATTATCTACAATTACCTTAAAATGCCTAATTTATTAAAAAAAGAGGTTAAAATTCAAAAAGTTAATTAAAACAGTAATGACGAAAAAGAAGGAGAGCATAGAAGCATATAGTCCAACACCCTCCGTCATTACAAAAATGCTGAGATGTGGAAAACCCATAAGCGTATTCCACACTAAGGATTTCACAACATGTGGAGTGCTTAAGTGCTCACCGTGAATGTTCAAGCTAAAGTAACAAAGCGCTCATCAAGGCCTGGTGGTAGAAAAGTTTTTAATTTATATGTTGCCTAAAAGTATCTTGCTCTTTAAGCTGTGCCTCACTAAAAGATCTGTCAATTATTTGAAAAAAAAATCACTCTCATACTATGATAATCTATGAACACAAAACGTTTAAAAGACCTGACTGTTTTAATCTCTGATGAACCTGATTCTTTTATCTTTAACCCTATTCGGTACAGGGTTTTTCAAGCATATTAAGACCAGAGAAGGTGGATTCCTCCCTACCTTCATAATTTTTGATAGGCTTGCCTAAATTAAATCAAACTTGGTACATTTTATAGTACGTCATGATAAACAAAATGGGGGCAATAAATTTTAACTTATGTCTGCAATTTTTCTGTGACGTCTTCGGAAGCTTGAAATTTGTTCAAAATATTAAAAAAAAACAGGAAATCAGATTAATCATGTGTTTAAAATTTACAGAATGATTCACCTTGATAAAATTAAGTTGTGTTGTATAAGTACCAAGTTCTAAGATCCTGACAAGTTATTATATATTTCCGAGTAATAGCCAACATCTAAGTTTCTGAGAGATGGGACCTGAAAAATTGGTGCGCAGGTGCCTAATAGATAAATATTAAAACTCAGTAAGTATCAAACTATCCAACATAGCAAAAAAGATTGAATATAAGAAAACCGGCAGGGGGGGGGGGGTGAGTGGAATCCGTCCGTACCAAATAGGGTTAAGAAATTTCTAAATTGGCTTTTATAGTTCATAAACCTATATCTTAAATTTGTTGTTGTACTACCAATATACAGTTTTACACGTTAATTTTTAAATTAAGCTATTAGAATTACAATCAAATTACCTTTTCTTAAATTATATATATGTTTTACTATCATCAAAACTGAAAAAAGTGCTCATATTTTCTAAAATATTACAAACCTGTCAACTTTTCTTACCACGACCTACTTATATATTTGCTTGGGAATTACAATCTTGAAGCTGAGTTCAATTAGAAGAGATAAAATGCCTAAAAATAGATTATTGTACTTATTTAAAATTTCATAGGCTAAGTTGTGGTTATCCCTCACTGCTTACTGTATATGACAGCAGTTCTCAAGAAAAGCTTCCTTGGCCCTCTGATATTTCTAATACTAAATAGAAGACAGACTTTGACATCATTTTTGAGACATTGCATAGTTTTGCTAATGACACCCACATCTCCATAGAAATAAAATCAGCTAGGCGGCATTTACATGAAGATTTCACTTTGCCCAAAGTCAAAATTCAATACTTCTATGCACTATGAAAACACTGGTACTGTTTACATGAACAAGGCGAAGTGAGTTTCACTTTGGCCTGATTTTTATACTTTGCTCAGTAATTCATTGTGTAAACAGACAAGTGAAAAGCAATCAATCTGCATGTTCAAATAAACATTGAGCATGTGCAATTTCATGTCAACAAATCCTTTTAGCAAAAAACGCCCCTTTAACATGGACCACCCCCGAAGTGAATATCTAACCCGAAGTGAAATGTTATGTTAACACTAACGTTTTTCACTGTGGAGTGAAATTCACTTCGGGCTTCATGTAAACACCACCTTAGTAACTCCACATATCTTGCTTGTTTGCAAACAGATCTTGACACTGTATATAACTAAGCATTTGACAATTAATATACCCCTTTAACAGTAACAAATTTAAATGAGAATAGGAGTCAAGGAGTTGTGAGTTAGGTAGTTGCCAAGGGGAAAGATGAAGAATTGCTACATTTTACGGTAAAAAAGTTGAAAGTCGGATTTTCTAACTTCAGTAGAGCTCATTAGTTTTTATATTTTTAACACACAATACGTGAAATTGTGAAATCATTTCACTTCTTCAGGCCTTGCTATGAGAGGCATGCAATCGCACGCGTATGTTTTCACACACACGCACGAAACGTCCAAGGTTTGCGATTAGGCACATGCACAAAATTGTATAAAAGTATAGCTATAGCATAATTTCTTTATTTACCTTGCATTTATTATATATTTTTTAATCTTGATTTTCAGCCCACTTCGAAAAGATAATTTACATACGAAAAATTAATTTAGAACAGGGTAGCTAGTTAATTAGCAGGGTATTGAGGATATATCAAAGCGAGAAATGACTAGCTTTTTCATTTTGTTTTTTCTTCAATACTGCTGCTGTGTTTTTAGTAAAATATACTATATATATATATATTGATGAGGTCAAAAACCATTCTTGTTAAAAGATTTCGTGTCTGTTTTTTCTTATTATATATATGTATACTTTTTTTACAAAAAAACATGTCCAATGCTTGTCGTGACACCCTCTTCTGTTATGCTTATTTTTTAATGTTACAAAAAGACTATTAGTGGGGCTTACTATGTTCTTCGTGTGCAGGGACTTGTTAGAAGCAATTTTTTGACTGGAATCTGGTTTTTGGTTGATTTAAATACAAAAAATACTAGGTGTCATTTTTTTCCATATCTGGGTGTGGCCATGGTGACATCATCCAGCTTCTGGTCAGTAAAATATCAAAGTTGTAATTTTGGATTTTTTTCTTTTCCAGCTGATAGAACATACAAAAATGAACAAAAGATATATAAAAACTATATTTTGAAAATGAGGCACTCAAGAGATACAGGGATTTTAAAGTTTCAAATTTCAGGGGCAAAATACGTATTCGAAAATTGTGTGACTATAAAAAAAAAAGTTTAGGTAGCAAAATGTTTTTGTTTTGCAATGATAGTTGTTTACAAAAGTACAGTTGTATGAGACAAGTGCATTCTATAAAGAGTAATTTGTTTTTATAGCAGTTTTGAAGTTATTAATGTAATAGTGTTACCCCCTGAAAATTCTTATATATCATTTAAGACATTATAATGCACAGTGTTTGTTCCATATTTCATTAGATATTGCTAAATACAAGTAATCTTATACCTGTTAGTAGTTTAAATTGTCGAATTATATTAGTAATTTGAAGTAAAAGGTAGCAGGTGAAAGTTAAAAGATTGCATAAAACTTTTTTCAGTATGATATTTCTATGATGTGGTTTTTTGTGATAGATTTCCTATGAATAGTGAAAGTAAAGTTTATTTTATTAGAATAGACACAGTTAAGTTAAAAAATATGAATAAAGAAATTCCATATAAAAAAGGACTGATTTCAGCTTAGAAAAGTGCATAATTTGTCAAGAGAACAATGGCAAGAAAGTATGTTGTGATTTTTCAATGATTCTTAGCTTTACGGTTTTAAGCTACTTTATTTTGGAAATTGTTATTCTCATTTTTTATAGATCACTGCTTTTCCAAAATTTGAAAGCATGAAAGAGTTAATTGAATGCCTTATTGAAAGAGCCAATTATGAAGATTGAACATTTATTAATTCCTTTGACAACTTGGAAAGTTTGTCAGTTGAATCACTAGTTGATAAAAACGCTTTTTACCATCAAGAATGTTACAAAAGTGTAAAACAAATCACAGTATAACTTATACACCATTATCTCCACCGAAATCTTTACGCTCCAAAATTACTTTATTTGACAAGTAGTGTTGTGTTATATATCAAAAGGAAGGAGGTAAACTCCATAAGGTTGTCGTCCTTTCAACTGGGCATAAACTGCTACATGTCGCACAACAACTACCACACCAAAGTTTGTTTATAAGGCTCAACTCTGTTTCAAATGCAGCTGACACATAAGCAAATGATATCCAATATCACCTTAATTGTTGGGTTATGACACAGCGACAAGTTTCTAGTGCATCTACGAATGAAATTAATTATGAAGAACAAGAGTTAAACGATGTCGCAAAGATTGTAGCAGACATTGAGATAGTAAACATTGTGAAATGTGCCATAAAGAATGTAGAATCGAAAAAATTGCTTGACATGAACAGTGTGAATACTACATATCACAATTTATTAGAGAATGAAATACATCAGCATAAAATCACAAACGATACCTGAAACAATTATTGGCAGATAAATTAACCAATATTGTATTCTCCAGACCCAAATCTAAAAGAGAAGCTGAAATAATCTGTTTACGTGTTGCTTATAACAATGCAATTGAAAGTTACAGAAATTCACTTGATGACTATAATCAATTGTTTGATGCTGCTGTCAAGATATCTTACGACAAGAGAGTTGGAAATTTACTGGTGAATTTAATAGCTTCAATCTTCCAGAAAGTCTTAAATTACTTCTACAGTGGATCATTGTAGGCCCAAAGTATGTAGTTGATATGTGCCCAAAGAAAAAAGAGGCCATTGATACAAATGTCAGAAACGTTAGAGAAATTGTCATCAATTTTGTAAAAACAAAGAGACAAACTGATTATAATTCTGCTAACGCATCGTTTCGTAGCACTGCAGAAACACCATTTTTAATAGGTTTAGGTCTCTATATTCATCAACATACGAGAAGCAAGAAAGTAATCAACACGTTTAGCAATTTAAATCTGTCAATCACATATCAAGAGGTGATACAAATTGAAACAGATATTGCAAACTGTGTCACCGATAACATAGAAACAAACAGAGGTTTTTATGTTCCACCTAACATTTTGGAAAACACTTCAATTCATTCGCAATAGATAACACAGACTTCAAATATGACACTCCTGATTTGTTGATCGAATAACTCCCATTTCACATGGATTCCGTCAAGTTCGCTTAGTATCTGATCGATATGTGAAGAATTCGTTAAAATCAAGGACGAGGCATAAAAGAACAACAGGCAATGAGATTCGATATCAAGTCACATATGTAACCTCAATTGCAAATATCAATCTGAAACAATTTCTATCACACATTGACACCAAACAAGATTTAACAATATACTTGGCAAGGCATGTTATTGATTACTTAGAGAGAGAACATAGGAAATACATGGTCACATACGATTTAACGAGTTAAAGTAATATCAATACATACCCAGATAATATAATGCGCCATGACCACGAAGAAGCTGATACTTTACTTATACTTCAAGCTCATGACATTGCTCAAGCTGATCACTTCACAGATTGTGTAGTCTACTCACCAGATACTGATGTATTTCTGTTAATTTTACACTATTCACAAGATTTGCCACAGGTATGTTTAGTTCTTATATAGGTTGTAGTATTTGTAACCTTGTTTTTCAAAGTTAAGTAATTAGCAAAAATTATAGAAAGGATGCGATTAAAACACCTTTTCCAATTTAGGCACTAAAGTTTTGGACTGGAAAAGGGATAAATATAGAGATGTCGATGTCAACGCTTGTTTTGAAAATCTTGGTCCAAGTCATTGTAAATCACTTTTGGCATTTCACGTGTTTACTGGGTGCGACCAAACCAGAAGGTTTTGTGGAAAATCAAAAACAACTTGGTGGAACCATTTCATAACAACTGACAATGACACATTGGATGCATTTTCAAGGCTGGGCATTGCTGATGCCTTTTACCATCTCTTGGGATACTGAAAGTAGTGGAAAGATTTGTTGTTTCCCTTTACGGTGGTACCAAATGCCCGAAAAATATCACGTCATTATTCTCTAAATTTCAACAAGAAGCAGATAAATTGCCACCAACGTTTGGTGCTTTTAAGTACAAATCATTCCGTACCCATTATATTACTATCAGCCCTCGAAATTAGCCAAAAAACGTGTCTCACTACCGTATAACATAACACTTCTTACACAGGCAAGACTCTGCTAGTCAACAAAGGAAGTAACTCTCTGAACTTTTTCCAAGCAGAACCAGTAACACTTCTTCCAACACCCCCTTCACTGCCCAACATGTATCACTTAAGTAACAGAAGTTCTCAACTATCTTTAACGAGCTACTGTTGTTCATCATTGAAGCTGGAAATTCTTCATTCTTTATAATCTCACCTTTGCAACGCTTGCATACAAACTGAATATCAGCTCTTAACCTTCCACCAATACTACTGCACTTCTTATGCACCCAATGCTTGCAAGTCTGACAAAAAATTGAGTTACTGCCAACCCCTTTCCTGCAAACTCCACAAGGCCACTTGCCAACTACAAGGTCACAGTTGGCTGCAATGCTACTAATCATGACTTTAGACTTTGCTGTGTTCACCCTTAGCCCTTTCTCTTCTAGTCCTTTCTTCCACTTCTCAAACTTTTCAACTAATTCTTTCATCGACTCTGCTATGAGAACCAAATCATCTGCATACAATAACTCCCATGGACAACCTGTTCTGAACTCCATCGACAGTGCTTCTAAGACTAGAACAACCAACAAAGGACTAAGTACAGAACCCTGATGTACACCAACATTTACACTAAATTCATCACTAAGTGAATTCTTAATCTTGACACAACTTCTAGCATTGCTGTACATAGACTGTACCATCTTACGATGGTACAGTCTATGTACTAGCCACTCATCCACACCTAATTTTCTCATAGCCCACCAAATAACTTTACGTGGCACTCTATCAAAAGCTTTCTCTAAATCTACAAAGGCAAAATAGAGATTCTTTCTCTTTCCTAAATACCTTTCCTGAAGCTGTCTGAGTAAAAATACTGCATCTGTAGTGCCACGCCCTGGAACAAAACCAAATCTTATCTATATCAATTCTTTCTCTAAGTAACTGGACCTAAATAAACCAAAAAGCCTTAAGATAAAATTTTTTCTACTCAACAGGGGTGGAAATAACTTCAGTAATGAGTATATAACATTACTTTAAAACGTCAAATTTAAATGGGCATTTTTACTTTCTCTTTAAAGTATAACTACTAACAAACAACATCTCATCCCTAACGCAAAATATGTTTTTCACAGATTCTTTGGTGTAAATATCGGCAATTATACCCCTTGAATTCTAAAAATTAAACATTTAATATGTTATAAACAGTTGATTTTTTAAATATGGTTTTTTGACATTTTTTACTTGTTTTTATATTATCTATCAATCAAAAAAGAAAAAAAATTAAAATTCCAACTTTGATATTTAACTGACCAGAAAAGTGATGACGTCAGCCAGGGCCACACCCAAATATGGAAAAAATGCACCTACTGTTTTTTGTATTCAAATCAACCAAAGAAAAGATTCCATTTAAAAAATTACTTCTAAAAAATTACAAGTCTCTGCACACAAAGCTTTAATTTGTAACATAGTGACCTTTGCTTCGAATAAACGGCCGGGCATTAATTAAATTTTTTGACATTTTTAGGGGGTGTCATTCAAGGAGGGCGTTTAAAAGAGGGGTGCGTTTATTAATTTTTTACACTTCGTCTCTTTTGCAGTTTTTAAGGATACCTATAATATATATCATCACAACAAAAAATAAAAGATATTCACATGTTTTAGAGAATGAACTTCAAAATCGAAAAACTAAATTTCCAACCTAATTAAATCTAAGATTTAGGAAAAAAGTAAGTAAGTATACTTTTACCATTCGAGGGGGCTGTTTATTTAAAAAATGACTGAAAAGGAGGGGTGTAAAGTTAAAATTCAAAAAGTACAAAATTTATAAAAAAGTTTATATTTATATTTATAATTATTTAGTGATATTTTAGTTTGAGTGACACACCATGGTAATCATCAGCATCCAGGCTACCATATTTGTTTTTGGTTGCCATGCCTACCTGGTGTGATGTATATATAAGTTTTGCCACTCCTTTTTTGTCATTCTTCAGTCAGCTCTTGATTAGTCAACATCAAGTTTTTGAGTTTCAATGCACAATATTTCAATGCACAACAATGATGATGATCTTACTTACACAATATTTCTATGAGTGATATAGCTTGTTCTTCAATTTCACATAAGTTTACACTTGTCACACATTTTCATAGTACTTTACACTGGGCAGCTGGTAAGTATTAGCTATTCTATGTCAAATATTTTATTTAAATTTGAACTGGATATTTACCGTAATTTTGTATTTATTTAGTTTGAACGTATATCAAGATATCAATTCAAATCAAAATTTTTGTTGTTACAAACACTTCCCTCTCGTGTGACGCCTTAACAAGGGGCCTCCATTCGAGTGCGGGGGGTAATAGAAGGGGGCGTTTATTCAAAGCATTATGTTAATTACTACTTTGTGCGCGAATTTAGTTTTGATATTCACCTTCACAGGTCAGTATTTTCAAATAAAATTTAAAAAAAACGATCTAAACATTATTAAAAGTAAAAAATATAACTTAAATTTAATTTTTAAAGCCACAAGCAGATCGAAGCTGAGTTTAATAGTATTCGCAACAACAACTAGCCAGACCCATCAAAATTTCCCTTCCCACTAGGAACTTGGAATAGTTAAGATGGAAAAAATTATGCTGGGTCGCAAACGAATTTCCTGCAATCAGAATACTGACTGCACTTTTTGATTGGCTACTCTCAGGTATCTTGGTTAGCACAGAGAAGAAAAAGCTATAGCTGAAAAGAGTTATCAGAGGTTGCTTATAACACTGATTTGATTGGATTGGGATAATTTTTTTGATGATGTTGTAGAAGGGCCAGCTACGCAGGTCAAGACAGAATGGGTAGTGAAGGCTATTAGGAAAATTAAGATTGGCAAGGCTGTGAGGGTATCAGGTGTTGGGGCAGAGGTGGTAAAAGCATCTGGATATACTGGAGTTGAGCTGATTACAAACTTGCTATTCAGAATATAAAGGATGGCGTTATCCTGAGTGACTGGCAGTCGGGTGTAATAGTGCAATGTTTCAGGGGCAAGGGTGATGCATTAGAAAGAGGTAAGAGGGATTGAAATTTGTTGAAAGCTATTAAAACAGTTACTACGAGAAAAATTGGTATGGATAAAATGCAATTCGGTGTTGTTCCAGGTTGTGGCAATAAAGATGCAATATTTTTACTCAGACAGCTTCAGAAAAAGTATTTAAAAATAGAAAGAATCTCTATTTTGCTTTGCAGATTTGGAGAAAGCTGTTGATAGAGTACCATATAAAGTTATTTGGTGGGCCATGAGAAAATTAGGTGTGGATGAGTGCCTAGTACATAGACTGTACCATCGTAAGATGGTGCAGTCTATGTACAGCAATGGTAGAAGCCGTGTCAGGATTAACGCTTCACTAAGTAATGAATTTAAGGTAAATGTTGGTGTATGGACAACAGGGTTCTGTACTTAGTCCCTTGTAAATGTTTTATTCTTTTAACGCTGTCAATAGAACTCAGAACAGGTCGTCCATGGGAGTTATTGTATGCAGATGATTTGGTTTTCATAGCGGAGTCGATGGATAAATTATTAAAAAATTTGAGAAATGGAAGAATGGCTAGAAGAGAAAGGGTTAAGAGTGAATGCAGCAAAGTTGCAGCATTGAAGCCAAGTGTGACCTTGTATTCGGAAAGTGGCCTTGTTGAGTTCGCAGGAAGCAGACATTGAGTACATAAAAAGTGCAGTGGTATTGAAGGAACGTAAGCGGACATTTAGTTTGTATGCAAGCATTGACAGGCGAGAGTATGTATATATATACACAATGAATTATTTCCAGCTTCAAGGATGCACAACAGTTGCTCGTTAGAGATAACTGATATATATATATATCTATATATATATATATATATATATATATATATATATATATATATATATATATATATATATATATATATATATATATATATATATATATATATATATACAAGAATGAGAGTTTTTGTTGTTTACAGTTTGACTCGGCAAGTGTTTTTAATTCAGAAGGTCAGTAAAAAACTTACTTCTTTAGCTAGATTACCGACAGCGTTGATCATCACAACCATGAGAGTTATACACAAAGCTTAAAAACACCGGGTCAAAGTTGCAATAGGCTGGGCGCAGCCTAGCACCTGAACTTGAAATTCACTTAATCTTGCCCTTGGGGTCCATAGTGTTCTTTCATATGAGGATAAAATGTGTATGTATAAGTAGTACTTTAGTAAGTAGTAATATCAAAGAGAAAGAAGAAACAACAAAAAGTATATACACATTTTACTCTCAATATCAACAGAACGCTACATTTCCTGTGATCTATAAATTTAGTCAGGCAGGCATAGAAAGCAGGAAAAAGCGCACAGAAAAAAATAGAAGGCTGTAAACTGCTGGATCTTACCAACATAAACACTTTTTCTTTTATAAGAGTATCAGGCTGGGATTTAAAGTAAGACAATAGATATTTTGTTTAGAACAATAGAGAATAATAACTAAATAAGAAATGCTCAAACCCAAAAAGACTAGGTGGTCTAAGTTAAGAATTGCCACAGACTTTCTACTGCTTACTATATCTCTTCCCCTCTAGTGTACGTATTACTCCACTGTTGTTAAATACACTCAACAGAAAAATATGAAATTTGAAACAGGTTAAGTTTTTTTTAGCTGTCGTGTCAGATATTTCTACGGGGCCTGGCTGCCATTTTTACAACAACAAAGTGAAATCGCTCAGACCGTTACAGGGTGTCATCATAAAACACAAGAAGGGTTTAATGATAAATTATGACCTACAATAAGACAAATTTTGTAATATCGTATATTAATATTTATAGTAAGAAGATGGTACGGGAGAAAAAAGAAATTGGATACCACAGTAGCGTAATTAATTTCCGAATTGTCCAATTATTTTAACCCCTTGTTAATTTCTCCATTCTTGGCGATGACTCCATTTAGCACCGGGCTAAGTGGTTCCGACACACGACGTACAACATAATTAGCACTCCTTCATACATCATCGAGCGAAGCGAGTGAAGCGAAAATGTGGAACGTTGAGTACAGTTATCTTAAGATAACAAATGTTATCTTAAGATAACTCTATTAATGTGACTTTGGAATGCGTGCATATTCACATTAATGTTCTGATTGTAAGATAACTCGAGTAATCTTAAGATAACGTATTAATGTGATAATTATATCTTTACTTTGTAGTTATCTTGAGATTAGAGCTGTTATTAATACATTTTGACGATATTTTTCGTAACTTAAGATAACTCGTGTTATCTAAAGATAGCATTATCTTCGTTCCAAACGCGTTAAATTACGCAATAAAAATCAATTACAGCGTTGAAGTGTCAACTTCGTTCCCAGTTAGTTTTACATTTTAAGCGCGAAACTTTACCATGCACGCTAGTTCTAGCGGTACGCAAATAGCGAATTTAATTATGCGCATGCGCGAAAAATTGTTTTTTAAATATAGCGCCTCAGAGGCGAAAGCCCGATTCTTGGTCAGATTGCCTATCCCAAAATTGATGCTTTTTACGGCGATTTAACCAACAAACTAAGGAAATGTACTATTTTAATTGAAGGAAGTGAGGCCAGGTTACGTAACTAAGCGAAAAAAACATCTTACTTGCTTTTGTTTTGAAGTTACGCGGTAAAAAAACAAAACGAAAGTAAACACAAAAAATGACCTAGCTACATCATTAAATATCTCGACAACCAAAGTTTTTTTACCAAAGAGGTTTTTACAGCATTTAGTTCAGACCTTAAGCTCTTCAAAAAACTATGTTTGGAATGCATTTCACTTTTTTCCTAAAAATTTAAAGACTTGAAACAGACCCTACTTTTTGAAAAAAATATGGCCGCCACAAACCATGAAAACATGTTGGCAAAACTTTGTAGAGTTTGTGGAGAATTTTTAACTAAAAGTAAAGGTATTGCAAAACAGAAAATGACATTGGAGAAGGAATTAGAACTACTTTTTGTTCATATCCAGGAGGATGTGGACAACATTCATCCCAAATATGTTTGCTTTCGGTGTTACAACACACTTAAAAATATTGAAAATAGGAATACAACAACACAGTTGAAACCTAAAAATTGGTCTCCCCATACAGAAGTTTGCTCTGTATGTGAAAATGTTCAAGGTATGAAAAAAGGAGGCAGGCCATCAAAAAAGAAGAAAACAGGACGACCAAGTACTTTTAAGCCGATATGGTCAAGAAAAGCCTTAGAGGAAATTAGTGACAAAAATTTAAATGACATTATTCCACCCGTTGTCAGTCACCATGGCTTAGAAAAAAATCCACATTACAAGTTTTGTTTGTGCATGCTTTGTGGAAATCTTCTGAGACAACCTTTAATGGTTATCACATGTGAACATGCATTTTGTAAAGAATGCATCCTTATATATCTTGAAGGAAGTTTTCAAGATGAAAGTGAATGCCCTAAGTGCAAACGCGATGACATCATCACTCTTGTCAACCAATCAAATTTAAAACCAAGTTTGCACCGAAACCACATGGTAAATAGTTTACAAGTTGACTGTGATAACAAATGTGGAGAGAAATTTACATTGGATAAATTACATGAGCTTAAATTACACAATATATCGTGCAACACATCCACAAGTTCAAATACAAGTGCAAATTATTCAATAAGAGATGTATTTTTATTGGACGAGTCATCTCCTGTTCCAAGAGAAATAGAGGATGCCACCTTGCATGTTTTAAAACATAAAATGAAACAATCAACTGATATAAATAACAGCATAGAATTTAAAAGTGGAGGACCTAGGGTATGTATCTCAGTTAATGGAAAATGCATATATTTACAAAAATAACTGATTTACATATCCAAATTTTTTTACATTATATATATATATACATATATATCCTTGATATTTTAAAAATTAAATAAAATTAAACTAATGATTTCAAACAAATTTATTTTAGCCCTACATGTTCACCTCAACACCGAAACCGGTTAAAAATAGTAATGAAGTTTGCAAGCGGACCATAGAAAAAAGGAACAAGTTTTTAAAAAACCAATTACTTTTTTCTTCTGGTGGAAATGAAAGTGGGTTCAGCGTACAAACTGGCAAATTAGTCAAGAGTCTGAAGGAAAATGAGAGAGTAGAAATACTCAAGAGAGCCAATATAACAACAAAGAGTATAACTCCAGAGGAATTTGTAGCAATGAAGGCAGACTTGAGTATTCCCTGGTCAAAATTAAAAACAATGTCAAGGTATGGCTGAAAATTGAGTACATATATGAAAATTCACAAAAAAGACAGAATAGACATGTTACACCTTTTTAAATAAGACTTTTAAAATCATGAGACTCAAATGAAAAGTATGATTCTTATGAAAAAGGTGTTATACATCTACCTGTTTATATATTTATCATAATAGCATTTATGCAAAATTAATACCTTAAGGAAAGAAAGTGTGTCAGCAGTGTTGGTGGATTAGTGCTCATCAAATTTATTTTATTTAGCATCTGTCAAATTAAATTCTTACCAAAAAAGAAAACTGCAAACTTTATTTTCCTAAGGTATATAGTATGCACATTTAAAAAAATAATAATATTCTGCATATAGATGGTTATCAACCTTTAACATATCCATACCATCACAGAGAAAACAAAGAAAAGTGGCTACGGAATGGACTGGTGATCAATTGCGTTCAGAACTAGCTCCATTCTCATTCGAAGTTAAAGGGCACAAAGGCAAATTTGAAATAAGAAGTGCAGCATGGGTTTATGTTGAAAGCCTGGAATCCCAAGTCAAAACAATGTTTCACTGTCTAAGACAGTAGGTTTTTGTGTTTACTTACTCTTAGGAAAAAGATACATATAGTTAAAAAAAACTTAAAAAATAAATAAAAATAAAAATTTAAGACAGATGCAATTCTACTTCTATTTAGGAATGGACTATTAACTGATTACCCCTTCATGAATAATGAAATACATGTAAAAATAGGAGGAGATCATGGCGGTGGTTCATTCAAGCTTTCATTTCAAATATGTAACACAAAGAATCCAAACAGCAAGGTAAAAGAAAGTCCTAGATAACTTTTACTACCTTTTAGAAAAAAAACATTATTTTCCTATGATTTTTATAGTCAAACACTGTGGTCTTCAGTATCTTTGAGGCCAAGGATAGAAGATCAAATTTGAAAATTGGGACAAGTCGATTTACAGAACAAATTGATAGACTACAGTCCAGCAAATTTGGGTTGGTATTTATCACATTTTTGTTAGAGTTAACACTTCTATGTTTAAAATTTATACCTATATTCTACATTTAGTGACCAGAGAGTAAGAGTATTTCTTTCGGGTGATTACGAATTTTTAAGCAGTGCATATGGCATAACCGGAGCTAACGGTATGTAAAAATAGTACAAAATATAAAAAAAGTACAAAATATAAAATGTATTAGTCAAAATAAAAAATCACATTTTATTTTATTTTCATTTAAAATATTCAGGGAGACACCCATGTTTGTATTGCATAGCAACAAAAGAAGAAATACAGAAACCTGTGGATATGCGTGGAAAATTTCCTGTAAGAACCCTGGAAACTTTGAAGGAGAATTTAGCAAAATTTAGAGACTCTGGTGGCAATTTGAAGAATGCAAAATTCAACTACAATGTAATTGATGACCCACTTTTTAACATTCCAATTGACCAGGTAAGTAAAATTCATGCTATACTATACTGTATGTATATTTTTGATCACTGTTGCCTCCAAAACTATTGTTTTAAAATACATTTTAGTCATAGTTATATATATTAGTGATAATAAAGTAATATTTAATCAGTCAAGTTTTATTACTCAATTTTAGGCATCTTTACCTGGACTACACATTTCCTTGGGATGTTTTTTAAAATTTTTTACAATGTTTGAAGATAAATGCCACAGTGTGGACATCGCGTTAGCAACCAAGATGGCAAACGCTAATCAGAAAACCCAAGAAGAGGAATTTAACAAGTTTATTGCTTTAACATCAGAAATAGACTTGTTAGAAAAAAATATTGAAGACTGTGATGAAAAGATCCAATTGATTAATGACACCATCATTGCAGCTGTAATGCGAGACCCAAACAATGAGGATAAAATTAAAAACATGTACCAACTAAGAATTGAACACTTTGAAGCAAAAAAGATTGAAAAGGTATAAATATTAAATTTGAAGACAAATTTTTTCAAAACAAATGCAAAAAAATATTCTCAATTTAATTCAATATTTTAGACCAACCGTATTGAGGAGTTAAAAGAAGCAAACAATTTTAAAAAAACTGATGGTCCTTGTGTGCAAGCAGTTGATGCTATCCTCAACAAGCTCAACATTAAACGCCAAGCTTATTATGGTGGTAGCTTTATTGGAAATCATGTAAATAAAATGCTTGAGGTGAAAAAATAATGTTCTATATTATATATTTTTTAATAAGCAACTTACCATTAACGAACTAGGGCTTGAATAGTAATTAATAATATTTGCTTATTATTAAAAAAGTGCATTAACAGAAACTGTAATCAACAACATTTGATATTTAGCCTAACAACTTTATCCAAATGTGCAATATACTTCCAATCACTGTCACTAAACTTGGATACAATGGATCAGACATACATGCAGATGCTATTTTACATGCTGAAAACTTTAAACAGCTGTTTTTACATTATTCGAAATGTCACAAAACATTAAATACACGTGAAGTTATGAACCAAGACAAAATTGAAAACTTTGGTAGGTATATTATATAAACACTAATAATTGGTCACATTTTTGCACAAATTACACACATATATAAAAGCCATAACATGTAAACATTTGTTTTAGAACTAAATGTAAAAGAACTGATGGTGTTTCTTCGAGATATATTTCCCCTTCAATCGATCACTCCAAAGTTACATCTACTTGAGGATCATGCCGTAAACTTTGTTTCTGCTTGGGGTACAGGTTTAGGGTTCTATGGAGAACAAGGTGCAGAAAGCATCCATGCTGAATTCAATGGCATTGCACGGCTATACCATGCAGTAAAACCGGACACAAATCGTCTACTTTTAATGACAAAGGAGCATTATTTGCGATGTAACCCCGTAGGACAAGGGATGGTTCCTGAAATAAAAAAGAGAAAACTCTCTACTAGCTAGCTCTAGCTGATGTTTATAGAGCATCCCTTCACAATGTGTATATCATGTATATATAATGTAAATATTTTTATTGGATGTTCATTGAATAGCTAGGCTGACTCACCGTGGTGTGGAAGGTGCCTTTTTCCTTCGACTTTGTGATAATAAAAACACCACAAAAAAAAGTGAAATGGTTTTTAATTTACTAAACTTACCATCAGGATGGTGTTGATAAGCTAAATCTAAGAGTCTTTCCTACAGAAAACTTTAGTTAAAAAGATATTACAATTTTACTACACCCACTACCAATTTTAATGTTTTGGAAGGGGACGAAGTCCCACGTCAAATACTGGAGAAAACAATAAACTTTTTTATAACTTACTTATTCCTCCGGCTACATCGCTCCTTCCTCTTCAGAAAAATTCTCAATGTAGAAAACCGCGCGTACTATAAACTATTTAAAAACTTAAAATCAACGAAGCGTTGCAATCTATTGTCTTTCCCTTGCTCGGCGTAGCTATGGTTACCATTTTTAAAAAGTTTAGTTTTCACGAGCGTGATTCAGCGCATGCACACAAATAAATTCGTCCCGTAAATATGCGTGCATGTGCGTTGCGATTTTGCGTGTAGAAATTTTAAAGTAAAAAGAGTGTCTACTCGCGTATTACGCAAGAATTAAGTAAAATTAAAATGAAAAAAGGACATAATTTCAGAAGATACAAGGCATTTCAGTAACATTTTTTCCGAAATTTTGTAATGTATAAATTTTCAAAATAGTAATTCTATTTGTGCCTTCAAATTTATTTGGTTAGGATAGAGGTCTGGCGAAAAACAAACAAGTGGAAAATGATAAGTAAACATACAAATTAGTCAGTCGTTAAAAACAGTCAATAAAACGAATTGGATTTGTTCCGCCAAGTAACGTAGATACTGTAGTTAAATCAGATTTAGTATTTGAACTTACAATGTGTCAAATCCATACCGCTAAGTTTTGCGTTTTAAGCTTCAATTAGACAATTGCGACAATTAGAGAGACAACTTCAGAGATTATTCATGTACGACTTGTAGATTGGTAATTAAAACATTGTTATAAACATTTGCATTGGGCTTTAAATACTGCCTTTTGGTACTTATTACTGCGGATTAAATTCTGGTATTAGTATTAATAAGGTTCTTTCATACTGTTACAAGCTCTTATACAATTATTATATTACTAGTCGGAGCCCGTACCTTAAATATGACATTTCGTGTTTTCGTAACACGACTATTTCTTTCGCAAAAAGAGACAGACAGAATACGGCTGACTAGCCGGTAGCCCGTGGATTCTGTTCTATATTTTGTTTCCGTACCTCAACGTTTTTCTCGCGCACAAAAAGACAGACGGAATACCGCTATTATTAAAGAGATATGCCTGATTTATATAATGAATAGCTTATGTGCACGTAGACAATAAATCCAGATTCTTCTCAGCAATATTTATTTTTTGAGCCCTGGCGGATCCTCCAGCTTATTGTCTCTTTTTTATATACCGATGTCAGAAAAGATACAAGAAAATCTTGTTTTGCTACTTATTCACGCTTTTTACGTTTTTAAGGTATTCCTACTTTTCCGAGAAGTGGTGAAAGTGGTCCAACTGGATCCAAATAAAAGGTATATTTATATTTATAAGAAAGATCGAACAAAGGATAATTTTTTTTAAATTCGCATTCGTATACCAGCAAAATATTCTTAACAAATTTCTCAATTTTGACGGACTAGAGGGAATAAAACATGACTTTGACGCGACTAACACAGTTTTACCAGCATAACACGAGACAGATCGAAACAATTCCTTTTAAAAATGATCACACAAAATGATGTCTTTCCCGTTTAAATAGTCATTTTTTTAGTATTCCGAATTGTCAGGATACTCGATAATGTCCAATTACTTCATGTATCAGGTAATAATATCATTCAAATGCAACTGATCCTTGGAGGAAAAAAGTTCCTTATTAAAAAATTTTACATCTAGGAAAGATGTTAAATCCGGAAAGTTTATAAGATCTAAATCATCAAATGTAACGATTACTTAAATGCATTTTTGCCTGAAAATATGCCTTTTTGCTGCTTTGTGAAAAAAAAAATTACCAAAGTAGAAAAAATCGAAAAAAGTAGTAGGGCGTGACTAAAGAAAAACATTAAAAACCATGGAGTGTAGATAAGCGTTATTAGGAAAGGGTGTGCACAATGAATTAAAATCTCCAACCTAATATCAAAGCATATTTTTTGCATATATTATTTCGATTTTTCCTAAAATTAGAAAATATGTTAAAACTTTTGCCGATTTTAATTTTAAATTTAGGTCACTCAGAAAAAGGAAAAAACACCCTACAGATTTTTTAAAATGACTAGATACGTGAAAACTAACACAATTTTCAAACTATATAAGAATACGGAAAAGACTTTGACATTATTGGATTTGTCGGAGTTTCTGGTGAGCGCAGAAAGTCCCAGAATTTCGTCTAGGGGGTAGTGTTTCCCAAACTTAACTAAGTTCAATATTTTTGTGGATTCAGAATGTTTTCATTAGTGAAACCTAACAGTAAGACCTTTGTTTGTATTTATTTACTTTTGAAAGTAATATTTATCAATTACAGTTAACTGCCGGTAACTCGAACCTCCAAGGGGACCAGAGAAAACAGTTCGACTTAACGAATGTCCGTTAATTCGAACTGAGACAAAAATGAGATATTAGTCTCAGTTTAAGGTGATTCTTTCCATATCTATAAAAGTGTTTGGAAACAAGTGCTTCAAGAAAAAGTTTATGGCGAAATTGAACAATTCTGTGGACAAATATGTTGTCGCTGTTAAGGTAGTACCCCTAGGAAAAAACTATATCGCAGAGGATTGTCTGTTCTGAAGATACTTGATGAGGATATTATAGTATGTGACAGTATGACAAAATTAAGTCAAAAATTTCATTGGTTGGTTGCCATGGTTACCCGTTGCTAGGAAAAGTATAGGCAAAATATGACATTTTGCTGCTCGAGGCCTAACCAAATAACTGAATAACATGCGCTATTTCAAGCGTCTTTTTGGCCGCGTATATTCCTTAAGTGTCACGTGTATGGATTAAGTGAAACGCATTTTTGTAAGGCTGACTCATCTTTCAGAGAACCGATGGTGTATTTTTTGGACAAAAAAAAAGCTAAAACAGGGCGAAACAGGCAATATCTCGACAAAATAACTGAAAGACAAAACTTGGATTTAAAAATCGGTTTCATTTAAACACTAGGTGGTACTAATGCCTGCATTGACAGAAGATCTTGAGAATTCTTGTTTCGCGTGGAATCGGAACTTAAACTTAAAGATTATTTTATGGACATTCTTGACATGTGGATCGACAAAAGGTGTACGCCAGCACTATTTCGACCCGAAAAGCACCAAACACCTAAGACCTTAAGTCTTAAGTCTAACTGATGACGAGTTCACTTCGGAGGGTGCATCGTTAAGACAGCTTTCTGACTGCATGTGGAACACCACATTTAATATTCAGAACTGTCATATATTGCCTTAGGAGGCCCTAAAGTATCATCTAGCTATTGCAAAGAATTAAACATCGACGGTGGGGCCAAAGAGCTGTCCAAAAATACGAAAATGATCACTCTGGGCACTGCTATGCAGTTATATTTGCGGTTGGTTGGAAAAAGTGGCAGAATGCGCAATAAAAACCTAAATTTGTCATAAGCACTACTTGCCACGGTATTCTAAGATGAATTTGCTGTCAGAAAACAGGAAAAAGACAATTCTTGAAATTTAAACATTTTTTCTAGTTGACCCGCCTTGACAAATGGGAAAGTGATTAGGTATTTGCCGTTAGGGAAAAACAGAAAGTTTGCCAGAACGATTTTGTATTTTCTATGAGCTGATCCCTGTAGAAAATGCGTTATCACTATTACTGCAAAAGCAGTAAATCTTGGAGATAGCGATGGCATGCAAATGCTTTGCATTATCCCACTGTCAGGACAAAAGTGTATGGTAGGCATTTTAAAAAAAACAGAACTTTTAATTTAAAAGAGGACTGTAACTTGCAAGGGAAGTAACTTTTGTTACGTGCAAGACTGTATTTATTTTCTAACATTCTTTCCACTTCTCCAGCCATCCATCTAACGCTTTAAAATTTTTAAGATCAAAACTTTCAGCAAATTCGAGAGAAAGTTCGAGTTATCCGAAGAAATTAACTCAATTGGGACCATGGTTCGAGAAAACGAATGTTCGAGTAATCCGGGGTTCGACTTAACGAGTAGTTTTTATAAGGAAGTATTAGGAATTATCCAAGGGACCGTAGAAAAAATTTCGAGCTAAAAAAATTTCGAATTAACCGGTGTTCGAGTTATTGGGAGTCCACTATAACCAAAATTTGTTTTAATTTTCACAAAGATCTTTCAGTTCACATTTTAAAAAACGAATTAGTCTAAATATCATTTAAAATATTAATCTGGTTCTTTGGGTATTTTTAGGGATACGTCTTACATTCCGCTCCTCGGGGAGATTTAATATATCTTGGCCATAGGTTATCTAAAATTTAAAAGTATTACCTCTTTTCTCCATAATTTGACTTTAATGTGTCAAGTAGTGTATTTTCTCATATACTTTTACTATCACCTCGAATAAATGCCCCCTTATGAAGGCTATTTAAGGGGGCGCTTATTCGAGGGGGCGTTTAATAGAAGGGGCGTTTATTCGAACCATAAAACGCGTTTTTGTTTCTCATAGTTCTTGAGTAATCTCCAATTTTCTCGCAACTTTAGTTAACTTAAGATAGCGCTAACATCAAAGGTAGAAAAGTCGTTAATGTTACCATGATCAAGAAATCTTACAATATTTCTCTGATAATTTGTTATCTTAAGATTACTCGAGTTATCTTACAATCAGAACATTAATGTGAATATGCACGCATTCCAAAGTCACATTAATAGAGTTATCTTAAGATAACATTTGTTGTCTTAAGATAACTGTATTAATGTGACTTTGGAGTGCCATAGAGTACACCAAGGAACTGAAAAATTTCTACAAAATCCCGTGTACTTTTGGCTACTGTTATTTATTGCTAACCCTACCAAACCTCCGACGCCGAGTAAGAAAAACAATTTATCAAAGATAAAGTAAGATAAAGTATGTATATATTATATTAAAGTATGTGTGGTATATTTCACAGACTTGAAATTTGCTTCATTTCCTTGTATTTAAATTAATTATAATACAAATAATTTCTCATTTATTTTGAAATGATGTTTTTAATTTATTTTAAATTTATTTTAAATAAAAATAATAGCTTTAAAACTGTTTTTGTTGTTTCAAATAATGTGTATGTAATGTAAAAAAATTAGCAAAGGCGCTATTCTCGTGGTAATCCCTTACATGTTTCCGTTTTTTGAACATGTGACTTTGTGGTTATCATATGTTCGGTTTTTTGTTAATAATCCAATAACATTGGTGATATTGGTGTTAAGTTGTAGATACTAGCTAAATTGCGAGATCGTCAGTTGATTACTACCGTCATCAGAATTTTCAGCCCCGTCCGGGTATGGACTAATCAATAATTCCTCGTGGTAGCGGGCCATGCTTTAGCAAGCATTCTCTATTAGCTAGGAGTATCAAATGTTGTAAAGTAGGTAAATTTTACTCACCATTTCCGTTGCTAGCGTCAAATTCGCTTGAACTGAAGAGATCGTTAGTCTGCATGATGAAAATTTATTTGATTTAATAAAAAAACGTTATTTTGAATAGTGTTGCTACGTTCTTGTTTCTGTTGTAAGAGGTCGTTTTATGGCCATTCTCAGTCTTATATATTGCTTCGGTAGGGCCGTTTGAGGGTCGTTTTTATTTATTTATTTTTTATTTTTTATTGTTCAGTCTTGTAGTTGTCATAGAAACCGATGTTTAAACTGAATGTGCGCACAGATTTATAAACGCAATTTTACCTTCAAAGCGTTTCAAGGCAAGATAGTGCCCAGGTTTCTATCATTCGTGTATGCTTTCTTGAATCCAGATGATATGCCTATCACTTATTACACAGGTTTTCTGTGTTGTTAAGATAGTATAAGTCGTTATTATCAGTATTTCATCATTACATCCAACCTCGTTTCCGGTGCTACGAAGATTTATTTGTAATCTATATCAGCCTTGTATGAAAAGTTAAATTCTAGCCATATGGTTCAGTGTTAAAGTTGTATTTTCAGGAACCCTTTTTATGGGTCGTAATTGTGTAATTTATTGATTGATTTATTTAAAATGGATGAGTGTAGTTGTCATAGAATTGAGAGTTTTTTAGTCAAACCGAATGTGAGTGCAGATGGAAGATTTTGTCATGTTGTTATGGAAACGAGATTTTTTCTTCGTATCGTTTCACAGTAAGGTAGTACCAAGGTTGTAACAGCTAACTTCTGCACCCAGTTATCTCTGCTTACACAGTTATCAAATATTATATATACACATGCACGTATTATGTTCATTTTCACGCGTATGTGAGTTTGTTATTAAGTTTTTGGTCATAAATTACTTGGTTTTGTGTGTATTAATTAGTTTGTAAATTAATTTTACAACCCATTCCACAGGCTATGATATATATTTGGATATCAGACTAACAAATAAAATGGCAAAACGCTAGCATGCAGTATTTTGCTAATATATCAAAAAACTGTTTTGGGTGTAACAATTTTATTATGATATTAATAAACTGAATGTTATACAAATCGAATAAACGTAAAAATTATAAAAATTATATTGAAAGGCAGTGGTCAGCAGATCTCATCTTTGCTCTGATTAAATATTCCTGTATATTTTTATGCTTGGTGAAAGTCAAGAATGGTTTGGTTGGAAAAACGAGTCGCAGAGCAGGGTCGCTCTCAATTATAAACCAATACTTGTGTAGTATTCGTTTAAGCGTTGTAAATTTTTCGTGGTAAGGTAAAATAAAAGGTAGAATGTGTTTGTCTTTGTTTTGGTCTCTGTCAGCATCACCACTATTGTCAGCGGTTCTGAAATGTATTCGTTTTTTATTAAACTTGTGCGTGGAGTTAGAAAGTACGTCTGATTGTTTTAATTTGGCGATTTTCCCGAATATTTCATCAACAAGCCGACCTTTGTATCCTCTGGTCAGCAAAATACTTTTAAGTTCATCGAGCTCACATTTTAAAATGCTATCTTGAATTGTTATCATGCGATAGCGGAGTGCTTGCGAATAAATTATACCCCTTTTGGTATGGTGAGGGTGATACGACGTAAAATGTAATAGTGCTCTGCTGTCAGTTGGTTTTATAAATAATTTGGTTTTGAGTTTTCTCGAGCGTTTATCTAAATAGATAGTCGTATCCAAAAAACTAATTTCCTCTGTTGAATACTCATAGGTCAATTTTATTGTAGGGTGTATTGAATTTAGATATGTGAAAAATTTGTGTAGTTCTTCTTCACTGTGTTCCCATATGAAGAATATGTCGTCTAGGAAACGAAGAAATATAGTGATTAAATTTGGAAACTTATCGAAAATAAACACCTGCTCAAAAAGACCCAGGAATAATGATGCGTATGGTGGTGCCACCTTCGTACCCATGGCTGTGCCAAGTAACTGCAGATATATTTCATTTAGGAACATGAAATAGTTATTTTCCAGTATAAACGAAAACAACGTTCGTATTACATGTTCATTGGGTGTGAATGAAGGCAGTGTGTTTCTGTATTTTCTAATGAAATGAATACACGCATCAACTCCTTCTTGATGAGGGATATTGGTGTAAAGTGAGGATACGTCTGCTGATACAAGTAAAACGTGTTCATTTTGTGCCGGTATGGTTTGTAACCGTTGTATTAGATGTTTGGTGTCCTTTACATAGGATTTTAATTTTGGTAAGAGAGGTTGCAGGCAAAGATTTAAAAATTCTGAGATATTTTCAGTTATAGAGTTAACGGCTGAAACTATTGGTCGTCCTGGAATGCCATCCTTATGAATTTTTGGCAGTATGTAAAATAGGGGCATTCTAGTGTTTTCAGGTGGTGTTATAAATTTGGCCGTGTTTTTGTTTATGTTGTGGCGACATAGAGAAATTTCTATGAAACCGTTGATATTAGTTTTAAGGTCTTTGCTAGGGTCAGTTTTCATTTTTGCGTAATATTTGTTGTTGAAGAGGTGGTCATAAACTTTTCTAATGTAGTCATCTTTACTCATGATGACTACACGACCACCCTTATCAGCTTTTTTAATCACTATATTATGGAAGTAATTTAAACAATTATAACGCGCCAAACCGTGTGTTATTTTATCGTTTTTTGTTTGTCTTCAGATCATGTGCAGATCAACAAGGTTACTTACTTAAACATAAGGTAGCTAGCAAGCTAGCTATATTTTGTAAGCTGCACGTGTGTAGTTTTTAAATTTTGTTGTAGCTAGCTTACATATACAACTAAACGTATAAAAGAGTTGAAGGTAATTTCTGGAATAAACATGGAGTAGATATAACATTACCTCCTGACTGTTGACACCTGTAGCTCTAGCTAGTAGGGCAGACATAAGGAGGGGCCGTGGACAAACAGTTTTCGTCTCCGTTACTGGCAAATTGGCAGCGGATTTTTAATGTTGAAACATTTTCTAATTTGTTGAATTTTTTTTCATTTTACCTAAAAGAAATAAAAAGGTGAAAAAGTGAAATTCGTCTTCATTTTTGCATTTTTAGCGGACGATGAATTACCCCCTCCCCGTCCTAACAACCAATTTGCCATTAACGGAGACGAAAACTGTTTGTCGACGTCCCCTAACCAATGTCTGGTGTTAAAGATCCAGCCGACCAACCCTGTTAGAGTCAGGCGCCTGACCCTTTTTTATAACATTTTTTTTGTTTGATGAAAAATATGACTTGTGCAGAAAATAGACATTTAAAAAGACATAAGCAAACATATGTACAGTATATAATTAAAAAAATGTGTAGTTTTGTTACTAAACCTCCATCAATGCATTTCGCTAAGTCGTGCTTATGCCCTCCTGAGAAAAAGGTTTAAAACAATGTGCAAAACCGTTATTTTAACAGAGCTCCAAGGGAGCCAAAGCTGCACCCGTCCTTTAAAATTTGTGTGCGTTTTCAGAACTGTTTGACACTTTGGAATTTTCTCGTAATATTAGTCGAAGGAATATTACATTACAATTTCTTGTCCACGTGTTTAAGCATATGAAGATTTTATTTTTTTAAAATTATGCCAAATTATATGTAAAAATTTCCATTTTATTTATATACTATAAACTATTCAACAGTCATTTTCTTCACCTAAACACAGAATCCTCTTTTTATCCAACGTGCTATTCTTTAATGAACGACGTCTTTCGACATAGTTTTCAAAATGGTCTGATTACAAAATACGTTTGACCTGGTTTGCCTTACCAAAGAAATGAATTAAGTCCCAGGGTGAAGTTGAGGACTTGTAATATTTTTGTATTTGTGTTAGTCTTATGGAGCTTTTAAAATTCTGTGTTGCACCTTAATTTAAGGATTAGGCAGGACATGTATAATTTTCCCTGCCGGATTGCAAAAATGTTGGTTGGAAAATAACATATAATATGTATAATGACATTTTTCTACATGTGTTTTTGATTGTGTTTAGGACTAGAAACTCTGATTTAATTTCTCTTATCATTGCGTCAATTAAATCCTTTAAAAAAAACATTTAGAATGATTTGACCAGATTCAGAAACTTTTGTTGGTATGGTTGAAACTTTTCAGTTAAAGATTACTAAAATCGCCTATTTTTTTAGTTTTTACTCATCGATGGACTGAGCAACCTTTTATTTGGCGCCTAAATGACTTTAACAATCAAATATTTGTCATGTTCACATGGCTAAGAGGAAGAATAAGATGATTTGACTGTTATAAATTTGTCAACTGGCCAAAAAAGCCATAAGTATAAGGGCAAGCTTAGGCAAATTTTTAAATATATACAATTTATACTTTTCAAATAAAAAACAGTGCTTTCAAATTTGTTGTCCTGGCCTAAAAAAGTAGCGATCTATGTGGTTAGCCTTTATAATTCTAATAAATTTACCCTATCAGTTTTTTTCCAGGATAACAAAGGCAGTTCTAGAGTGTTAAAAAACTTCCATTTGAGCTACAGAAACTTTTTAAATTTCTGTTCAATAAGCCACAACTGTTATGTAGGATTAAACCTGTATTAATATGAATTAACGCTTAAAAGAAGACAACCCTGAAAGTAAACAGAGGTGCACAACTTTATTTATTATATCAAGCATATTGTATCTAATAAACACTTTTTGAGAACTCTGTCCCAACAAATTATATATTTGTAGTTTAGAAGGTTAGCTCTAAATATTGTCCCTCAGAAGCACTGGATTTTAATGTATTTAGAAACTTTACTACAAAAAAGTTTTCTTTTTTTTTAGATTGCGTACAATGAGGGCGAGAGATGTTATCTTTCAATATGTGAGATAAAAAAAAAGAAAGCGAAACCTCACACCGCATTGTTATTGTTTTTTTTTGTCAAAAAATTTAAGCTGTTTTATAAATCTTGAAAAAGTTAATAAATTGTTTTCCTTTCTGTAGATTGTTTGTTTTATTTATTGTTTCCCGTATGTTTTTGAAATTCATTGCAACAGATTCCGTAGCTTCAAGAAATTGATTTTTATAACTGGTGCCATTATTTTTACATCGTCTCTATTATAATCTGCGACCCGAGTATTAACTTCCGGTTGAAAGAGGGTACCTTACGACGCGCATCCTCTGGATCCGTGGCATTTTCGCACACTACGGGCTGTACAACTCAATGTATTGCATACCTTTCAGAATAGGGTTTTAACTTTATAAAGTATAACTTTGCATGAATTATTGGCGCTAAAAGCTTCATCAATGCATAGTCACAAGAAAAAAGATAGTCTAGCAACAAACAATAGGCCATTGTTCTATGTTTTTACGGCTGAACTATAGTGGCTCCCAAGCCTCCGATCCTGCACAGAAGTTCAAAATGGCGCATTTTTTGGGTGTTGTGTGTACTTAGTTTGGTGTTTTTATTTCGACTTTGGGTGTTTTTCGTACAAGATTTTACTATGCCTGGTGAAAATTGTGCTATATATGGATGCTCTGTATCGAGGAGAAATAAAGACATCAGTATTTTCAAAGTTCCGTTGCCAAATAATGAAGTAAACAAAAAATGGGGAAAGGAGCTCATCAATATCATCACGAAATATAGGGAGGTAGATGACGAGCTGAGACGTCGCATTTCCAGGTTCAAATTGTTTATTTGTGAACGTCATTTCTCGGAGGATCAAATATGGGTTTACCCAACTCGAAAAAGTTTGAAAGAAGGAGAACTACCACATCTGAATCTTCCACAAAAAACACCCCATTACCAAAAAGAAAAAAGTCTACACTTTGAATGAAGCACACAACAAAACGGCTATTTTTATAGCCACACATTTGAAAAAATGTTATTAATTGGCAATTTTATCTAGTTCTCTTTATATTGTGGGACTGGAGATTGGATCACTTTAGGAGATGGTTATTGGATGAGTATGTATGTTTATTTTTTCTATGTCCCATCTATCTATTATTTTGTGAAAGCTATTAGCTATGGAAAAATTGCAATGTTGTCACTTTTTCAAAACGCGTCAAAATTACTCACGCATATATTTACAGGAAAATCAGAGGAATCCTGATATCTTAAATTGACCGTAAATGAAGTAACAGGATTTCTCACACGACACCTCTAAATCGTACTGTGAGGGATCCTGATTTTTGTCTGAAGTTCAACCAGAAAAAAAAAAAAAAGGAATGAATTTTTATTGTGATTTTTAGCCATGTGTAATGTTTTTTTATCACATGTGTGGCTATAAAAATAGCCATTGTGGCAGATTTTATAGTTCATGCCCGGAACTAGATGAATCAGTGACCCATGTCTTTGCTGCTACTGGCTTTTTTAATTTCAGTTCTCAATGATCTTTTCTTTGCAAGTTTTTTAGCAGCCTTACAGCCCTCGAAATAGCGGTCGGACATCGGACATTGTCCGACCCAGACGCAAATATGTCCGACGAAAATCAGTTCTGGCCTGTCATTTTGTCCGGCACGTTTCTCTAGCTACATCTCCCCTATTATAACTGCAAAAAATAAAAATTGAAACATGCAAAAATAACGAGATAATTTAAATATAATCTGTCTCTTTTAATCAATCTTCGTTCCGCTTCACTTTCGTTTTGTTTTCATCTGCCATGTGCCATCATGGAAGTTTCTTAATCATGATCACACACACCACAAATAATAAATGTGGTTAGGCGCCGTTAAAAAACAAAGTAAGGCTGCGCATTTTGATAAGCCAATTAAATCGCAAAAAATGCCGTCGCTAAAGAATACTCTAAAACATATAAACAAAATAGTTTTTAAGTTTGTATTTTTATAATTATTTGTAAAGTCATCACAAGCAAATAGGAAAAAATATGCTTCGTTTTCAAATTAAAAAAAAAAATGTTTTAAGTTTATCCACGTGGCTTAAATTTTTAACAAAATTTATACAAAACAAAATATTATACCGCACGTGGGTTTCGTTTTTAAAATTGTTTGAATAGAAATAGCACTTGCAGCATTAAGAAAAAATCAATTAAATGGGACCTGCTATGGTTTCGAATTGTTTTGTCAAACGAAGAAAAAAATTTTCCTTTACCTGCAACACTCCATCGTCTTAAAAAATTATTTAATTCATTTTAATATAAAACATCTCTGAGTGAGATCATTCGACTGGTAAAAGAACGCCGGTCGCTTGCGCTTTTATAAGAAATGAAAAAGTGTTCATTTCACATTTATCGCATGTAAGTTAGTTGCTCCTTCAAGTATGAGTGAAATTAATGATTTGCCTTGTTGTTTTTGCGAAAGAAGCACGAAGTATCGGTGTATATCGTGTCAAAAAACATCTTGTAACATATGTTCTACCGGTGTTAACAGTACAGTCAATGGGTACAGCGAAGAGGAAAAACGTGTTGGTAGATGTCCTGATTGTTCTGTTGTTATTAATAAGCAGCCGAAGAAAATCCAAAGAAGCATATTTTCAGCCTTTGGAAAAAACCCACCAACATTAGCGAAGCAATCAGCAACGAATATAGTAATTCTTCACTCTGTTATATTTAGTACTTTAATTTTCACAATATCTTTTGTGTCTCTTTAATTTGTTTTAATTGTTTATTTTGCAGACTACACCGCAGACCAAAGGCAAAACAAATCCGAAACAACACAAGCAAACAACATCAACAAGAACCGTAACACCTGCTACTGTTGAGAAGTGGAAAGCTGAGCTGGCACAACACAGCGTTGCTGAATGGCTGCTTTATGATATAAAAGATGGCAAGGTTAAGAACATGCGCTGTAAATTTTGTACGACGTATCAGTCCCAGATCAAAACATTGCCAAATTACAGCAACATCTTCGTTGTTGGCACCCAAAACTATAAAAAAAGTGCAGTAGAAGACCATGCCACGAAGAGTAGACATCACTTAAAAGCCCATAGCCTGTATTTGAAAGCAACAGGAGTTTCCCTGGATGAACGAGCTACAACGTTATCTGCGGCCGATTCTTCCAACGTTGTCGCTGGTTTGGCCAAGATGGATGAAAAAGATATGCAACGAACGAAAAAGAAATTTGAAGTGGCGTATTTTGTTGCTAAAAATCGCTTACCGTTGACAACATATCCGGAGTTAGAGACATACGTGAAAAACATAAGGCCCTTATGTTTTTCACGTATGTCTCTAACATAGGAAAAGCTGCGAACTCTTGTAAACATAGTAAGCATGTGTTCCAGAAGATTCATACTGACTTCTTTACTGACTTGTGGATCAATGGTATAACAGACACTTTTGAAATTGGAAAGTACAGAACAGTTTTTGAGCATATTTTTAACAAGGTCTTGACAATTTAGTGTTGTGCTGAAATTTGAAGTTTTCAACCGAAACATTTTTTTACATTCTCGAAAAAGTTCTTGTATTTGTTTGTTCACTCTCCACAAGCCACCACGGTCGCGTATATTGATCAATGTCTGTGAATCATCACAGTCAACTTTGCATGCTTGTAGGATTGATACAGCCTGTTTGTTGAATTCACTTTGTTGAGACTTTTTCGAAAAACGGAATTTTGTATAAAGCTTGTGAACGATAAATCCAGCCACATATTGCAGGCTTTTTTGTTCATTCTCCGAGATAGGTGTTACAGCTTCAGTTACAGAATCGACAACTTTATCATTACCCGAAAGATAAATTAAAACATGATTTGCAAGTTCTGTTAGAATAATATTGCTCAAAGTAGTGTCCTCAAATTTTGATGGAAGCAAGTTATCTTTCAATAGACCATAAAAGTTTGCATAAAAATCTTCTGCATCACCGTTATACTTTCCAATGATTGGCTTCAGTTTTTCCCAAAGTTTGACCGCATCATCATTAGAAACTTTGAAATCACAAAACACTTCCCTGGTTGATTTGGGTAAACATTGATCACCAAGGCATATCTCAGCACTCTTCGTGATAAGTACTTTCAACTTCAAAGGGTGTAGCTTTTTCAAAATTTGTTCTTCTTTACTAACTTTTGGTAATGAAGGACCAGCATTCGTCGATATTTCAGGAGTAACTTCAGTAGTGTGTTTGACATTGCGATGTCTAGTCAGGCCACGTTGTGATTTACAAATTTTATCACAATCCTGACAAGGATACCCAACTTCTTCGTAAGCTTCCACTTCCGTTATCACAGCATCTAATTCCACATTAAAATCCACATCTTCATCAAGAAAACCGCCTTCAAGTAACTCAAATAAATCATCAAGATCTTCGCCTGCAAGGTAGTCTCCTCCTGCATGCGCCGCCATTTTGAACTTCTGTGCAGGATGAGCGGGCCGTCCCAGGCTGATTGAGGATAGTTCGCGTAAACAATGCCGACGGTCCACGCAACTAGACTTTTTTCTTGTGACTATGATCAATGGTAAATTTACGTTACCAACACTGACAATATGGAAAGAAAATCGTTTTTGTTTAGTTTCGCGCGGATGTGCTTTTCTCGCACCTTCTGAAGAGAAATATTCCGCGCATGTTGAATTTTCGCCGAAAAATCACTACTTTAGCGCAACGAATTTTTGTTCCGCGGTGAGATTTTACAACCTCGTCCCTAGAATTGTTTCTACGTCTATGATATTCAGTTTTGTTGCATTTCCATATATCAGCTGCAGGAAGATGTTAGCACCTCGCCGTATTATATCAAAGAGAAACAAAGAGCACTAGGGACAACTATTGGCTAGTTTCAATTTTGCTTGCAACTGGCGCAATGCTTCGCAACCTTTTTTTAATTTCTAGTAAGTTTTTTTCTTACAACTAAACGGTCCGTGTAAACTTACCGTGTATTTTAGCTTTAAAGTAAACAACATGTGTCGGCAGCAACCATAAAGAGACACCGGGATATATTACAGAACGGAATGGGATGCTACTGGCATATTTCAAGGAATATGTGCGACATTTTTTTTCTGCTTCAGGCTAGACGACAAAGTGTCTGCTGCACGTACCGGAATCGTACATCGAAAAACTACTGAACTGGTACTGGATTTCTCCGGCTCACAGCTAGTGATCCGGCACAGGAATTTTCAGCAAACTTCCCAGTTTTTTGTGAAAATTTTATTTTGACAACGAAGACGATAAAATAAGTATTACTAGAAATGAAAAAATCAACTTAGAGAGGTTCTTGCTAAATACATGTTTAATCCCTTGACCGTTTGGAACGTTTCAATAGAATGATTCGTTTCAAAGAAGCAAAAGCCTGGTTTCTATTGGATACAAACCCTTGCATATTAAATAAGTAAGAGCCTAGATAACAAGACGCTTGAAGTTTTCTTGAAGAAACCAGCTGTACTGCTTTCATACGCGGAGAAGATATCCTTTTTCGCTGAAGAATTTTACAGTTTTGATACGGCATCTCGATAGGCATAAATTCACTATGTCGATTACTTTTGTTGTTGGGGAAAAATTTTCGACTTTGAATTGAAAACAAAATTAGATACATACAAAGAGAAGAATTTTGTTGATGTCTACGTTAGAGATAGTCGAACTGTTAAGGCTTCACAAAAAAGATTGACGAAAATAATAAAACCCGAGCTTCAGTACTATAAATTAAAATATGCTTGTGTTCATGGTGGAAGAAAATTCAAAGGAAGAGGCTCTGGAAACGAGCTGTTCAGTACGTATTTTGTTTACATTAATTAGCGACCCTGTTTCCAGACCTTTTTATTACTGTGTTCTATAAAACTGTTTTTTTTATATTTCTTTTAGTACTATAAAGCAAGACGTTTTCGCTCGCTTTGCGAGTAGATGAGTCTGGACAATTTTTTAGAAGTCAAAGAATTTCACGCAGACCATAATCACGAATTAAATAGGGTAGGCGATTCTAATCATCACTTATCCGAGACTTACCTTGACTAAATTTAAAGCATTTGCTATCTGAAAACCTTTTTATATTGTTTATAGCATTATGCTTTTAGATACAAACGTAGAGGAAGAGGAAAAAAGATTAAGAATTACAAAGTTTTTCAAAAATCATTTCCTTGATTTAATCAAGGCTGAATTGTGGCTAGCGGAAAACTCCTCGTTATTGGAGAATCAGCCCATAAGGCCACTAGTATTAACCAGTGAAGACAAAGAATTGCAGCAAAATATATTAAAAGCACTAAGAGACCCAATGGAATTTGAAGATGACGACGAATACACACAAAGTCGTGAATATTTAATGGAGCATGCTGGATATCAGTTTTTTTCATCCAAAGGTACCCAAACTGCTCTTAACATATTAAGAGATGAAAAAGGTATAGACATAATGGCGCGTTTCTAGTCGCCTGATCAGCTGCGAACGGAGCTTTTCACAATTTTAGAGTTCTAAACTCCAGTCAAGTTTAAACAAGCAAAAATTCCGTTATGTTTATACCTTTTAACCAATTATTGTTTGCGAACTTATATTTTTCTATTATATTTATTTTTTACTCGATTGATTGCTAAAACAACGAACTTTGTAGATTGTTTTTTCGCAAAAAAGAAACAGTAGTTATCGCTGCATAAAACACGTTATTTTCCCTTACTTTATTTTGATAATCCTCGTCCAAAAAGGCAACAAAGAAAGCTAGGAATTAAGTTAAGATCCTGTACCGGTGCACTGGATTTACAAATATGGGGTCCGGTAGTAAAGTTTCATTACCGGTGCAGCAGTTCTTAAATCTACGAATCCGGTACCGGTTCAGTAGTTTTTCGATGTACGATTCCGGTACCGGTGCAGCAGACACTTCGTTTTGACCTGAACACTAAATAGGTTTCTAATTGTTAACATATTTGACACCAACATACAATGAATGCCATATACCTTACTAGCTAGCTATATAATATAATCCAACCTTGACTGTTTACTGTTTATGGGAAGGTAGTAACTGGAAATATGCAAAGCTCGAAATAGCTAGCTAGCTACCTTTATTTAAAATGACAGAATACTTTGAAAAATCCTTGATGAAGCTGGATACATAAACATATTGTAGTTATAAAGCTAGCTACTTGCACTTTATTACTTTATTATTTAATAACAAATATGCCTCTGGAGTGCTGGCATTGTACTAGGTAGTTTAAAAAAATAAAATAAATGTTAACCACATGTGACCATCCCTCATCATCATACATCAGACAGGAGTTTCTGTTCTGTAATTCTTATTGTGGAGTGCCTGTCGTGGGGGCTTGGTAACGGGATTTTACTGGTCAGGTAAATCATTTATTTAATTGCTTTAGGTTCCAGAATAGTAACACAAAATTTATAGAAAACAATGTATTTCTATTGAATGACTAGTTACATCTGAGTATTTGTAGAAATTTTTTGAGGAATGGGTAGGAATGTAGGTGCCTCCCTTGTGCTTCGTCACATGCACAATCATCTATATAATGCAAATCCTTAGCGTCAGGATATGCATGAGACAGATGAGATGCACTGAGCGTCAGATGCAACGACATGTTCTGAGCATCAGGCACATGCTAATTACTGGTGTTTTTATTCATACCCTGAACGTCAGGTGTACGAGAGATGCTCTGAGCGTCAGGAGCATCGACACTCCTGAGCGTCAGGCGCATGTTTCCTATTCAAGTGCTGCTGATTAAGATTGCCTGAGCGTCAGGAGCACCTTAACGATACGTATCATTGAAGGGACTCGTGCTAAAAAATTTTTACACATGAACGTTTTGAAAAAACTTTTATGAATTTTGATTTTGAAAGTTAGGTAAACCATTTTTTAATCTTTTTTTATCTAGTAAATTTAAAAGTGTCACGCCCACTTTTTCTCGCGCATCTTTGGAATCTTTTCTCTTTTGTGTAATCGGCCAACTCAATTCATCATCTATAATGATGGTACCTTCTAGCTGCGTTGCTTCGCAACTTTGTGTTTTACCAATATTCAAATAGATATTTGTCTCACTTTTCTCCAACGCAACTCTCTCTACGTTTTTCTTATCACTGTCGCCCCGTTCCATACTTTCCTTCGTTTTCGTGAGGTACATTAACCTATCTGACAACTTAACTGTTTGTTTTTCAATATTTACTCTTCTATTTTGTGTTCTACATTCAAATGACTATTTTGTTTCCCTGTGCTATTTGTCGTAAACCTGTTGCCAGAACCCATTGTGCAATTAAATGTGATGTATGTGAATTATGGTGCCATATTAAATGTAACTTCATCAGCAAGGATAATTACTTGCAACTACTAGAAGAAAATGAAAAAGCTACTGAGGAAAACCTGACCACTCCCACTTGGACCTACATGATGTGTACGAAAGCTGCCTTGCCATTCATGGAATCTTCGGATGAAAATCTTAAACTCACTATGCAAGGTAAGAAAAACATTTATAACATTCATTTTCCTGACCCTGATCAAGCAAGAATAAATATGTATATACAAAGAAATTGACAGTATTAATCTTGTGAATGATGATGATGAAGCTGAACTTATGACCAACCCCTCACTCGCTTTATATTGATAAAAAGTGTACATTTAAATCAAGACTTGACTTGAAAACGTATGCAGCAAAACATCTCGAGTCAGTATTTGCTGAGCTTCCATGCCACAAAAAGGAAGTATTATCATTGGTTGCATATAATATATGCACCCTAATATGCCTGTCCCTGATTTCAATATTTATCTAAATAAAACCCTGGAAATCTTATCCTGAGAAAATAAGAGAGTGTTTATTTTAATGTTGATTCGATAAAATGCGAAACCCATAGTAAATCAGCTGACTTTTTTGAACTTATATGAGCACAAACAGCCTTTTAGCACTAACCCTTAGACCTTCCCGTATCACAGCTCATTCACAAACCTTGATTGATAATATATTTACTAACAATTCACACATTCCTGTTACAGCTGGGAACCTTACTTTTTAAATTTCAGATCACTTATCTCAATTTTCTATATTCCATTTCCACCCAAATTGAAATAATAAAAAAAATTAAACTTCAGGCCAATTTCAACAAATTTAATAAAACCAATTATGTCTTAGACTTCTTTGATGTTGATTGGGATGCAAAATTAAATAGCCTGAACCCTAATGAACAGATGGTTTTCCTTCTCGGCCAGGTTAACAATATTATAGATAAGCATGCTCCTCTGCAAAAAGTATCCTTCAAATTCATTATCCTAAAGAAGTCTTAAGTTGCATTGGAGACATCTATGATATGATATTTCACAATGCCTGTATTCCATTCCACCACAGTGATAAATTGACTTTGCATCTCATATCTACCATTCATAGACACATAAGAAGAAAAAGAAGAAGTGGAAGTGGAGTGGAAGTGGAGGAAGTGGAAGTGCGAAAAATTACATTTTTCATGTGGACCAAATCAGCAATCATTCTTTCAATTACAAATGTTAAAAATTTAAATGTTAAAACAGGGAGTTCGCTTTGGCAAGCCAACATTTGGGTGTCGGTGAGAAACGTTGGGGTCGGTGAGATACGATGGGCCTAGTGTATTTTCAGCTTCGTAATACACTTTCATCTTTTTCTTTCTCTGTGACAGGCCTTGTATCGTGAAGTGTCACTTTTTGTGTGACACATTATTTGTGTTGTGTAATAATAATAATAATAATAATAATAATAATAATAATAAATATTTAAAGTGGCTAGCCCAGAAAATCACAAAAACCTATAGTTAGTGGATTGTTTCCACTGGGGGCCACTAGAACAAAAAAGAAACAAAAAATGATAAACCTTAGACTGCCTCAGCTCAATCAAACATAGTAACATTTATAATCTGTGAAAATTGAAAAGAAAAAGAATAAAAAACAAAAATTAAAAAATTTAAAAGTGATCTCCATTAGAATTTGCCAAATACATTAGAGATGGAAGTCTTAAACGAAAGCAGACTTCCATCACAGGTCACTTGGTCTGGAAGATTATTCCACACTTTTGCAGCTCTAAATGGGAAGGCTTTTTTGCCAAATTCCGTGTTGACCAAGGGAAGTGTGAACCTGTTTTTTGAAGCTCCTCTTGTTTGATGATTATGACAGTTTTTTGTCAAAAGGAATTTTGAGCGCATGTAATCAGGAGCAATGTGATTCATGGCTTTAAAAACTAATATGGCATCGTTTTTGATGAGTAAATTATTCATTGAATATTCCCTCTCTTTCCCAAGAAAGGTACGGACACATTTTATATATATATATATATTTAGCCAAATAAACTTTTAACTTATAAATAACAAAACACACCACATTTTTAATCTATATATAGCTATATATACAATGCAATCCTTGATATTCACAGTCCTTCTCTCAAACATGCTCTATCATCAAAAAAATGTCTCATACAAAAGTTATCATTCTCAGCATTTATTCAGTAAAATTAAGAAATACAAAAGATCTAGAATCAAAACTCCAGCATATCTCCATCTTCCATATCTATAATATTTTTTCTCACACAATATCATCTGTATAGAAATGAAGCCTGCATTCCCAGCAAAGCAGTCTACTCAGAAAACATTCTGTTACCACCTTACTCTTTGCTGTTAGATGATAATCTAAAAAAAATAACATCTAATGAAAATCTTAAGATTTTTGTGCTACATAAATTTAAAATATCTCACAGTAAGGAATGTGCTGGTATATTGCTATTGCTAGCAGTGGACATAAATCCTAACCCGGGACCTCAATCACAACGTAATGCCAACATATGCCCTGCCTGTTTCATAACTGTAGCAAAAAACCACAGAGCAGTTGAATGTGACCAATGTAAAAAATGGCTACATATTAAGTGTGACAATATATCTGGTAAATCGTACAATTCCATGTTGGCTGCATCTGATGACAACACTTCAAACTTTGTATGTTCCATATGCCTCCGCAATGAACTTCCTTTTGAGGATTGCTATTTTGACAACTCATTTCCAAACGATGACATAGAACCAGATATATCTTCCTTTGAACCAAACTTTGATTTTGACCTTGGTTTAACTAATAAAAAGGGTTTCAAAATGGGTCATTTGAATGTGAATGGGTTAAGAAGCAAGCTTGATTACATAAAAGTCTTCCTTCATGAACATAAACTTGACATTCTAGCTCTAAATGAGACTAAAATTGACAGCCATGTCACCAATGCAGATATTACCATCCCTGGTTACAATATTTTTTGTTGTGACAGAAACAAACATGGTGGTGGAGTCGTAATTTATGCTATTGATACATTACCCACTAAAAAGCTTAGCCATTTGAGTAAAGATAGTATTGAGAGTATATGGATTGAGGTCATACTAAAAAAGTCCTTCCCAATATTTTTATGTTCCATATATAGACCACCTGCAAAGGGAAAAGATCTTGTCATGGTGGAACGACTGTCTCGATATATCAAGGACTGCCTAAAAAACCTTCCGAAAAATCCAGAAGTTTTCATCTTAGGTGATTTAAACTGCAATTTTAATAAACCTAATAACTTGACTAGAATTCTAAAAGATTGTCTTGTCTCCTGTAACTTGAAGCAGTTTATTGATAAGGATACTCACACAACTATTTCTTCATCTACTTTAATTGATCTCTTTATTTCCAACAGTGAGCATATATGTCACTCCTCTGTCATTGATATGGGTCTGAGTGACCACTCTTTTATATATGCCATTCGTAAATGGAAATGGGTTAAAATTCCTGCAAAAGTTATTAAATCAAGATCTTTTAAGAACTTTAACAAAGAAAACTTTTTGTATGACTTGCATTCTGTAAACTGGAATGAAATTTTAAATAAAGACAATCTTGACACAGGTTGTAATATCTTTAATGAATTTGTTACTAATAAAATTGATCAACATTCTCCTATTAAATCTAGCCGTGTCAAAGGAAATTGCCCTCAATGGCTAAATGATGACCTTATTCATGCTATAAAAGAGAGGGACGCATCGGATCCTAAACGCCTATGGAAAACTCTTAAGGAACTTGTTCCTGATAAAAAGAACAAGAATGTTCCATCTTTCATCTCTAAGAACGACATGGAAATAAATGACCCTAAAGGTATTTTGAACTCTTTCAACTCCTTCTTTGCCACCATCGGTACTACCCTTGCTCAAAAATTTAGTTTTGACACGTCTGATGTCAATATAAAATGTAATGAAAAAAACTTTATATTTAAAGAAGTTGATGAAATTACCGTTACCAAAATAATAACTGGTCTAAAAAACAATAAGGTCACGGGTACAGATAAGATAGGAGTGAGAGTGTTGAAAGCTGGCCTCCAAGTTTTTTCACCTGTTCTCACCAAATTGTTTAACAAATCATTAGCTCCTGGTTATTTTCCATCATGTTGGAAAAATAAAAGAGTATCTCCTCTTTTCAAACTGGAGATCCTAGTGATGTAAACAACTACAGACCGATTTCTATCCTTCCGGTTGTCATGAAAGTGTTTGAAAAAATTGTCCATGAGCAAATGGTTGAGTTTCTATTGGAGAATAATTTATTAAATTGCAAACAATCTGGTTTTCGAAAGCTCCATTCCACTTCTACTGCTGCGATTGATGTGTCAGATTATATTTTAAATAAAATGGGTAAAGGCAAATATGTTGGTGCAGTTTTGGTAGATTTTAAAAAGGCTTTTGATACAGTGGACCATAAATTCTTTTAAAAAAGTTATACTGTTATGGTTTTCGAGATGGTTCTTTTGATTGGTTGGAGTCTACTTTTCTAATAGACACCAAATCACCTTGGTGAACAACACAATGTCAGATGTGATACCAAAGGAGTCCTATGGAGTCCCTCAAGGATCAGTCCTTGGACCGTTATTGTTTCTTGTTTATATTAATGATTTAGAATCTGCAATTCACAACTCTTACTTTCATCTGTATGCAGATGACACAATAATTATTCAAAGCTGTAATTCTCCTATTGAACTTAAATCTGCACTTGAAATTGAGTTAAATAATGTCAAGCAATGGATCTACATTAATAAAGTCACCATTAAAAATGATAAAACTGAAGTGATCTTTTTTGGAAATAAAACAAAACTTAAAGCATGCACAGACATCATTATATCATAGGATGGCATTGAATTAACTTCAAGAAAGAAGGTGAAGTACCTGGGGGTTATCTTTGATAGTAACCTGAGTTGGAAAAGTCACATCAAAAGTGTTGTTAGTAAATCATATTATAAATTCAATAAAATAAGATACATCAGTTCATACTTGAACGATGAAACAAAACAATTACTCATGAATGCTCTTTTCATGCCATATTTATATTATTGTTCACCAACATGGTGTAATGCCAATAACTCATCTTTAAAAAAGGTGAATAAATTATTTTCTAACATAAACACTTTCTTGGGTAGAGATGCTTCAGATCTGAACTCTCTATTTAATTTCAACTAAAGTATTTCCATTTTTAAAGCTGTTCATGAGATTGCACCTGCATATTTGAGCAATAAGCTAACATTAATTAAAAGCAACCATTGTCAAAGCACCAGATCATCTACAAGTAATATGTTAGTTTCCCATCGAAGTGGTGCAAGGTGTTTTAATAGAAAATTTTTATATTCATCTCCAAAGCTTTGGAATAGATTGCCAGATAATATCAGAAAATTAAATAGTCTCGTATAGTTCTTACATTCTCAATAAAATATTTTAACCTTTTTCTTTTCTTTTAACACAACTAAATAATTCTGATGTATAATAATTCTCAAAAGTGGCCCCTAGTGGAAAAAATCTGATAGCTGTCTAAAAGCTGAAAGATTATTCTGGGCACTGCCACTATAAATATACATCAGTCTTGGTCATGAATATTTGCACCCGCGTATGGTGGTACGTACGCCTACACTAATACAGGCGTGCGATCAGTATCGCACGCCTAGCTTATGATTTTGGCGTGCAATTATTACATTCAGGAGAGCGGCAGCGCAGGGTTTTTGAAGCATAGTAGTTGGCAAAAAAATTGCCGACGTAATTTTGTTGTGAAATTTAAATGAATGGTGTTATTATGAAGAACGTAAGGTATAGAGAACATTAAAGTCGGCCCCTTTCCTTCATGCTGACACTCTTATGCTCGGCTGGTGCATTACACTGAGACTCGAACGAAAGACGGAGGACCATTTGGAACCATGCCACAAGTCAGTCCGACCTTCATCGTCACAGAGAATACTGCGAGAAGAGTGCGCACCCATGCAAGTTAAATATAACCAGAACATGGGAGAGGTTAGGTGTCCTGTACCTTAATACAGCTTTCGGACGAATGTTCTTGTAATGTAATAATATCAAAGAAAAAACATGTTCAATAAAGTTTAAAAAATCTATTTGAAAGGGGAAAGAGAAATCAAATATGTGTAGTAATAATAATCGAAAAAAATGTATATCGTATTAAAAAGAAGTCTAGAAGTTCTGTCTCCTACACGACACAGCAGGCAATAAGTCAGCCCTGCCCTCGGTTTTGTGAGAAGAGATGTTCTGCGAAGACTCTAACAATTGAGTCTCCTGTACAGTTTTGCTTTTCATTGAACTGTGCCTGTGACAAGCATTTTCGAAGCATGTCACCGGCTACTTCTGCGATATTCAACTTATGCCCTGACCTTCAGTTCGGTAATAACATGTGTACAACTTACTTCCTAATCAGTTTATCTTAAAACATAGAGAGCTAGTTGGGACAGAACTATTAACTTAAGAAATACACCATCGGGAAGGTAGGTCAATAGGACTTGTACTTCATTTCCATTTGTCATCGTCTTAAGGAGAGCAATACAAGGTTAATGACGAAATTTTTTGCCAGCTAAAAAACAAAAAAAATATTGTCAACGCAATACAGACGCAAAACATTTGAAATGTATCTCACGTCAGCAATTTTAATGAAGGTGGGTATTTAATAGAAATACATTTTAGAGATACATTTTAACATGGAAGAACAATTATGTATTGGGTAAAGTCTGGGTTTACTCTAAAATAGCTCAGTTCTGCTTGGCGTGTGTACGAAGTAGAACAAGGTGTGTGATAAAGAGCACGCCCGAATTTCACATAGCGTGTGCGGAGGCGTGCGCGTGCGATCGCACGCCATTCATGACCAAGACTGTACATTATTATTATTTATTATTAACATTCCTTTGTTCGTGTGACATGCATGACCTGGAAATGGTACAAATTTAAAGTCTTATGAACTGCAAATAATTTTCATTATAACATCGAAAATCAAACTGTAGATTTTCTATTTTGTGCATCGCTCTCCACACAGGTCCTGAGGCGTGCAAGGGATCACACTCTCAAGTTTTTTTTATATGTATAATGAGGCGTGCACGTGTGTGTACGATCTCACCTATTCATGACCAGGTCTGGTCAACAAATACAATGTAACTGTGTCCATTTTTTCATTATATGTAAATTATGCAAACTGTGTTAGTTTAGCCAGCCCACAGTATTTATTGCACTTATGTATCATCATAAAATTTAAAAAAGCTTTTGTAGATAAATTACTCATGCAGAAGCATAAGCCATTTTCATCACTAGAATCTCCAGATGTAGCAATCTCAGGGTTGTAAAGTTCTTATCTAAAACCTTGGATCATCATCATCATCATCATCATTCTCGGCTTAACGTCCGTTTTCCATGCTAGCATGGGTTGGACGGGGTATATTAATGACCCTCTTCCAATCTGATCTAGACTGTGTTAGATCTAAACTCAACTTCCTCTCTATCAAGTCTGTCCTTATAACCTCCTGCCAAGTCTTTCTCGGTCTGCCTCTGGGCTTTGCCCCAGGAACTATCAAGTCTCTACACTTTCTTACCCAATTATCCTCCTCCATTCTTTCCAAGTGCCCCAGCCAATTCAATCTTCTTATCTGGATAACATCTTTAATTCTACAGAGACTTAGCCTGCTTCTTAGCTCATCTGAACTCTTTCTGTCTCTCAGACTGGCATTACACATCCACCTAACCATTCTCATATCATTCCTTTCTAAACGGTCAAGATCTTCCTGCTTCACTGCCCATGTCTCACTACCGTACAACATAACACTTCTTACACAGGCCTCATACAACCTACCTTTTACCTCAATTGACAGGACTCTGCTAGTCAATAAAGGAAGTAACTCTCTAAACTTTTTCCAAGCAGAACCTATCCTGCAAGTAACACTTCTTCCAACACCCCCTTCACTGCCCAACATATCACCTAAGTAACAGAAGTTCTTAACTATCTCTAACGAGCCACTGTTGTACATCATTAAAGCTGGAAATACTTCATTCTCTATAATCTCACCTTTGCAAGGCTTGCATACAAACTGTATGCCAGCTCTTAACCTTCCACTAATACTACTGCACTTCTTATGTACCCAATGCTTGCAAGTCTGACAAAAAATTGAGTTACTACCAACCCCTTTCCTGCAAACTCCACAAGGCCACTTTCCAACTACAAGGTCACACTTGGCTGCAATGCTACTTATCATGACTTTAGACTTTGCTGTGTTTACCTTCAGCCCTTTCTCTTCTAGTCCTTTCTTCCACTTCTCAAACTTTTCAACTAATTCTTCCATCGACTCTGCTATGAGAACCAAATCATCTGCATACAATAACTCCCATGGGCAACCTGTTCTGAACTCCATCGACAGCGCTTCTAAGACTAGAATAAACAACAAAGGACTAAGTACAGAACCCTGATGTACACCAACATTTACACTAAATTCATCACTAAGTGAATCGTTAATCCTGACACGACTTCTAGCATTGCTGTACATAGACTGAACCATCGTAACTAGCCATTCATCCACACCTAATTTTCTCATAGCCCACCAAATAACTTTACGTGGCACTCTATCAAAAGCTTTCTCTAAATCTACAAAGGCAAAATAGAGATTCTTTCTCTTTCCTAAATACTTTTCCTGAAGCTGTCTGAGTAAAAATATTGCATCTGTAGTGCCACGCCCTGGAACAAAACTAAATTGCATCTTATCTATATCAATTCTTTCTCTAAGTAACTTATCAATCACTCTTTCAATAACTTTCATTACTTGATCAACCAACTTCAAACCTCTATAGTTACCCCTTTCTAATGCATCACCCTTGCCCTTGAAACAATTCACTATTACACTCGACTGTCACTCACTCGGAATAGCACCATCCTTTATAATCTGGTTAGCAAGACTTGTAATAAGCTCAACTCCAATATATCCAGATGCTTTTACCATCTCTGCAACAATACCTGATACTCCTGCAGCCTTGCCAATCTTCATTTTCCTAATAGCCTCCACTACCCATTCTGTCTTGATCTGCATGGCTGGCCCTTCTACGACATCATCATCAGACAAATTATCCTCGTCCCAATCAAACTCAGTGTTAAGCAACCTCTGATAATGATTCTTCCAAGCTACCCTTTTCTCCTCCTCTGTGCTAGCCAAAACACCTTCATCATTACGTATACACTTCTCACCTACAATATCTTGATTAGTCTTCTTCATTTGCTTTGCTATCTTGAATACCTCATTGCGCTGGTCTTCCCTTCTTAACACATCTGCAAATTTGTTTCTCTCTGCTTCTGATTTTGCCTTATACACTGCTGTACGAGCCCGACGCTTAGCTTCTAAGTAAATATTTTTACTACCACCTGACTTCCACTCTTTCCAAAGTTTCCTCTTTTCCTTTATACACTGGTCAACCTCATTATTCCACCACCAGGTCTGTCTATGTCTAGCTGGTCCTTTCGTCCACCCACAGGTATCATCAGAAGCTTCTAGAAGACAATTCTTCAAAGTAGTCCAAGTACTTTCAACATTGTCACTATCACATTGACTATTGTAGGCTAACTGCTGAACTTTTGCACTAAATTGTCTTGCTACAATCTCTTCCTTCAGCTTCCAGACTTTTCGACGGGGCCTGTACTTTCCCTTGGCTTCTCTGACACTCTTCAAGATAATATCACAAACCAGCAACCTATGCTGGGAAACACACTCTTCCCCGGATATAACTTTCACGTCCTTCACCACTTTCTTGTCTGACTTTCTAACCAAAAAGTAATCTATCTGTGTCTTACAACCACCTGACTCATATGTTATCAGCCTACTCTGTCTCTTACTGAATGATGTGTTGCAAACCACCATGTCCGTTGCCATTCCAAACTCAAGCAATCTCTCCCCTTCCTTATTTCTGCTCCCAAATCCATAGCCTCCATGCACACCTCTATAACCTTCAGATGACTTCCCAACATGACCATTAAAGTCGCCGCCCACCATGACAAGTTCAGTGTCTCCAAACTTTGATGTGACTGCTATTAACTCATCATAAAACTTATCTTTATCTTCCTCACTGAGTCCACACTGTGGAGCATAAACTGACAGAAAAGTGACAATCCTATTACCTATTAAAAACTTTATCACTATAATACGACTATTAACACGCATAACATCTATTACTTTTTCTACCCACTTCTCTGCAACGAATATGCCAACTCCTCCATATCCATCACTATTACCAATCCAAAAAAGCTTATACCTTGCCCTCCTACCTTCCACAAATCTCACTGAAGCTCCTCTCCACCTAACTTCCTGAACACAACACATATCAACAGATCTACGTTCTAACATTTCAACTACTTCACCTGCTCTACCTCTCAGAGTACCAACATTTACACTAGCCATCCTCAACCTAGTGTTATCTACCTTGTGATGTGATAGCTGGGTAACGGTCTGACGATGCTCACATCTGACATCTGTCCTACCGTGCGCGACACCTTCACTCCTTAGAGTTCCAGCCCCGTTTACGCAGTTTGTCTGAGTAACTATTCTTACGGCCATTAATAAAAAGTTTTGGCATTGTTTTACAGCTGGATGCCCTTCCTAGCGCCAACCGTTCACAGACCGGACTGGGTGTTTTTTAAAGTGACACCATCACTATGTGGCATTTCATGGGACTTCCACAATCGCCCCTTTAAACTAAGGTATGGTGGAGGACGTTCAACTCCTCTCTTGTCTCTAAGGAGACCCTTCACCGGTGGATATCTAGTAATAACAGATTGCTATAGATTTTTGGTGTAAAAAATATGCAAGACACTCTGTTTTTTTTTAAGAGCACTTCATCAACATATTGCACTTATGTATCATCATAATATTTAAAAAAGCTTTTGTAGATAAATTACTCATGCAGAAGCATAAGCCATTTTCATCACTAGAATCTCCAGATGTAGCAATCTCAGGGTTGTAAAGTTCTTATCTAAAACCTTGGATGTCTAGTAATAACAGATTGCTATAGATTTTTGGTGTAAAAAATTTGCAAGACACTCTGTTTTTTTTTAAGAGCACTTCATCAACATATTCAATAAGTCGTCCATCAGTATTGATATATTTTGTGAACTCGTCATAAATATAATCCTAATATTAAACCACTACAAATTCACCATTATCAAGATTTTTACCCCACTTGATATGTCCGTAACAAAATGTTTGACCAAATTCATTTGAATCTTCTACTGTTAAACTGTTTCTTAACTGGACAGAAAAATTTAGGGCTAGGGCATGCATCTGGACACATTTGGCACATAAACTTTCTTGGCTTTCTATTTTCGAAAGGATGGCGTCTACCTCGTTTTTTCTATTTAACCTCCTTATCTTTCCCGACTATTCTGAAACTGCCTTGATCGAAAGGTTCCTTCTCTATTGTACAATACTCCTAACTAGGTTGACGCCATGCCTACTACATTAAAACTATAGAGCTTTAATTTTGAAGGTTTGTCCATTATTTTCGAGATTACTGACCTGAAGTCTCAGCATTGTTGAAATTGACAGACTTTTGGGATATACTCTGAGTTTCTCAGCACTTTCTGATAAAACTGAAGCATTTTCTTGCTCATAACACTATTGCGAGATGATACACTTGTATGATTATGTTTATGTCAGATCTCCATCTTGATTCATAAGTAAGATGAGTAGATGGCGAATGATTTATTTACTACCAAAAAACTTGGAGACTTGGAGATGTGTGACAACTGAGATCCATTCTGTTATACAAGAACATCACAGTCCATTTCTGATTCTGAAAGCCATCTGTAAAAATGACAAGCTTTCATGATTTTTTTCAGTGAAACAATTTTGTATTCATACGGGACAAATTCCAGTGGCCCTATTTTGTCATTTTTTATTGACTTTCCTGAGGCAGTACTTGACAATCATTGCACTGTCATCCTTTTCAACTTAAATACTTGCACCAGCTCTAGCTCCTTCTTCCTTTTTCTTTCTCCCACTTTCTCCCATTCTTTTATTTTTCATTTCTACAGCAAATTAAACCCGACCTTTGACTTCCTTTTCTTCTTGCTACCATGTTTGTTTTGATTGTACGCTTGTTCGATATGCTTTAAAAATGACCTAGGGGAGGAGAGTGTATACCAAACTCGTCACTGAAGCTTGATGACTCCGACAAGAGCACCACATTTGAGAAGAGTGAGAACTTACACAAAGGTGGTTTTCACTTATGGAAAATGTTGTTTTGACGTATTGCTTCAAGTTAAAATTAATTTGAAATGAATTGTGAAGCTAAATTATAATGAATTGAAATTAAACTGAATTTATTATTTTTTTAATATTAAAAATGATTTTACGTATCTGTTTTTTAAATTTAAATCAAATTAAACAGTTTGATCCTATACATTTTCTTGATCACATTTCAAGCTCTACACAATAGAGCGTAAACAAGAGGTAATCGCTGTCATCATACAATAGCAATAGGTTTTTTTTTCCATTTTTGTTCTTCTGCTTAAGTCTTTTCATGGGCTTATCAACTACATACAATCTAAATTTTGTAAATTTTTTTTAGAATGCTTAAAAATGAAAATTTCCTTAAATTGTTGACAATGCAGACAAAATGAGCGGATCTATGCTTCAAACTGCAGATGCAGTTGCACAAAATCCTTGGAAACTTTGTTTGCTTTGTGGTCAGAAGCGTATTTTTGCAAGTGCTATAGAATTCAGAAGTCACCTCAGAATGGCTCATTGTGTTAAAGAGGGAGGCTCGTTTATTTGTAAATATGGCAGAAATAATGTCTGTCCCTCACTACCTGTTGAAGGTGTTCATGAAAAGGACTATGCTAATCATGTTGAAAAAGTTCATATATTTTTAAATGGTAAGAAGTTCAGTTGTATATGCCTTCTACATGATTTTTTTTGCTGAGATTTCTCAGCCTGAAATTTCATGTAGAAGAGGGAAATTAATTAGGTGAGTTTATAACCTTATCCCATTGAGGATCTTCATCACTGTTTTATCTATTTTCAGTAGTAAAACACATTTATAATGGAATTGTTATGATCTTATTTTTCTGAAAAAAAATGTATGAATATCAATGACCTGATGTTCAATGCTCTTTTTTGTTAATGTTTTTTAAATGTTTCTTAGTTGCATTGTGATTTTTACATATAGGGAGAGCAAAGAATATACAATTAAAAGTTCCAGAGCATTCTTCACCACCATTTTCACCAGTAACAAAATTAGAAGGAAGAAGCAATTTAACTATTACTTATAAAGATGACAATTTAACTGGAAGTGACAAAACTAGTTGGACGCAGCACCCCTGTCAAAATTTGTCATCCGTTCTGAATGACCCTAGGAGGAGTACAAGGGAGAGTGATTTCTTTACCAGAATATGGGGTGAATCATTTGTTCCTCAAGGTGTTGTACCACTGACTTTACTTCCAAACACACCTAGGGAGTATTTTGCAGATTACTGGAAAAGATATGAGATAGTAAGTATATGTTCTGTAAAAAATCTGTAAAAAAATTTTAGTTCTTAAAATGTGCCTTAAAGGGTTCCCGAGGTACTTTTACAAGTTGGACTTACCTGAAAGGTTTTCATAAGTTATTCCCAATGACATATTCACTTTTTCTTAAAAGTTCATGTAACCCCAGATACCGTTTTTTAAATATTTGTTTTTCTTGTCACCTTGATGGCCACTTCAATCTTCTTGTTTGTTAAAAATTTCAGACTAGCTCCAGTCCTTTTTAGTGACATGTGACCCTATTACGTAGTATTTCAGTAGCGCTCACAATTTAATGACTTTCACTTGCTATTATTAATGACTTTCATAGGCAAAAACAATTAATATACTGTGGCAGCAAAGTTAAAAAAATCCAATGTACTTTCCACATCGATCTCTGTACGAATGATTTGTTTTTGTTTAAAAAACATAATTCAACATGATATTCTAGCCGTCTAAGCAATAAAACAAAAAATAAGATATTAGCAGCAGGTGTGTGCATGATTTCTTTTATTTCAAATTTAAAAGAATTTATTTCAACAAACAGGTTGTAAAAATTACTGATCTATAACCTGTCGACCTAGGCGGCGTATGATGCCCAAGTGAGTTTTGCCAACCTTGTTCTCAACAATCCTTGGGGACGAGGTTTACTCAGTAGATGGATATATTTTTATTAAAAGATATTAAAAAATCAATACTTTAATTTATCCCACGATACAGAGAGAGGCAGAATTTACTGTCTAATTAAAGTTTGTTTTTATGATATTCTTCCAATATGTAGCGTAAACATCAACGTAGTCTAGTAAATTAAACTCATCATTTTTCCCTTTTGCGATAGCGCGCTAAAATAAGCAGGGTTACAAAAGCAGGACAGACATCGAAGTGCGAAAGCAGAAAAGAGAGACAGGTATCCTGTCTAACATCAACGCTGCTCTGTGCCTCCATGGTTTGTTACTTACGTTACTTAAATTTAGGAAATTTTTGCATTTATTTCTTGGAATTGTCAAGAATGTCCTTTATTTTCACACTAAATTCTGTATTTTTGTAAATTTTTGTACTGTATTGTCCATTTTTTAAACCATTTTCTGTCCTGTATTCTTGTATTATTTTGCTCAACTGACTGTGGGAGGCCTGTATTAGACATGTGTTGGATTACAGAATATTTTAAACTAGTCATTAGCCCCTGAAAAATTCCACAAGGTGATGCCCGTCATATATATTTCCTGCATTGCTTATTATTTTATCCTTGACTGCCTGTTGACATAAAGTAATAAAATTTACTTGGACAGGGGTTGTTAACGTGACCACAATAATAATGGCGTGTTTAAATTGGGTCACAGACAGACAAACATCAGGGAGTATAAAATATAGACTAGTCAGGGTATCCGGTGTTAAAACGCCGGGTTAAGCCACAAGGAACTGTGTTACCCAGCAGAGGAGGGATTAATAACAACCGTAAATTGTGCTACATATCGAGTGAAGCGCGCACAACATCATGGTGTTTCCGGCATAATATATTTTCCAAAAAATAACTTTCCCATAACTTTTACTGAAATAAAAACACTTTACAACCTCTTGTCACCCTGTCATAGCAAAAACAGTTAGCCAACCATTTTCATTTTATTTTATAAGGTGACTCCAACTTAATTAGTTGTTCTACAGGCTCGACCGACCCTAATTTTCACGAAAACAAAAAAATAATAATATCAAGCAAAAAGTTTTAAAGAAAAACAAATGAAAAAAACAACAACATTTTCTCATCCCATTTCGTGAAAATATAATAAACATAGAAGATAATCAATGATATTATCTTTTGTTGCTTGAATGTCCATCTACAATTATACTAAACAAGGTGAATCAATAACATTTTTGGGACCACCATTGGTAAGGCCACGGAAGTTGATTTCCTTGTTCATGGTAATTTGTTGCGATTAAACTAAATTGCATGATGCGCTAATTTTGTAATCACAAAAATAGTTACGAGGTTACATAGAAGTTTAAATTTATAACAAAAATTAGCTACTTTCGCTAAAATAGTTATAATACAAATGAAAAGCAAGACAGATTATTGTCATAACACCCTCCTTTGTTATGATTAATATATATTTTTAAAATTACGCTAGCTAAACTAATACAGCAAAACTATTTGTGATGTTCTCTAGGACCATTTGTAATTCTCTCTAGAATAATCAATCGATCTAGAATAATTCATATTTTTAAAACAATAGAATTCCGTATTTTGTATTTTCAAAAATACAAATTGCGTATTAAAAAATAAGCATATTTTTAAATACGAATTTCATATTTTTAAAAATACGAAATTCATATTAAAAAATACGTGTATTTCTAAAATTATGCTGTAGTTTTAAAAACAAAGACATAAAAAAAGTAGTCTGGTTAGGGTTAATCTTATTTTTCACTTATGTCCAGAAAACATCCCTGCGAAGCTTTAAAGTTGCCGTATTTCATTCTAAAATGACAAAAAAACGTCCCTGGAAAGCTTCAAAATTGTCGTATATCATTCTAAAATAAGGAGAAAACATCCCTGCTGCGAAGCTTCAAAGTTGCCGTATTTCTTTCTAAAATGACGAGTAAACGTCCCTGCGAAGCTTCAACATTGCCGTATTTCACTATAAAGTGACGAGTAAACGTTCCTGTGAAGCTTCAAAATTGCCTTATTTTTTTCTAAAATGACGAGAAAACGTCCCTGTAAAATCATTGAGCCAATTAAAAACCTATTAAGAACAAACTTGTAAAATTGAGTAATTGTTCTATTCAATTTATTCAACCACTCACTTGATACATGTAACATTTCTAAAAATACGAAATTCTATTTTTAAAATTAGAATTTTGTATGTTCTATGTTTAAAAATTGAATTTTGTATTTTTTATTTTTAAAATATACGAAATTCGTATTTCATATTTTTTAAGGGGAATTAGGCCCAAATTTTTTTTCTTCGGAAATATCTTTTACAAACACTACATATTTTGATGGTATAAAAAAATAATTGAAATTCTTTGAATTTACATCCCTTTCCTAGCATTAAAGTTGACAACAGTAATCTCCATGTTAAAATCAAAATAATATCTGTGATGGAGATCTATGACGTATTTTACGCTCATTTCAATTTTTTGATCTCTTCGTCTTTCTTAAAGTTGTTTACACAATGTGAACAAACGTAACGATTCAAAAAAAATAACTCTGGTCCGTTGTACTTTATTTCGCTTTTTCGTTGTTGTTATTATTTGTTTGAAAAGGCTAAGTCCTGTTACATATCAACAAATTCTTTGAAACCAGTATACTTTCCATTTGGATCAGGAAATTCTTCCTTTATTTTTCGCACAAAACAAGCTGGAATCACCATGCCACATCCTTTTCCAAGCCTTTCATAATAATGTACCCACGCCATGTACTGTCAGTAACTGGTGTACCTCATTTCCGTACAAGGAATCAAAGTTTAAGTTACAGTGTAAACTAGAATAAAATTATTAAAATTATTCATTCATCAAAACTTCTTTGAAACAAATTGTTATTTTAGGCACATAGGCTCTTCTCCTTTTTTATTTGATATTCAAGGAATGACATTATTTTTAATTTAATTAAATAATCTGCGATGGTGTGTATTTTCATAGCGCGTGGACCTGTAAGATTATAAAGCGAAAAGTGAGAAAATAAGAAGATACGAAGAATGTTTTGGTGTGATTATGAGAAATATGGTCTTTGAAAATATTTACGGGAAGTATTAGTATATGTGGAGAGTTTTGTTATATTTTTCTGGTATCGTCGATGTCGTATGCTGGCTATCTCTAACACTGTGCCGTTCAAACATAAAATTTCAAAATCCCTGTGCATTGTGATGCACTTATTATTTTTATTATGTTATTATTCAACTTGTTATTCAATAAATTAGAAAATTCTTGGCAACACTTGTATTGCACAAGAGTGAAGGAATTGAAAATAAGGCAACATGTACAGGTACACCAATGCAAATTTTCAAGTCTGCTTGAAATCAATTCGTCTTTTTCTTCGCTATCACTAGATTCATAAGTAACTTTTTCAAGTTCTGGTTTGGAGTATTCAGGCTATTCATGTAACATCCTGTTACTGATATTTCACTAGAGTCACCTGAATATTCTAGAAATAGGGGAGTCAGAGCAGGAGCTTAATTTTTCCATGTCTCGCTACTTGCGCTCAGCGCAAGCTTATGCTTCTTCAGCGTAAGATACGTCACAATATAACAGTCTCCAGAATCATCCGTGGCCTCAAAAAATTTAAATGGCACTTACCGTTCGCTCATAGAAGGGGAAACTTTTATATTAAAATCAATCCAAATAATATTTATTTTTCAAAATTTTAAACTGAATTTAAGAAATGAACATAATCATCATTCTCGGCTTAACGTCCGTTTTCCATGCTAGCATGGGCTGGACGGGGTATATTAATGACCCTCTTCCAATCTGATCTAGACTGTGTTAGATCTAAACTCAACTTCCTCTCTATCAAGTCTGTCCTTATAACCTCCTGCCAAGTCTTTCTCGGTCTGCCTCTGGGCTTTGCCCCAGGAACTATCAAGTCTCTACACTTTCTTACCCAATTATCCTCCTCCATTCTTTCCAAGTGCCCCAGCCAATTCAATCTTCTTATCTGGATAACATCTTTAATTCTACAGAGACTTAGCCTGCTTCTTAGCTCATCTGAACTCTTTCTGTCTCTCAGACTGGCATTACACATCCACCTAACCATTCTCATATCATTCCTTTCTAAACGGTCAAGATCTTCCTGCTTCACTGCCCATGTCTCACTACCGTACAACATAACACTTCTTACACAGGCCTCATACAACCTACCTTTTACCTCAATTGACAGGACTCTGCTAGTCAATAAAGGAAGTAACTCTCTAAACTTTTTCCAAGCAGAACCTATCCTGCAAGTAACACTTCTTCCAACACCCCCTTCACTGCCCAACATATCACCTAAGTAACAGAAGTTCTTAACTATCTCTAACGAGCCACTGTTGTACATCATTAAAGCTGGAAATACTTCATTCTCTATAATCTCACCTTTGCAACGCTTGCATACAAACTGTATGCCAGCTCTTAACCTTCCACTAATACTACTGCACTTCTTATGTACCCAATGCTTGCAAGTCTGACAAAAAATTGAGTTACTACCAACCCCTTTCCTGCAAACTCCACAAGGCCACTTTCCAACTACAAGGTCACACTTGGCTGCAATGCTACTTATCATGACTTTAGACTTTGCTGTGTTTACCTTCAGCCCTTTCTCTTCTAGTCCTTTCTTCCACTTCTCAAACTTTTCAACTAATTCTTCCATCGACTCTGCTATGAGAACCAAATCATCTGCATACAATAACTCCCATGGGCAACCTGTTCTGAACTCCATCGACAGCGCTTCTAAGACTAGAATAAACAACAAAGGACTAAGTACAGAACCCTGATGTACACCAACATTTACACTAAATTCATCACTAAGTGAATCGTTAATCCTGACACGACTTCTAGCATTGCTGTACATAGACTGAACCATCGTAACTAGCCACTCATCCACACCTAATTTTCTCATAGCCCACCAAATAACTTTACGTGGCACTCTATCAAAAGCTTTCTCTAAATCTACAAAGGCAAAATAGAGATTCTTTCTCTTTCCTAAATACTTTTCCTGAAGCTGTCTGAGTAAAAATATTGCATCTGTAGTGCCACGCCCTGGAACAAAACCAAATTGCATCTTATCTATATCAATTCTTTCTCTAAGTAACTTATCAATCACTCTTTCAATAACTTTCATTACTTGATCAACCAACTTCAAACCTCTATAGTTACCCCTTTCTAATGCATCACCCTTGCCCTTGAAACAATTCACTATTACACTCGACTGCCACTCACTCGGAATAGCACCATCCTTTATAATCTGGTTAGCAAGACTTGTAATAAGCTCAACTCCAATATATCCAGATGCTTTTACCATCTCTGCAACAATACCTGATACTCCTGCAGCCTTGCCAATCTTCATTTTCCTAATAGCCTCCACTACCCATTCTGTCTTGATCTGCATGGCTGGCCCTTCTACGACATCATCATCAGACAAATTATCCTCGTCCCAATCAAACTCAGTGTTAAGCAACCTCTGATAATGATTCTTCCAAGCTACCCTTTTCTCCTCCTCTGTGCTAGCCAAAACACCTTCATCATTACGTATACACTTCTCACCTACAATATCTTGATTAGTCTTCTTCATTTGCTTTGCTATCTTGAATACCTCATTGCGCTGGTCTTCCCTTCTTAACACATCTGCAAATCTGTTTCTCTCTGCTTCTGATTTTGCCTTATACACTGCTGTACGAGCCCGACGCTTAGCTTCTAAGTAAATATTTTTACTACCACCTGACTTCCACTCTTTCCAAAGTTTCCTCTTTTCCTTTATACACTGGTCAACCTCATTATTCCACCACCAGGTCTGTCTATGTCTAGCTGGTCCTTTCGTCCACCCACAGGTATCATTAGAAGCTTCTAGAAGACAATTCTTCAGAGTAGTCCAAGTACTTTCAACATTGTCACTATCACATTGACTATTGTAGGCTAACTGCTGAACTTTTGCACTAAATTGTCTTGCTACAATCTCTTCCTTCAGCTTCCAGACTTTTCGACGGGGCCTGTACTTTCTCTTGGCTTCTCTGACACTCTTCAAGATGATATCACAAACCAGCAACCTATGCTGGGAAACACACTCTTCCCCCGATATAACTTTCACGTCCTTCACCACTTTCTTGTCTGACTTTCTAACCAAAAAGTAATCTATCTGTGTCTTACAACCACCTGACTCATATGTTATCAGCCTACTCTGTCTCTTACTGAATGATGTGTTGCAAACCACCATGTCTGTTGCCATTCCAAACTCAAGCAATCTCTCCCCTTCCTTATTTCTGCTCCCAAATCCATAGCCTCCATGCACACCTCTATAACCTTCAGATGACTTCCCAACATGACCATTAAAGTCGCCGCCCACCATGACAAGTTCAGTGTCTCCAAACTTTGATGTGACTGCTATTAACTCATCATAAAACTTATCTTTATCTTCCTCACTGAGTCCACACTGTGGAGCATAAACTGACAGAAAAGTGACAATCCTATTACCTATCAAAAACTTTATCACTATAATACGACTATTAACACGCATAACATCTATTACTTTTTCTACCCACTTCTCCGCAATGAATATGCCAACTCCTCCATATCCATCACTATTACCAATCCAAAAAAGCTTATACCTTGCCCTCCTACCTTCCACAAATCTCACTGAAGCTCCTCTCCACCTAACTTCCTGAACACAACACATATCAACAGATCTACGTTCTAACATTTCAACTACTTCACCTGCTCTACCTCTCAGAGTACCAACATTTACACTAGCCATCCTCAACCTAGTGTTATCTACCTTGTGATGTGATAGCTGGGTAACGGTCTGACGATGCTCACATCTGACATCTGTCCTACCGTGCGCGACACCTTCACTCCTTAGAGTTCCAGCCCCGTTTACGCAGTTTGTCTGATCAACTATTCTTACGGCCATTAATAAAGAGTTTTAGCATTGTTTTACAGCTGGATGCCCTTCCTAGCGCCAACCGTTCACAGACCGGACTGGGTGTTTTTTAAAGTGACACCATCACTATGTGGCATTTCATGGGACTTCCACAATCGCCCCTTTAAACTAAGGTATGGTGGAGGACGTTCAACTCCTCTCTTGTCTCTTAAGGAGACCCTTCACCCAAGAAATGATGTTAACCGAAATAATGCTATTTAAGTTTGAGGCTTAATTCCCCTTTAAAAATACGAGTATTTTTTAATACGAAATTTCCGTATTTCGTATTTTTAAATACGGAAAGAGAAGTGGTCGATTTTCCTAGCAAGCATCACATTTAGCAAAAAATAATAAAACAAGGTAGAATAAGCTTGTCGTAACACCCTTCTCCGTTATGAATTTTAAATAAATGATTTTAATGCTGCGAAAGACTTTTAATATTGTCAACTAAACCATAGTCCGTAAAAAGAAGTTGCACCTAAACTTAGATTTTCCTATTAAACTGCACAAAAAACATTAAAAAATACATTAAAATTGTTTGTTTTTAAGTAGCAGAAGAATAACTTGCTGTATAAGTTTCAAAACAGCACAAGTATAACTTGCAAAGTAATACAAGTATATATTTTGTACAACTTTTAAAACAGCACAAGAATAATTCTTGCTGTATAACTTTGAAAAAAACACAAGAAAATTTTTTGCTGCATAACTTTCAAAACAAAACAAGAAAAATTCTTGCTGCATAACTTTTAAAAACAAGTTTTGGAGGATGAAAGTATTTTTATCTTTTCATCTTGGGAACTATTTTTTTTCCTTCGCAACTAAAAAATATAAACTGGCTGCGTTATGCAAAAATAAATAGAAAGAAATGGTTGTCGTAACACCTTCCTCCTTCCTTTTTTTTAATTATTTTTTTTGTTGTTGTTCCGACCATACATTCTTGATAAAATTATTTTTATTTCGCTGACCGACTGACTGTAAGCTAACTATCGACTTCGCCCATAGAACAACTAATAAAATTGAAGTAGCTTAAAATGTTCGCAGTGAAAGTTCAAAAATAAGTCTTGAAACCGGGCTGAGCACTTAGCTCATACAGGTAAACCATGTCGCCTAGTAGAGGTAAATCCTGCTGCACATATGTATAGTCGTACTACACTTTTAATAGAATAGATTGGGCGAATCGAACACATTTTACCCTTCTCCTCTCTTCTCCCCCCCCCCCCCCCCCCCACCTGATTGGATTCCATAATTCCACAATCTTATCAGAATGCTAGAATCTGTTTCCCCTACACCCCACCCACTCACAATTCTTAGAGTTTTGGATTCGTCTACCCTGTCAACAAGAAAATTTAACCATTCCAATTCAATATAAAATAGGGAGAATAATGACATTTCTATAATAAAAAACTGTGCTTGAATTAAAATATTTTAGGTTGATGAAATAAAACATGTAGCAAAATCAACACTTAAAAACATTGTCGTACCAGAGAACATAAACACTGTCTGGTCTGCAATAAAACCTTTTATAATAGAGGATAAATATCACATAGAGCTAATCAAAGAACTGAAAAAAGTAATTAATTCATGGAAAAAAACCGAGATCAATATACAGCATCGAATTAACTTATCCATTTACCACAAAAAATAAGAGCAAAAGGATCTATAATAAACGTCAAGAACACTGACAACAAATGTTTCATGTACGCATACTATCAGCGTTACAACCACAAAACAAAGACTCACAAACACCATCAAAATACAAGTAATGCATTAAAAATCAAACCTTGATAATATTCAGTTCCCTGTAAACATCGAGGATATACCAAAATTAAAAAAACAAAACAAAGTAAACGCATTCGAATACTATGAAATTATAAAAATCAAAAGGTTCACAGGAAACAAAAACGCAATTGATTTACTAGACATATTGTTAGACTGTACATTTGTATTGTTGTGTTATATTTTAGATACTGTACCAACAATAACTGGTGGGTGTTTAATATATGATTAGCACAATCAACATGTGTTTATTTCTGTTTTACATGATAGCAGAGGGTTAGAAATGAATGGATACAAAAACCCGCTAGTGTTTAGTAAAGACAAGCTGTATGATCGATATTTGAAAGAGGTTCGTGCATGGCGTATAGTAACAGATCTCTATATAACAAAACAAGGGGTAGTTATAGCTCTGTCGTTTCCTGAAAATGATCCAAGTGGAGTATGTGATAAAGTATGTAATGAACTGAAATTAGAAACTATTAATGCTAATGATGGTGTGGAGAAATTGATTACGTATTTGGACAAGTTATTTAAAAAGGACGATCTGAGTGAAGTTGATGAACGATACGCAACATTTGATAGATATGTTTGTGATGTTAGTCAGAAAATAGAGGACTTTATACTTGAATTTGAAAGAAGATGTAACTGCATAATGTAAAAGAAAATAAAACTTCCTCTGTTTTGACATTTAAATTGCTGGATGCTGCAAAATTAATCCATAATGACAGACAGTTGGTTTTGACAGCTGTTGATTACATGAAAAAGGAAGAACTTTTGAGCAGATGAAGATTGCTCTATGAAAATTTCACGGAGAACAAGCAATTCCTTCTGCTGATAATAGTTACGCTATAAAATTGGAACCATCATTAGAAAGTGAGAGAGCAGAAGTGCTCTACACAAAACCAAGATGGCAGCCACGGTCATTTAAATGAAATTACGATAACGTTAAAAGCAAGCAAGAAATTAACAAGCCCAGACAGTATGGACAGAAAGTTAATCCTATAGGTTTCAACGGGAAACTTATGAAATACAAGATTTGTGAATCAATATTACATTTTATGAGGGATTGCCCTCATAAACGTTTCATGTCAGAAGGAGAAAACATCACTCTGTTTACTGGTTCATGTGATATTGAGATGTGTTTATGTACAAGTAAAGCTCGAAATGCAACTGTGCTTGATTCTGGATGCACATTGACAGTTACAGGATAATTGTGGTTGAAATGTTATCTTGAAACCTTGCACCCAGATTAAGTGAATATGGTGAAATATCATGTTAGTACAAGAGTGTTTAAATTTGGTGGAGGTGAAACAAAAATCTCTGAAGGATGTGTGGTGATCCCTTGCAAATTAGCTGGTAGAAGTATAATGGTGAGAACTGGCATAGTTGACAGTGACATTCCTTTGCTGTTAAGCAAGTCGGCAATGAAGAAAGCAAAGATTAAACTTGACCTTGAGAACGATTGTGCTGAAATCTGGGGAAATGTTGTTGTACATCATCCGGTCACTATTGTGTTCCATTATTCAAGAAGAAGTATTGCGAGTAGTTAGCCTCAGCCCTGATGTTTCATTCAAGGAAAAGGAAAAGATCTTTTCAAAATTGCACAAGCAGTTTGCTCACCCATCTAAAGAGAAGCTAAAAGCCCTGATGATTGATGCAAAAGTGTGGGATGAAGACTTCAAAACTATTACAACTACTGTTTATTTATATGGTGATATCTGTCTAAAATTTCACAAGACACCATCAAGACCCTCAAGTCTGCTATTAACAAACTGTTTTAGGGACAGGCGGTTATGGATCTCAAGAAATGAAACCAGAACATTCACATTTTGTACCTGATTGATATGTATAGCCAATTTACCACTGCCAGAGTAATCAAAGACAAGAGACCATCCACAATCATTGATAAAGTCATGCAGATGTGGATAGGTTCAGGTCTTGGTGCACCTAAAAAGTTTCTAGCAGACAATGGTGGGGAATTCGGAAATGACCAATACATAGACATGTGTGGAAATTTGAATATTAAGGTTGCTTACACTGCAGCTGAGAGTCCTTGGCAAAATGGTTTATGCGAAAGAAATCACGCTGTTGTAGATAGACGCTTTGGAAAATACTAGAATATAACCCTAATTTGACAGTGGAAAAAGCCTTGCCGTGGGCCATCAATGCGAAGAACTGTCTCCAGATGTGGAATGGGTTTTCCTAATATCAATTTGTGTTTGGCCAAAACCCAAACTTGCCAAATATAATGACAGATTCATCTCCAGCAATGGAAGGCTCAACTATCAGCCATACCTTTGCCAATTATCTCAGTGCTTTGCACTCAGCAAGGCAAGCCTACATCGAAGCTGAGTCATCAGAGAAGATACGAAGAGCTCTAAGATACAAAGTGAGAGCTAATTCTGAACACTTTGACACTGGTTGCAAGGTGTACTATAAGTGAGATGACTCTAACAAATGGAGAGGTCCAGGTGTTGTTATCTGTCAAAATAGAAAAATTGTTTTCGTCTGCCATGTTAATGTATATGTAAGTGTGTCAACAAATTGTTTGGTGAAATGTGGTCAAGAAATAGCAAATGCTGAAAAGGCTGCTATTTCTGAAAATTAGCCAGCTTCAGATTTCAGAAAAGAAAAGCCAGATGACTGTGAAGAAGATGAGATTCGCATACCTTCTACAGAAGAAAATCAAATCGATGATCCTAATGACTTCACAACAATCTATCAAAGAGCAAGTGCAGATACCAATACAGAACGAGCAGGTTCTGATCATTGGATTGAAGGCAAAGTACTAGGATGTGCAGAAAAGGCCACTGGCAAATATTCATTATGGATGAACATATGAAATGCCAATGAAGAGCAGCTCACTTGTCTTGATTTTGAACAAGTGAGACAGTGGGAAAATTGAATTACGATGAAGAACAAATGAAAGAGGTGGATGTTGCTTTTGTGCCTATTGAACAACATGACAAGAAAAATGTGATTGCTGCCAAGGAAAGAGAGATCCAGACCTGTAAAGATTTTCTGTGTTTGAGGAAGCGCCTGACAATAGGCAAAAAGCAATATCAACAACTTGGGTGATCACCAAGAAGGCAGTTAAAAACAAGTGTTTCATTACAGCCAGACTCTTCGCCCATGAATTCGAAGAGGATCAATCATCACAAGGAGACTCACCTACAATTCTCAAAAGTACCCTACGCATATTGCTGGCTGGATATTAAAGGGTGGTATTGTAAAACAACTAATGTTAAGACTGCTTTCCTTCAAGGTTCAAAAATCGGACTAGATGTTTACTTGGCTCTGGAAACTAAAAAAGGTTGTCTATAGACTTAATGATGCTGCATGAATCATTGTTATACACTTGGATGGGATTTTTTTACTCCGGATGTGCTTCTTTTAAAAACTGTGTTATCTCAAATCTGCGAGAGATGTTTGAGATTGGTAAAACTGAAGAACACTGCTTCAAATACATTGGATTGAACATACAACACAGGAAATGGTACGACAGTGTGTCAAACAGAATTTGTATCAGGCATGCAGCCCCTTTCTCTCTTTGCTTATCGCAAAGCTATGAAGTGTTCAGGACTGACCAAATTGCCAAGCTTAGAAGTGTAATTGGACAAGCAAATTGGATTGCAATTCAAACTAGACCAGATATATGTTATGATGTTCTTGACCTCAGCATATGCATCAATCATAATCCAGAGGTGAGACATATCATCCAAGCCAACAAAATAATCAGAAAAATCAAAGCAGATGATTATCACTTGGTGTATCCAGCACTTGGTAGCAACGATAACCTCAAACTTGCTTTTTTTTCAGATGCATCTCATGCGAATTTTCCAGATGGTGCATCTAGTGCAGGAGGACACGTCATCTTTCTTGTTGGGGAGAGGAACAGCTGTATCCTCAATTGGTGTTCCAAGAAAATAAAAAGAGTTGTTAGAAGTTCAACAGCTGCAGAAAGTCTTGCACTATCAGAAGCTTTGGATGATGTTATTTATGTCAGAGAAATATTGTGTGAATTATTACAACTTGGTGTGATGGAAATACCTGTGGAAGCTAATATTGAGAACAGGAATTTACATGGACTAATCTATTCAACAAAGGTTATCAGTGAGAAAAGATTACAAATTGAAGATGCAGCGATTAAAAAAATGTTGTCCCGAAAAGAGATAACAAAATCAAATGGGTCAGAAGCTATAACCTGTGCTAAGCTGTATACTGACTAGATATGACCATAGTTTATTTTAAACTGTTGACTAGATATCACTCAGTCAAAGTTGCATTATTTTTTACTTTATCAAAGTTATGTTATTTACGAACATTTCCATACAGACACTCACACAGAAGAAGAGAATTGGAGGAGTGTGTTAGACTGTACATTTATGTATTGTTGTGTTATATTTTAGATACTGTACTAACAATAACTGGCGGGTGTCCTAAATATTATTAACACAATCAACGGGTGTTTATTCCTGTTTCACACATTGGGGCATTATTGTTGGATTGAAGATCTATCAAGACTTGTCTTATCCCAAATAAACACCGCTACAGGAAATATATATGTCGACGTTGTTTAAGATATTTTCATTCAAACAGTGCGTTTTAAAAACATATGATTACCTGCAAGGGACGAATGATATTAGGCGAGAAGAAAGAATAAAACCAGAGTACAACGTTCTCGGTCATTTTCTGCTTAGCAGGCTCAGCTTACTTGCTCCTGATACTCCATACAGTTTGTGCTGTACTATGCATTAACAAACACACCTTATTAAGTGCAAACTTTCGGAGGCTGTTCCAGCATTAGGATTACGTGATTAGGCAGGAAGACAGCCCACCTTCTCACTGATCCGTGGTCTCACGGTGTGTCCACCGCAAGACAATTCTAGTAAAGGTCTGACTTGATATTTATATAGTCAATTTTACGCCAACATTACTTGTGGTGCAACCCATCACTATAGATGACAGGTACAAATTTTGAACTCAAAATCACCCAAAACATTTAATACACACAAATACACAATTCACAATTTTTGGTTTTGCTACACGTTTTTGTGTATTAAGAATGAGGAATTAAAAAATAAAGCTATTTCATGTTATACTGTCTTTTAACGTCTTAATAATACTACCCCAATCCTAAACCACACTTGTCTCCTTGTCAATCATCTTAACATCCGAATATTGATGAGAATTAAAATAGAAAAGCATTTTCTGATGATGTTGAATATTATTTGGTATTGCTGAAATAAACCTGGGTCAACAACCACAAAGAATGTAATCCATGTCCACCACTAATACTCAAATCCAGCAATGGTTGTTTCCTTTAATCCAACTTTTCATCTGCAATAACGTCATCCACAAAAAAATGAACCCCACAACCTCACATTTCTTTACTAAAAATTCCAATGACTTCAAACAAATTATTACCGGGTTCTATACCGAAAAACATAAGCATCAGTCCCCAACCACTTTATTTCCAAATACGTCTTCGACTTCAAAGTAAAACACAAAACCACAATATATTCAAAACAACCTTTAAAATCACTGGTCAACAAATCCAAAACCAACTTAGTTTTACAACAACCCGTCGGTCCTACAAAAAATGCCGTACAAGGATCCTTCACAAACATTTTAATACAAAAGATTTAGAATGTTCCACCCTTAATATTAATTTGTGCGTTCATATACAAAAACATTTGTGCATTCATCTTCCCCTTCCCCTCAACAGCCTTCTCTATCTGCAAAGTAACACCTTTTGAAGCATTCTCCCCCTTCTACCACTTCTAAGAATTTATCATTGTCAGTAGTTCTAAAATCAATCCACAACGCAAACGTACTCGTATAATAACCACCCATATCCATTCCTCTCAACAACATTTTCTCTGCACATTTCCATACTCCTGTAAGCAACCACTAGGTAAATGTTTACTCTCCTCTTCCAACTGATAATAACTCTTAAGATAGAACTATACAGTTAATTTGGATGGCCCTCCACTGTTACACTCACCTTATTGATCTGAGGATTGTAAAACTTCTCACTATCCATACCATACCTATCTTCATCCTCAAACAAAATCATCATATCCTTCAACGATTTAAAGGGTGTATTAAAACCAAAAATTCCAAACACTTTTAGCCTTATTCACAACCACCATCCTATGTCTCAACACCCTATCATACAAAATAGCAGTGTCTGTGCAATTCTTCCTAACCTTGTAAGTCAATCTCTCTGATAATCTAGATTGACAGAAGGACATTGTACTCTCAACCAATTCAAAATCAATGGAATACGGAAGGTCTTCCCAAAAACTTTACAAAGCTGATTCTCCTCCTCATTTGTCTTAATAGCATCCTTTTCACCCTCCCTTAACTTTCTTAAATTCTCACTACAAATACCCTGGCGAATCCTGTCACCTCCCTGCCCACTTGTCATCCATAAATCCCCAACACATCAGCTTATTAAATCACCAATAGACACAAGTTCATGTGACTATCTTAACGAAAATTTTCTTAACAATCTCCCTACCCAATTTATTAACAACGGTTGCATTACCATCCTTGCTCTTAAAATTAATATTAAACAATAATCTCCACGTACCTTAAACAACAACATCATCACTGGACAAATTAGGAAACATAACTGTCAGAAGTTGATTCTGGTCAATGGTACTTAGATAATTAGTGACTGATATATGCTGCTTCAAGCCTTTAATTCCATGTGGTCTCCTAAGGCTTCTCGTGGGTAGTAACTTATTCTCATACATATTTTATTTTAAAGTGAAACACAACTTCGATAGGATAATCTGTGCTAATTTTATTTTCATTACTGTCAACAATACTAGCGTTAAAACAATGAATACACATCCACAACAAACTCTTGACTGAATCTTCTCCCCACCGCCATGCTAAGTATATAAATCCCCACACCTAACTCCATCAACTAAATTATTGCAACTATTTAACTCTTCCAATCTAAATGACAAAGACCTAAGGGCATCAAAACCTCAATTATTTAGGCATAATTGTAGGTGCTTCATCATCATTCTCGGCTTAACGTCCGTTTTCCATGCTAGCATGGGTTGGACGGGGTATATTAATGACCCTCTTCCAATCTGATCTAGACTGTGTTAGATCTAAACTCAACTTCCTCTCTATTAAGTCTGTCCTTATAACCTCCTGCCAAGTCTTTCTCGGTCTGCCTCTGGGCTTTGCCCCAGGAACTATCAAGTCTCTACACTTTCTTACCCAATTATCCTCCTCCATTCTTTCCAAGTGCCCCAGCCAATTCAATCTTCTTATCTGGATAACATCTTTAATTCTACAGAGACTTAGCCTGCTTCTTAGCTCATCTGAACTCTTTCTGTCTCTCAGACTGGCATTACACATCCACCTAACCATTCTCATATCATTCCTTTCTAAACGGTCAAGATCTTCCTGCTTCACTGCCCATGTCTCACTACCGTACAACATAACACTTCTTACACAGGCCTCATACAACCTACCTTTTACCTCAATTGACAGAACTCTGCTAGTCAATAAAGGAAGTAACTCTCTAAACTTTTTCCAAGCAGAACCTATCCTGCAAGTAACACTTCTTCCAACACCCCCTTCACTGCCCAACATATCACCTAAGTAACAGAAGTTCTTAACTATCTCTAACGAGCCACTGTTGTACATCATTAAAGCTGGAAATACTTCATTCTCTATAATCTCACCTTTGCAACGCTTGCATACAAACTGTATGCCAGCTCTTAACCTTCCACTAATACTACTGCACTTCTGCTTGGAAATAAAAAACACGATTCAAATGGAGTTAACAATTTTTACTCGCTAAATAACAAAATAGAAGGCAAAGTTTAAAATAAGTAACAAATTACACATGTAACATGAAATAAATATATTAGGAAATAAACACACACTGTAAATGTAAGCTAAGCCAACTACAAGTGAGAGAAAACAACTAAAACTGAGGAACAGGACAACTCCTGCGATGTGCATAGGTGAATGACTAGGTGAATTTATTACTAGCGTGTTTGACCCTGTCACTACAGGTGAAGATTGAATGACAGAAAAAAGATGTGCAGGAAACTAAACGGACTCAAGGGGAAAATTCAACTAAGTATAATACCAAAATTACAACTATTCTTTTTACATAATTAACACGGGACATCACAGTACAAAAACTAACAAATATAATGCATCTCGTACTCCACTGCAGAGCTAACTCTACAGCAGAGCACAACCACGACAACACGAGGTCAATACAAATGACGTAACAAAATATAAATTTCAATACGTTTTCCAGAAGCAAAACTACTTTTGATATCGGCCGTTGCATTACAGCTTGAGTTCTGCTTATTTGAATGTTCAAAATTTTCACTATTCCATCCTCATCTGACACGACGCTCACAACGGCCATCGATTTCTGCTAGACAAACATGTAAACAACACACCATACCTTTTCATCTCACTTTTCCTTACTTTGGTCAAGAAGGGACCAAAACAATCTAATCTACAATAATGGGAGATGCTTCGTTGAACCTTTCTTGCGGCTAATCAAACTTCTACATCTGGTGCACTTATAAATAATCTTTCGTGTTAAAGCATTTATATTCACGATTCAAACCCCATAACTTTGTACTTTACTGATGGTTATTCCTCTGCCCGCATGTGCAACGTTTTAATGGGATTATCGAATAATCATCACGTATGCTGGGCTATCTTTCGGCACTATGATAGGATGCACATGTTCTTTATTTAGGCCAGATCGCGCAATTCTTACTCCTACTCTTAATAGCCCTTGTGGATCAATAAAGGGATTAAGTTTCGACAATTTGCTTTTAACATTGATTTTTCCAGACAATAGACCCAATTCTGTTTCGAAATATTTTTCATGTTGATAATATGTTTCACGGATGCATCGCCTGGTTTTATCTTTTTTATTCTATCTGCAAACAGAAGGATTCAAGCTATTACACGCTTCATTTTTTTCCAGCAAATGTGTTCTTAAGCGTGCTGATCAGATCATTTGTGACTAGGCAAGTGTTTACTTTCACTTTCCTAATCTCTGGGTCGTTACCGTCCACTTCTGCAGCGTGTTTGGATAGTTCCCAGCTAAACTTATCATTCCACAAGAACTCTGGTCCTCTGGTCCTCTAAACCACATTTTCAGAAGCTGTTGCTTCTGATTATCCCGATCCGATTAGCCACAAAAAATTTGAATCTTTTTGTTTTGTTTTAGTCTTTAGATATCCTAAGACGACTGGACTATCAGTGCAAAAACATTAACACATAGTAATTGCAGTTCTTGTCTCAGCAAAGAAGCTATCTTAACAGACAATGTAGCTGCTGTTAACTCTAATCGAGGCATAGATACAAATTTTAAAGGAGCAAGTCGCTCCTTACCCATAATCAAGCAAACATATACTCTTCCACTTTCATTTACTATTCTTTGGTGTGTAGCTTAGTCGTATGCAAACTCTGATGCATCAGAGAAGTAGTGGATCAAGAATTGAACAATCTTACCAAATTTTGCTGGCTTGAAGCATCGCGGTATTCTAAATCCTTCAAGAAGTCGGATACTGTTTTTCCATATGTTCCAGGCATTACAATTGTCTTCAGGAACTGGGTCATCCCAATTTACGTTCATGCTGCACAGTTCTTAAAGGATCATTTTTTCCTCTAATTAGAGATGGAGCTAAAAATCCCAAAGGATTATACAATGTGCTCTCTTTCAGGTCAATCTTAAATTTGAAGCAATACATTTCAATATCCCATATGATACCTAACGTACTATCGGACGGCAAAAACGTATCTCCAGGCTTTAATTCACAATCAGTAAAACCTGTTTTCTTATCATCTTCAGGTATAGACAACAGCACTTCTTTATTGTTACTGACAAAACCTCCCGCCTTACACATAGAAGTGACGTTTTTCAATAAATAGATTATCTTTTGACTTCAGCATGTCATCGACATAAAAATTCTTCAATAACATTTCTGCTGCATCAACGCCCAAATCTGTCTTGATTATCTAAGGCAGTCTTTTTTTTATCTAAGACATTCATTTCGTATTCCACCGGCTTGGTCATTTCTTTATCGCGTTTGTCCCAACAAAAAATTCTCTAAAACGATCTTTGGTGTTTTGTGAGAAACACCTGGAAGTACAGAGATTCGATATCAGCCATGACTGCTATGGTTCCTTCTCTAAATTTCCTTATAAACTGCGTGATGGGGGATAGACTTCCCAGGCAGTGCAGGCAGAACAGCTTTTCTTGCATAGCCTTTATCTGTAATGTTCTTCATGAACTGACATCAAAGTTCATTAAAACATGCAAGAAAAAAATAAACAAATACTCGACCCTGATCGATAAACTGAACTTGTCCATAATAATAATCAAGACTCTAATATGACAGGAGGGAAATGGTAGTGATGAGTTTACGAAGATAAGGGATGAATACATTAGGATTACTAGGATAATAAGTAAAGAAAGTATTAAGTCAAAAAACGATCGAATGAGGCTGATATGGAAAAAAATGGAGGGCAGAATGATCTTTATTAACTGTTTTTATATAAATGAATAAGAAGTTGAAGAGGATTTATTATGTGGTTGGTGGGTAATGAAAGGGTTTATCGGTAGTGGATAAGTTTGCGAGGGCAGCTGGTGTTAGTAGGGATGATGCAACATCCCAAATTTACTTACCCTGAATAAAGACCAAGACCAAATTCATCATATCACTTATTCCTAAAACTAAACGAAATCCATCAAGCTGACCTCTTTACCTTCCTCACAACAAATATAAAAGGAAAACACACAAATACGCTCTGTGTTTTTTTGATGTTGCATCCAGATACAAAGCAGCGTACAGTAGACCTCTGTTAATTCGAACACGCAAGGCACTAAATTATTTGTTCAAATTAACGAATGTTCGGATTATCAGAAGTTCAGAAAAAACAAGAAATTTAATAAACGTTTAAAGGTTTTATGCTAATATTACTTTATTACTTAACGGATACTAACATGTTTTGATGTTGTACTGTAAAATACAAAGCCCGAGGTCAAACGTACATACTGATCTTGCTAGGTCTGTGCCTTTGCCTGAGGGCTATACCCAAGGCACCAGGAAGATAAAAAGGCATGGTCGATTTTGATACTTTTCGAGTTCAAGATCGTTCGATTTTAAACTTTTGTAAGTACTCAAAACAAATTCGAATCATCTTTCATATAAATTAAACTTTTATATTTTTTGTGTGCTATGAAAATGTTTTTTATTTGTTTACGTTTTTATGTTACCATTTTAATAATGACTTCCAAAACCGGTTAGTATGGCTTCATACAAAGACTGTTAAAATAAACCGTAAACCAATTAAATCATCAGATTTTTCATACTAACCGGTTTTTTGTATCAGACAAGTAATAAAACTTTTTTATCTTTTAACATTGTTCGACTTAGTAGAGTTCGAATTAAGCAGCTCAAAATATAAGACTTAACCAAACTCAAGGGACTTGGTAATTTGTTCGAAATAGTTCGAATTAAGCGGCAATCAATTAATGAACGTCTACTGTACCAACTTACCTCAAAAACAGCAAAGGAGACAATGGCTGCACCAAAGAGGTGATCCCAAACAACATAGAAGTCAGGGTATTGCTGAAAGGTTTAATAGGAGGTTAGCGGAGAGATTGTTTAGTCATCAGTATAGGAAAGAGATGGAAAATGGTGGAAAGAGGAATGTTAAGTGGATTGGAAAGAGGAATGTTGAGTGGGTGGCGAGGTTGCAGGGTTTGGTTCATGGTATTAATGAGGATAAGGCTACACTTATTGAAATGAAACTTGTTGATGCTGTTAAGTTGGATAGTATTTATCAGGGTTTTTTATTGCTAAAGATGCATGGTTAGGTGTTGTTAGATGCGGGTACCTCTGTGAGATATTTGTATAAAGCTGGTAGGGTGGTAGGAGGAGGACGATAGATCTAAATTGGTCAGTGGATGTGTATAAAACGGGGATGAAGTGAAGAGGTATTTTGTGAGGGAGGAGTTGTTGGTCATTTAGTTGTAACTAGGCTATTTGTTGTTTTTCAGGTAGTTTTTGTTGTTGTTTTTGTATTTTTAATGTGTTTTGTTGGTTACCTAGTTTGTAACCTAGTTGGGAATTGTTGGTAGCTAGTTGGTTAGTTGTTAAATGATTGAGTATTTAATTTTTTTTTTTTAAATGCAAATTTGTTTGTTGGACTTTCGTGTTTTTTTGAGATTTTAGGGATTAATAAAAGGGATGGAAGATTTTGTTGATATTTGCTGTGGTGATAGTGTGAAAGATAAATTGCCTGTGTTAATGGTGGTGGTGCGAAGCAATATCTCGGGAAACATTATATGGAAGAACAGATTAGTGCTTTGTCGGTAGATGGTGTTGAGAAGCCTCATTCACAGTATGAGTTCAGATTGGGGGCCGAGATGGTGAAATCATTGGGGAAAACAATTATTAGCTTTTATTCAAGTGTTGTTTCATATGTTCTTGATTTGAGTGATAGTAAGTTAAAGGATGATCTTGGAAATGATCTCTTTTTGAATGCAGCTTTTCAGAGAGTTCGTGTGACATGTATTATAACATTGGTTCCTATCTGGCACCTTTAAGTGTTGGTGTGATAACCGGAAAACATTATCTAATAAAATCCTGGAGTGATGAAGATGGAAACAGTGACAAAGAAAGAAAAGAATTTAAAAAAAGTGTAACAGAAGAAGAAACTTGCTGAATTTAATCAGAAAAGGAAGGTGGAGATCTTGGGGGCTGTGGAACATATTAAGAAAAGGGAGGTAGAATATGAGAGGGATAATGGTTATCTTGTTTATTTGGTGCGTTGTGTTGCAGGAGTCCACACAGGAAAAATCCAATCTAGTTCATGAAATTGAATAAAAATCCCTATGTAAATGAGTGAAGAAGAATGACCTCTATAATGCCACCATTGTTAATGTGTGAAGAAGAATGACCTCTATAATGCCCCCGTTGTTAGTGGATTAAGTATAGGTTATGCGATGTTGCTAAAAAATCTTTTTAAGGTCACTGGACCGAATTTAGGTAAAATGGATTCTCCGACTTTGTCAAATTGGTTGGGATTGTCGCTGTGTCCATGTTTACGAAGGAATTTCTTGTCAAGCAGGAGATTATTCCAGATAATGTGTAGATAATAAAATGTTGATTTATTTTGGTCATATGGTTGTTGATCACCAGCATGATTTTAATGGATAAAATTAGGGTCAAGAAGATTATTGCCGATAACCCAACTCCCTTGAATAGTAACTGTGTGTTGAGGATTATTAGGGATAACCCACCAAGCCCTAATATTATTCTTATTGTGGATACCATAAAAAGGTATGTAAGTCCTGAGATTATTCGTGCAGCTGTTAAGGATTATACTATAAATAAGAAAGATGCTAGATTATTTGTTAAGTCTACCGTTTCTCAGTATATTGATGGTATTGGTTTGTGGGTGCATTGTGAACATGATTCAAGTATAGTTACAAGGGTAATACTACGTTTTTAAAGTGTGTATGCGATATAAACAAAAATATTGAATTTAAAGCTAAGGGCAATTTGCCTAACTATATTTTGAAGAAGTATGACAAGGATCTTGGGAAACACTTCATACATTTTGATATTTCCATGCCTACCTTTTCTAGCGATGGAATTACCCCAGTAGACATAAATGCATCACATAATGATTTTCGTCTTGAGTTGTCATTGAATAATTTAAGCAAAATAAATAAATAATTATGTAGTTTTTGTAGATTCGGAAGACGCTAGCATAACACTCAGCACACCAGACATAATTAAAAAATAAAACATATGCTCATGATGGGAAAAGAACCGTTTTGACTGTTAGTTGTGAGGGTAAAAAGATCATGTTTTATCTGTCTAATAAACACGTATCAAGTTGTATACCTATACTTACGTCGTATGGGTTTGATAAGAATGAAGTTCAGGGAAGGTTAAAGCTTGGGGGTAGTTATGGTTCGTATATACGAGGAGCGATTGATGAAAAGCGGATCAAATACAGTACACCATTTCGTGGGGCTATATACGAGGTACTGCGCTGGAAGTGAAGGGTATGTGTTTCATCCGCCCAATCCTTTCTACTCTTTTCGAAAAAAAACTTTATCCCAACTTAGGTTTAAGTTAAAACACAGGAAACAGCCTGTCGTTACGTGTCAATCTAAAAAAGTCACTCAGCAATTTTATTTCGTGGATTAAGTATTCATCACAGTAATTAAAGGTGTGGCTACCAAATTGCATTTAGCATAAAACATTTTGAAAATTTTGTAGTAGCCAACTGTATTATTTGGCTACTTTCACTTTTTAGCCAGTAGTAGTTTACAAGTATCTAGATAGCCCCCAGTTGCAGCTTGTAAAAATCAGATTGGTAAAAATAACACAAATAGAAATAATGATGGCTAAGATAAAAAGCTGTCGTACCAAACGAAATGATTAGGCTAGCTAGCTTGGTGGCTTTTGTTGCTCCCTCACAATGTATGCATTTGTAGGCAAAATCTTAAAATTGGTTAGTTCAAGAGTTGTTCATGGCTAAAAAATGTAACAATAAATTGATCTTAAATTGTGAAACATATAACAAACAAAAATAGAAATCTTCCAGAAGACAAAAAAGTGGACAAAACAGACTTAACAACGACAAAGCCACAGCTTTCACAATGGCTGTAAAAACACTTCTCAGATTGTTTCATATTCCTTCGTCAGCATGCCGGAGCTGTCAAGAACTTGCTGATTGTCTATTTGTAAAAATCCGGTCCTGTGATTGGTCAACGACGCGCCAGCGTTATAAAAAACGGTAAAAATTGGATTTTGCAGGGATTTTAAATCCACAAGGTCACCAGCCTCAAAATATTGCATTTCGTGTTTTGTAACAGGACATGTCTCTTGCGGACTGACAGACAAAATATGGCCATTATCATAGAGATACAATATGGTGCAAAGTCTTTATTCCCTGTATAATTTAATTTAGGAGTGGAAAATTTTATATTACTATTTTGAGAATAAATTTTTCCATTTATGTTTAAACTGCATGCTCTATTATTATTCGCCATAAACTTAGCAATTGTTTTAGGAGCAATTAAACTCAAAAGCTATATACCATTTTTTGGATCACCAGATAAAATTGTACCCTTTACAAACTCCTTTCCAAACATAACAATTTAATATATTGCATTTTTGTTTTAGAAATATATGCAGCATGAAAGGCTTAAAAAGGCAAATTTGGCTCCTCATACTGGAAAACAGTCCAAAAGCTCTATAGACAAAAAGCTGGCAGGTATAATTATACACCTTATTGTTATCTGGATTTTTTCCCTGTTGTAATAAAAGTTTGTTCCGTCTTTGATTCCTAATGCTTAATTTTAGATATTAGTGACAGTGGGACAAACTCTATTCCTGAGGTAATTTTAATTTTAACTTTCTATTTTACTTTTTTATAGTTTATGTTTATTGTTGTATTACATCTTTTCTGTTGTTTATATATCATTGAATTATTGTCATAGGTGTTCTTACAACAAGAATTCAATCTTGAAAATCCAGCTCTATTCAATGTGGTTTTACCATGGTCTCAAATTCAACCCAAGTCTTTAAATCGAAAAAATTCTGGCAGACTTCTTCAAGAAAAAGTAAGTGCAGCATAGGCAAGCCTTGCTCTTGAAATTGTTCAGCTTATAGTACGTAAATTAAATTAAGTAAAATACTTAACTTCCCCAACATTTTTTTATTTATTCCATTTATTTTTTTCCCATAAAATATTTAGTTAGGGCATTACCTGGATATCACTGAAGTGAAACTCGCTCAACAAATTGCAACCAAATCAGAAGATTTTTTCTGTGCAATGAGATCACAAAAAAAACTGGAATGTGAAGTGCAGTCTTCTTGTCAAGAAGTACATCAGTTGAGGTATCCATAAATTGTTTCTATCACAATTTATTTTCACAAAAAAAACAAAAACATTTTAACAAGATTTAAAAAATCGGAATTACATTGCGGGCGCTTTGTGCCTTTTACATAATTCTTCAATTTTATTTCATAAAATCTGGATCAATCTAATACTTAATCCTTAAACCCAATCAGGTCTCCTTCTTCGGTTTGTAGTGTTGATAACCTGCCTAAACACAAAATTTTGGAAATCCTTAGATCTTTCATTAACTTAAATTTTCTATAAAAATGCTGCCAGGTTGACTTTTTAGACCATGAACCCTGTTCTAAATCTCTTTAACAGATAACCCTGGCAATTCTGCCTTTGCAGTAGCAGCAGACCTAGCACAGTGTGCTGAAAATACGTTTGTGTCTATTCCAGCCTCCTTAAACACCGTCTTAATTCAACCTGCTATAGTAGAACTGGTCACTCTTTTAAGGACTAACGGCACTACTTAATAATTGTGAAGAACCACTTAATTTTTGCCATTCTGCACTATGTTCTAAATAAACATCCAACATTCGCACAACATATATAGGTCTTCATCTCCGGTTAACTAGAGAAAACAATAGATGGATTTGACTGTCCTTTCCTCCAAGATTTATGAAGTTTATGAAAATTAAACTTATATTAGTCAATTTATTAGTTATGAACTTTGTAACCAGATTATGAATACCTAGAACTCTAGAAGCTGAAGTTAAAGCCATAACATTGCAAGTGTTAATGACAAAGACGGTATAGGAAGTTTGTTATTATTTTTAATCACTGCGTTGATGACTTCATTATGGGATGACTATATTGCCTCGTCTTTTTTTATACCATACGGTACACACAACTCGGAGGTGATAAGGGCACAATCTTCAACACCCATAAGTTTGTTTTCTGTTAAGACAAAGTAGAATTTGGGGGATTCGATGTGACACTTGACGGATATAAGCCTACCTCATAACTACTGGATGTTATCGAGGACCAATTTGAACAGAATCAGATCATGTTTTAGCCTTGTGAATCAAGCTGGGTAGCCTTTCACTGAAACACAAATCATGTTCTGCAAACTGTTGAAACACAACTCACGTTATGTTGGAGCGATACTCTTGTTAAATCGCAACGAAAAAAAGAGATCCTACGGAAAATGAAAGATTGTGCAAGAACTTTTTAGATTGATCAGCAAACGTGCCTTGCAATTGGCCGGAGCAAAACCGGATTCAAATTTACATTTGCACAAGCATTGTTTGTGCCCATTGTTGAGCCACTCTGGACAAGGACATTGGGAGTAGTATACATTGGTTCTTGATTCACTACTGTTAAATAGCAAATACAGGCCCCTGCCACTAGGGAATCCTTAGCCTTATTGTTTGGCCTGAACAGTTACAAAATGTTGGCTAATCGCCGGCGTGGATTACAAGCCCCTAATATGCATATTTAACCCTATTCCGTCTGGGGCTTTTCAAACATATGACCAAGGGATGATAATATGTTTGATGTGTTTTTAAATAATTTGCATGAAAAATCATCAAACATTGCCTGAAAATCAAATTATTCCCGATTTTTGGGTAAAATCTGAAACAATCGGGAAGTAATAGCGAATATCAAAGGCTATAAGAGCTATGGGACCTGAAAATTTGCCACGCAGGTGCCTAATGATAATTATAAAAACTAAATCAACCCTCCCTTCTTGACCAAAAGGGTTGACAACTGTGATTTAAGTGACATTTCAAGCCTCTATATTTTAAAAATTGGAGAAAAGGTACTGATGTACAAATTTCACATCATATCAATACCCAAAAACAACAGTATCACTCTTTTTTTAGAGCATAGTTTAATTGCCTCCTACGGCAATGTACAAACATTAAAAGCTCTTAGCAAAGTTTTTTTGTTCTATAACTACATCTTTTGCACTTCAACTACGTTTTTTGCACTTCGACTACATCATTCAAAACTGTTTATAACCACTTGTGGTGAAAGAAAATTATCGCAGAAAATGCTAAAATTTATTAAATTTTGATAAGGAAAGCCACTGTAGTGTTTAATGTACCTAAATAGTTTCAAATGATGTGTAAAGAGTGCTGTTAAGGTGTACCAACAGACAAGCTGCATGAAAATATGCTTAGACGTTATTGTAGTATTTTGTCTGAGCAAGAAGAAAAGATCTCTCAGATTATATGATTAAGATGAACCAAGCTTTTTATTGCTTATCAATAATGGAGATTAGGAGAGCTGTTTACGAATATGTAGAAAAGAAAGAAATCCTTGCTTATCCTTTCAAAAGAGTGGCTGGTCGTGACTTTGTAAAGGGATTTTTAAAACATAACCCAAGATTGTCCCATCATAAGCCTGAAGGAGTGGCTTTAAATAGAGTATTAGGATTAAATAAGTCATCCATTGACAAAATACTTAAACAACTTGCAATCGCTTTTAGAAAAGCACAACTTCGAACCACACCAAATTTACAACTGCAATGAGTCTGTGTGCGCAAGCCAGTAAAAGTTTTAGCTCCAAAAAGCAAACGTGTTGTCTCCTCAACTACCAGTGGTTAAACCACCCCAATAGTTAATTGCTGCAGTGTCTCTGGTGATTATGCGCCACCAATAATGATTTTAAAAAAAAAGAGATTAAAAGCTGAATTGTTAGATCATGCACCAGCTTAGTGGCTGCTCTGATAGTGGCTTGATAGATTCTAACCTTTTCATGACTTTTATGAAACATTTTGCAAACCACACAAAAGCTAGCAAAACAAAATCCTGTGCTTCTTATATTAAATGCTCATAAGAGTCACACAAATAATCTCGAAATTAATTGACTTTGGACATGACCGTGTTATCGAAATTTTATCCTTACCGCCACATACATCGCACTAGTTACAGCCATTGGACTATAGCTTTTTTTAAACCAGTAATGGCTGCATTTTTGTCATGGCTACGCAAGAACCCTGCTCTAGTTGCATGATTAACATTGCATCGTTTGTAAATTCTCACAAAATTGTAATTTAACCTGAGCATAAAATGGATAAAAAACAGTGTAATTGTGTAAAGAACAATCTTTGTCCGCTTAGCAATAAATGTCTTACAAAAAGCATCGTATACAAGGCAAATATTTCGTCAAATTTACCCGGTTATGTCAAAAAAGTTACTGTATGGATTAGCGAAACCCACCCCCGTCGCCAGGGTTTTTTGCCTCTTTTATATGAGAGAAGACGGAAAAAAATACCCTGGTATCGTTGAGTGATTTTTGGCTAATATATGGCCAGATTGTCCAAACGCGTCATAATGAATATGTTAATTTATGCGGTCAAAAAATGGCAGAACTTTAGCGGTTGAAAAATTTATGTTCCAGCAACAGAAAATGTACTGACTATGGTATTGTCTCACAAGTAATAAAATACAGGAAAAATTATCTTGGTAACATTGATAAACGTCTTTAAAGGTTGGAAAAGAAATTGTGTTGTTTTATGTGCAAGTTACGTAATATTTTATTATAGTTTAGGTAGCTAGCAAGTACTTCCTGAATAGAAATTTGATGGCAGAATAATGTTTAGATATATGTAAACATCTTTAGCTTATAACAGCTTGTTTTAGATATATATTTGGGATGGAAACGAAGTATATACTTCTCTGTTATTAAGATAATTCTTTAGTGGAGTTATGGTATATATAGACCAAAAGCTTTTATGATTTGTATAATTGTTGATGTCTTGCTTCATGGATATTCAGTAATCTTGAAATTTCTGATGAGCCAAAATTTTAAGAAGAAAAATGTGTTTACAAAAGGTTTCCGATAGTTTACAAAAGTTTCTGAACATTCGGTTATGTAAAAGAGCAGAACTATTAAGTGATACTTTAGCGGAATTAATTTTTCTGAGAACTAATTTTTCAAATGCTTTTAAATATTTACGAGAACTATTTTTTTGGCAAAGTTAAATATCTTAATTAAAATACCTCCTTAATTTGAATACAATAACAAGTATAAGTCTATGTACTAAATGGGCTATAAAAAACACTTCTCTTTCGAAACCGTACTTTTTGCTAATTAAAATAAAGACTTGAAACTTAGTGTGACATTTTTAGGCTGGTTTGAAAAAAATTGAGACAAATATTTTCACTATAATCATAGTTCCTGAATTCCTGTTTTATTTATTTTCAAGGACACTAATAAACGATTTTTGACAGTTATATCAATTTTGACAAAGATACATTTAGAGCAATTTTCATGATTGAAATATGTCAGAATGTAAGTGTATGTTAGGGTCTAAAATTTGTGCCATGTTTGATTGGTGCAACCCAATTTTTGTATTTACTAATTTTTTGAACCCACTATCTCACAGGTAGACATTAAAAAAATCTTCCATAATCGTTTGGTAAAATTCTGTTGCAGGATGCCCATAAAAGATAAGTCACCAATATTTCAATATAATGTCAACAATACCAGGGTATTTTTCGACGTCTTATCTCATATCAAGAAGGCAAAAAACCTCGAGGAGGAGGGTGAGCGAAACCAAATTTAAATACACTATGCAAATCACAAAGAGTCATTTTTGTAAGAAATCATAAAAGCGATGCGGAATTGTAAAATAACTTTTAAACATTAAAAAAGGCGCCGAACCAACTAATAAACTTGTGACAAAGATGAGATTATATTAATGACGTGTAGATAACGGTCTGGACTTCATTAACATAGAGTAGTGGAGCCAATTGGGTTATAAGAATTCGGTATTATATCGATCAAGATTTTATGAAATAAAAGTATTTAATTAAGGAGTACTTATTTAATAAAATTGATTTTACCCCTGGACTTTTAATCAAGACACAATTCGCTAGAAAGAGAAAAGGGAACACTGGTTTGTTATTCCTGCTACAAACAAACTTAGTATCTTAGAATCATAATCATTCTTCGATGTAATTTTTGCCCCAAAAAGTGTAGATAAAAATGAATTATCTTACATGGGAGCTTGTTTTAAAGGAGGGGTTATTTTATGGTCATAGTAAATAATATAATCAGAAGCTTAAACATTATTAAATAAGAAACAGAGTCAAAAAATTGATATTTCGATCTTACATTCCAAATTTCTACAGTAAAACGTATAAGAAGTGATAAATTAGTTGATAAAAGGTTGCTAAGGTTACATGTATACGATAAAATGAAAACAATAAAAGTTAAATAGGCTCAATTATGTTGAAGTGTCAAAAAAATTATTTGCTCAAACCGATATTTTATGGTTATAACTAGGAAATTTGAAGTAAAACCAACGTATTCAGTTCTATTAAACTCTCTTTTCTTCTATTTGATATTATACATATACAGTACAATGTTTTTATAGACAACGGTTAATAGAAATGAGAAACAGACTTGTTCAAGAACCTCTTAATGTAATGAGGTTATTTCGTCTGCGACATAGATACGAAACTGTGGAGGATAAAGTAAGCTTTTTTATGCACATGTTTGATTTGATACTCTTTCAGGTTGTGTACAACAATAATCATTAAATATTTCTACTTCAGCTAAATTTAATGGCAACCATTCATCAAACACAACCCACAATACAACTTCTACTTTCAAACTCTGATTTCGTTAGCGCTCTCGATGTAATTGAGACCTCACTGGAAGTTCTAAAACAAGAGCTACCTGGTGTACAATGTTTTAGGTTAGTGCACAGTCTACTACAAGCATGTATTGCACAGATAAGCATGATGTATGTCATTCTGTATCCACAATAGACATCTTGGCTCACAGTTAACAGAAATGAGACGTGTCATTGAAAGAATGATGACGGCTGATTTCCTGGATTTCGCCCTTGCTATTTTGAATCATCCTCATTCTGATAATGTGAATGCAATGTATCAAGAGGTAATTAATTTAGTAAATAAGATTTTATCTGTAGTGATCTTCATAGGGTTTTATAAAAGTTCTTTCCACTTTTTGTTAAATAAACACCAAAAATACCACTCACATTATTTTAAAGCATGGTATGTTTTGAACCCAATTTTGGTATGTTTATTTTTTTTGGACCTCCCATGCACAGGTAAGGTCCTATAAAATTATGTGTCCGTACATCCGTCAGTTACCAATTGGTTTCTTGCACAAAGACACAGAACAATAGACCCTCGAATGTGACAAAATCAGGTTTTTTAAAAGCATATAATCGGCCTAAAAATGGCTGAATTTTTTCGCAAAATAAGCTAAAACGGCGAAAAAAACCCAGTTTTTACGACATTTTTAAGGATTGGATCATAATTTTTTTCTGATGTTTTGCACAGGGAAAATAGTTCCTGGAATGTGATGAAGTTATTTTTCTGAGAAAAAATCTTATTTGGCTCAAAAATAGCGGATATAAGTGTAAAATGAGCAAAAACGATCCTCAAATATGATTTCTAGGACATTTTTCAGGATTGGATCATTAGTTTATTCTGATTTTTTGCACAAGGATGAGAACAAACCCTCAAATGTGACAAAGTTATTTTTTTGAGAATTTTTTTTTTCCTGCCCAATGATGTCTCATTTGTCTTTCGAGCTTCATTTTATGCTTACAATCTGTTTTTATCTCTGTTGTTATCCATGTTTTATCATTTTCTTCCTTTTAATTACAAACGTCCTTTGTGAAATTTTTGGTGAAAGAAATTTTTGATGGAAGAAATGTTCCAGCATTTTGTGTATTTTTGTGTATTAAGTGATACACCACTTTTACTTTTCAGCACACTTTTGACACGTGGTGGTTTGTTATTTCAGGATCGATTGCTGTCAGTTGTACTTGGTTTATTACATCAACGACAACTTAACTTTCTGCATCTTTATAAAACTGAAGCTTTTTCAGTACTCAAATCCACTATTAAACAGGTTATTTTCAACGTTTTTATTGTTTGTTGTAGTGTTTGAAAAATGGTTATAAAGCTTTGTGCGTTTTGCTTGGCAATGAGTGAGCTGTTTATGAGCTTGTTAGAAGCATACCTCTGCATGATTTTTAAGCAAATCTTTTGGCGAAAAGGGATTACAGATGGAAACAAATTTCTTTCAGATATTATTCGAAGTACTAGTGGTTAACCCATGAAAAAACCACAAGTTTGCTATTTTACATATTCTGGTCATTAAATTTAAGCCTGTCGTACATATCCCAGTCATCGCTATTTCAGGCATCCTAAACACAAAGTAGCAGATCAGCTACCATTTTAAAAAGAATATCCGTAGTTGTAATATAGAGTTTCCATTGTTGCAACCTATAGCATAACCCTCTTGCCCGTGTTTAGACAGCACATGACGCTGTTCCTGAGGACGCAGAACAGTCAGAAGAGCAATGGTATTTTTAAATATATATGTGGATACTTTATTCGGAAAAACTTTCGCGAGTCCAAAAAATCGTAAAATTTTTTGGATAAATTTTCGTGAATCTACAAATTAAAAAATTTTCGTGAGATAAACTTTCGCGAAATCTGAAATTGGAAAGTTTTGGCGACATAAACTTTCGCGATTCGTAATTTTGAACTTACTTTTTATGTTCTTATAAAAAAGTGACCCATATTTCTTATGATAGAAAAAGAAAAAAAGTTTTTTAAGGATGTAATTTTCTTTCGATTGGTATGTAAAAACTTCTATTTACAAATTGGGTTCATCGTCAAAATCACAAAAGAGATCAAACTCATTTTTAGGCTCGTCTTCTTCCGGCTCCCACGCATCGTCGTCTTCGTCTTCTTTGCCACCTACTTGGTTATAAGCATTCCGCTCCTCTTCATTAATTCTGCAAACGGCGTTCAGATCCTTGATTAATTTTTTTCCAACCTCGGTCCCAGCGCCAGTTGTCTCTTTTTTGTATTGGGAGGGCGAGCCAAGTAAAGGCGAGTCAAGAAATAACTTTTAAAACCAGCAAATTTTATAAAATTTTAGTCGATAAACTTTCGCGAATCGACAATTTATAAAGTTTGTACTAAATAAATTTTCGCGAATGGCCAATTTTGAAAGTTTCGCGAGACAAAGTTTCGCGAAAAATGCCAAAAAATGCGAAATTTGCGAAAATTTCTCCGAATAAAGTAGTTATTTAGATGGTATATGTGAGGAAATGAATAAGTCCCGATTAATACTAGATTTTAGCAATTATACTTTTAAATGTTAGTTTTAATCATTTTTAGTGCCAAATTTGGTGATTATATTCGCTCATTGGACCACAACGAATGGTTAATGGTGCTGGAAGCTGTTTTTTGTGTTGTGCTTCAAATCCTGAGAAATATGAAGGTGCATACAGTAAATTTAATTCCAGCATTTGTCTATGCTGCTATGCGAATATTTTTAGCACTTAAAAATTATGAATTGTGATGTTGCTGCGTTACCTTAAGGGAAGAAATTTTTGTGAAAAAAATTGGACTTTTAAATTTCATTTGCAGGAGGAATTTTCGCGACTTGAGAACTATTGGTAGACTACCAGAGATTCAGCATCACGCATTTAGGATGTAGCACTGCAAAATGAATCTTTTTCTACCGTTTTGTTCGTTATTTCCTTTTCTATGAAATAATTTTTCTCACACATGAGTTGGTCCACAAATATCAAAGACGAAAAATCCATCACTTAAACCAAAGTTATCATTTGTCATGGCTGATTGTCCTCTGCCCCATTTCTTGAATACCAAAAATGCAATAATTTTAAGTAGAAGAGGATTAGTTGTTATGGGTGCTTTTAAACCAATGTAAGCACAAAAAATAGTTTCGCAATAGCAATATGTTGCCATTAATTACTTAAACGCACAGCCTATCAAACATATGCCACATGCAATAATTCGTTCTAAAGCTTTAGCAATATTAGTTTTACCAATCACTCAGCAAATTTATTTTGTGGAATAAATTTCCGTGAAGTTTGCGTCATCAGTTAAATAAAAACACACCCTACAGCCTGTTAAAAAAATAATTGCATTTAAAAAATAAACCCTAAGTATCACAGGTTAATCGAGATTGTTGTCTAATTGAATCAATATACTTTAGACTTTTACTAAAGTTTATACTACAGTAAAAGGTGTAGCTACTGAACTGCATTTAGCATAAAAAAGATTACTCTAGAATTTTGTTGTAGCCAACTGATATGACAACTTTAAGATTTTAGCCACAGGTAGTTAACAACTATATAGCCACAGCTCACAGTTGCAGCGCATTAAAAATCTGTAGAGAACTGATGCTGGCTAGGGTAAAATGCTGTTATATTGAAACTGAATAATAAGGCTAGTTATGCAGCTGGTTTTTCAGGATGATCTCTTAAAATCTAAGTTTGAAGTCAGAATCGTAAAATTAATTTTGTTTAAGATTTATACATGGCTAAAAAACGTGTTAAAATATTAATCCTAACGTTAAAATATTTTAAAATTTTCACAGTAGAAGCATTTACAGGGTAAAAAGGTGCAAAAAAGACCTTCAAAATAGCTAGTCTCCTAAACAACTACTGTTCGGTTAAAACGAAAAATCAGTATTAAAATATAAACCAAATCCACTTAGGCAAGAGGACAATGTAAAAATTGGTTATTTTAGACTTTTTGCTGATGTCAGCAGTGCATATACAAAAACAAATTGACGAAACTCAGTTTATTCATTGCGTCTATTGTGTAGAGATTAAACTACTGATCAAGAAAATGTATATGATCATGTGCTTTTGATGAGCGGTTAATGAGATATAAGGGTTTAGAAATTTTGCTGACGTCAGCAATGGCCCGTGAAAAGTACTAAATTTTTTTTGTTAGAAATCCGTATACCTGTTGCTTTCATCGTATAGATCTTGAAACGCTGATCAAGAATATGTATAGGATCATGTACTTTTGGCAAATCCACTCAGGCAAGAGTACATTGGAAAAGATAATCATAACTTACATTTTGATGTTGTCCGTCAATACATAAATAGTTATCTTCCACCCCTTTCAAGTTATAAGTACATTGTAATGGCTTCGTTAATTTAAATTAAGTTATAGACGTTAAATTAAAGTCTTTGACGTTGTAACGTTTAATTTGTCGATTAGCATTTAAAAGACATATTTTTGCAACTAAAAAGAAAAATGAACATATCCAATATGCCTTTCACAGACTCATCGTATTAAGCATCATACATTAAAAAAATAGTGAACAACTTACCTCCAATAAATCTGTGATGCATAAGATGCCATGCCCTGACTTTCAGTTTGTGATTTATCTCTATAGAGAAGAAATAAGTCACTTAACGAAGCGCGCCACAGGAAGGCACGTCATGGGGCTTTGCGCTTCAACCCAAATATAAAAAAAGATATTGTTAAAAATATTAGGAAAAATATTGTGTTGAGCAAAAGCAAATATTAGTCAGTCAACAATATACCAAAATATGAGCTAAGTAAGCTTATGATGGAAGATTACAACTTGAAATCTCTTTGAACATGTGCCTCGACTTTTAGACGATTAGTATATGGACAACATGAGAATATAGAGCTACATTCCTACACGAAATATTTGCATCAGTTTTAGCTTACGCATTCTGCATATTAAATGTTTTTGGCAATAACATTTATATTCACATCAGAGGTCAGTTTTCTTTCGTAACGCCAATATAAATTACACAATAATCAGTAGAGATTTTAATCACAAAAGAAAAGTGAAGAAGTTCTAGTTGCTAAAATAACTTTAGCAAATATTTCTTCCCTAAGGTATATTACTTTGACACAGTAAAAAAAACATATTCGGATATGATAACGTATATTTCTTAACACACATATATTTAAGTTTCATAACATTGCGCCTTCTCTAAACAATGCTTTAGTTAGTTTGTGCTCATTACATTCGTTTTTTTAAAGTACGCGGTTTATTAATATCAACCGCTTAATGAAGAAACTAATCTGTATTTAATACCATTATTTGATTTGTGAAAATACTTAACAAACATCTGGGATGCTAACCTATTTCAAAACTACCTTCAGCGCTCAGAACGGAAATTCCATAAAATGTCTAACCAATGAAACAATTTAATTAAAGTAAAAATGAATAGCTATTAAATAAAAATAAGTAAATAATTAAATAAATATTATATATAATTTAATGCACGTGTATGGTGCATTTAATGTATTTTGCATTGACGTGTGTATGCTTTTGATTGTTGTTATTTTTTTGTACTTTTTAATTTTTTTGACTTTCGCCATTTAAAGTTGGCTAAATCCTGACCCCCGTGCCGCACCCACCATTGGAACGAATTTCGTGACTGAGGGCCGGGATTCTCCTTCCTAAATTTGATATATGCATCATACATCAATTAATAGTAAGATAAAGTCAAAAATGTAAGGAAGTTAAGGTACTGGAAAAATACTGTATATAACTATACCTTTTTTGGTACCATCATGCTCAATATCGTTACCTAAGTAATAAGCGAAATTATATACGTTTTAAAAAACCGATATTTGTACGGTTAATTTTAACATAGTAGTGAAAATAAATGTAACATTCTAATAAACTTTTCCCAATAATATATTGCCCTTGATAAAGAAAAATATTAGGGTAGTAATGGAAGTAAGATCACGATTGAAGAGAAATGTGACATACCTTCTACAACTATCTGACTTTCTGTATTTTCACTTTGTTCGTTTGTTTGTTCTTAAGAAAAAAATATTTGAAAATAATAGCTTAGATTTATTTTGTATTGGCATATTTTTCTTCTGTATTATTATAACTACTAGTCGATAAGGCCCGTGGAAAAATCCACTTAGGCAAAAGGACAATGGAAAAGTAGGTTGTTTTAGATTTTTTTCGGATGTCAGCAGTGCAATTACAAAAATATTTGGCGAAATTTAGTTTATTCGTTGCCTGTACCATGCAGATGTTAAAACGCTGACCAAGAAAATGTATATGATCATATCTTTTTGATAAGCAGTAGTTAATGAGACATAAGGGTTTTAACATTTTGCTGATGTCAGCAATGGCCAGTCAAACCCCCCAAATTTTTTTTTTAGAAATTTGTATACCTGCTGCCTTCATTGTATAGGTCTTGAAACGCTTATCAAGAAAATGTATAGGATCGCGTATTTTTGACAAACGGTTGCAGAGATATTAGGGATTAAAGGGTTTTTTGATGACGTCATCAACCCATTCATTCCGAAACGGATTTGGGGACCCAGGTTCGGGAAACTTACCCAAATTGGTCCCAGGTGGTCCCTAGTTACCCACGCGGTGAAAACTCATTGATGTTACCACCTCGTTTCCGAGTTATTTGGCCTCAAAGTTTTAGGTGCACTGTAATGGCTTCATTATTTTAATATAGGTTACTAGTCGATAAGGCCCGTGGAAAAATCCACTTAGGCAGGATAACAGAGAAAAATAACCGTCATTTAAAATTTGATGACGTCAGCAGAGACATGTCAGAACACAAAATTTTTTTTTTCAGAAATGTGTATGCCTGTTGCCTTCATCGTATAGATCTTGAAACGCTGATCAAGAAAATGTATAGGATCGTGTATTTTTGACAAACGGTTGCAGAGATATTAGGGTTTGAAGGTTTTTTGATGACGTCATCAACCCGTCCATTCCCGAAACGGATTCAGGGACCCAGGTTTGGGAAACTTACCCAAATTGGTCAAAGGTGGTCCCTAGTTACCTACGCAGGAGATGACGTCAGTTATTTCCACCCGTTTCCAAGTTATTTAGCCTTAAATTTAAAAGTGCAATGCAATGGCTTCACTAATCTTAATATACTTTCCTTTGACGTCAATATTGCTTTAACGTCAAAGTTTGGTAATTTACAGAACAAATTTATAGACGATGTTTTATAGACTTTATCAAAGAAATTTTATCCACTTTGCAAAAGTGACAGACAGACACACTTAGCGTATTATTATAAGAGATTGACAGTAAAGTAGTGTTATTGACGTCGCGTCGTAACGTCATAAAATTTAACATATTAGACATGCATTTTTCGGCAACATCAATGGAAAATGAACACATCCACTTTGCCTGTCACAGACACACAGACACACCTAGCGTATTATTATAGAGATTAAACATAGTATGCACCTGGTTTCCTATTTGGAGATGTATTAGTTCAATTTTATCAATATCCATTTTTGTTATTGTCTGAAAAATAAATTTGTCAAAATAAAAATAAACCAAAAGTCCAAACGACAAATTAATTATAAAACGGCCAAATTAACTCCATTTCCATTTTCTCTGCGTTTCCATGCCCAAATTTAAATTTTCTTTTTACATCCAATTAGATCTGCTATAGTTACTATATACTACAGAAATTGTTTGACTTTCCCTTAACTATAAAAAATTTAAAAAATTTGCCTTGGGTTTTAGTTTATGATTTGCATGTTAGGTGGAAATTCAACGAAGCTTAAATCGTTTAAATTTGAAGTTTAAAGAAAGTGAACTAAAAATATTAATTTACGTTTTAATTTATTTTTTCCTAATAGATTAGGTTTATGTGTTTTGTGTTTTAAAAAATATAATGGAACTTCCTGATAAAATGTTATGTTTAAGTTTGGAAACATTTACCTTTTCTTCAAAATCTTTTCCGTAAAAATAAGAAATAAATTTTTTTTTGCTAAGTCAATACTATAAGAGATGATTGTTAAATACTATAAGAGATGATTGTTAAGCATGCTTTACTATTACATAGCTACAATTTTTAAAGTTTTAAGAACAGAAAAAATTAAAAAGCGATGCATGATTTTAACATTTACATTTTTTAAATTGTTAAGTCTTAAGGTAAAAGAATCGTCCACTTTTAAAAATTTGGGCCCAAATGTTCTACGTTAATTCTAAATTTTTCTTGTATTATGTCTATAACAATTTCGACCTAACATGCTAATCACTTAACGAAGTGCACCACGTGAAGGTAAGCCATAGGACTTTGCACTTCACCTAAAAAAAAGAGATGCATGTCTAACACATTAAATAGAATGCATCCTTACAATATTTTTAGGATTAAATGGGACACAAAAAACTCAAAATAGTAAACACGTAAATGAACTTTTAACATGCAATTGTAAATACCCACAAAGAGTAGTTCAACAGCCAGAAACCTGACACGTCCATATACACGTATGTGACGGAAGTGCACCCAACGTCAGTATTATTGCACACTGATACGCAGCATATAACAATGTTTGTGAAACAGTATTATATAACTACGGTGGTGCACAACTACTCTCATGTTGTATAACATTAAGGTCATGCCAGTGTCAGAGGTTACCTGGCCATATACCTTCTACAGAGGTATACTTTTCCCTTTTTGACAGCACAAATGTGTCATAATATACAACATGGTGGATAATAAATACAAAAGTCTAGTAATTTTCAGATAAGGAAAGAGTAAAGATAATTTTTCAAATCCAAAGCAAAACTGCTTTAAAATTAGATTCGCACATATTTATATATTGTTTGGAAAATAACGTAAGAACTTGTCCGTAAACAATATTTTGAGTATAACATTTCCAAATTGTTCAATAAATTATGTAAGAACCTGACGGTAAACCACATTTTGAGTATAACATTCCCTATTAAAAAATCCTCGCCTGGATGAGGGAACAACACTTACTCGAACATCACCAAATGCTCTTGCTCTAGAAAAGCAACATACAGCTGACCTTGAGAAAAACATGGCCTGCGCAGCAATATTCCAACCTTTTCAAAGGTTTGACCTTGTGCCTTGTTTATTGTAATAGCATAAGACAGCCTTAGTGGAAGCTGTCTGTGACGTAAAACAAAAGGCATACCTGTATCCGAAGGTCCAAGTTCCACCCTTGGAATCCTATCTCCAATGGCATTTCCAGTGAGTACTTCAGCATCGACACAGTTGTCATGAAGACGTCTTACAATTAGGCGAGTGCCATTACATAAGTCTTTATTTATGTTTATGTTTCTTAATAACACAACAATAGCACCAGATTTTAATTTAAGACAATGAGGAGGCATACCTGAAGGTGTGATACTATTTAAAAATTCTACTGGATATTGATTCCGTTCCTCCTCATCATCACACACAACATCATCTGCACTAAAATAAACTTTTTCTTCACCAGGCAACAGCGCCAACACCTGATCATTAATGATAAGTGAGTCACCATTTGTGGGTGTTAGTACCACAGATGAGGCCATAATTTCCGGTGAAAGATTCCTAAACAAAGTATCAACAATACAGTCATTTTGTATCACACATTGGGATGGCACTTCAATTGCACCTTGGAAGGGTTCTTGCTCCCGAACAGGTAAAACACCTTTCCCAAGTTGCAGAAGCCTTGCAGCGAATTGTTGTTCTCCTGGCCTTGTTCTCATGTTTCGATGTAATCGAAATTCTTTAACCGAGTGCCATAATGGAGAACTTTTTTGTCCATGGTTTTCGTTTTCTGACAACAGGCAATAACTGTGAAAAATCACCATCCAAAAGAACAACTTTACCTCCAAATGGAAGCTCATTATTACAAATATCTTGTAGAAGACGATCTATTGCATGAAAACATGCTTAGGAATCATGGAAGCTTCGTCAAGTAAGGTATTATTCTCTACAATGGGAACAGGTAACCGAAATAGTCTATGAATAGGTGGTACCCTTTTTCACAAGTGTTGCTGCAATGCCAGTAAATGCAGCAGTTCCAACTTGAAAACCTCTACCTGTAAGTTCAGAAATAAGGTAATTATAAGTAAAGGTTTTACCACTACCACCAGCGCCTTCTAAATAAAACAGACGGTTGTTTTGGGCTGCATTGTTAGCAACATTTACAACAGCTTCTATGACTGCATTAGCCAGTGCAGTCTGTTCGACAGTAAGTTGAACCCTTAGTTGAGAAGCTCCTTCAGCCTCCATAGCTACATCAATGCTTTCAGCTGGGAGTAATTCATCTCAATGAGGAAGATTATAATCAGTAAGAGATTTGCCTAGGTACAGAATTAATATCTTGAAGCAGCCTGTACTCAGCCTGATCCTCATTCATTTGGCGAATATAATCTTCATACATTGCATCCTTGTACCTTGTCCACAAAGTAAAAGGATCAGATGGTTCGCAGTGAGTAAGTATCACAGCAAACAGTTGCCTTAATTGTCGAGGCATCTGAAAGTTAACAGCTTCCTGCAAAGTTTTGTCTCATTCGGTATCATCTTGCAGGAGACCACGCAATAAACAGCCGTCAAGAAATGTTTCAGGAACATTGCCAGTGACAGTTCGTAAATCTTCGAAAGAAGTTGCACCAGGTGTATGCAATAGCAACATACGTAAATAAAAAAGCTCACCTGCGCGAGGACTTACACTATACATTCTGGATACAATTTTACCATGACCACGTTGGCTTGGTTTCCAAACTTTGTTCTTATTAAAAACAAAATAAAGAGGAATATCTGGATACATATATTGGCGAGCATATCTCTGCATTTAACACAAACCAAGCTGTTAATTTTGTAGCCTGATCTGTAGCTCTGTCCAAAGCCTCTTCAGCCTGTCCTTGCTGAAAATAAACAATATGGTTATTTGGCAAGTTCACTGGCAATCTATGGACAACATGAGATTGTTAGTGCATGTTAAATTCAAAAAGACGCCATACTGCTTCTGGTGCACTGACATACCGCGCATCTAAATATGTCTGCACCTCATCATGATCAATACGTTCATTGATCTCAATATTGGCACAATCATGACCTTTATAAATATACTTATAGAAGTATTTAACAGATTTAACAGACATTCACGCCTCCAGGTTTATATGTGCATTGTATTTCTTGGAAAGCCATGGATTATATGGAACAATCCAGCGATCATCGATGTCAACATTATTGACATTGATATGTATACCATTATCACGCCGTCTATATAATGGATATCCGTTGACTTCAGGTACGGTAGATGCTAAAAAGTTCTTTGGAAAACTTTTAGTGCAAACACCATCTTCTATACATCTGGAATTAGGATATCCACATGGTCCATGAATCATACACGATCGTACAATTTCAAACAGCTCAGGGTGTTCCTGTTGATTAGGAATTTCTGCTGAAATAACACTGTCTATGTCATCTGCATCCCTAAGTTTGTCATTGGGATCTAAATGAATTAACAAATGACAATAAGGCAAACCCCTCTTTTGAAATTCTGTAACATACACATGTGCTATAGTCTTACCTAGAACTCCCATTTCAGTAACATCTTTAAGGAGTTCATTTAGTTTCAGTTTAAAAACTCGAGAAACTAAATCAGGCCGATCATGTGCATGTTGGCCTGCAAACAAATGTTCTGTAATTTCACGCCATTTTGGATTGCACGTAAAAGTCAGAAAAAATCAGGTTTTCCAAACTTACCAATGACAGCCATAGCATCTTGAAAGTTTTGAGCCATGGCACTTGGACTTCCTTGAAAACTTGAAGGAAGAACAACAATACGAGCTGGTTGAAGGCCTCGCTCTTCAGCTCGTGCATTCAAATGGTCAGCTAAACCTTGATAAATATCAACACGAAGGTTGGTTTGATTTGCTCGAATGTAATTTAAATTATTACCTTCAGCTTTAACATAAGAATCAACAAAATACTGCTGAAACAATTTCTTACCATAATGAATCGGGCTGAAATATTTCTGAGCAGCTAAACGGTAAGTATAATACTGCAACATTGTAGTAGTGTTGCGAGTACGGGTTGCACGTACAGCAACATGAGGTATCCTATTATGCCAACCTGGTTCACCCCTTGGGAAAAAAAGAGGATACACCATTGGCTCCAAGGTTGCAGACATTGTGGAAATATTCTGTAAATCACCTCCACGCGGATAGATAACAACATCCCAGGTTTCCAGGAGGTGCTCCATCTTGGCCAACAAATACTGCCGCAACTTCATGATGATGTGGCAAGTTGTAGCGCCTTCGGTCATTGCCAACTCTCATGTACATACGTACTTCAGACGGAGCACGGTTTTGTGCTGCTGCCTAATTTAATTCTTCAGCTTCAACTTCAGCCATGTACCTATAGGCCGAAGCAAACGGGCTTTCTCTGTCCATGACATCTTGAATAGTTTGCATCACGTCTTCTCGACAGCCATTATTTTTCTGGCGTGCCATTCTTTCGTTGAGTGCCCTACCTGCTTCATAAATATAAAGTTGGTTAAAAACAGGGGTTTGTCCTTCAGGAGGGTGAAGGCCCCAACACGATGCCATATTTGACCACAGATACGAAAGCATGGTGGTCCATGGCCAGGTGGGGGGCGAAGGTTTGACACCTAATGCTATTAGTAGAACTATTTTTTTCAGGGAATCCATTTCTATTTTTTTCTATTTCCTTTGACACGATAAATGGTTGAGTGAGGAGTGTGACTGTGTCAATTTATTTTTGATTCTATTCTGTGTTAACTGCTTTAGGTTGTTCACGAAGGACTGTCCGGTGTGTTTACGTTGGCTGCTGGGGTAGGTAGAGAGAAGAAAAACGACTCTGATGACGAGTATTTATTAGTCGAAGAGTAAGTTGCATAATTTACTCACAATAGTAGGGTGGCAAGTATATCTCCTGGTATTGTAAAGGATGCTAGAGAAATGCTTCCAAGCAACAATTCCATCACATCTTTTTTCTCTCGAAATTTTGAATCTTTTTAAAGCTAAACAAACCAAAATGTTTATGTGTTAGTAAAAGAAACAGGTAGTTGCTAGTAGGATGATGAAAACATTTAAAACCTTAGAAATAGTTTGGGTCGATTCCAGACAGGCTGTGAACTCTAACTAGACAATGGAAGTAGTCTTTGAAATGTTTCAAATTTCCAGTTGACCCTTTGACCCTGAAGATTTTTTCAGTAAAACTCAAATTTTCTATGTTTTTTGGCCACAATCTCTCGTCATTGAACGCGATTTTTGGCCATCGTCTAAGGGTTAAAATTTTATAATTGGACGAAGTTTTGTTTTAGCAATGTAAATATATTTATGGAACAATCTGAATGTGACAAGTTAACAAATGAAAGTAAAGACATTTTGTGTTCAGCTTGTGAGCTGGCTCAAACTCGGTGCTCTAAAGTCATCATCATGAGAGCCAAGGTGACATTACAGATATATTTGAACAAACATGTTTGCTGTGATAACTGCACTTTTATTTTATTTGAAAAGTCTTTTACTAAGTGCTATTTAAACATACCCCTCAATAGTCGGTGTCCTAAGAGAGTCTAATTTTCATTATGACAAATTGTAATTCGCTTGATTTGGTCACCCTGTGAAATTTTTCGTGAAAATGATTCTATTAATTTCACTTCACCAATTTGCAACAATGTTTAATTTTAGGATTTCTTGTCACAAGGATTAATTTGGCCATTCATTTTCTTGCTAGGGTGGTCTTTTGGACAAACTATCTTCAAAAGATTTTGTTGTGTTAGCAAAGATTGTTGAGAAGTTTGCTTCGGATTGTGAAACCGTGTCTGGCAGGCAGTCCCATAACTTGCGTGGCACTCTACTATCGCAAGCTAAAAATTTTATAAGTAGGTTCCACGAAGAAAGAAAACATAAATTAAGGTACGTCCACAGTTCCAAAACCTATCCATATCTGTTTATTGTTTGTTATGTTTGATTGATTGTTTTTTACGGTTGAATCAAGTAAGAAAATAACTTGGAAAATTAAATGCGCGTGAAACTTAAAATATTCCCCTTAATCCATATTTTTAAATAATTTTATTACATTGTTTAATGAAATTGTGATTTTGTTTTCTTGTAGACCTTATGATAAAATTTATTAATACAAACCTTATTTTGCATTGCAAGTTTATTTTGCGTATATACTTTGTTATTTTTAAAGTTCCTTTAATGACATTTACCAACTTTTTTGTATTTAGTAATATATTAGACATCGAAAGATGGCGACAGGCTGATGTGCCGACAGAAATTCAAAATCTTGTAGATTCTATTGCATCAGGTATAATGGGTGTTTGTTTGTTGCTTATTTAGTTTAAGGGCTTTGTAGTTGGTAAAATATGCATATAAATTGAGGAAATAATCCTTTTGTCAAAGCTGATTATACCATTTTGTTTGTGTTATCTAAGTTATGTATATGTTACTGTTGCCAAAAATTTTTACGTGTCTGTAGGTTTAGAAAAAGCTAGCACAAGGAAAGTGTATGCAGGTAAAGACAAAATATTTGTTACTATCAGAGTTGTTTTCTGGTGTCAAAAATGAGCTCTTTAAAACTTTGACATAAATTTGTCCGCCTATTGTGAAAAAGAGATACATCACGAAAATATCATAGTTGGCGCTGAAATTGCACTGAAAATGAAATAACAAGGTAGCAATAACTTTAAAGGCAAAAAAATATTTTTCCAAGGATTTTTTCATTATTTTTTAGAAGAAAATACATCTGCTTCTTCCTTGATTGTACAAGGTCAACGTTTTTCAGTTGTTGGGTAACTTTACATTTACCATTTTACTTAAATTGCATACAGAATTGGTTTGTAACCTGCTTCTGCTTTTAACGTTTATTTATAAGCACTTTTAGGATAAGCCTCAGGTTGCAAAGGGTAAAGGGCCTCTTTGACTCTTGAATTGCTTAGCTTGTTGCTTAGCACCTATTTTTACCGACACAGTACTGGCAGGCACCGATATATGTTGCTTCTGTGAAGACTTTTATCACAGTCCAACTGAGAAGGTTGCTAAAGCGAGGGAAAAGTTTTCAGGGGATTGATGTTGCTTAGCAAGCTGCTTGATATTTGAGTCAATTTGAAGCCTTTACCCTTAGCAACTGAGTTGCTTATAATAAATTATACTTTCGGTGATGAATGAAAAATCAATTTCGCCTTACGACCATTGCATTTTTTTCTCGTTACATTGGTAATTTCAGTAGAGCTTGGTTTCCATTGGTGACTAACGGGAAATTAAGTGCAATAATTTTTTGAACATATTTTTCTATTTCGCAATATCTGATTGATTGTGCATAGTTTCACTGAAGAAAAAGCATATTTAACGATAAGAGTGATAAGTGTTACGGATGTTGTTTTTTTTGTTAAGCAGATGGGAATTAGATTCAAATTAAAATGATTGTTACCCAATAGATACACACACCCACAGCTATTTTTGACCATCGTACATCGTTGTTTCGTTCGTTCCTAAAACAAAATAAATTTTCCTAAACCTAAACAAAATATATGTTACAAATCTCCTCGCCTCTAATGCGAGAAGAGTTTGAAATATCAGGAAAGTAACATGGACTTTTCCAAACCTTTCCAGGAATAAATAATATAGAATGTTTTTTTGTAAACCTTGAATGCGTGTTTTCTAAGCGTATGTACCTCACCACTCCTCGCACTAAATGTTTTGCAACTCACATGCAATAAAATATCGGTATTCCTTTGATGTTTCCTTTTTCCAAGGAATAAACGTGAACTTGGTATCAAAAAATTTTGATGTCCAGTCCACGTTTTTTCATGAAATCAGAAGGTGAATAACACAAAGTAAACATGTCTTCACTGTGAACTAACATGAAGTAAGAAATTATGTTTAAAAGTAAATTCATGTTATTTTACGTTAGTGGAAATCAAGGTTAAGAATTTTTACATCCATTTAAGGACATTGTTAATCTTGATGAAAATGGTTGTCGAATATTGTCAATGTGTGGACGACGTTCCCATGTTGGCAACAGATTTATTGACAAAGCTGTGCGAAATACTAAAGGTGTGTGCTTTCTTTTTTCCATTCGCAAACTGTAAGAATTGATTAAAGGATTAAAAAAGAGGAATTAACAAGGAGTCATCACACTTTTTAAAGGCGTTTGATATTTGTGCAGCTAAGGCACAGGCTGAGCTAAACTGTTTTGGATAATGTTTGTACACGGTGTATGAAATAAGACATATAAATTTAGAAAGATTTCGAGGTTATGGCAGTAGAAATTTGAGAGGTTGCGAATCTAAGGTGCCACTGGACTTTATAGTAAGGACTTTATAGGAAGTCCTTTATAGAAGGGACAGAACTTTATAGGAAGAACAGTTTATTTTTAACTGATATTAAGAACCTGTAAAAATATTATTGAAATAAATAAACTGAATTTTTGTCTGCATATTTTTTCGCTTTTAGCTTTTTAATTCTCGTTCCTGTCAATTAGTATTGGGCGCTGGTGCCCTTCAAACGATAGGATTAAAAACCATAACAGCTAAACACTTGATTCTGGTGGCACAATGCTTAGAAGTTGTCATCAGACATATTCATATTATAAAGAATCATTTCGAAGTTCGTATTGCGCCGAGGCAATTTGTTTTGCTGTCCCAGTTCGATCAAATATTAAAGGTATGCAAGTTTTTTCGTTAGTTTAGAATAACATAATGTCAACTGTCCACTTTAAAATTAGTCAGTGAAATCGCCAGTTTTTTTTTTTACTAAGTGTAATTTTTATTCCAGGATTTTAGTAATCATCGTTATGAAATATTAAATAAAATAGTAAACCTTATGGAGGGAGTGTTCAGATCACATCTAGAAAACGTAAGTTGTTTTTACCTTTTGGTCAATGCCCGTGTTAATCTATGCAGTTTGGAAGCCCAAATATAAATTGTTGCAGATATAAATTATTGTGGTATAAATTATTGCGGACATAAATTATCGTAGTATAAATTATTAAAGACATAAATTATTGTCGTATAAATTATTGCGGACATAAATCATTTTGGTTTTTGCTCAAAACCACAATAATTTGTGTTGCAATATGCAATCTACCTTGAATTGCAATAATTAATGTCGCAAAATGTAAAAGAATAGTACTTTATACGAACAAAAAAGTCTAGATTATTTAAGTTTAATGGAATAAAAAAATCGCATCTATTGAAACGATAGAAATTCCATACAAAAAATGCAGGGGTAGTCCGGAAAACTGTTTCTATTGAAAAAAAAACGTCGGAAAATGTTAAAAGAAACTAATAAAATAACAATAATTTATGCTTAAGAATTATTAAATTATTGTCAAAACGGAATAATTTTTATCGCAGAATGTATAATAAGCATTGAAACCGCGATAATTTGTGTCGCTAAATCAAATTTTTTCACCTTCAAGTCGCTATGGTTTATTCACCATGGTAAATAGACGTTTCGTAAACGGACATTTTACTTTTACTTTATGTCAGAAATGATACCATCCGGACTACAGCCGCTTTCGTTCGCCTTTCCCAATTCACAGGCTTCTGAAAGAAAGTTTGACTGTTTTAAAAACCGATTTTAAAACGAAGCAGATGGAGTACCACTTCTACGATTTATAACAATACCAAAATTTGAGGCCGTTAATCGTTTACATCCGTGCTCAAACCATAATATACTTTCATTTTGAGTGATGGCACATTTCAATCGAACGTAATCGATCGTAATTGTTTTTTGTAAAATCTTCCTTTCAATCTTGGCTTAAATGTGGCTAAACGGTATCAACCTTTCGTTTCATAGACAACATTTCATAAGAAACATGTTTTTTTTACTACCCACGACATCTTTCACAAAACTTTTTGTAACAAAGGACTTTATGCTTTGTTGCGTCTCCTGCTCAATTGTCAACATATTTATAAGGATGTGCTTGAGAGATGGCTGGTAAATTTACTGGCCTTTGCGGTCAACGCTATAGTGCAAAGTTTTGGAGATATATCTTTGATGTACTACGGCGCAAAAGATCGACTTGTTTACAAATATTATCTCCATAGTAATATGCGCATTCTGTTTTGTTTACCTTTTGCATCTCATCAGATATTTCCCTTTTCAAAGACCAAAATGCTTTGCAAACTTGCCTCGTAATGGAAGCAGGCTATTCGCAATTATTTATGATAGACTGATTCACAAAAACTAGTCTTGGCGAAATGACTGAAATTGACTGATTCGCGAAAATTAATCTTCACGCAATGCATTGCTTTTTGACCTCACAAAATTTAGTCCTCACGACAATCAACTTCGGTACATCTTGATCTCGTATAATAAGCTCTTCTTTGCCATTTCAACGTTGGCGATGTAAATACACATTCGAAAGAATGAACTTGAACACTCTGAATCGGAATACGGGTTTCTCGTATTCGATTGCGCAATACTTCACTATACATGGAAACGAGGCTTGGAATGGTAAAATGTAAACAAAGTAGGCGAAATCAAATCGTTTTTTAACGCCTGACCCTCGAAAACTTTTAAGCACATTAAAAACGTGCTTACCTGCCAAATCTTTTGAAATATTTTTTAAAAAACAATATGAGAACCTGTAGTCAATGACTAAAATGCGTTCTAAATAAGTTTTATGAAGCTAAAGCTCAACTATCTTGTGGTTGAGTTAGCAAACAAAAATAAAAAATGAATTCACAAGAAGTATGCGCAGGTAGTAGTAAAACTCGTCCTCATAAAAATTTATCTGGTGGATTTGGAAATTATTGTTGTATTCCTGACTGTAAAAGTGCTCTTTACGACTCAGACAGAAAGAAAACAAACATTGGACTTTTTAGAATTCCTAAACAAGAAACCCTAAGACGACAGTGGACCAATGTTATTAGAAATGTTAGAAGAAAAGGTGGCGCTAATAATTTTAACATTAAGGATCAAAAAAAAATTATAGAGTGTGCGAGTTTCATTTCAAAACTGAAGATATCAGAATTACATTGGGAGTTGGTAAAAAAAACTAGTCGCTGATGCTGTACCTTCTATCTTTAAAATACAGACACACAAAGTACGTAGAAGACCTCCGCCTAAAGATAGGCATATCCCTAGTAGTAGCAGCAGTAAAAGTGAAGAAGTCATTTCAGAGTCCGAAGAATCTGTTGAAGTGTCTGCTGACCAATTTAATGGGGAAATTTCACAAGAGGTTACGGAGCTTGATATACTGGAATGGGAATTAAAAGAACTGAGAGAAAAAATACAAGAATTTGAACAACGCAACGATTTTCTTTCAGAAGAAAATGAACAGCTTTTTTCCTATAAATACAGATATGAAAATGTACATAAACATAATGAACTATTTCGCACTGCTACTGGTTTGGAAGTAGAAGACTTTGATATCCTGTTCGAGTTTTTAGATCCAGGAGAAAATTGTATCAATATGAAGTTCTATGACACATCAAAAAGGTTTTCAATGTCTTCACCTGAAGAACCCTACTTTTTAAAATCTGGGCCAAAGCCAAAGTTGTGTCCTCAAGAGCAACTGTTCTTATGTCACATGGTTGAAAAAGGTTTTACACTTTCCGACGTTTCATGGCTCATAACATGGACAAATTTTTGCTATTTTAAGCGCGGTTCTGTGTCGATTTGGCCTACTCGAGACCAAGTAAATGCAGTTATGCCAGAAAGTTTCAAGAAAACCTATCCATCCACTAGGTGTATCATAGACTGTACTGAGTTGTATTGTCAAAGACCATCTTCACTTGCTATTCAAAGTTCCCTTTATTCGCACTACAAAAGTCATGTGACCTACAAAGGCTTACTTAGCATTTCACCATCTGGTGTCATAACATTCATCAGTCAACTTTTTGATGGGTCCATATCAGACAAAAAAATTGTGCGGAGGTCTGGGTTGCTAAAATGAAGCTTGTGATCGATCAGTTGTTATTATCAACTGATCGATCACTGACAAGTCCATCAGGACTTACGACAAGCCAAAAAAGGTTTGGTTGAATTACACATTCAGTTTCTCGTACTTCGACATCGCGGTTTAAGTAAAATTGCATACATGTTCATATTTTTCTCGAGCTATAAGTTCATACAGTTTCCCATGTTTAAAATTCTCTTGTTCTTCTTTTGGGGATAAAATGTCAAGAAGGCTTTTTTTCGAATAAATACCTTATGTGCTTCGCTTGAATCAATCTTCCATTTTTTTGTCAATTTCCACAGCTCATTTTTACTTTGTGAAACTGTATCTGTTTCCAACAATCAGCACTTTCTCTTGATATTTTGATAGAATTTAAATAGTATTGACCCAATCTTTTGGTAATAGCTCATTCTCATCATTTATAAATAAGGGTAGATCAGTGTAATCGTGCTCGCTATATAACGAATTTTTTATTTTATTTATGTCAACTTTCGTTGTAAAACCAACTGCATTCAGGTGAAAAGAAAGAGGTGAACCAACAACAAATTGACCAAATTTTGTATTTATTTTTTCTTGGTTCAATCCAACAGGCGGTACACAACAAGCAAATCCATTTATAGAGTCGATGATATTCCTCGTGAAGTAGTCTGGCTTTGAATAACTGTATCCATAACAGGAGCTTCGACACTTCGCCTGGAACCCCCTATTATCGGAGACGACTTGTACAATAAATTTCTTCTGGCACATTTGGGAGCTGGTTTAAGGAATAGTCCGCAATCTCAAGTAGGAATGCCATTATGTGGTTGCAGTATCCACTTAAGTCAGCAGGACAAGAACATTTTGCATTGCTAACTTTTCCACTTGACCTACACAGTGCTACGGGCACATCTCGTTTTTCTTTCTTCATGCTTGCCTTACACTGGCATTTTAAATAAAAGCATTTTTCATCCCATTTTTTACTCACTGAATCTGAAGTTAAATATCTTTCATTTTTAAACTTTCTCCCACGATCAAGAGTTTCTTTTATAGAACTCTCTGGCGTTTTTCCACTTCTTAAACGATGTTCTTCAATTTCTTTTATTGTGAACGCAGGAAGAAAAGACAAAGACTTTCCCCAAATATCTAATTTAACAACTTGTTTTTTTGACTCGTTAATAATTGCAATTGGTAAATCAATATCTCTTAATAACAGTTTCAACAATTCTTCTTTACTCACAGCACTGCTTAATTCACTTTCCGTAGCCATTTTGACAATATTCTACCATTCCAAGCCTCGGTTCTAAGGTGACTTGAAATCGAGGCAGGGAATACGAGAAACCCGTATTCAAATTACTATTCGAACGTTCGTTAAAATGAGAAAAATTTACAAATAACTTCACCAAACCAGCCCAACATACAAAATTCACGCACAGGAAAATGTTAAATCAAATTTGCTCTGGAACAAACTTCATGATTTCTTTCTCCTTTTCAAAAATTTGTAAGTTTTGAAATTGCTCAAACCAATACAACGTGGAAAAAAGTTTTTGTTCCGGCCTTTACGGGAAAATTTTTGCAGATAACCCTTCTAAATTATGAATCCGCTATACCAATATTTGTACATCCATGCCAATTCCGCTAAGTTTCGATCCAGTCACTAATTACTTTATTTTGTTAATTTAGTACGAGTTGCGTCCACCCATGCCATCCAAAGTAATGCGCGCAGTTGTGAAACAGATCATCAAATTACGTGAAAGTCTTGCACTGATCTTGGATGGTCAGCAATTAGAGGTTAGTAGATGTTACTCATGTAAAATGTGTTTTAAATAGATAAAAAAATACATAAAAAGGTTGAAAGAAGAGGAGGAGGTCCTATAACAACATCGAGATTTAAGCAGTTTTAGCGGTTTTTTTCGTCATTGATTTTTGATTAAATTTCGTTTACTTAAATATGCGAACCCCTGCCCTTAAAATGCCCAAAGCAATTAATTAAGCTTTGAAAAAAGTTGTTTTTGCTGAATTATTTGCGTGGCTTTGAAATTCTTTGTATATTTGTTCAACATTATTATAAGTGTATCATGTCAAATAACGTTAGTTTCCTTTGAAGAAATGAAAGATAGAAAGTGTTTTTATTTGTGGTTAGTAAAAATTTTTTTTTCCTTTTGTTTAGAATCTATTTCGTGATATTCGGCGTTGCTTTAAAAATTGTTATGCAGAGACTTTAGCAGATTTAAAAGTGAAAAATGATGGCAGCCCTCAACATGGGTTTGTAGTCTGTTTTGTTTTAACTTCGCGTCAAGAATAATGAGCACTGGTCTTTTTTATGATGCATGTTTACATTTTGGGATGTTCGTAATTATTTTTCTCCTGATATTACTTGATAAACCTGTGGAAAAATCCACTTAAGCACAAGAAAATAGAAAGGTTCTGTCTTTTGAATTTTGATGATGTCAGCAATGACTGACGGTTTGTGAAGAGCAATTCCAAATCAACAATAAATCAGTTCATTTAGCATGTTGTATATTATCTTTACCCATAAAATCTACACAAATGTCAAAAGCCAGAGTTGAGGAACACATTAAATTTTGGTGCGGACAGTAGATTTTCACTAAGCTACTAGCAAATTTGTTTGCTAGCTAGCTATTAGCTTAGTGAAGCATTTTGATTTTTAGGATAAATAGCAACAGGGGACACATTAATTATGTAAAAAAGGTAAAAAAATATGCTAGCTTTTTTCGTAAAAAAAAACAAACAAACAAACGCGGTAAATTATAAAACTTCAAAAAATTTGAGGCTTTGTGTGATTTTTGAGAATGCGAGTCTGCTTGATAAATATGAAGTGTTCTACATTAAAAAGTATTACGTAGCTCCAGCTACATAAAAAGTGAACGTCTAAAAATATCAAAGCTTTTCTAAATTTTAATCCTCTGTAAATTCTAACCCACTTCAACTCTAGCCTTCATTTGTAACTTTACGTCATTATTTCTAGATCCACTCTTCACTTCCAAAGTACTTTCTCATAGCTTCTAACTTTGCCCTTCTTCTTCTTCTAACGTTTTTAAATTATACTTTTAAACCCCACACATAAGTTCTTCACTTGGACTTTCTTGGTTTTCAAGATATGCTTTTTAACACCACATTTTTTCTTTTACTTTTTTTCCTTTGACTTTTTGCACTTTTTTCAAGACGAATGAACCGTTACATTTGTTTTTCTGTGTCAGATAGTAACCTTGTTTATAAATCAGCCTTTAAAATTATTTCAGCAAATCAAATTGAGTCGTTTTTTATCACGTGACGTAAAGAAAGTAAACCCGCGGTCTTATTTCTCGCAAAATGGACATACTTTTTTCGGTGACTTTAAAGAAAAATCATGAGATCCACTATATCTGGCACAGACTCAGCGTATTATTTTTATAGGAATAGTCGATAAAGCTGGTGGAAAAATACACTTGGCAGAAGGACAATAGAAAAGTTCTGTCGTATGAATTTTACCTACGTCAGCAGTGAGCCGTCCATACACAAATTTTTTTCAGAAATTTGTTTACCCTTTGCGTCTATTGTGTATCACGAAAGCGTATAGAAACATGTGCTTTTGACGAAAAAATGAAAAGATAGGTTACATAAATTTTGATGATGTCAGCAATGTATATGTAAAAAAATTTTTAGAAATTTGTTTCACAGTTACTTTCATTGTACAGAGCTTAAAACTCTGATCAAAAAAATATATAGGATCGCGTGTTTTTTGGCGAACGGTTAAGGAGATATTGAGGTGTAAAAATTTTGCTGACGTCAACAAAGATTTGCCAATATACCTAAAATTAGGGCTTAAAACGCTGATCTAGAAAATGTACATGATCATGTCCCTTTGAAGAACGGTCGCAAAGATATTGAAGTTTGTTGACGACGTCATCAGTCTGCCTGTTCCGAAAGCGGTGGTTTACCCAGCTTTTGGAAATTGGTCCGATTGTGTTCTCATTTTGGTCCCAGGTGGTCCTTAGTTACCAACGCAGGAGATGACGTCAATTATTTCCACCCGTTTCCAAGTTATTAGGCCTTGAACGTAAAAGTGCAATGCAATGACTTCACTAATGATAAATCAGTTATTGTTGTCAAACTAATGAATTAACGTCAACCAATAGCTAATTTGTCAGTAAACAAATGAGACTTAAAAACATCCTCCTTGCAAAAGTCATAGAGAGACATACACGCGGAAGTTAGATAAGCGATCTAAGAAAGTGTATGAAAGTGTGGTGAGTGACTTTGGCTTGACTGATGTTTTCGTTGCCCTGACCCAGTAGGATCATAAATAGAAATACACTGATAATTCATCAAAATTGAATATATATTGCCTCCGACATGTCATCAATCCAGGTAACATCTTGTCATACTGAGATGTAAATCTCGGTTGTATCACGCAACGACTATCAACACTTTGTTTGTCTTACGTGTCATTTTTTATTTTATTCTTTATTCAATTTAGGCTGGTAACATCAGATTGTGTTTTCTACCTATCCAGTCTAAATCAATACTCTGGTTTTACAGACTTAACACATAATTTTGATGATTTGTGGAACAGCGTAAAAGAAAAAAGAACGAACTTTCATTTGCAAGAACAAAAACTTAAATCTACCAATAAACAAACGTATACGAAACAGCCAAAATATCCGTGACGATGAACATAATCGAATGTCTGTCGTATACACTCTGTTTTTTTATAAACATACGGTAAATTTCCACCTAGGCTCAATAAGCTTAACAATTTGTATTATTTTGAGCCTGAACTTATGCTTATTCCAATCCATAGATAATGTTTTTTGACACGGTCGTGTTTTCAATTTTTTCAATTCGGATGTATCTTTAAGAATTTGAACGTTCTGCGCATGTTGTTTTGAACGTTCTGCGCATGTTGTTTTGAACGTTCTCCGCATGTTGTTTTGAGTTGGCTTGCAGAATATTTAGTATCCAATTTTGATGAGTTAAAATTTGAGCTGCAAGCGTCATGCTTATATTTGGGGATTGTTGAGCTTACGTATGCTTAATAAACGTTATGCTTATAGAAAGAAATGACTGTGTTTATCTTCTCGGATGTAGCCGATTTTAAAGAAATAGATTTTCATTAGCTCGACATTATCGTTATTAATTTTATGCGACTGTAAATGCTCGCTAAGCGCTTCACGCTCTTCAATGAGGGCTTCCAAATTCCCTATAAAGCTTTTTAAATACTCATCTCCGGGTTAAAAATAAGCAAGTTTTGAATTTAAAAATGTCGGTTATTAAGATTTCTACCGTGGCCCATAGGTGACATGCTTAGAATATATTTTATTTCTCCTTAAAGTCATATCAATGTAGTCATATCAATATAACTGTCCCCGCGTGTTATAACTGTCACCGTATGTTATAACTGTCGACTCGACACTTATAACTGTTGCCGCATGTTATAACTGTCGACTCGACACTTATAACTCTCGCCGCATGTTATAACTGTCGACTCGACCCAGATCCTTTTTTTATCCAATAGGAAAAGGGATTCTTGTCACGTGCCTCTTATGTTTGCAATTTCTGATGCCCGCGGGTTAAGCAATGTTGAATCAGTATGAAACATGAACAACTCACTGGATCAGAAAGAAATATTGGAGCAATGTTCCTGAAATTCTCCACTTTCTTAAATCAAGACATGGGCTGAACATATCGTTACGTCATTTGAACCGGCCGCTTTGCAAGTACGGACTGTTTAGAAGAGGGAATAGAAGTGACTTGAATGAGATTACGAGTTTTGTAGAACGGGAACTACAACAATCTGGAAGCTGCTTCGGATATCGTCTTATGCATCAAAAGCTTCGTCAACGAGGATTTTCTGTAGATCGTGAGACAGTTCGTTTTATTCTACAAACATTAGATCCGGACGGTGTAGAGAGCAGACGAAAACACGTCCTGAAACGACAAGTGTACATCACACCGGGACCAAGTTTCATATGCCACGTTGACGGATACGACAAGCTGAAACCTTTTGGATTTTGCATACATGGTGCAATTGATGGGTATAGCCGCAACGTTTTGTGGCTCGAAGTCAGCGATAGTAACAACAATCCTGCTATAGTCGCCTCTTACTTCTTCTCCTGTATAAAAGAATTATATATATTATATTTAGAAATTATAAAATTACATAGTATCATCCGTTTATTCGGCTTGATACCTTGAAAATTCAAACATACGTTATTTTATATAATTTTGTTTTGGTCTATTTCTATAGCGAGAGACCGCCGCTCAAAATATATAATATATATATAATACTATTTCGGCTATCGGAATTCCCTTATTTCCGATAGTGTGTTGGTCAAAGACATGTCGATATCAGATATGTTAACATCCCGCCGCAATGATCTTGATCCACGCAGGCATAGCAATGTCGATCGGAGTAACGAAAAGCAAATTTTCGTTCTGACAAACGTCGTAGCGATAGACGTTGGTATACCACGTTTATCTGCTATCAACTCAGCAAGACGTTGATAGAATCTCTTGCATTCTCTTCCTAACCCACCGTGTGTAGAAAACACCAAAGGTGTAAAAGAACCATTTTCAACCTGCAAAACCCTTTCGTTGTATAACCTTTTCTTTTCTTGCTCATTTCTTTCATAGCAACGTTTGATTTCTGTGTTCCTATACCTCTGGGCGTTAAGGTCAAAGACCCTGACATCGCAGAATACCCGTTGGCCAGGAATCCAGAAACCAAGTGCGCTAACATCTAATCGAGCTTCATTGGATGTGATCGCACTTTTCTGGTCAAAGCGTTCGTTTTGTAGTGGAGCAAGCATCGGTTCAATTCGTACGTCTTTACACACTTCTTTCAAAAGCTGAGCAGTTATATCACGAACTTCGTTATGACGTTGTGTGACAAACCCACCCTTTTTGCAGGATAACGCATGAGCAAGATCAAACTTTGAGCCACATGCACATTCAAATGGTAACCTGGGTAATTCCCAGTTATATCGAATTCTCAATGCGTCGAAAAACTGCTCCTTTGTGAGGTAGTAACCACTCTCTTTTATTGGCAGAGTCGTCAACCATTTTGATGCACCTATTTCCTGATTTGCTTCGTTCTGCCTCTTAGCACTTTCATCCATTTGTGACAATAATCCTTGCAGAATGTTTTGATGGCTTTTATTTCTCTCAGACTTTATTTGGCTTTTCGTTTTGCTGATCTCGTTCGCATTTTCACTTTGTCTGAGAAGAATATTTACGAGCTCCGTCGTCATTTTCCGAGAATTCTCGTATTCTGTGTCAGAAACATTCTCAAGGATTTTTATTCCTAGACCCCCGAGACGTGGTGGCAAGGACATTAGCTCCCTCTCTACATCGTTTACAATATGACCACCAGTAATAGCCGGCAACAGTTGGTGTCTTATTACACTTTCCACTGGTCGCAGTAATGATGATATTTCTGGGATGGTCCGTAAATAGTATGTGAAGCGATGTTGATATCCACTAACATAGCATGTGTAAGCTGCTTGTGGTTCGATAACAGCTATTTCTGAAATTAGTGTGATTTCTTTCACCCATTTCGCGACAATGTCTTCAACGTACTCTTTTCGAAAAGTCTCACTGCCAATAACCGCTCCGAGATGTCGTTCTCCTGTACATGTAATTTGGATATTTGTTTCTTTGAAGTGTGTTTTTGCTCCTTTAATGTTCTTATCTTTCACAATAAGCCATGATTTCTTTGGCTGTGGTTGGTAACCAAATTTTGGGCCTTCCACAATGAGCTCGTCCCACCATTTCCGAATGGTGGAAAAATTTCCAACAGCTGTTAAGTCATCAGCAAATCTACCAATTTCATATCAATATCAGCAATGTTTTTCATTCTATCAAGTAATGGTGTGAGTCCTATTGCGTAAATGGCCATCCCCAACGGATCGCCTTGAGTGGTACCTTCTCTTGAACTCAGTTCAATTCCACCAATCACAAAAAGTCTCGCAGGCTTTATGTAGCAGTTGTTGATGTATGTTGCTAGAATCGGGCAAATGATCTTGGTATTATGAAGTCTTGCACTACGGTTCAAGCTATTGAAGGCATTTGCAGCATCAACTAATAAGACACATTCGGCTTCTTCACTAGAGTATGCATCTTTCATTGCATGTATAGCAGCTTCGCACCCAGATTCATGACCGGAGCACATTTGAATTTTCGAACAAGATTCAATAACATCATTCTTTGATGCGTACATCACGGCTTTTCCAATAATGCGTCTTAAAACCTCTCCTACTCCGATAGGTCTAAGACCAGGGTTCTTGTCTAAAGGCACAAGACGACATCCTAAATACACCTCTAAAGAATTATCGTTTACTTCTTCATGGCAAAGTCTTCTTGCAAACTTAGCTATCGCTTTCCGTAAATCTGTTCCAGTGTCGCCATAAACTCTAGACGCTATGATTTTGATCCATCCATTCGCATCCATTCCAGATGGTCCGGAGCCGCCTTTTGTTGTCTTCGCTGCTCGCATTATCATGTCTTCGTCAATGACGTCATATACAACGGCATTAACTGATTTGATCGGACCTTGTATCAGCGTGTCTTCGTATGATTCACTTCCTTCAGGATGTTTTTGTCTTAGCATTTCAAAAGTTTCGTCATTCAAAGGAAGTATTCCTCCAGACATATTGTTCGTCACCACATTAATCGCTTTATGAACATCTCCTTTTTGCATATGGTTCCGGAACTTCCTTGAAATAACTGCAATATCTTGCTTTTTTATTACTTTAGGTAGTCGGCTTTGAATCGTCTGTGCCTCATCCATTAAGCTCATAAAATCTCCTTTAAACCATTGTGTTAGACGTCTGTTTAATGCTTCTACGTGCTCCTTAGATTTCGATGCTTGTGATGGTTTTTGCAGCAGCAGAGCAGGCATGATATGTATAGCTTTTAATGCTATAGCTCTTAAAGGTGTGTTTTCAATCCACGCATTGAGCAATCTTGTGGTCTCACGTATGTAGGATTTACCTGCGTTTCCATTAGGCAGCATAAACAAGTTTCGTTTCCAATAAACAATTCTGCTGTAACATTCCTCGATGTCATTGACTGCTTCACTTCCTTTAACATTACTCCAATAAAACTTCTCTGGAGCATCAGCAAAATGATGTTGAGATGAAGTTGCGTCTTCGGGAACGTTACTTTGTTGATTTGTATCCTGTTGTGTTTGTGCAATGTTCTGTGTCAACACTTTACAATACTTCAAGTGCTGTACCAAACCTCTATATGTTTTAAACTTTCGGTGACATTTCATACACGGAAAAGTCTCTTGACTCTGCTCAACACTATCAATTCTTGAATTCGATGACGATGGTTGCTTATGACCTCTTTTAACCATTTTTATCCAATAAACTGTGAAAATGATGTTTCGTCGTTACTTCAATTAATTCTTCGCGTTTTGACACTTAATTGAAACTTGCATGACGGATCATTTACTTTGTTCCGATCAATCGGCATTGGAGACGTCCGCCATCTTTAACCGTCAACCGTCTTTTTAACCTGTATAAAAGAATTGCGTCAAATTCCAAGGATAATTAGAGCAGATAGAGTTTCTGAAAATGTTAACATTGCAGTTATACAGCGATATTCTGCGGGAAATTCTAACAACAGCTTCATATTTGGAACCTCCACTAGTAATCAAAGAATAGAATGTTGGTGGTCGTCACTTAGAAAAAGCAGAATAGATTGGTGGATATAAATTATTTATGCGGGACGATGGCGATGGTATCACATACCATTTTGAATGCATACGATTTTGTTTTCTAGCTTTATTACAGGAAGAACTGAACGAGGCCAAGGTAATGTGGAACAACCATTATATACGTAAATCAAGACATAGTGAATGTCCACCAGGCCGTCCGAATGTTAACTTTTTTGCTCCCACCCGATCAAATGGCAGACAATGTGCTGTATCTGTCAGAGACGCTGATATAACAGTAGCTGAGGCATTCTGCCAGTCACATAGACCTCATGGTTGTTCAGAAGAATTCACTGAGTTAGCCCATATATTGATGATGAACAGGGCCTTGCAATGCCTGCGTCAGTTCAAGAAGCCGAAAATTTGTTTTCTTTTCTCGTGCAAGAAATAAATGCCTTGTAATGTAACTATAGCTGTATTATATAATTGTGTGAACCCCAAGTATCCTCCAAATCCACATAGTCTCTCTGCGCCAACTACGGTATCTTCGTATTTTACGTCGGCAATTACGTCGGCAACATGTGCAACCTAGTTCCCAGGCAGCTTGCTTTTATGAGCGCGAGGGAAGCAAAGTTGACTAATTATCGTTCATTGTGTATTCACTTAACGAAGTACACCAACGGGAAAATAGGTCAATGGGACTTGTACTTTATCAGGGAGGCATAAAAATAATTTAAAACGTCAGAGTGGAATAAATATCAAATTTCGTGATTGAAACCGTTACGCAAGGAACCACATATATTTTTGACCGCCGAAAATTCAATTTGAACGGCCATTTTGGATCTATCCGCCTTATTAAAAACATAACTAGAAACGAAAATGTGAAGAAGTATCTAGCATAGCTCATCAAATAATATTAAAATAACTGTCTATAACAATATTTATGATCAAATTCGTGACGCAGTCTTCATTATTTTCCCAATTTAACAAATAGTAAGATACGCTCACAGCCAGGGTAGCGCTGGGTCGCGGGGTCAGGTCGGACTTTAAAAGTCGTGACGTTACGGCAATCAAATTATTAACAAACAACATGACAGGTGGTATTTTTCCTTTAAATGACGAAACATTCAATTTATTACGAGTTAGACATCCACCAGGCAAACAAGCGAAGGAAGACGTTATGTTGCAAGGATCGTTATCAACGGTTAATCCGATTGTATATGACATCATTGATGACACGTACGTATTGAAAGCAGCTCAAGTAACAAAAGGAGGCTCCGGACCTTCTGGGATGGACGTAGATGGATGGAGAAAGCCTTTAACTTTAAAGGTTTTCGGTGAAAGCGGTTTGGATTTAAGAAAAGCTATAGCGAACGTTATAAAGAAGTTATGTATGGAAAATGTTAAAGATCAATCGCTTGAAGCATTTACTGCTTGCAGACTCGTACCTCTAGACAAGAAACCTGGAGTAAGACCAATTGGTGTTGGAGAAGTCTTGCGAAGAATATGTGGCAAGGTAGTGATGGCAGTTCTTCAGAAAGACGTCAAATCAAGTGCGGAAATTCAGATGTGCTCGGGTCAGAAGTCTGGCAGTGAAGCGGCAATCCACGCGATGAGGGAGGTATTTGACAGTGAAGAAACAGAGGCTGTTTGATGCAGCAAATGCCTTTAATAGTATCAACACAGAAGCACTCCTGCACAACGTCAAGATTGTTTGCCCGACTATTACATGTTATGTCATCAATTGCTATAGATTTCATGCGAGGCCTTTCATCATTGGAGGTAAAGAAATAATATCCGGGGAGGGTACTACTCTAGGGATGGCAATATACGCAATTGGTCTGATACCCTTACTTAATCTGATGGCTGACGGAATATTTGAGACTACTGTTGCTGCTTTCGCTGATGACTTTAGTGCAAGTGGAAAATGTAGAAACTTGAAAGTTTGGTGGGATAGATTGATGCAAATTGGACCATTATTCGGTTACAATCCACAACTTCACAAATCTTGGCTAATTGTAAAACCAGGACACGAACAACTGGCGAAAGCGACTTTTGAGGGCACGAATATCCAAGTATGTACTGATGGTGAAAGACATCTTGGCGCCTCGATCGGAAAGTGACAGCTTCAGGAAGGAGTACTGTGAAAAAATGGTAACAAACTGGGTGAAGGAGATATCTTTACTTTCAGATATTGCGCTATCATAGCCACAAGCTGCTTATGCCTGTTATACAAGTGGTTATCAACACATATTTTCATTCTTCCTCAGAACAATACCTGGGATTGAGAATTATCTGAATCCACTTGAAGAAATCATACGACATCGATTGCTACCTGCTATTACTGGCGGACACATTCTGAACGATGATGAACGCACACTCCTGTCTTTTCCTCCTCGACTTGGTGGTTGGGGAATTATCAATCCCATTGAACGAGCGCCCACAGAGCTACGAAACTCAGAAAGCATAACTGCTTCTTTAAAGAGCGTAATTCTTCGTAAAAATGTTGTTGATGAAGAAAAAGTATCATTGACGGCAGTGATAAACAACCGGAGACAACAGAATCTGGAAAAGTTGAAAAATCTACAATTACGTATGACACCTGAAGCTGCACGATTGAACGAGTCAAATATGGAGAGTGGTGTATCAAATTGGCTTACAACTTTGCCAATTAAAGAGCTGAACTATGATCTGAACAAGGAGCAGTTTTTTGACGCTCTACGTTTGCGATACGATTGGACAATCCCGAAACTTCCATGAGAATGCGTGTGTGGAAGCAAATTTAATGTTACACATGCGTTATCATGCAAGAAAGGTGGCTACGTCTCTTTACGACACAATGAGATACGAGATGTTACAGGGAAATTACTGGAGGAAGTATGTAAAGATGTGAGAAAGGTACCATTGCTGTTACGTTTAAGCGGTGAAAGAGTCCATTAAAATGGTATTTTATCACAGGAAGCACGATTAGACGTCAGCGCAGTCGGTTTTTGGACCCCTGGTCAACGAGTATTTTTAGATGTACGGTTCTTTGACCTCAACGCTCTGAGATACAAGGGTTTTTCTCTTGACAAATGCTTCAAGAAAAACGAAGAAGAGAAGAAGAGAGGATACAACGAAAGAGTTGTGCAAGTAGAAAATGCAACATTAACTCCCCTTGTTTTTGCAACAAACGGTGGTATGGGAAGAGAATGTAAACTATTTTATCAGAGACTGTCTGAAATGATTTCAGAAAAAAGAAACATCAGATTCGCAGAAGCTACGAAGTTTATTAGAACTAAAATTTCCTTTAGTCTGCTGCGATCAACACTACTTTGCCTGAGAGGTTGCAGATCCTTCGCTCGGGACCCCAGCTGACAGATATGGAACTCGGAAATACTGTATCACTCATTCGATCCTAAATAATCAAGCGTTGTTAATTATTAAGTGAAACCATGTTGAACTGTTAAATCTCTATAATAATAGCCTTCGTCTGTCTGTCTCTACGCGGACCCCCCGCTGAGTTAGAAAATCATGTTACGGAAACACGAATATCAAATGTCATATTTTTTTATCCACTTTGTTGCGACGGGTAAATATAAAGGACGGGCGAATCCGTGGATTTTTCCACGGGCAACGACTAGTCTATATAATAATACGCCAGTTCCGTGTCTCTGTGACAGGCAAAGTGGATGTCTTCATTTTCCTTTGATATTGCCGAAAAATGCGTGTCTAATATGGTAAATATTCAGACATTACGGCGCGACGTCAATAACACCACTTTAACGTCAATATCCTATATTAAATTAATGAAGCCATTACAGTGCACCTAAAACTTTGAGGCTAAATAACTTGGAAACGAGTTGGTGACATCAATGATTTTTCACCGCGTGGGTAACTAGGGACCACCTTGGACCAATTTGGGTAAGTTTCCCAAACCTGGGTCCCCGAATCCGTTTTGGAATGGACGGGTTGATGACATCATCAAAAAATCTTTAAACCCTAATATCTCTGCAACCGTTTGTCAAAGATATATGATCCTATACATTTTCTTGATCATCGTTTCAAGGTCTATACAATGAATGTAACAGGGATATAAATTTCTGAAAAATTTTTCTTGCGTTTTAACGGGCCATTGCTGACGTCAGCAAAATTTTAAAACTATTTTATGTCTTTTGTTGTTCGTAGAAAAGTTATGATCCTATATTATTTTGGTCAGCGTTTCAACCTCTACACGTTACAGGCAACGAATAAACTAAATTTCGCCAATTTTTTTTTTTTTTTTGGATTTGCAATGCTGACGACAGCAAACCAACATTTTCAATGTCCTATTGCCTAAGTGGATTTCTCCACGGGTCTTTATCGACTAGTCTATATAATAATACGCCAGCTCCGTGTCTCTGTGACAGGCAAAGTGGATGTGCTCATTTTCCTTTGATGTTGCCGAAAAATGCATATCTAATATGTTAAAATTTCTGACGTTACGGCGCGACGTCAATAACACTACTTTAACGTCAATATGCTATATTAAATAAATGAAGCCATTACGGTGCACCTAAAATTTGAGGCCAAATAACTTGGAAACGAGGTGGCGACGTCAATGATTTTTCACCGCGTAGGTAACTAGGGACCACCTAGGACCAATTTGGGTAATTTAACATAACCTGGTTCCCCAATCCGTTTTAGAATGGACGGGTTGATGACGTCATCAAAAAGCCTCTAAACCCAATATCTCTGCAACCGTTTGTCGAAAGTACATGATCCTATACATTTTCATGATCATCGTTTCAAGGTCTATACGATGAAGGTAACAGGAATATAAATTTCTGAATTTTTTTTTTCGCATTTTAACTGGCTATTGGTGACGTCAGCAAAATTTTTAAACTCTTATATATCCTTAGTCGTTCGTAGAAAAGATATGATCCTATACAATATTTTGATCAGCGTTTCAACCTCTACACGTTACAGGCAACGAATAAACTAAATTTCGTTAATTTTTTTTGGATTTGCAATGCTGACGCCAGCAAAACGTATTAAACAACCAACTTTTTCAATGTCCTTTTGCCTAAGTGGATTTTTTCACGGGTCTTTATCGACTAGTCGTTAATAATTTTTTATTTTTTTCTTGTGTTGTTGTTTTTGTAGTTTATTTATTTATTTGTGGCAAATATATGTAATGTTAATCAATAAAAAAAAAAAAAAAAGAAGTTCAAGGACGCCATTTTTGTTATACTCTGGCTTCTTCACCAAGCTGCGAATCAAAATGTTTTTGAAGAAAAGAAAGGTGAATATTTCGATGGGTTAGTACAATTATTTAACTGCCTAAATTTCAGTTCTATCAACGTTTAAGATATTCTCTTCATTGTGTCTTTATGTCTATGTTTTCACATATTAAGATGAAAATATCATCACGTTTTCTAGCCATTATGTGTAAATCTAAAACAAACCATTTTCAAGATTTTAGCTAGCTACAAACGTAGATTTCAAGGCCGCTTAAGCTGTACCTAGCCTTATTTATTCTTTATCTTTTAAAGTTTGCTATATTATTATTTTTTTTTGTGTTGGGGTTGTGGCTCTCTTCCAGCTAGCTCTTTAGAGCTACTTCTGGCTGAAGAGTAAAAGTTGCCAATGCAGTGTTTGGCTAGCTACAACAAAATTCTTAATCAATATTTCTTACGCTAAATTCAGTTAGTGGGTAGCGATACTAGAGAACTATTATGTACTGTTTACACTATTATATACTGTTTCCATTATTATGTTTTATACGTTTGGTTCATCCTACTTATCATTGTATATATATATCCTTAGATTCTAACATTGCAAACATATTATAAACATATTGTGAAGCAAATGGTCTCCATGCCTATCTATTTGTGATTTTTTTAGCTGGACAGCAGGGTAACGACAGGCTGTTTTTCTGTGTTCTTAATTAAAACCGAAGTTGGAATAAAGTTTTTTTGAAAAGGGTATTACACCTAAACGCATTGACAACACAGTTTACCTGAGCGCTTAGTCCAATGTTAATGATGGCTGTTTCCTGAGTTTCTGTTTATCCTAAGTTACGATAAAGATTTTTTTTCAAAAAAGGGTATATTATGTCTATATGCATATGTGACATTGTTTGCCTGTACTAAACCTCTGTCCGGAGTAATATTTATTTTTAACTTTTAGTGGAAACGTTCTCTGAAAAATAAAAAAGGTTGGCCAACTGTTTTTGCTATAACAGGGTAGCAACGGGTTGTAAACTGTTTTTATTTCAGCTAAAGTTGTGAAAAGTTATTTTTTGAAAAATTTATTACACTGGAAAAACCATAATGTTGTGCACCTATTTTTTTCACAATATATTACACCCGAAACACCATAATGTTCTGTGCCTCACTCAATTTATGACATACTCTTGTGCTTAATTGTAGGTGGGGGATAAGCAGGGGGTGGGTACTGCGGGGGAAATTTCTTAAAGTGGAGGGGGGGTGACCTAAGGGGGAGATTACAAAATTTTCTGTAAAATGGAGGGGGGAGGGGTGGAATAAAACGACCAACTTTAAATAATCTAACACTAGTGAAACAGCTAAAAATAAAGATAACAATGCTTTTGACATGTTTAAGGAATAAACTGTGCTGACATTTTGTTGATATTTGTTATTTTTAACCTGTAAATAGGGGTAATAATAAAATGAGGAGGTGGGTCTCATTCTCAAATTTTAATAAAATAGGGGGGGGGGGGTCATTATAAAATGATTTTAGGGGTGAAAAATTAATCCCCCCTTACAATTAAGCACAAAAGAGTTTTATACTAAAACGCTTCACCTGAATGTGTGGCACAGTTTACAGTTCTTATTAATCGCTCTTCCAGGCGTTCAACGCCAGGTAACACAGTTACTTGTGGTTTAACCTAGCGTTTCGACTCCGGGTCCCTCGGCTAGTCTAAATATTAATACCACGGAATCACATTTTGGATTTAGTTTCTATTGTTAATTCTATACCAATGGACATAGCCTTAACCTTTTTGTTTGTTTCGACTACTTCTATTTCTTTTTTGTTTTTAAACTTGTAGGATCCAACTTTATGGTCAAATCTTAGATATTTTAAACTTGATAAAGATTTTATTCATGTCACAGGTATAATAAAACATTTCCAAAATACAACACCACACGCAATAATATTTAATAAAGTGATATGTTAAAGCGTCTTCATTTCTTTCTTATGAATGTTAAGTGTAGTGCAGTATTAAAGTATTAATTTTCACAAATCACTTTTTGTATATTTGTACTACATGAAACATTTCAAGATAATACCATTGGATAATACCTATTTATTTTAAATAACGGAACAACATTGTAGAAGTTCTGTACAAAACAGGCTAATGGCGACCTAGGTATAGGGCACAACAATACACACGAACAAGAATCCAAAATCTTTTAGCCTGCAAGGGCTTTTCATTACTTTTTGATATGGGAGTTATTCTCATATTTTATTCCAATCATTTGTTAGTCTACGTTTATGTTACGACTTTTACATAGTCAAATAGGACAGCATCTCATTTCATTTACCACTCTATGAAACTGGAGAACCTCAAACAAGATGTTGCCCTTTCCTCGACTTTATACCAAGAAGATCGTCTGTCTTGTTTTAAATAATGGCAGCAAGTTAGCGAGGTTTCTTAAATAGACCTATTTCAATATCGATTTTGGTTCCGCAAAATACACGCCAAATTTAAGAGCTGTGCATGAAAACGAGGTTAGTTTAGATAAAATTTATTTTAAGTTTTGCATTTCACCACGAAAGTCAATACGTTTAAGAAGATTTTGTATCATTTAAACTTGTTTGATTGGATTTTAAATATGGAAAAAATCGAAAAGGCTAGTAGTGGGGGAGCTAGAAAGCGAAAAATCTCTCGCGGTTTTGAGTGCGCAGCAGTCGGTTGTGGAAGTACTTATAACGACACATGTGGAAACAGAACACTACTAAAAATTATGAGAAAAATGTTTGGTTTAATTTGATAAAAAGGCAGGATGGTAAAGATGGATTTAATGTCAACCAGTATACACGTTTTGTGACTTACACTTTAATGAAGGTGACTATAAGCGAAACTCAATAGATGGAGGTTAAGCAAAGGAGCAAAGCCCTCGTTGAATTTACACAAATTATTTCAGAAAAACCATCACGAGCAGCACCAAAAGAAAAAAGCTATTTATCAATAAAAAATAAGCTTTCCATTGATACTAGTGGAAGCATTGGTAGCCAATCAACAACAAAACTTTGCAGTACTTTATTGTCTCTACCATTGTCACCAAATTCATTATCAATCATCTATAGTTCATTGTTGAAGGAAGATAACAGTGTGTTGCTCAGTGGAAGCTGAGACCCAGACTAATTTTTCATTGGTGCATGCATCGGAAAATAAAGAAGTGAATATCCTAAGAGACCATTCATACACGAGCATACATTTGACACAGTGTATTTTGGCAAGTGTGTAAGCCACAACATCACCATTTAATGAACATAGCTTAATGACCACCTTGTATAATTTATTTTTCGCAGAAGCTTTTATTTTAACATCCAAATAAACAAAATTTTCAGTGAAAGCAACTTTATTTTTTTATAAAACCTTTCTGAAAAAACTGAAATGCCTTTAGCCTTTGTATTGGGTATCTTTCAGCAGGATATGCTTGTATTTAACAGATCTTATAAATAGATAATCATACAGATGTAACTGGAGGTGTTTTAGTCAGGTCTTCGCTCCATGGACTATTCATACATTCGTCTTTATAAGACCATAGGTATTACGACCTTCCTCCTCAGCAAAATCTGTTGCTTTGTTTATATATTTGGAACTTAATATACGACAAAACACACCGTACACTCGAAGAACAGTGTCAGCTTTGAAACTGGTAGCCTTCTCTTTATATACTGTTAGGATCTGCTTTAAATCCTCATCAAGGAACCAAAATATTCCAGAGGACTTCCTTTGTTTTCTTCTGGTAATAGAGATTGGAATTGTTCCATTTTTTTGTCTAGCCGCCACACTAACGGCTGTATAATTTAGCATAGGAAAGGAAATATAAAGACTTCTCCACTTTCTCGATTAAAAAATTTAAATTTTCTCTAAACTAACCTCGTTTTCTTGCAACGTTTTGATTTTTCGCTACCACGGCTGATCATGAAAAGGTGAGGAGGTCGTCAAACTTTCTGCATGTTTTTAAATTTTATCAAACATTCTGATCACTCCGGACAAATGCTTCTTTTCAAAAAATTTTTTTCCTCTGCGCGTGAGAACTTGAAATAGGTCTATTGGGTATTTATTTTTGTATTCAAGATAAATATGGCTTCGCATACTACAATCATGGTCAAAAATATTAAAAGACATCTGATGTTGAAGTTTGTCTCCAGAATTGCATGCATTACACATCTTGAAATTATCACGGTTTACTTCTTAATGTTGAGAGTGGACTTGCATCTTATCTTGAACAAAAATATTGAGACGAAGGAAGTTTTTTCTTCATTTTTCAAATATTTTTCAAAAAGTGTACACAGGCCAGGCAGACAGCGTTGAAAAGTTGCTAGTCACATTCTCTAGCACGCCCTGCTAGGGCACGTTTGCATACATACCACGCCTGTATACATACCACGAAGATCCCGAAATTCGTAATAAATGGCCTTGCTGACAATTAGCACATTTTAAGAATTTGAACTTAATCAATAACCTAAGATCCTAAGACAATTCGACAAGAGAGTTTCGAGAAAAAACTAAAAATGTTTGAATCTAATATAAAATAGCCTACGCAATTACTTGTTGTGGCGAACTTTGAAATTAGCTGTCTTGTATCAATGTATTTTAACCAAGATTGTTAGCAAAGTAAACCAAGCCAAACTAAACTACATAAATTATATAATAAACAAAAACATGCTTGTAGAATAATATTCGGAGTGAACAGATACACACCTTGGCAACCAATTCTCCATAAACTTGGAGTACTGAATATTTTTTAATTGAACATGCACCAAGTTCTCCAGTTCATGTTTAAAGTTAAACATGGATTGGTACCTACAATTTTCACAAATCAATTTTCCAATATCGAGCATAGGTACAATACCAGGTATGCAAAAAGTAATTTTATTATTCCAAAAACCATTCTTAAATCTACTACTTTTTCCATTCGACACAGAGGTCCCGTTATATGGAATTCATTCTTAAATGAAAATACGAAGCATATTTGTACATTTGTCTCTTTTAAAAAGGTAACAAAGGATAAGTTACTTGGAACAGTTGTCAACAAAAGAAATTATTGTTAGAATAGATAGTGTAACACATAGAAAAAAACTGAGAGTGAGAGTGTGAGAAAACATTATTCTTGTAAATATATGAAAGTATACTTCATAAGTATTATTATAGAAGCTCAACACTAGAGGCTCGATGATAAGACACGTTGTGTCTTCTACTTGCTCCTGCCGTTATTATATGTCAACTAGCATTGTAATTTATATATATATGCATACTTTTATACTGGCGAAATATATATAATAATAAAATAATTAAAAAAAATTGAAAAAGATTTGCTTTTTGTGACAGTGAATAACTTTGAGTTTGTGGTGTACAATAGTGCTACAATATCAACCTTAATGCACCTGATGGTTTTGAGTGCGAATATCAACATATTAAGGCATTAGCTGGACAAGGAAAGCTGTACATAACATTGATTGTAGCGGCAGTCTCATTGAAATTTTTTGATATGGATAATGAGGGAAATGGTGAGGCTGAATCAAGTCCCTCACTCCCCGTTCTTTCCTTATATTGCGGATGATGTATTTAATTCGTATCAAGTACAAATTGTTGAGGCTGGATATTTACGGTGAAAGATAATGTATTATAGCAATAAAATTGTGACAAGTCACGATTTTATATCTTTTTCAGATTATTGCTAATGGCGGAAATCTTTAAGCTTCATGTTTTTGTTTAAAGTTTATATGCTATGCATCCTATAAGAAATAATTTTGCATACTTCTGTTATAGTTGATAGGTTGAAAAAACAACAGGCAAGCCTTAAAAATTAATCGCTGAGAATTTTATGTAACAGTTGTGTTCAACAAGTTTAGACTTTTAACTAACTTGTAGGCACTGATTTTTTAAACTGAATAGCTTATGTTTAGTTTTTGCTTCTTGAATTATCTTAAACTAGGTTTGACATTGTGAAGTAGTGGGAATTATAAGCAAACAGATTTTTTTTTGAAAGCTTAAACTGTGAACTTGATATTATGTTCATTTCTCCACTTATATTTTATGTCCTATCTTCCAGAGTTTTATACATTCAATAATATATGTTTTCTATTTTTCCTGTTTGGAAACAAGATTATATGGGACATGAAATTAGCTATGTTCACAGGAGCACTTGCATCGCCGTGATGAATACATCTATACCGTAAGTGGTAGAATGTGTTGTGGATCCAATGGACAGACAACGTCATCTAAGTTCACCGTTCGTAATCCGTCATCTTGAGGCGACGGCGTGAACCAGTCCATTCCGAACCATTCCAAGTCTTCGTTATCAAGATTTCCGCGATCATTTACCAGTTCTTTAACATGACTGATGTGTGATTTCTTTATCAGCCATACCGTTTGTCCATATTCTTTCCGGGGGCCAATTGCGTTCAGATCGAAGTGGATGTTGATTCTAACCTTGCACAAAGCTTTCGCTCACAAGATTTGATGCGGGGGACAAATACATAATGCAGAATAAATTTTGCATGTCCTTATCCATGCTGAGTATGTCTAACATATGAAAAAGTGCATGTTGCTAAAATAATATCAGCGATATTTTGCCAGGTGAACCCAAGGTTGCTGAAATAAACCAATGTATCAGCCGGTACAGCTTGCTTTGGCCGACCAGGACGATGATCTGAATATATATATATATATATATATATATATATATATATATATATATATATATATATATATATATATATATATATATATATATATATATATATATATATATATATATATATATATATATATATATATATATATATATATATATATATATATATATATATATATATATATATATATATATATATATATATATATATATATATATATATATATATATATATATATATATATATATATATATAGTATATATAGTATTAAAAGGGGGATGGTAGGTCAAACTTTTCTGAAAGAGATGGAATAAGGTTGGACAGAAATGAATATAAGAAAATGTTCTCTTTATACTTATTCACAGGAATTTATTTTAGCGAATATATTGTAAATACATGACTGACTCTTAAAATTTGTTGTAAACTTGTAAACTAAAGAAAAAAAAATCATGAAAATTTCTTTCTGTAAAAATCAATTCTTTTAAAGATTACCTGCACCCACAAAAAAATCATAAAAAAGGAAACAGTTAGCCAGAAAAAGTTGAATTAGAAATTTAAAAAACTTTTAAAATTTAAATTTTAAACCCAACGGAATTGACTATGAATCTGTCTCATTTCCTTATACACAGGTACGGATCCAGGGTTAGTCAGATAAGTCGCGTGACTAATTGTAAGTTTGACGAAAAATGTTAGCCAAGCGAAGATGTTGACTATCCAGGTGTTGCAAACTGAGGGCGTTAAAAAATCAGATTGTAATTAATTTACGGCGAAAAGCCATGGTTCACAGCCCTCTCCAATTTGCCTATAGCGATGTTGACGTCAAAGTTGTGACGTCGCTACCATATAGACTGAGAGGGTTGCAAATTATAGCTTACAGATTTTGACTGATTCATTTTGACTAATCAGTCACTCAGTCAGTCAAAAATCAAATAGCTATGGCCCGCAACCCTCCCCATCTCACCTAAGGGGCCTGTGACGTCAAAATGTGTGAAGATGATGGAATTATTGCTTTAAGGTGAGAAGTATGTTTTTTACTCTCCAACACACCTTCCATTTATTTAAAGGTTTTCAGTATTCGCTACGAAAAGCTAGTTGGGGAGAGCTTTTTACAACAGACTATTAAAATAGGAAAATGCAACTTTCTTAACCGAAAGTTGCATTTTCCTATTTCAGCATGCAAAAAGCAGTAAAAAGCCCTTCCTAATTCTTCTTTAAAAATTGAAACGAAACTTGAGTTTAGCCCTATAAATAAACAAATATATCTGAACAAATACATGGGTTGAGGTGTGTTTGTATCACATCACATATATGTATATTTCATCTTCATTATTCTGATCTTTTCATATTCTTATTGTTTTTGTTATTATTGTGTTTTATTTTGCTGTCTATGGCTGGTGTGATCATTTGATTCGCCTAGTCATGCTGATAAAGCCTGATATTGGCAGAAACAGCAAGAGTTTATAAATAATGAAATATATTCACAATTGTCTCACGTTATTGTAGTTAATCCCTGGTAATTTTAGTGGTTTTATCTATCTAAAATAAGACGTGTAAGACGGAGATTTGATTCTTAAAAAAATGTTCTTAGGAGATTTTTTTATAGCTTAGCGATTCTTTTGGTCAATTTTATTAATAACTAGATAAATCGGAAGACAATTTTCGGCGATTTTTGTACCCGCAAAGCTTAAAATTTAGCCCCAAGCTGCTAAATTCAAGACTTAGTCTTGACTAAGTCTTGAAAAAGTCTGGATCCGCCCCTGATACATTATCTGAAATTATGCTTTTATTCCATGTCTTTGTCTGCAACTAAACAACAAAATTATAGTGAATAATGGATGTTTAATGAATGTTTCTACTAATTGCTTTTCATCCGATGACTTCCCATTCAATCACAACAAAGTTATTTTACGAGATGCTAAACCATAGAGTTATGTAGTCGGTGGAGTTAAATATTCGCTTTTAGATAATCACGTAATTAGGACAATATAAGCGACATGCAGTGGTGGCATTTTTAATAATTTCGTCCAAATTTAACAATGGTTTTTGATGATTATCCATAACTTGATTCTTTCAGCTTGATATTGGATTATCCTTTTTTTCTACTTTTGCTACAATTAGCTAGCTCTAATTCATGTTTGGTTGTCCTGGTTCTCTAGGTAGCCATAGCCAAGCATACATTTTACATTGGTGGTTTCAGTCATCTAGGTGTATTTAATTTATACCATGAAGTTTGATTATAAGGATAAGATGTGTCACGTATTTTTTAACAAGTACTTCAGTCCATGCTCACTGCTCTGCAGCCACATGGATAAAAATACCCTTTGTACCATCATCCAACTTTGAACTTTGTAAAAGTGAATAACTGTAAGTTGTTCTTACTTGAAGCGTTTTAATAAAGTTAATATATGCCACAAAGAGGACTAGCAGCACCATATCAACACGTTATTTAAAAGTTAAACGTTAGTATAAAATGCAAAGAATTCGGAAAGAAACAACAGAACGTTACACATACTGCCTTTTTCCGCATGACACAAATAATTGTTTGTGAGAAAGTGACTGAGAAACTTGACTGGGCTATCGAGTCAAACAAAAACAGGCAAAAATTTGTCCCTACAAGTGCGTTACACGTGCGCAAACTGCGCTGTATAAAAGTCGGTAATACCAAAGACAAACTAGTGCTCTAATATGAGAGAAAGATATATCAGGGCCATATATTATTTTAAGCACACAAGATGACATTTTTGATACTTTTGAGTTAGTCAAGTTATATTTGGACGGCCAAAAGCCTAACAAGCCCTGGGACGAGGTTGAGTCAAGAGGCAAGAAACAAATTTAAGATGTACATTGTTCACTAAAATAAAACATAAATAAAAACTAAAATTTCGAAACAGTGCGTAGCAAATATGATCATCACAGCCGTACCTAACAGCCGCACCTTAGCCGTACTTAAGATAATGCGTAATTAGCATCTCTGTGTAGTAAGACCACTTGCTTCAAGCTTAAAATTAGTAGTTAATGTATACCAAAGTTAAATTGTCTAACTTTTATTTCGTCTATTAGGTGAATATCTATGCCGATAAAAATGATGCAAAATGGAGCACTCCATCGTCGAGCCCCAGTAACCCCAGGGAATCCTCAATTACATGTATTATAATTTTTATAAAAATGATTTTAATGCAAATACAAAAGAGACTTTTAAAATTGAACGTATGAAAAACATTAGTGAAGTAAGATTGAACATTATTACGCTGCAGACAATATTAGGTTAGGTTCCCTTAATAGTTGTACGGCTAGCGGAAAAAGTGACTACAGCTGGCTAAATTTAGATGCGGTTGCTAAAATAAGTCTGGGTCCTATCATATAAGAAACGACTTTATGTGCTAAAAACGTTCAATAAAAACTAAATTAAGTTAGGTACGGCTAGCTAAAATAAGGTACGGCTGATCATAAAGGAAACAACTTCCAATGCTAAAAATGTTCATTAAAAACAAAATTAAGTTAGGTACTACTAGCTACTACAATAAGGCATGGCTGGGTCCTATCATATAAGAAACAACTTCAAATGCTAAAAATGTTCAATAAAAACGAAATCATGTTAGGTGCGGCTAACTAAAATAAGATACGGCTAAACAATAGTAAGGTACGGCTAAGTCCTATCAAGTGCGGGTGAGGTTAAGAAAAAAATTGTATGCAGATATGCTCACCCAGGTTTTCTGCCCAGGAAAATAAAAAGTTGCTACTTGATGCGGTAAATCTTCTATCTAACTGAGGTATAGACAGTGAATGCCCTGAATAAGGAGTAGAATTAACGTTTTCCCCAGTTGAAGGACACGCACGTTTTTTTTTTGTTGAATGTTTATAGTTAATGGAAGAGATGTAAACTTTTTATTTAAAACAGAAGAACTTTTAAAAAGGAATTAATATTTGTTGTTGTTTATGCGTGCGCGTTATTTTATTGATGGAAAATGATAAGAAAAAGGAAGAACCTAACAAAGCCGGGAAACAATGTGTGAGTAAATCTTTTTGATATTTGAATTGTGATTGCGTTAACTGTGTCCCGATTTAATTCAGCATAGGCTTTTTACAAAAAAACAATTTTTGACAAATAAGAACAAAATAAGAACTATACTCAAGGGTAAAATTTATAACTGATTTTTCTAAAAAACACAACAAACATAAAGACTTGAAATATTTCTTGAAAGAATTAAAATAAAATGCACTAAGACATTAAAAACAAGTAAGATGAAAAATAATAACCAAGAGAATCCAAGTATTGGTTATTCTTTCAAAAAAAACTGTCACTTCATTCCTCAGACACTCATTTTTCTATAACGAGAGCAAAATACACACTACTCTTAAGGTTATTTTTAAAACTATTTTCAACACCTAAAAAATATTTTATGCTCAGATAAAGTAACTTACTGGCATACTACTTTAAACATGCAAAATCACGCCTGGTATTTTCGGTATTGTGTTAAATGGTTCATTCATTTTACCACCCAGACCGAAGGAAATAATGTCGCGACTGGTACTCTCCCACGAGAGTACCAGTCTCGTTTTTATGTTTTATCCCGCGGAAAACCGGAACCCGGAACTTTAAAGGAGGACAAGTTGAATGTGAGTAAATAAAGGGAAGTAATTAATATTTTATCTATGTTAGAGTCTAAGCTAGAGTCTCGATTACTATTGAATAAATCTTTTGGAATTGACGCAAATTTTTGTTATCGCTGACTTTTTAAAATTTTTAGAATGAAAGAAAATGCAAAATCAGCGTCTAATACGTTCCCACTGTTGTGCAACAGTCAATGATGAAACCTTCGATAAAAGCATCGCCACTATCATCAGAGGTCGCCAATATAGAAGTAACATGCAGAGAATATCGTTAGCAGCGTCAAGAAAGGAAGCCCTGGCCAAGTTCTTACCCAGTATTTTTTTGAATTGTTTGGCAGTTGGGTTAAGAGTCACACTGACTGACTATAAACAGAACTGGCCTGTATCTATCCCTGCTACCTCTAAATCACTCTTTACGACCTTTGATTTTATCGACATCTTTCTTTTACAGTTGTTAGCGTTTCGATATATTGCATCAAGATCAGATAGATTTGTTACAGATTTGGTCCTAGAAATGGAAACGTTGGAGAATGTAAGCAATCAATCTGACACTGATAGTGATATTTATTAAAATATAGTCACATATTATCCTGTTCGTATTTGTTAAAACATTTTGTTTCTTATGTAATATTTTTTATATTTTTAGCTAAACAATTTATTTTACTTAATAGATGTGCAGCCGTACTTTAATTTTGATCAATGCTAGCCATACCTGACTTAATTTCGTTTTTATTGAATATTTTTTAGCCTTTGAAGTTGTTTCGTATATGATAGGACCCAGCCGTACCTTAATATTTTCCAGCCGTACCTTATTTTAGCTAGCCGTACCTAACTTAATTTCGTTTTTATGGAATATTTTTTAGCCTTTGAAGTAGTTTCTTATATAATAGAATCCAGCCGTACCTTAATATTGTCCAGCTGTACCTTATTGTGGCTAGCCGTACTTAACTTAATTTCGTTTTTATTGTACATATTTTAGCCTTTAAAGTTGTTTCCTATATGATAGGACCCAGCCGTAAAGTATATATTGTCTTATAACTTTCATATTTTTCTTCTCTTTTCTTCACTTATCCGCTTTCTTTTACTTTACTTGATAGTCGCATTAAAGTTCACCGCTCGTACTAACCACCTTTTTATTAATAGCCGTACTTAATTTCTCGATTTGGGAATCACCTTTCCGCACTCTCCCCTGTTTGGTTTTTAAAAGAGCAAGATATTTCTTTAACATTTTTTGTATTTTGCGGGTTCATTGACGATTCAGAAACAGAAATTCAGTAACACAAGAAATATACCACTACGATAAGTGGGAACAGGTTATAGTATTATTATTTCCGCAATTACTTAAGCCTGATAATCTTGTTTGCTAGACACAAAAATGAATTTATTCACGTTATTAAATTATATGTATAAACAGTCGTGAAAAATCGAAAACATTTTTCCCTTAACATTTTTTGTGATTATGCGAGAGTAGCTGGACTTTACGTTTCAATTTTTTTTGTAAAATTATAAGACATAACTCTCTTCATTATACGAAAACATTTTGTTTGTTAAAAAATACTTCTATATCATAAAATTAATAACTTTAACGAAATTGGTCTAACGAGGGAAAAAAAACGTGTATTAAAGGTTGGAAAGTCGCTGATATAAAAGAGGCAGTTGAGTTTGTAGTGTCAAATATACCGAGCCTTGACCCATTTAATGACATCGGTCCGATGTTGGAAAAGGGTAGTGATGCATCGACGATTGATTCTTCTAAGATTCTTCAGGCGGCTTACCAAGTGAACTTGTAATATATAGTTACTTTGACGATGAAGAGTGGGATGAACAAGTTCATCGAAATGTATTTGATTCGTCTTTTTTAATGATGAAGCAGATCTGTGATGACATATATATCTTTGTAACTTTACTATTACAGCGAATACATAGTTTGTTACAAAAGCCATTTATTATTCATGACGTTAACCCACACTGAAAAAAAATTATTTCCCAAAAATTTGTGGTTCGCGAAAATAAATCCTCGCGAAATATTAGAGAATGGTCAATTTGCTAAAAATTGTCTATGCGAAATATTTAAAAACGACCGATTCGCGAAAATTAATCCTCACGAAATGTACTTTTTTTGATCTCGCGAAATTTTATCCACTTAAGGTAGTCACGCGGTCGAAGTTTCTCATTTCTTCTTTTTTTAATTTTTGTACTTATGTCCACACAACACAACCAAAAAACGTTTTGTACATTTTTATATTTAATAAAAGAACATTTATACCAACTTCCAATAAAACACCGTTAAAAAAGTTATCTAGTTAAGCATGTATATTTTTGTAGCGCTCGTTAGTTTCTATTCTTTGTTTTTTAAAAAAGAAATTCTTTTGGTGGAAGGACCTGGTTTAGTGTAAACAGACACACTATCCGGTACAGAGAATTTGTTTCAGAACGATCTATATGTCCTCAACATGTGAACATGTTTTAATTTAGCAGGAGTCTGTCTTCGACTTATCTTACATTCAGTAACACGCGAAGCAAAGCTTGATCAAGTTCATACCCAAGGTGTTGAGTTTGGGATGTAAAACGGTCTCTGAAGTATAACCTGATTTCTTATCTTATAAAAACTGTATTTTTTGGATGTAAAAATTACACACCAATTATGAACCAACAAGACATAACAAAATACCTTAAGGGAAGATTTCGCGGGAGGTCGCAAAATATGCTGGAACTCGCAAAATTAAATTCTCTTTTTTTTAGATTTATAGCAAAAGTAGCCCCTTTCCTTAGTATCATTCACACTTGCACAGCCGCCCAAAAACAACATGAAAATCTCCCGTTTGCCGCAACTATCGATTCTATCATTTGACCTCGGATATATATATATATATATATATATATATATATATATATATATATATATATATATATATATATATATATATATATATATATATATATATATATATATATATATATATATATATATATATATATATATATATATATATATATATATATATATATATATATATATATATATATATATATATATATATATATATATATATATACAGAATGTAAACAAACTTTGCGCAATTCTCACGAAATAAAATAATCTGATTGGTTAAAAAGTTTTCTACCTGTCGTTTCCGTACGCAACGTAAAGAAAAAGTTGAACTCGATTCTACTTTGCTCAGAACGGAACGGACAAGAACATTTTCCGTTCACGTGATGTAAACATTTTAAGTAGGCATGCTCAGAAGCTTTTCTGTTCCTTTCCGTTCCGTTACGCGGAAAATTTTCTTGAAGTGGAAAACAACCTTAAAGGGGCTACGGAACGGCTATTGGTTTTCGACTTCAGTGACTTACACGAAAGTCGAGCTGGAGGCGGCGAAAACAAAAATGGCTATTTTTCCGGCATGTATGTAATTTACACTCAAACATATAAATATATCTAGAATTTTTTATCTTCTCCAGCCTTGGTCAAGTTTCATCCAGAATGAGTCTTGCTGAAATATCCCTTTGTAATATACTTTTCAAAAAAAAATATTAAATCAGCGAGCAAAGTGCGCTGGTCTGTTTATTGCGCAAAACGCGTTTGCCGGATTTTTAATATGTGCGCGGGATATGCGGAATGTGAGCATTTTAACCGGTTCGTAGGCCCTTTAAAACGCTATCTGGACTACTCCGTTTTTTTTAAAATTATGACTGTAAAATCTTCGTAAAAAAATAAAAAAAATTAATTTACAACATGGCACCTTTTGTGCGCCCTCAAGAAGCAAAAGGGAATTTAAGGTTTTAAAAATATTGGCGTATGGGCGTAAAAAATTAACATATAAAGCCAAAATCCTATAGTCTATCACTTGACCAAGTTTTAATAATTGTTTGCTTAATATGCTATTAAATAACCTCATCTTTTTAAAACACATTGAAATCGTTAATATACTGTGAAAATTAACAGATAACACATTCCGAATCCATAGAAAATGAATTTGGTTAAATTTTGAAAATTCAGGTACTTTTTACGCCCTCCAGAAAAGTCAACTACTTTTTTTAAAGTTGATATCTTTAGCGTTAGTAATCTAAGATTAGAAAATTATACCTACTTTCTGCCTAAATTTTGTCCTAGAATTCAAAAATCATGTTAGTTTTGACGCATTAAAATTCATTTAAAAAACAAAAAAGCCTTCTTTTAGGGCGTTTTGAGGCAACCACGTTACCTAAATCAAAAAATTATGAAGTTTGACAAAATTTCTATGTTTCAGAAAAATTAAAATAATATGGCACACTGTAAATGAAATTATTCTGTCATTTGCGGTATGCAACAGAATATAATTTTATACCAAGTGGGATATATCACCACTGTGTTGATTATAATGGAAATTCCGAAAATTACTTTATTCAAAATTTTGATTTCTCTGAGGTTGTGAAAAAATAAATTTTTGCCAAAAAACTGATTTTTGGCAATTCGCGATTCCAGTGTAAAATTTGTAAACTGTATGACTTAAAATCTGATGTGAGTCTGCAAGACTATAATAAGTATAATCAAGATGTAAAACTGTTATATAATACTTGCATGACAAAGGTTTTTAAGCAATGGAAATAGAAGTAAGAAATTTAATATATATTAGATGGTAATTAAATTTTTGCGAAACAGAAAGCGAAAAATTTAAACCATAATGGTTTTACTTTATAAACATGAAATTTAAAACTTTGTTATGGTAGAACATGTTGACCTACAGAGGAAATACAACACATAATTCAAGAAATAAATCAACATTAAGCATCATATATACATGCCTTATACACGTATCCTATTTATTTTAAATCACTACTATTAAAACGAGAAATTTCCAGATCTGGATTTTCAATTATAACTTTTTGTTGAACCTTTTTAAACTCTCTTTCAGTAATACTTATATTAAGTGCTTCAGGGATTAGTACTGTTTCTATTGTGTACTCTTTTGGTAGGTTATTCAGTAACTGAGTAATTTGAAAATCATCCTTGTCCACTAGGTCTTTAGAAGAAGGGAAAACCAATTTTAATATGGCAAGGCCCACTTTAAATAAAACTTTCACACCTTCGCAGAAAAACATATCCCATATGCGCAGCACAGTCTGAAATGGTAAACATCTGGCATACATGCATACCATCCATTCTACTATATACATTAATGGATCAATGTTATTAAAATGCATCTGTTTTCCAATATATGGAAAATTTGAATTCAAAAGATGACCAAATATCAATCCATCTAACTTCATTGCTTCCATTTTGACTCCATAATAACCTGGTAAGTAATATTTGCATATGGACACCAGAACCCAGAAGGTATCTTCTGGCTGCATATGCATTAACAAAACAGCTGCAACAGGGGCAAGGGCCTGATTATAGCCAATTTCCGCATTATAACAGCTGTAAGCCAGCAAGACCTTATACAAATCGTCTTGTCCCCTACTATTGTGGTCATAAAACATACAATGATGTCGAAATGTCCTGGGGATATCTTTCTTGATAATATCTGCCCATTTAGATGTCTTTGATTCGTTCTTCAACAAACTTTCGTACAAATCTTTATTTTGTTTCTGAAGTTTTATTGCACCGCTCAGGTGTTGCCATGCTAATGGCCGAAAAGATTGTGGTATTCCTTTTTGACAACGTTCCTTAATTTTATTTGGCTTTTTTGAAACCATATCCTCCCAATTATTAACCATGTCTAACCACTTGCGTTCACGTCTTTTACCAATTTTTCCAGTCATAGAGGGATTGGGTAATGAAGAAACTTTACTGTGCAGCTGGTGAGAGATAACAAATCCATGCCGATCAACTTTTTTAAGTACGGTATGGCTACGAAAAATTTTGTTCCTTCCTTCGTCGTCATCATTAACATTCATAAATTTTTCAGACACGGAAGGTGATATATCAGAGGAAATACCTACCCAACCAATGTTTGATTCATAGTATTCCTTGTTTTTAGACATCTAAAACTAAGATAATGTTTTGTTGTGTAAAACTTAAATGTAGAACAAGACTGGTAGCTAGGCCTGTAATAACATTCTTACAAAGTAAAAAATACACTACATTATTCACACGCTTTTTTTATACATTTACGTTTTTAAATTATTATTATATACAATAAATATAAAAATGTACAAATTATGACACTATTCCCTCTAAATTTGCTAAACACACGATAGATACGAAAATATAGCCTGCAGGAGGCCTGTAATAATTTGATTGTCATTTCGTTCTTTATTGTCCTCAAATACACCATTCTCCGATTTCAGCGCGATCATAATTTTAAAATGACGTAATCTAATAATGGCGGATTTCGTATGTAAACAAACCCTTAACGTGATCGAACACAGTAATCGTTACTATTTCTTATGGTAAACAATTAATTAAATAGACCTTTAAATTATTTTAAAATAGTTTTTTAGTAACATATTAACTTTATTTATATGAAAAGATGCAATATATGTTTAACGAGTCAAGTTGATGTGCTAAATGCCATCAATTTCTCAGCGTCATTTTTGTAAAAATAGTTTTACTACGCTTCTTCATATCAATATAGAAAGGGTTGCGGAGAGGTTGCCAAGGCAAAGGCATTAAGCACAGCAATGAGACAGGAATGGGAATCAGCAAGGCAGGGGTATGCAAGGCATGGGAGGCACAGGCAAGGGCATAGTAGTAGGCAGGCACGATAAAAGGCATAGGAAGGGTAGCCAGGGGCAGGAACCTCAACAGAAACTCTCCCCCTACAACTCAAAAATTACGTATAATAATGTACAATACAACAATATAGAAAGGATTGCAGAGTGTGGGACTGGCCCCCCTAGGTTTTCAAGCAAAAATATTTAGTGGTCCTTATTTTGAAAAGATTCCTTGGCAGGACAAACATGTATAATTGCCTTTTCTAAACATGACATTTTTGTGATATGTAAATGAAAGTGGTTATTGTTGCCCTGTCCAGGATTTGAACCTGGATCTCTCATTTTCATGAGTGTCTTAGCCATTAGACCAACAGGGCATATATATGAAAAACTTTACTGGTGCATATGCTTATGGATTTACAGCACATATAGCCATTTAATTCTTCTTGTGGATAATAAAATTCAATTTTTTCTACTAAATAGATGGGGGGACCTGGTGTTGAAAAGTTTGGATAAGGAACTGTATTACCCAATATTAAACATCTGGTGGAGCGATTAATAGGAAACTGTGCCATCATTCATGTGGAGCGCTTTAGTAGAAGCATGCAGTATATCATAAATCGGGTGAAGCACACACACAGCATTAGGGAGTTTTAGGTTAACATATTTTTCCAAAAAAACTTTCCTGCGAAAATACAGTTTACATGTCGTGTCCATCATAGCAAATTTTCTCAAAATGTTTGTGGAAAAACTTAAAATATGAATTGTAATCCAAGGTGAGCGCTAAGTACAGGTAAACAATGTCGCACATCCATATATATATTTTCATATATTTCATTTTATTTCGTACAAGTTTTCATGACAGTAGGATTAAAAAGCTCTTATTCCAAACTGAACAGAAACCTCAAAAGTATAGCAATAAACTAGGCTAGCTTGGTACTTAAATAGAGCCGGGCTTAAAAGGATTCCTGAATTGAAAATGTTATTTTGTATGTTATAGAGGATAAAAAATGTTAAAAATCTTCCTTCGTTCTCAAGTTTATGTCAGCAAAATTGGTAGTTTTATCACAGCTAAGTAGTTAATTTTATGCTAGCTTTGTATAGCTAGTTTTATGCCAGTTTTACGCTACCTATATATTTACATACTTGCTCTATTTTATGTCAGCTAAAGCCTTAAAAGTGTTTTTTTACTGTTGGAAAGGTGAATAATCTTAAAAAACGTAATAAAACAGTACAGCTATCCGCCATCAAACTGTTCAAACTTCTTTAAAAAAGGCAGCAAGTTAGCGTTATATTTCTCACCAGAACGGTGGTTCACACGAACACATTCCTAAAACACGAGTTGTGGAACATGTGTGTGAGCTCCTCCATCTTTCTAGTGCATAATCTTCATTCCCACATACAGAAAAAGCACAACGTGTAGCCATGTTTTATATTCGAACACTGTACGTCGACTGTTGAACACGCTTTGTTTACATACGAAAATGTAGATTAGTGCCGAGGCCCCACGCGGTAAATATGTATTTTACAGAACAAGCTGAAATCGGAGAATGGTGTATTATTGACGTTTGGTAGTTTGGTACAACAAGACGTTTAACTTTACTTTCTGCATAGGTATTTTATTTTGTAAACAGCAAGCAAGGTAGACATTCGGGTACAAGATTACGTCATGCGGTCTTTAGCCAATCAGAAAAAGACACGATCAAAACATAGCCAAAGCACAAAAGTTTTTTTAAAAAAAATCAAGAAGATGAAAGTATGAGGCTTACAACAGTACATTTTTGCAGAGAAAAAGACATTAACTGTATTTTCGTTTATTTAAAAAATAAGATATGTTAGACGTTAGCTTTTTGAAAACGAATATATTTAGCCTTGGCAATGTGGACGCAAAAAAAGTTCTTGACTCGCTTGAGGAGGATAACATGAATGGTTTTGGTAATGAACAACCAAAAAAAAGAAGGAGATTAGATGACTTCACCCCTCAGGAACGGATGGTTCGGAGGTAAATATCCTAATATATTATATATATTAGCTAGACTTAGAATAACCCCTTTACTTATTCACGAAAACTGCTGATGTTTTGGGCCAATTGCAAGGACGTTGTTTACTTTATTACTGCATCCGTATCCTGATTAGATCTTGCTTTGTTTATAGAAAACTCAAAAACAGAGTTGCTGCACAAAATGCAAGGGATAGGAAAAAAGAAAGAATGGATCAGTTGGAAAATATTGTTTCTAGGCTGGAAGTTGAGGTAATGTTAATGTGGCTACTATTTCAAGGAAATTAATTTAAAATGTGATATTTTTATGGAATAACCTAACTTTTTAGAACAAAGAATTAAAAAGAAGTAATGAAGAGCTTCGTACCAGTATGCACTACCTAAGTGAACAAAATAAAAAACTTCGTGAAAAATTGGGAATGGATGATGGCAAAGTTGGAAATGTGTTGGAAGAATTAAAGACTGAAGCAACTTTTCCATCCAAGGTTTTAACACCGGTCGTCCGGGATTATGATCATATTGTGATTAGAAAGAAAGAAGAATCTGAGTCTGAGCATGCATCGCTTAGAATTTCTCTGCCGCAGAAACTCCAGATACTTTTTTTTTCCTTAATCACGATTTGGTTAACCAACCCCAGACTGACCAGTTACTTGACCTCCTTGGACAAGGCCAACCAAGAGAAAGCACTAAAAACAATGCTTATCAAAAAGTTGGAATTAAATTTGAGAAAGAAATATGGCAAGAAACAGAAGTCAATACAGGCTTTGCTTCGAATGAATCTAGTGCCACTTTTTCAAATATGTCTGCAGAAGAAGAAAATGAATTATTTGAACTCTGTGAGGATATCAAAAGTTTGGTGGGGGAATCAGACAATTTTATAGTAGATACAGACAACCTTAAGGTATCAGAAGATACATTGTCAGAAGTATGCCCTGGTGGGGATGTACCAACTAATGTGTTAAACTTTCTGGATGATACAGACTGTCTTGATTGTCTTAGCGATTACATGAAAAGTGGTAATTCCTTGGAGAACCCTTTATCTTTAATGGATGACTTTTCAATAATCACGCCAACCGATAATTGGGACAAGGTATTCACTGAATTGTTTCCATCTCTGCAAACAGTTTAGTTTGTTGTAAAGAATACACATATACATTATACATCCTTTCCTTGTTTTATGTTAAAATGACACACTGTCATTAAGAGGAATCCAAATATTTTTATATTTTCAAAATTGTAAATATTCATATTGTATAGAGAGATTTAGCACTAACAATATATTAACTTATACAATCTAAATTTGTAAGGAGATTTTGAGCTTTTAATCAACAGCCCTACTTTTGCACGCACGTAAGCCAGGTGGACAGCGTTTGAAAACAGGCGGGCTCAAAGACCATGCATGGTTATGTTTCATTAGATCTAGATAGCTAGCAATACACGGAGTTCTGTATTTGCATTTTCAATGGTCTCTAAGTAACATTGTTTGACAGTCAAAACTGCTAGAACGCTTGCTAAAAAGTCTTTCCCAGCAGATTTCTTTTCGCAAAATTGTTGTCGAAGCTTTACAATATTACTGAGTACTAGTCGTTAGCCCGTGGAAAAATCCACGGATTTGCCCGTCCCAGATAAGCTACCATTTTGCGTGACAGACGGACGGACGGACGTATACGGGCATTATAATATAGATAGCTAGATTGACATCTTATTCTTTTTTAATTTTCATCCAATTCCTAATTATTGATATCTTTGTGTGGAGAAATGGATTACAATAGACCTTGCATCACCTAGCGTGCCACGCCTGCCACGCAGATGTGTGTTAAAGCTACCTAAACACAGAAACATTCTTAAACCATGCGGAGACGTCTAACTATTATAAGACACGTGGGTGTTTATTTGATAATGAAAGGCGCCTGTATAATATAAACTACTCTAGAATTCCCGCCAACAAGCTAACCCTAAAATAGAAATTCACCCCAGCCAAAGGACGATTCAGAGTTTACAAAATTCACCCGTTGTACGTATGGAGTTATATATGGGACAATATTTGTGTATGGTTTTCGTCGCGTCGTAATGCTTTTCTTCGTGTCGTATCTATCTTCATGGCGTGGTTTTCTTTGACTCGTAATAGTTTTCGTCGTGTCGTATTTTTCTTCGTCGTGTGGTTTTCTTCGCAGCTTAATGGTTTTCGTCGTGGCGTATTACGCATGTTGGTGTGATCTCATGTTTCAACGTGTCGTATGTTACTTCGTGAGGTATTTCACTTTGAGGTGAAATAGTTATGCTTTTTTACACGGAATTACTAATTTCGTGAAGCTTTTACACAATATATTTCACTTTCTTTCTAGTGGCTTTGGTTTTTCTACTGGGTAAAGCTAGCTATTATTTTTGTCATTTTCTTTTAATAAACGATACATTCTTAGCTATAGATTTAGCTAGCTAGCTATACATTTTAAGCATGCTACATTGTATAATCTAAAACCTCGATCCCAGGGCCTGTAGCGTTTTTTGATTTGAGGATAAAACGCGTACGAGGCCCTGGGTACAACAGACTTACTCAACCAATGAGATTGCGTGTACGGCTTTTTTAAATTATGTTAAAAAGATAATGCAGAAGTTTTTTTGCAAGCACTGCATTTTTTTATCAACAACAAATATGTCGATAAGCATTACGAAGATTTTGGTTACTTGCTTATGAAGAAAATATTTATATTCACGTTATTTTTGACTTCCTGGCATCGTTTGCAAACCTGTTCAAAATTTTTTAAAAATTAATTTTGTTTCCTTACTGATGGTGAAAAAGGCAGCTGGCAACTCAAATGAAATAGTGCGACGAACATCCTGTCCTGCGACCTTTTGTTGGGACACAATACTTAATTTGTTTTCATATGCTAAAAAGTAAAGAAAAACATCGTACAGATGAAACTCTGTAGTGTGTAAGCTGACTAACTGGCTAGATGCTGTTGGCTTAAAGATGCACAAACACAAAAATGACAACCAATTTTTCTTAAATTGCCACATATGTCAAGAGATATCTTTTAACAAACTTTTGGGACAAAATACTAGCTAAAGTATTGAAAAATAAATGGAAATAAATAAGGGAATAAAGTATAGCTAGCTGTATATATAAGTAAAAATAAATGTATATATATACAAGAAATCACAACTATATAACATATTGTTTTTTAGGCAATGAGAAAGAAAATATCACAACACATAAAGTTTATGGTGGGTGTGTTAAAGTACGTAGGTTTCATGCTGAAACAAACTTAAAACGGTTTAGTGAAATTTTCGGAAGTATTGGAACCTCAAATATCGCAATTATGCAAGCTAATACTGTCGTAAATGTGAAAGAAAATTAAAGATTTTCCGCCGGATTGCTCAAATAAGCTTTCAGAAAAATTATATTGTAAACAGGGTTATATCATCACCAAAAACTCATTAATGTCATTTTGTTTTAAACACCTAGTGCTGATATGATGTCCAGTATAATAAAATCTTGCCAATGCTTCTTGCCCTCATCGACCAGACCGTCCAAATTGCTGCATATATATACATTTAATGGTATTCAATGGTGCTTGGTGGACTTATATGGTAGATTTGTTTGATAATGGTGCATAAACTCCTATGACAAGAGCAGAGGTTGCTATAACAATTGCTAGATGTTGTTATGTTTTTAATGTATATACTTGTTTGTTTAAATGTTATTTTTTATAACCTTAATCTGTAATGTTTCTTCCTTGCCAACTTTTCTTTTTTTTCTGCGGTATACATTTTTTCTGTTTGGATTGAGAGATTTCTGTTAAGGTTGTTACTCCAAATATAATATGTTTTATTCTGTCACTGTTTTTCCTGTTATCCCGTTGTTATAGATATTCTTAAGTATAAGTAAGTATAAGTATTGGTCATATAGCTATATATATGTATATACATATATAAAGTACAAAACAGGTGTTGAAGCAGTAAGCCTCGTCAATAACACAAGCTTTGACAATTTCTAATTTCATTAAATTTTTTTCTTTCACTCAAAATTGCCCCAATAATGACCATCATGACAGGTGCAGATCCAGGGTTAGTCAGATAAGTCGCGTGACTAAGTGTAAATTTGACGGAAAATGTTAGCCAAGCGAAGATGTCGACGATCCAGGTGTTGCAAACTGAGTGCGTTAAAAAATTAGATTGTAATTTATTTACGGCGAAAAGCCATGGTTCACAGCCCTCTCCAATTCGCCTATAGCGATGTTGACGTCAAAGTTGTGACGTCGCTACCATATAGACTGAGAGGGTTGCAAATTATAGCTTACAGATTTTGACTGATTCATTTTGACTAATCAGTCACTCAGTCAGTCAAAAATCAAATACCTATGGCCCGCAACCCTCCCCATCTCACCTAAGGGGCCTGTGACGTCAAAATGTGTGAAGATGATGGAATTATTGCTTTAAGGTGAGAAGTATGTTTTTTACTCTCCAACACACCTTCCATTTAATTAAAGGTTTTCAGTATATTCGCTACGAAAAGCTAGTTGGGGGAGCTTTATATAACAGACTATTAAAACCAAATACAAAAAGATTTAATTAGCTATAGCTAGGGCTAATTGTTTTTGTAATATGAGCTTTGAACAGAATTTTCAGCATTGCGGAGGAGTTCTTTCTCAATTAATATTTGGTGATGAAAATAAAAAACTCTTCGAATGGCTATTAGGAAACAAAGTTTGTTGAGTAAAAGGTCATGGTAAAATATATTATTTTTAGATCCAATCCATCAGGAGACTGTCTATACAGCTCAGCATCGTTGGTATTGGTATAGGTGATAATTCTCTTGTTGATATTGTGAGAATCTTGACATCCATAGAACTTTTCTTGCATCTTTCCTTTTATTCAAATCATCCTTGTTCTCAATTTGCTTTTAAAAACCAAAAGGCAAATATTTTTATATCTGAGAAAAGTTTATTCAGATTTTCCCTTTCCCATATTGTTTGTGATACGACTCTTTCTCCTAAGGAGGCAGTTAAAGCAGAAGCAATCAACAACTGTACCCCAAGACATGGTCTCCTTTTCTATCAATACTTGCCTTGTCAACAGTAATAAAGAGAAAAATTAACACGTTTTACCCACAGTTCGGCTTGTTACAAGTTGTTACTCTCTTTACACAGTTTATATTGCCACACCCATCTATTTTACCTGATGCAAACCAGTTAAAAATTTTATTTTGTTATGAAGATATTGTTAAGTCTGGTGTAGACTTCAAGCCAAATCATTACGTTCCCCTTTTTCCAGGTTGCAACTTTCTTAACCGAAAGTTGCATTTTCCTATTTCAGCATGCAAAAAACAGTAAAAAGCCCTTCCTAATTCTTCTTTTAAAGTTCAAACGAAACTTGAGTTTAGCCCTATGAATAAACAAATATATCTAAACAAATACATGGGTTGAGGTGTGTTTGTATCATATCACATGTATGTATATTTCATCTTCATTATCCTGATCTTTCCATATTCTTGTTATTATTGTGTTTTATTTTGCTGTCCATGGCTGGTGTGATCATTTGATTCACCTAGTCATACTGATGAAGCCTGACATTGGCAGAAACAGCAAGAGTTTATAAATAATGAAATATATTCACAATTGTCTCACTTTATTGTAGTTAATCCCTGTTAATTTTAGTGGTTTTATCTATCTAAAATAAGACGTGTAAGACGGAGATTTGATTCTTAAAAAAATGTTCTTAGGAGATTTTTTTATAGCTTAGTGTTTCTTTTGGTCAATTTTATTAATAACTAGATAAATCGGAAGACAATTTTCGGCGATTTTTGTACCCGCAAAGCTTAAAATTTAGCCCCCAGCTGCTAAATTCAAGACTTAGTCTTGACTAAGTCTTGAAAAAATCTGGATCCGCCCCTGCCATCCAATACAAATGATGACAACATATCTTCTATTTTATTGTTAAGACAGAGATCCTCGAACAACATCTGTACAGCGTTCTTCTCAAATATTAAACTACATAAAATGTATCAAGCCATTCCTATACATCTTAAGAAAAATTCACTTGATCTTTAATAATTGCATTTGGTAGCTAGCTAACAGTTGAAAAATTAAAGATTTTCCATATGCTTTTGATAAAAGTCCAGTGACGTCCTTGTCCTCACACTATTGAGTCTAAACATTTGACTTGTTATAGTCAGGAAAATTTCGGCCCTCTAAAGATCTCTCCAACATTGTTTAGTGGTGTCCATCCTTTCATTTGTTATTTTTGCAGCTGGTGTAAATTATTCTATAATATTTATAAGTGCTTAATTTTGGGCGAATTTTAGGTCTGTTGTACTAGGGCCTCGTACACGTTTCATCCTCATATCAAAAAACGCTACAGTCCCTGGGATCAAGGTTGTATAATCCATTATCTATTTTGTAGTTTAAATGGATTCTGATGAAAATATCAAAAATCAAGTAAACTAACTACATAAACATAAATTATTACATAAAACTCTTACACAACACATAATATTTCTTCATAATCACAAATGTAAAACAAATTTAAAAATAATTAATAATATAATTTTTAGCACTAAACTAAAAGTTTTGTTTATTTTACTGCACTTTATTGATGTGGCTTGGATTTCTTGTAAGCGCTACACGACTTTAGTAATTTCGTGTTAAAAAAGCATGAAAATTTTCGCTACGAAGTAAAATACACCACGAAGTGAAATACGCCACGAAGTCAAATACGCCACGAAGTGAAATACGCCACGAAGTAAAATACGCCACGAAGTGAAATACGCCACGAAGTGAAATACGCCTTAAAGTGAAATACGCCGCGACGAACACAAATACGACTCGACGAAACGTTGAACCACCCCACAAAGAAAGATACGACGCGACAAAAACACACCACGAAGAAAGATACGACGCGACGAAAAGCATTTACGACGCGACGAAAACCATACACGAATATTGCCCCATATATAACTCCATAGTACGAAGTTGGTCATTTTTTCGCGCTTGTACGAAGATGGGCAATTTTGTACAAAGATGGGCATTACAATTGCTATATATACAAAAATTATGCAACGAATAATTTGGTTCAGAAATGATTATCTAAACATTGTTAAATACATTTAATTACTATTGTTGTGAAGCAACTGCAAAAATAACAGCATGCTATGTATAGAAGTATTGCCGTAACGTCACGACTTTTAAAGTACGACCTGAGCCCGCGACATAGCGCTATGCCGGCTGTGTTCGTACTTTGATATTCTGAAGACTGCGTTTCGAATTAGATTACAAATATTGTTATAGACTGTTATTTTAATATTATTTAATGAGCTATGCTAGATACTGCTTTAAATGTTTATTTCCAGTTATGTTTTTAACGAGGTGGATTTTGTTCAACTAAACCGAGCCCTAGGGGTTAAGGTACTTTGATGGACGGACTTCAAGGACGCCATATTGATTATACTCCAGCTTGTTCATCACCAAGCTGCGAATCAAAAATTTTTGAAACGAAGGGAAATTTGGCTGGGTTAGTACGAAGCCGATAGGTGCAAAAAATCTTTCCCGAAATAAGTGAAAATCTCTTTCAAAATGGTGGAAATCTTTTTCAAAATGGTGAAAATCTTTTTCAAAATGACGAAAATATCTTCCAAAAAAGGAAAAAATCTTTCTCAAAAAAATTTCTCAAAATACATGACTTTAACCTCGATTCCAGGGTATTTTATATCTTGTATCGACCACAAGAACATAGCGAGAGGCTATGACCCAAGGCTTGGTAACGAGGTACAACACCTCATCTCTTTTAATCTCCAGAAAATACAACCGAATTGGTATTTGGTAGGTGAATTAATAAGAAATTAGCTATTTCAGCAAAATTACAGAGTTAGAAACTTGCCCCTTTTTACCCAGTGCACACAGCCCCACCCAGGCGGACTATTGTTGGAACAAGTTTTTACTTTTGCGCCGCATATTCAGGACGCTAATTAATCAGAATAGAGAGTTTCAAAACAAACGACCGCTTCGCTACCTATTGGAAAACAGACTTTAACGGAAAAACGATTTCTCGCTCCTTTAAACTTCCTAGTAGTTATTACTGGAGAAAGTGTCAATAGGGATTCAGCATGGGCGAATATGCAATTATCTAACTCTAAAAAAAAAGTAACACAATGAGAAGTTCGTCTTTATTTTTCCGCATGTGATAACATGACGGTATACAAATGCTTGGCCGAGTGGAAGTTCTCAGGTGGCGACATTCCCAGATCAATCAAGTAGTTGAAGTATGACCACAAAATTTTCCAGTCAACTGCAATCCAAACTCAGAGCAAAACATGATGAATATATAATAAAGCTAAAGGGCTATTCCCTGGACTGTCCATTTCATTCTCTTTACTTTACTTTTCCCGCTAAAAAAGGGAACTTGAGGGTACCGCCATTATACTCTGCACCAGACCTTAACTCGTCCCAGTTCTATTAGAGAAACATTTTCACCATCTCTCGGGAAAAATTTTTACTGTTTCTCGGCAAACATTTTCACCATTTTAAATAACATTTTTACTATTTTGAATAACATTTGCACCATTTCGAATAACATTTTCACCATTTCGAATAACATATTTACTATTTCGAAAAACATTTTCACACAATTTTGAAAAAGATTTTTTGCACCTATCGGCTTCCGTAGGTTAATATAATTATTTAACTGCATAAATTTCAGTTTTATCAACGTTTAAGATATTCTCTTCATTGTGTCTATGTTTTTACATATTAAAATGAAAATATCATCAAGTTTTCTAGCCATTATGTGTAAATCTGAAACAAACCAATTTCAAGATTTTAGCTAGCTACAAACGTAGATTTCAAGGCGGCATCCTGCTTAAGCTGTACCTAGCCTTATTTATTCTTTATCTTTTAAAGTCTGCTATATTATTATTTATTTTTATGTTGGGGTTGTGGCTCTCTGCTAGCTCTTTAGCTACCCCCGGGTGAAGAGTAAAAGTAGCCAATGCAATTTGGCTTGCTAGCTAGCTACAACAAAATTCTTAATCAATAATTACTTGCCAAAATAAAATTGCTGAAGGATTTATTTAGATTACGGGCATAACTACAGGCTGTTGCCTGTTTTTTTATTTGAACCAAAGTTGCAAGAAACTTCTTTTGGAAAAGGGTATTACGCCTTATACACATGTGCAATACCGTTTACCTGCACCAACGCACAGCCGTTGTTAGCAACAGATTGTTTCCTGTTGTTTTGTTTAAATTGAAGTTGTGATAAGTTTTTTCGAAAAGGGCATGACACCTATATATATGAATATGCAACACGGTTACGTGTTAACAAAGTGTATCCTGTGTTGTTATGTAAACTGAAGTTACAACACAGTTTTTTTGAAAAGGGTATTACGCCTAAACGCATTGACCACAAAGTCCAACGGCTGTTTCCTGCGTCTTTGTTTAACCGAAGTTACGATAAAGTTTTTTCAAAAAAGGGTATTACCTATACGGATGTGTGACATTGTTTGCCTGTCCTAATCACTCAGCCCGGAGTAATATTAATTTTTGAACTTTTAGGGGGAACGTTCAATAATAATAAAGGTTGACCGACTGTTTTTGCTATGACAGGGTAGTAATGAGTGGTAAATTGTGTTTTTATTTCAGCTAAAGTTGTGGAAAGTTATTTCTTAAAAATTATATTACACCGTTTATAATCTAAATATTAATACCACGAAATTGCATTTTGGATTTAGTCTCTTTTGTTAATTCTAAACCAATAAACGTAGTTATAACCTTTTGTTTCTTTCGCCTACTTCTATTTCTTTTGTTTTTAAACTTGTAGGATCCAACTCAGGGGCGGATTTAGCTATGGTGTACTGGTGTAAAATACACCAGCAATCTCTGTGAACCTTTTGCTCTTTGATTTTTACGCCCATTATTGAAATGAACTAGAATAACGGCCGCCCAGCGTCCATCGCGTATAGAACTGATTTTTGGGGGCCCGCCCCCCGCCGTTTGGGTTTTGTGGTCCTGTTTTTTGTCACTTTGGCCGAATGCGGCTGTTTCATCCTCCGAAATTTTTGATATCCTAATCGGCACCGGCTTCACTATTCACAACAGTTCAACTGGTGTAAGCTGTATGGCAAGCCAAATTCACAAGTATTCGATATACCTAGTATATCTATGGCAGCCATCTGTCACATTTATTTATTAAAACCTGGGAAATATCAAATAAATCATCAAATAAAAACCTTGGCTTTTAATGCATATCCAGGGTTTACAATATGGAAACACGGGTTTCCAACGATGAAAACCCGGGTTCCTAATCAAAACCTAAGTTCTGACTTACGGATGTAGTGTCTTAACTTACCAAAATATAACTACGCAACACAATTTCATGACCAGAAAGCAGCGCATACGGAGACAAAAATAGAGACTTAAAGCTTTCAACATTCACTGATTTTTTACTTATCGTTTAGTTAAGCGCAAGCATGTTTCGAAATACATTTCTTAAAGTTCTTGAAACTTGTCTATATATAGCGAACAGAATTGTAATTTTCTGAATACTTGATCATGGCTGCAGTATACAGCCGAAAGCTAGTAGAAAAAAATATGCCAAAAAACACGCTTGTATTTAATTGTTTATTGGACATATCTAACTCGCACCATTTTTTAGTTACTTAGAAAAAAACATTCCAACAATTGTTTAATTGTTTAAATTTATATTATGGTTTGAATTTTTCATTTTGTAAGCATTTATCGCTTAAACCTCCGAACATAAGCCCAACCCGAGTATAAGCACCTCCCTTAAGCCAATTACTTATTTCACTAGCTGAATACCCGTGGGGGAATCCACTGAATCTCTCATTAAACCGATGTAAGAGATACCAATAACCACTAGAACAAAACGTCCAAAAATATAAATATGTGCAGCAATAAAAAAATAACAATAAAAGAGAAAAAAACCCTGGGATTGAAGTTGCTCACAATCTGCGTTATATTTGTACCCGCTGAAGCAGAACGCTTAAAAATATAAGCATGTCCAGCAACAAATAAAAATGCAAAAAGTTTAACAAAATCGAAGGTGGCTAACAAATCTGTTAAAACTATATACTTGCTTTGTCATACCCGAAATATAAAAGGGAAAATGGTATACCAGACATTAGAAAAAATCGATAAGTCACACAAATAAGGTTATTGCAAAGTTTCCACAACGTACAGATTCTAATGCATCATACCAAATTAGCTATTTAGTCTATTGCATATAGCAACCTTCCCAATGCGCAAACGTGCAGTGCATGATAACAATGCAGTGTTTTCGAATTGAAGAATCGAATATTATTTTAAACGGTAACGTAACAAATGTAAACATTGATTTAACTTTGTTTACATTAAGGTTTATTATAACGACATCAACCACTTCGTAGCGTTAAAAACAGTAACAACGAAAAAATACTTTCTACATTTTATATAAACTCTTCTCTATTATATACACGCTGTATTTTATAAGAATAGTGTTTGTTTTTTTCGTTTCGGCCTTCATGTTCTTAGCTTTCCCTGGTGTACTTGCCCATTGTTTTGGAGAGAAAAAAGTTCAGTCATACAAATTTTTATATCAAAAGAAACAACCAAGCTTAGACATTCTTAGGATATTCTGACCCATTGTTTAGAGTATATTCTTACAAAAAATGTTAAATATGTTCAGGCTAAAGACAAAACATATTTAACTTTATATTAAAGGGAAAGTTTAGCTGGAAGCGTGTAAACGGCTTAAAAACGTCGCTTTACATTTTAGATTCTTATAAAAATTGTGTCAAAAGAAAACGCATTTAAGACTCAACAAGGAACTAAAAATTTAAAGGAAAAGCTAATGTGATTTCTTTCACCCATTTCGCGACAATGTCTTCAACGTACTCTTTTCGAAAAGTCTCACTGCCAATAACTGCTCCGAGATGTCGTTCTCCTGTACATGTAATTTGGATATTTGTTTCTTTGAAGTGTGTTTTTGCTCCTTCAATGTTCTTATCTTTCACAATTAGCCATGATTTCTTTGGCTGTGGTTGGTAACCAAATTTTGGGCCTTCCACAATGAGCTCGTCCCACCATTTCCGAATGGTGGAAAAATTTCCAACAGCTGTTAAGTCATCAGCAAAAGCTACCAATTTCATATCAATATCAGCAATGTTTTTCATTCTATCAAGTAATGGTGTGAGTCCTATTGCGTAAATGGCCATCCCCAACGGGTCGCCTTGAGTGGTACCTTCTCTTGAACTCAGTTCAGTTCCACCAATCACAAAAAGTCTCGCAGGCTTTATGTAGCAGTTGTTGATGTATGTTGCTAGAATCGGGCAAATGATCTTGGTATTATGAAGTGTTGCACTACGGTTCAAGCTATTGAAGGCATTTGCAGCATCAACTAATAAGACACATTCGGCTTCTTCACTAGAGTATGCATCTTTCATTGCATGTATAGCAGCTTCGCACCCAGATTCATGACCGGAGCACATTTGAATTTTTGAACAAGATTCAATAACATCATTCTTTGATGCGTACATCACGGCTTTTCCAATAATGCGTCTTAAAACCTCTCCTACTCCGATAGGTCTAAGACCAGGGTTCTTGTCTAAAGGCACAAGACGACATCCTAAATAGGCCTCTAAAGAATTATCGTTTACTTCTTCATGGCAAAGTCTTCTTGCAAACTTAGCTATCGCTTTCCGTAAATCTGTTCCAGTGTCGCCATAAACTCTAGACGCTATGATTTTGATCCATCCATTCGCATCCATTCCAGAATCACGAGGTTAGATTAACGCTTATTTGTTTCTTCTATCTTTTTTGTGTTCTGGGACCGAAGTTGCTTTCTTTTAAAAAAACTATCGAATTCGAATGATAATTCGAATCTAAGAAGTAAATAACAAAACTGTTGTCATTGTAGAGCGACTGTTGATGTCGAGCGAGAATAAAAAAGTTTATGTTGTTGCCAGAAATATTTGTTATAAAGAAGAAAAACGTACGATAATATAACGTCGAAAAGAGAACTGATTAGAAATGTATCAGACAATTGTAGCTAGCTATACATTTTAATTTGTTTTCTTTGGGATGAAGCGAAGTTTAATAATTGAAGTAAAAAACTGATTGGTCTTTTATCCAGAGACGCTAGCTAACTGAGAAAGCCAAAAAAAGGCAGGTGTGTTGTTTAGTTTATCTGGTAAAGAGATAAGTTTAGGTGTGTAACGTTTTTTTTTAACCGTTTTAACTTTCAGAGCTCAGCTTTTCCTTTAAATTTTTAGTTCCTTGTTGAGTCTTAAATGCGTTTTCTTTTGACACAATTTTTATAAGAATCTAAAATGTAAAGCGACGTTTTTAAGCCGTTTACACGCTTCCAGCTAAACTTTCCCTTTAATATAAAGTTAAATATGTTTTGTCTTTAGCCTGAACATATTTAACATTTTTTGTAAGAATATACTCTAAACAATGGGTCAGAATATCCTAAGAATGTCTAAGCTTGGTTGTTTCTTTTGATATAAAAATTTGTATGACTGAACTTTTTTCTCTCCAAAACAATGGGCAAGTACACCAGGGAAAGCTAAGAACATGAAGGCCGAAACGAAAAAAACAAACACTATTCTTATAAAATACAGCGTGTATATAATAGAGAAGAGTTTATATAAAATGTAGAAAGTATTTTTTCGTTGTTACTGTTTTTAACGCTACGAAGTGGTTGATGTCGTTATAATAAACCTTAATGTAAACAAAGTTAAATCAATGTTTACATTTGTTACGTTACCGTTTAAAATAATATTCGATTCTTCAATTCGAAAACACTGCATTGTTATCATGCACTGCACGTTTGCGCATTGGGAAGGTTGCTATATGCAATAGACTAAATAGCTAATTTGGTATGATGCATTAGAATCTGTACGTTGTGGAAACTTTGCAATAACCTTATTTGTGTGACTTATCGATTTTTTCTAATGTCTGGTATACCATTTTCCCTTTTATATTTCGGGTATGACAAAGCAAGTATATAGTTTTAACAGATTTGTTAGCCACCTTCGATTTTGTTAAACTTTTTGCATTTTTATTTGTTGCTGGACATGCTTATATTTTTAAGCGTTCTGCTTCAGCGGGTACAAATATAACGCAGACTAGCTGAATACCCGTGGGGGAATCCACTGAATCTCTCATTAAACCGATGTAAGGGATACCAAACAAAAACATACAACACAGTAATATGAATCTTTAAAAGTCACAATTTGTATTATTCTAGTTTATAACCACCAGAACAAAACGTCCAAAAATATAAATATGTGCAGCAATAAAAAAATAACAATAAAAGAGAAAAAAACCCTGGGATTGAAGTTGCTCACAATCTGCGTTATATTTGTACCCGCTGAAGCAGAACGCTTAAAAATATAAGCATGTCCAGCAACAAATAAAAATGCAAAAAGTTTAACAAAATCGAAGGTGGCTAACAAATCTGTTAAAACTATATACTTGCTTTGTCATACCCGAAATATAAAAGGGAAAATGGTATACCAGACATTAGAAAAAATCGATAAGTCACACAAATAAGGTTATTGCAAAGTTTCCACAACGTACAGATTCTAATGCATCATACCAAATTAGCTATTTAGTCTATTGCATATAGCAACCTTCCCAATGCGCAAACGTGCAGTGCATGATAACAATGCAGTGTTTTCGAATTGAAGAATCGAATATTATTTTAAACGGTAACGTAACAAATGTAAACATTGATTTAACTTTGTTTACATTAAGGTTTATTATAACGACATCAACCACTTCGTAGCGTTAAAAACAGTAACAACGAAAAAATACTTTCTACATTTTATATAAACTCTTCTCTATTATATACACGCTGTATTTTATAAGAATAGTGTTTGTTTTTTTCGTTTCGGCCTTCATGTTCTTAGCTTTCCCTGGTGTACTTGCCCATTGTTTTGGAGAGAAAAAAGTTCAGTCATACAAATTTTTATATCAAAAGAAACAACCAAGCTTAGACATTCTTAGGATATTCTGACCCATTGTTTAGAGTATATTCTTACAAAAAATGTTAAATATGTTCAGGCTAAAGACAAAACATATTTAACTTTATATTAAAGGGAAAGTTTAGCTGGAAGCGTGTAAACGGCTTAAAAACGTCGCTTTACATTTTAGATTCTTATAAAAATTGTGTCAAAAGAAAACGCATTTAAGACTCAACAAGGAACTAAAAATCTAAAGGAAAAGCTGAGCTCTGAAAGTTAAAACGGTTAAAAAAAAACGTTACACACCTAAACTTATCTCTTTACCAGATAAACTAAACAACACACCTGCCTTTCTTTTGCTTTCTCAGTTAGCTAGCGTCTCTGGATAAAAGACCAATCAGTTTTTCACTTCGATTATTAAACTTCGCTTCATCCCAAAGAAAACAAATTGAAAATGTATAGCTAGCTACAATTGTCTGATACATTTCCAATCAGTTCTCTTTTTGACGTTATATTGTCGTACGTTTTTCTTCTTTATAACAAATATTTCTGACAACAACATAAACTTTTTTTATTCTCGCTCGACATCAACAGTCGCTCTACAATGACAACAGTTTTGTTCTTTACTTCTTAGATTCGAATTATCATTCGAATTCGATAGTTTTTTAAAAGAAAGCAACTTCGGTCCCAGAACACAAAAAAGATAGAAGAAACAAATAAGCTTTAATCTAACCTCGTGATGAGTAAACCTTGTTTGAAATAACTTTTTTCAGGATTACTTTGAAAAAGAGACAATTTTCTTCGCTTCGGTTTTCATTTTTCAGTTAACTTTGTTTCCGTGAGATACGGCGCGCACATGGTAAACCGGGGGTAAAATTTAATTATTCTATCTTAAACGACCAGCGGGGCTTTTACAACAACAAAAACAAATAAAACCATTTGAAATTAAAATAAAAATTAGTTTTAAAGAGTAAGGAAAAAGAGTTTTATTTTTAAAAAAAAAATAAGAAAAGAGAATTAAATATTTATATAGTAACCCCCTGATTTGCGTTTTCATTAACTTGGTAAATTTTAGCGTAACGCCACGTCGTAAGAAAGTGACCTGTGATTTGTGTGACGTGGCCTCACCGTGCGCACACACACACAAGGCGTATTAATATATAGATTACTAAAATTTACTATGTATAACCCTCCGTTTATAGGCCCGTTGCAGAAAAAACATTGACGGAGGCGATATTGAAACACGACCAAATAGAAGTGATTTTTCAGAGCAGAAACGTAATGTAATCATAATATTTTGCGTCACTTTACTCCACCCTTTTTTTTATATTCTAGTTCTGACTGCTGAGGTTTGTTTTTGTTTTGGACAAACAGTTATTTTTATTTTTTCCAGTCCATAATACCGTTTTTAGGCCAAGGTTGGTTAAAAGTTACCTCTCCGTTTTTGGTGAAAAGCTTAAGACATCAAACAGAAAAAATATGCTAACGATGGTAACATAAAAAAAATTATTGCTATATCGCCTGATGGTTTCCAACTCGTAATTAACTATGTCCCAACTGGGTAACTGCAACGCCAGAGATTTAAACTTCGTACCCAAACTCTCTAACTACTTAAAAGTCACCTAGATGACGTTTCAAGCAAAAATTGGTTCGTTTTCGACCAAACTTGGCACAGTCAACAAAAAAAGCATGTTGAACATGATGGTGACATCAAAATGTTGATTTTTTTGTCACCTGAATGCCGTTTTAGGCTAAAATTATTCATCGAGAAATAGCGAGATAGTCTATGCAGCTGGTGCTGCATCTTGTTACCACTTAGATGAGATGGCTCCTTCTCAGCGATGAAGTTAAAAAATGAAATCAGTTTTGACAAAAAAATGATCAGGAAACAGGAGCATGAAAACAAGAACAGGAATAGCATCCTAAAGCAAATTTGATTATCCAAAATTAAATAACAATTTTAATAATAATCGGCTTAAGGTTACTGTAAAGTAAACAAAATTTTTTTTTTAGGTTTTTTGCAAAATATTCATGACATATAGAAAAAAAATTCTCTTTCGAATGACATATTTTACATTCCCTGAAAATACTTGGAACATCCCTTTTTTCTGGAAAAAGCCTTTTCAGAGGTGTTATATCCTTCGCATATTCAGCATAAAGAAAAAGTTCACACTTCCATCATCTTTCTGCATACTCAGTTCACACATTTTCATAACACCTACGAAAATCTTTAAAAACAAGTATCTCGTTAGTAAATTTTTGCATACATGCCTTTACGTTTGCGGTCTCTTTTCCCGAAAACGTCTAATTGGCTCATTGAAATTTTCGATAATGGAAAGCTGAATAAATTATGCACAAAAGGTTCCCGGATTTTTTTGTATAAATTACTGATTAGCGAATTATGACGACAGAAAGAAAATAATATGCCTTTTTTCGAATGAATATATATAATTACAAATAATTTCATAACGACGTTGTTACAAAAAAAAACCGGGAAGCTTTTTGAATTTAATTTATGCTGAATGTAATGGTGCAAAAACGAGAAGTCTGTGACCACGCGTTCGGAAAAAGAAGCTGTTTTAAAAGTACGGTGAAAAAAAATGGTGTGTGTTCAATTCATTATATTTTTTTTTTGAAAATTAACATCTCACGAAAATAACACCATCAAAAAAGTCTTTCATCAAACATTCAGAAACAAAAAAAAAATATAAAATAAAATAAAATAAAAAAAAATATAAAAGTATTGATAAATTATAAGGGTTTTCTGCGACTACTCATCAAGTGAGTTTTTTCCTTTACAGTAACCTTAAGGTACTGAAAAAGTATGTGATGGTGATCACATCAAAATTTTGATATTTTTTATTTTCGACAAAAAATGCTAAAACACGAGTACCGTTAAAATAATATCGCAACTTTTAGTCAATTAGCACTGAAATATATAGAAAAGCCTCCCTATAGCAAGAGTCCGCGAAAGCGAAACAAAATACAGAGATTAACCTATTAATATTTTTTCTATATTTCAAATTTATCTTCTTTTATGGCGAAGAGGCTAAAAAATGTTTGAAGGTCTCTTGAAGCAAAAGTCCAATGTGTTTTACATTTTTGTTAGATTTCAATTCCTATTAAAGGCGTGGTAATATTAATTAATAGCTGTTACATGTTGCTATCAATTAACCCCTAATATAGTGGTATATAGGCGTCGTTGGTGGTATATAGCCGTCGTTGTTGGTATATAGGCGTCGTTGGTGGTATATAGCCGTCGTTGTTGGTATATAGGCGTCGTTGGTGGTATAAAGCCGTCGTTGGTGGTATATAGCCGTCGTTGGTTGTATATAGCCGTCGTTGTTGGTATATAGGCGTCGTTGGTCGTATATAGCCATCAATTGTATCAGGGTTCCCCGTATATAACCCACTAAATGCCCACGTCGAAATGTATAAAATAAATAAAAATAAAATAAATAAATAAAAATTTATATAATAAAAAAAAGTTTATTATTTCAGGTGGAAATTACGTATATATTTCACGTCGTACTATAAAATAAAATGTGGAAGTATATTTTTGAGAAAAAAAGTAAGTGAGAAAAAAGTAAGTGCAAACAGTTAAATTAAAAAACAAACATTTCTTCCTGCAGATCTAGTAAAGAAACCTTTTTGCTTTTGATTGGAATGTTTTGAAAGAGTAAGTTTCATTTGCGATTGATATTATGAATATATTTATTTGCTATATATTTAGGATATTCATTCTCTGAAATAAAGGTTTAGAGTGTGAGCATCTGTCTTGGAATATAATTATTCTCATAGCATGTTTCTGGTGTCGAATAAGACGTTTTATTCTACTTTTATATGTAATTTCCCTAAGTTTATTAATTGTAATAATATAAGGGTATATTTATTTTTTCCAACTTTTATTTTCATCACCTATAATACCTAGAAATTTAGAAGAAATTATTTACATCCACTGTGCAATATCGATCACAAATTTAAAGCGTTGTTTGAAGCAAACATTCCTGTGATTTACATAATTCTTAAAAGTTTTACCTTATTTTTACCGTATTTTGTTATTAGAGTTGTTTAAACAGAAATTATCATTATATAAAAGCCATCAAATTTACGTTAAATTTCCATTTAATGGCTGTTACATGCTACCAATTACTGTCGATATGGTGGCATGTAAAAATACATAACTTTTTGCAAAAAATTGGATAATTTCCCTGTATGTCTATGGTGGCCAAGAACTGCCACACGAAAAGACTCTGTTTAATTGCGTTTTTAATTTATTTTTAAATTTATTTAATTTCTGCTTTTTTACGATGGCTCTGAGGGTCACACTTTCTCTCATTATTTTTTTAAATTTATTTTCTCTTTTTATAATTTTTCTGTTTTTTAGAAAATTTTCTATTTTTTTTTTTAACTTTTCTGTTTTTATTTCAAAATTTTCTGTTTTTTTCATAACTTTTCTGCACTTTCCAAACTTTTCTGTTTTTTTTAAACTTTTCTGTTTTTCCAAACTTTTCTGTTTTTTTAAAACTTTTCTGTTTTTTCCAAACTTTTTTCTATTTTTTTCAAACTTTTCTGCTTTTTTAAAATTCTGTACTGTATTATACATCGTCTTGTGCTCGGGCAAGTTAATTATGGCTCATTTGAGAACGACAAGTGTGCCTTCCTCTCAAAGCGTTGTGTTTTTTTTTTTTTGAATGTAGCTATTATACTATGTGGAAGAACATATTTATTTAGTAAAATGGATTTTTTAGCAGTGTTTGGAGGGTGGTCTTTGTTGTTATTTTGACCTTTTTTTTGACAGTCACAATCAATTTTTATGTTAGATTTTTTCATAGGACTAGAGAATCCTATGATAAAAGAGCAGATATTTGGCTAATATGTGCGTTGTTATGGATAATATGCTGAGGCATACGATAAGATCAGAAATAGCAGATCACCAGATAGTTTTCTGCATCAAAAAAATGTGGCAAATAAGACATGCTATCGGGTCTTTCCCTTGCGCCACCGTAATGACTGCTTGAAATTATATGATTGTTCCAGTCGTTGAGAATGGAAATGAGATCTTTATTCCCATGAAGCAAAACCTGATACAATCCAGTTTAATTGGGTCATTCGCAAATAAAAACCAAATCAGTTAATTCCATAAAAAATCGTCGCCGCCATCCGATTCTATCTCGTTGTAGGATTGACCAATAGGCTTCGATTTTTTCTGGTTTTTAGGTAACTAACTTTTTTGGTTTTTAGGTAACTAATACTTCGCAATGATCTCGGGCATTTTGTTTTTAGGTCCTACTTCCAACCAAAGAAGCTTTCTTGAAAACCCATCGATACAACCATGAATACAAAAACCATACGGTTAATGTTTGTCATGACTGTCAATGTGCCAAACAAAGCTTGGCTCCGGTGTAACATATTTGCGTCTCCGTAATCTGCGGCGTTTTCTTAAATCAACTCCTTCGGGTCAATTTCTTTCATCATCTTTCTGATATCTACACGTCTGCATAGTATACCTTTCGATATTGAAGCACGATGTACACGGCGATAACCCATTAACGAACCACTGCCTTGAAGTTCTTCTTGTACAGCTTCGAATACTGCGTTTCTTGGTAATCTGACTGTTACGAGTGCTCGTTTTGTACAGCCTTTTTGACGTAACCTTGTTTTTATTGTTGACAAACTTAATTGATAGCCATGGCGATGCTCTAGCAATTTTAAGATTTCCAAATAAGTGAGTCCATCGTTAAAATACTTAAATATATGCTCATCCATATTACTCGATATCTAATGTTCTCTCACTATATTTTATCGCCGCATGTGCATGTGCGTGAAGAGAAAATAAAATAGCCGAGTTAAAAAAGTATATATTAAAAAAGCTTTTTCAAAAAAGAAATAAATATTTCAAAAAAATTCAGAAGAGTTGCATACAAAATGAAAAAAGGAAAAGTAATAAAAAAAATTCACAAAGTTTAAAAAAATCCAAAAAGTTGAAAAATAAAGGAAAAGTAAAAAATAAAGAAAAAGAAAAAATAAGATTGGTGAAAATCGTGACCCCTCGGGTCCATCGTACTTTTTGTTTTTTATTTCAATTCATTTTATTTTTAATTCATTTTTTCTTTTCTTTTTTTAATTTTAATTCATTTTACTTTCAATAATTTTTTTATTAATTTTTTTTTTAATTCATTAATTCATTTTACTTTTAATTCATTTTTTATTTTTTTCATTTGTTTTATTTCAATTTATTTTACTTTTACTTTTACCCTTTTTTTCTTTCTTTAAAACGTTTTTATTTTTTATTTTAAATTTTTAAAATCGATTTGTCGCTTAGCCGAGAGCTGCCATAGTATACCACAATGCATTTCGACTACATTAACACGTGCTCAAGTAAAAACATTTTAAAAGGGGATAGAAACCAGCCGAGTAGTAAATTTTACAACACGTGCACACGGAGATGCTAATTTAAAATATTAACTCGAGAAGCAAGAGGTAACAAAAAGAAGAAACAATCCAGGTAAATCTATTTTATGACAATGTATTGAAATGCGTAGTTTGGGTAAGCACCAGGTTGCGTGGTGAACAAAGGTTCAGATTCCCTCTTTTTCACTAGAACATGTAAAGATTTAATCGGTCAAACATTTAGAACGAGAATTGTTCTTAGTTTTCCTCACATGTTATATGGAAAACCGTGTATTAATCATAAGTTAAAAACTCTTCTCTTTACGGCAAAACTATAATTTACATAGCAATCTGTAAAGTGAGTAATTAAAAGATAGTTATAAAAGACGCTATCCTACAAATGAATGAAATCTTTTATAACAAAGGAACTGGCTTTCTATTGTCCTTTTCAGCTGCTATTACAGGTTTTAATCTTTTTACTAACATCTGTTTGTTTTATATAGAGACGCAAGTAACCTGCCCATTGTCTTGTGTATGTTGGCAAAAACTACCATGAAAGTTGCGAAAAATTCTTTCTTAACATTGTAAAACCCTTTTTTCAAAACACCGGTTTCTACTATATTATGACAATTTTTATGCTTCCTTTGTTTAGAATGACTGATTATAAAGCTTTCCAAAAAGCCGTTGCTGCAAAGAGAACAAAACCAACCACGTCAGCTGGAAAGGACAAGTTTTGCAATAAAATTAAAGAAATTTTGGATAGGCAAGAAATTGTAGTGCAAAGACTAACGAGTGACGTGCAAGGGAAGGAGCAAAAGTATTGGAGGATAGGTCTGCAGGAATAAGTCTCCTATGACTACGAAAAAGTTACGATTGAAAACATTAAAAAAGCATGTTTTTAATTCTTCACATAGCGACAAAACACTCCATCACTTAACACTTTAAACATTATTTTTGTAAGATGGTCGCCAAATTTGAAAACTTGACATTGCTCAAATTGAAGAAGTCATGGATGCAATCAGGTCTTCATGTTGTGGAAGATTATTTCCTGACCATTGAAGAAAGAACAGGAGAAAAAAGCAAAGGAATTCAGCGAAGCTTACAAATACGTTATAGAAAAACGTCTGTGGTGAAATGTTTGTATTGTGTGTTGTTATATGTAAAATATATTAACCGATACTTTATTTAGACTATTCTGTTGTACAGACCCTTACTCCAAACCACGCCACTCTTGAAATAGCGTCTAAATAAGGTAAGGGCCTAACCACAAAGTTACGTCCGTTTCTAACAATACACGAGATTATGACAATATAGAAACCAGGTGTTCGAATTGCATTATGGTATACTATGGCAGCTCTCGGCCAAGACAGATTTTAAATTTAATTTTTTAGATTTAATTTATTTTTCCAAATTAAAAACTTAAGTTAATGCAAAACAAGTTTAAATTAAAATTAAATTAAGAACAAAATAAAAAAAAAGATAAAAGCTGCTGATTTTTTATGCAAAGTCAAAAACGAATTAAAATAGAGAAAGCAAATTAAATTGAAAGTAGAAATAAAATAAAAGTATAATAAAGTTGAATTTTTTTAAAAGTAAATAAATTAAAATAGAAAAAGAAAATTAAAAATAAATTAAATTGAAAGTAGGAGTAAAATAAAAGTTATTAAAAAACAAAAAACAGAAATTAAATAAATTTAAAAATAAATAAATGAATTAAAAACGCAATTAAACAGAGCTTTTTCGTGTGGCAACTCTCGGCCACTATATATGTCTACTAAAACTGATGTGGAATGTTTATCTTTATAAAAAATCTTTATATTTGATTAATCGGTTCGTGTATCACCGCCTTCAGTGATTTGAATGACTCGCCAGTGGCCAAGTAGCGGAGGGTTAAGGCCAGTCGTTCGTCTGCTTCAATCGGTCTAGTCCCACCAACTATTTCCTTTGGTGAGATAAGGTCAAAAAATTTTCTCAGTACAAATTCGAAATCACCTACATCCATCCGGAACATTTCCCGAAATCCTTGTCTGTCTTCTATTATCAGTTCTTGGATAATATTTGTAAAATACCTCTTTCTTTTCTTTTTTTTAGCCAGCTTCGTGTTTTTCTCCTGGTCGGTTTTACATCATCGGAATCCAATAATCTATATTATAATACCCGTATAGGTCTGTCCGTCTGTTACGCAAAATGATACTGGAAGTAGCGAGACACACGCTATGCGGTTTAAAAAGAACGGGCAAACCGCGGACTTTCCACGGGTCACCGACTAGTTCGTTTCAAATCATGATAGCTGCAAGGTCCTCCATGGTAAAAAATCAAATGAATGAACACGTCATGTTGGATAAAATGTGCTGGATGAAGCAACTTAAATGCAAATTTTGAATTTTTCAACTTTTGAAATTTGAACAAATTTTCAACCAACATCATTTAAACATTCGAACAAAAATGTTGGATGAAATGTTAAATGCATTTGAGCCGACCTTAGTTTTTACAGTAATGCAATTCTCACAGATTCTCTATTAGGAATTGTGTATACAGCGAGACAAATTCTACTACAAAAGTCTGAAAGTATGGTCTTGAGAGAAGAAAATGTTTGGAGCGATATAACAAGTTTCCATAAAGTGCTCCAATATGCTAGAACTCCAGTCAATTTTGCTGTCATGCCCAGCGTGTACATGTTACCGTTAGACATGAATCTTCGTGTGGGTACAATTCAAGGGGTATAATAATAATGTCTTTATTGCACCTGCAATGGTAAACATTGGAGTTCAAGTTGATCTAAACAAGATGAAGAAGCCTGTTGGGACCTCGACCAAGCGTGGAGCACCACAAGCGAGCCACGTGATCCCTAGGCACGAGGTAATACTCCTCCACACGAGCTACTAGAAGCAGAGCAGCACGATGATACCAAAGGTGTACTAATCACAGGTGGAATAGGTCTCATCATTGCTTATATCTGGTTAAAGTAGAAAACCAGTCGTGTGTGCATATACGCACACGACTAGATTTACGATCTTTTACCTTTCCTACCGATGTATGCTACAACAATAGCAACAGAGCTAGCAATTGCGATATATACGTGCTGAGCGACAAATTCAACAACTTTTGCAGCCATTCTGAAAAAGAAGGATACGGTGCCAGCTTTCCCTGCCGAATATTTTAAAAATCTTCTAAGTTTTTCAAGTTAAAAAATGTGAGTTTCTATATGAAAAATAACATTAATAGAGGACGTTTAAAAATATGTCTTCAAAAAAAGATAAAAGAGAATTTAACGAGATTTTTTATCAGTGAATGGAAGAAGCGCTCTGGAGCTTATTAGCAGAAGACATCCAAAAAAAATTAAAATAATCTTCTTGCTCTAACCGATATTCGTGTAATAACATATCACACACCCCAAAATTAGATCTTTTCTGCAATATTTTTTCGTCCACACACGATATTTCTAATATTTTCTTAAATATTTAGTTGCTGAAATAATAACTGCAACCAGCAGCGAGTTCAACTCTGTCTTCGCTCTCTGAAAACATTTTATCGAAAGGAAAATAACAAATATCTGTTCTCGTGCATCACCTTTCGATTTTATTTTAATTCTCAATATAATTTCAAAGAATTAAATTCGATTAATTGGACCACGGTCCAATTAATCGAATTTAATTCATCATTACCTTATCACCTGTCAAGTTCCGATTTTAATTTAATGCTCAATATAATTTCGACAAATCAAATTCGACATAGTATCGTTTATCACCGCCTTAAGCTTCCAGTACCGCATTTCAATCAATGTCCCCGCAACAAAATGTTCGAAAATATGTTTGAAAATTCGAAAATCACGTAATATACTTAGGAAATCGTAAAATGTTGAATGAAATTTGACTCAAATGCATTTAACATGAAAATTCATAAAAATTGTGTTGGATGCTGAAAATGTTGGATGAAAAGTTTGATCGAGATCAAACTTCATCCAATATTATCCAACATGATTTTTTTCTTCTTTTTTTATTTTTGAGAAATGTTGGTTCAACTTAAATGCATCCAACATTTCATCCAACATCAAAAATTTACGATGTTGGATGAAATGTTGGATGCATTGCATTACTCCTCAGTACTTATTTCCCAGGATATTGTTACTCCCGGGAGTATCTATTTACCAGAAAATTATTACTCCCCGCAGGAAATTTTTACTCCCCTATCTTATAAGAAGGAGTTGTTAAAAGAAACTTCAATACAAAAAGCTTTCAGAATTAAATGCAGCTGATTTATGGCGGGAAGACGGAAAAAAGCATACCAACATTTAAGTTTCCAAAGAGATTTGCTCTCAGTGCCAACCCGAAACACTTCAGCAACACGGAAGAAACGTTAAAGCTGGCATCATACTACCATATATCCAGCAGGAACGCCAAAAATTACAACTTGAAAATGACCATCCTGCATTGCTGATCCTTGATGTCTTCTCAGGACAAATGACACGTGCCGTACTTAAAAATAGCAAGAAAGCAGTATCCATTTGGTTCGCGTCCCTCCGAACATGAGTAATTTGTTTCAACCACTCGACCTCACAGTTAATGGTGCTGCGAAAGCCTACATGAAGCGACGGTTCACCGAGTGGTATAGTAAAGATTTTTGGAGAGAACTTGAGGCTGGACGAAATTGACATCAAACTTACACTTACGATTCTAAAACCTCTACACTCACGCTGGCTTGTGGATCTTTACGACTACTTCACTTTATCTAAGGGAGCAGAAGTAATATTAAATGGTTGGCAGGCTTCGGGAATAACTGAAGCCTTCCTTAAAGTATCTAAGGTGATTGAAAGCCTCGGTCCATTTGCTTCTGTGGATCCTTCAGAAGCGGATGATTCCCTTCCAGATAAAAGGGGTATACGAGCAAAAAAAAATCCAACTGCAGCTATAATATTTCGTTTTGAAGTCATAGTGCGCGCGACCGTTTTATTTTTTTCTACGGGAGCGCCTGAAAGGCTATTCATGAGCAAAATAAACCAAAAATTACAAAGTGGAGCAAGACATTATTACAAAGTGCAGCAGCTACGGAAATTACAAAGTGGGGCAGCTTCGAAATTACAAAGTGGGGCAGCTTCGAAATTACAAAGTGGGGCAGCTTCGAAATTACAAAGTGGGGCAAAGGTTATTACAAAGTGAGGCAGATATTACAAACTGGGGCAAGATAATTAAAAAGTGGGGCAGATATTACAAAGTGGGGCAATTATTACAAATTGGGGCATAACACAAGCTGTGGCCTTATAAACACAAATCAAGCAACACTATAATAATTTCTATAAATTATCAGAGTGTTGAGAGAGACTTATAGAGAGAGGCAATATAACTAGGTATAGATGAATTCCTTGAGCTTCCTATTGAAAAACAAACAAATAACGTCATATTCCCGAATATATATGACTATACAAGAGCATTTCATGATTTGTAAAAAATGTAATATTTAAGGGGTAAATCGTAAGTTAATCAAAGAAAGTTAATGGAAATAACAACGACGGCATCGTATTAGAAGTCACCATGCTTTTCTTGTAGTTTTTAAAACACCATGTGCTTTTTTGCTGGGGGAACACCCGAAACACCATGCTGTTGCAGAATTTTTACTGTGGTTTGTAAATATACACTGAAATTCCGTTTTTTCAGAAAAAAGTGTTGTTTTTCAAGTTCAGTGTATTCGCACCAACTAAATATACTCAGGTAAAACATTTTTTCAAAAACCCGGGAATTGAGTAAAAACCCGGGTTTTAATAAGTAGTAGGAAGTGGAGAGAGCTGTCTAAATTTTTTCTGGTTCACTTTTCTGCATCAAATTTCCATCCTGGCGATTCGCTTTCGGTGAAATTTGATGGAAAAAAGTGAGTGATAAAAAACTAGGTCAGATCTCTCCTATTCCTACTAACTTTATCTCCTAAACCATCTAAAACACCCGTCATCTCATACACTAATTTCTACTACTTTTCTCTTCCAAACTGTCTAAACCCGCTCTCATCTCTCATGTAAAATAGAAGAAACTATCGGGGGCGATCCGTATACAACACCCCCAAAAATCATCTTAGAAATCTTTTGAATCTCAAGGCCCTCGTGTCATACACTGCAAACCATTATAAAAATTACTAGAGCCTCGAGCCATCGCACCTTGTGACACTATAGGTTGACCATCTGGAAAATATTTTAAATGAGCCAATATCCAATATTTAAAATTTTCTATACAGTAGAAATATGATGAATATGGAGAGTCTTCAACAATCCGTGCTTTATCCTAAGATAGAAAATATTGTAAACTCCATTGGCAATAATAAAACTGCCAGATAGGTTCGTGACGTCAACCCAATGAAGAAAGTAATTGGAAGACAAGCTATCTTAATTTCCCAGTTAAAAGACAAACTAAGAATCAGAGAAGGACCAATGTTAGAGGAAACAGCATTGGGAAGTGCATATAAAACATACCCGTTTTCTGGAGTGGAGGGATTAGATGTTAAGGGTCATCTTAAATCAGGTAAGCGTGGTCTACACCATGTCATTAAAACACAAAGAACAATTTCTCTTATTCTAATTATCGAACTCGAGCGACAAAACATGACGACTGGAAAGTTGGAAAAGGTTAAGCATCATATTAGAACAAAAAAGCAGAGGTATATTCATGCAAATGAGTGTGAGGATCTTTTTAATAAGCTTGTGGGGGATATTATGAAGGGAATGGAGAGGGTTGATCAATTTCCGAACAATAGTTCTGGGTGGATATTGATTGCAATTCTTGGTATGGATGTGGACATTAATGTATTCAAACCAATGAGTGGATCCACCTGGATAGACCTTCCTAAGAAAATTTAAGTAACTAAGTCTGTGGTGAATGTGCAAAATAATGATAATAGGTGTTTCATGTATGTGGTTTTGTCAGCGATACACCTCATGTCGAAAAATGGTGAAAGAGCGACGCTTTATAAACCATTCTTCGGCGAACTTAACTTCGATGGGAACGAGTTTCCGGTGAAATTAAAAGACATCGGGAGATTCAAGAATCGAAACAATGTCAGGATCAATGTGTTCGGGTATGATGGAAACAGTGTGTACTCTTGTAGGTTATACAGTGATGACATCGCAATCGATCTATTACTTATCTCGGATTAGAAGAATAGCCATTACTGTTGGATTAGAAATCTATCAAGGCTAATTTCATCACAGATTTCCAAGCATAACGGGTCGAAGTTTATCTGTAAGGGGTGTGTTAATGCCTTCCGGTTGGAATCAGCACTGGATAATCACAAGAAGTGGTGTTCAGCCAAGAAAATGGTAGCAAATCAAATGCCAAAAGAAGGTACCAAGCTCAGGTTCAAAAACAAAAACAGATCCATGAGGGTATCCTTTGTCATCTACGCTGATTTCGAAGCAGTAAAAACCAAAATCGAGTCAGAGATAGAAGAAGACTCTGAAAAGTCGTATACAAAGAAATACCAAAATCAAAAGCCATCGGGATATTGCCTTTACGTAAAAGGATCAAATATAGACTACGAACCATTCATTTACCGTGATTGAAAAATTTTACAGCACCCTCTATCTGAGAGGGATAAGTGAGGATGATTATAATCACGTCAAGAAGGTGTGGGAAGTATCAGGTATGAAGAACATGGGGGAATATCATGACCTCTATCTGAAAACCGATGTACTATTACTAGCCGATGTGTTCGAGAATTTCAGGTATGTTTGTATGAAAAATTACAAGCTGGATCCAGCTTGGTATTACACAGCACCAGGGTTGTCATGGGACGCACTACTCTAATCAACAGGCGTCGAGTTGGATTTACGAGTTGGAGTGATGTCGATATGCTACTTTTCTTTGAAAGATCAATAAGAGGTGGAGTGTCAATGATCTCACATCGATATATCTGATGTATTTGGATGCAAAAACAACCTCTGCGGACACGCAATGTCGAGATTATTGCTAACTGGTAGGTTTAAGTGGATGACACTGAAGGAACTGGAGAATATTGATTTTGATAGCGTTGATGAGGGATATATGCTAGAAGTGGATTTGAAATATCCGCAAAATCTACACGATTTGCACAACGGATATCCACTTAATCCTGAGAAACTTGTTGTAAATAGGAATGAAAAGATGATCCCAACCTTGCATGATAAGAAGAATTATGTTGTGCACTATAAAAATTTGCAGATATACCTATCCCTGGGGTTGAAGTTGAAAAAAATCCACAGTGGTATCAAGTTCAGGCAAACCTCATAGATGGAACCGTACATCAGGAAGAATACCGAACTGAGGAATAGGATAGACCTGAGGAAAACAATAAGGTGATCGGGAAATTCAAGGATGAGTGCGGAGGTAAGATTATGACAGGGTTCGTCGGTCTCAGATCAAAACTGTATCCTTTAAAGGTGGGTGAATATGAGGAGAAAAAGTGCAAGTTATAAAGAAGAACCTGTGTTATGATGATTATGTGACATGTCTATTCACCCAGGAAGATAAATGACTTGAAATGAGTGTAATCAGATCGTATAAACACGATATCTATGCAGAAACAGTAAACAAGATCGCCCTATCCTGGAACGATGATAAACGAATCATCAGGGATGACAAAATACACACATACGCCTACGGTCACTATGCTTCCTGATCACCAATAAGCCATCTTTTCATTAACTTTTCATGTAAATTAGCGATATCATGACCGGCAAGAACCTTGTGATGAACAAGAACTTCGTACATAGCCCCACAAACGGTCTATAGTAATCGGTTTGCATCATACGCTGCCATTCATCAGCAATATGCTCCAGTGATATTGAACCATAACCACCTCCAAGCTTTAATCCTTCCTCACCCTTATATTCTTTATAAAAACCGTATGATGTAAGTATGGGTACACCACTTGAGATGACGCGTTCATTGAACAAATAAGACATAGTCTTATTGTCTTCACTACTAAGAGTAAAAACAGTTCTTTTACCATCGTGAACATATGCTTTATTTTTCTTGATGTCTTCTGTTTTAATTGTTATAGTATAAAACTTATTTTTTAAAACAATATAGCCATCATGCCTTAAACATATTGCCACACCATTCTTCTGTGATACAAGTTTCGAAAAGTTACTTTCAGAAAACAAAAAAGGACCTTCTTCCTTGTAACCCTCCTTAAAATATTTTTGTCGCAACCTCTCATAATCAAGAGGAACATCATGTCGAAAGACAACAGTTAACGTAAAACCAGTTTTAGTTAAATCATACAGTGACGACTCGAGACGAACTTCATTACGTGATTCATTCATGTTTGTTGGTGTAATTCCATCACTACCTAAGGTTGGTTTTGGAATATTAAAATGAATGAAGTGTTTCTTTATATCGCTATCATACCCCTTCAAGATATGGTTAGATAAATCACCCCTAGGTTTAAATTTTATCTTTTTGTTTATATCACGCACGTACCTTATCTCCTTACTATCATCCTTTGTAACCATACTTGAACTATATCCACAGAGCACCCACAAACAAACACCATCAGCTGACTTACAATATTTCTCTGTATATTGTGAGACAATAGATGTAACATCTTCCTTATATCCCTAACCGCCATTCGAATATACCCAATATCAGGATTTCTATTCCTCTCAACTAGGATTATCCCTAACAATCTTTAATACACCACTAACATCGAGAGGGGTAGGATTATCTGCAATAATTTTCTTAACTCTATTAACATCCATACCCACCAATATCTCGCGATAAACCTTCCTAACTACCCCCTCGTCCAATTTATGCCCATTATCAACAGCCACTGGAATAAACCAACATTTTATTCTCTACATATTTTCCGGAATAATCTTTTTCTTGACAAGATACTCTTTTGTAAACATGGACACAGTAACAATACCAACCAACTTCACAGAGTCACTGAAATCCACCTTACCTAAATCCGGTTTAGAGACCTTAAAAACTTTTTTCAATAACATTGCATAACCAATACTAAATGCGCTAACAACGACAGCATGATAAAGGTCATTCTTACTTTCCTTTACTTCATTCATTTATATGAGAATTATTTTAATCCATTTCATGAACTGGGTTGGATTTTTCAATTACAGACTCAGGGACGGAAACAGTACTTTAACATCACCACTTTTCCTAAAATACCAAACACCTCCACACAAAATAAAAACAACCAAACCACCAGCTAAATACACACCATAACCAAAATTATGCTCGGCACCCCTAAATATCTTCTCCTTTCTCTTCCGATTAAACTCGGCAAGCTTCTTCTCCTGTTCCACCCTTTTCGGATTACTTTCTTTCCTCATCACAGATTCTGTTGTTTGTTCCTTCTCCATTTTTTTCACTCAAAGATTTTTTCAAATAATGTTTACCAGTTATAACACCAACACTTAAGGTGCTAGATAGAAACCAAACCTATAATACAAATCACACGTGACTCTCTGCAAAGCTGTATTCAAAAAAGGATCACATTCTAAATCATTACAAGCTCATCACCAAAATCACCCAAACCGAGGGTACTCACGTGTGATTCATCACTTCTAAATGGATGAGGCAAATGAGTTTGTTCTTGTTTTTACCGATTTATACTGAAGAGGAGCTATATCTACAACCTTTCTTTTGAATCTCCGCGATCCACATGGGCTGCATGTTTGTGTAGTGGAGCCTCGCGAGTTGCACTTCTTCGCTTGGATATACCCCGTTCTCTCTATATTTAATGGGGATTCTGTGCTCGAATTGCCAAGCACCCCTATTGTTCCAGCTCATCCTGTCTCTGAATTTATCTTGGATGTGACCAATGAATGTGCAGATACCCCACCCTATGTATTCGGTGGAGGCTAACTCCGTGTCATGGTTTAGAGCATCGCGAAGCCGCTGGAGAATAAGTTGATGCATATACCCTGGAAAATCACAATCCCTACAATATCGTTTTCCATGATGGCATTTGTTTCGTTTATGTGACGCATTATGACTATCCAAGCATTTGATACATTGTTTTGTCCGTTGCCCATTACGCTTGTTGATCTTGAAATTATCAAAATATAAAGTTTTTTTACAGTTTGAACAGCACTTGGTCTCCTCCATTTTTTGTTACATTTTGTAAGGTATCACTTTAAGGTATCATTTTGTAAGGGATCAACAACCCTTTTATCGTAAAACGGTGATAGACCCAGCTTGTTTTGCTCATACGTGATCATGCCTTGGTTATGAGCCCAGAAGCCTACATTTTTAGCGGTGTCCAAATCTCCTTTTAATGCTCCCATGTACCTTGACCATGTCACTTCGTTCTGCCTTTTCGACATGCCCTTGCAGGAGAATTTCGTGCCATTTTTACCTTCGACGAAGTAGCACTTGGCTGTCAGCGCTATCATTCTGGATCCGATGAATTCTTCTTTGAATAACCCTCCGGTTCTACTCGAGTGTTTGTTAGTAACAAGCCAATTAGGCACTGCCTCATCATACTGCTCGATTAATTCGGGACGAACAACGTCACGTAGGTTATTTCCAGAGATTGCAAAATAAGCACTATCGGTATCCATATACACATATTCGAAATTTCGTCGATCTACATATTTGTCGAGAAAACTATAGTAAAATTCGAGCATGCGCAATTTAGCTAATTGATTCACAAGGATTCCACATTGATACGCCCTATTTATGGAAACGCCTTGTTTAAGCCGCCTTACTTCGTATGCCTCTCCAATCTCTTCCAAATCCTCCAAATATGGGCTTTTCATTTCAATTTTGCTGTATCGCCCGCAATACGTTTATCAGGGTCCTTATCAGCTTGAGGACGCGCATCCGCGATTTCTTCCGGGAACCATGCGAATGGTTTACCCCGTGAGTATTTAAGTACTTAATAGCAAGCCGTAATCTTTAACCCATGATTAATATACCACTTAAGCAGGTCCGTACAAAGCAGGATCTTCTCGGCTCTCATAACCACTAGGATCTTCCGAGTACGAGGGATACGTTTTCGCCCGGTCTTGGTCAAATACTCGTGCATATTCTGAGGTATTTGGCTATCAGAGATCTCTCTAACCACAAAAAACGGGAACATTTCACTGAATTTTTCGTACAACTCAGTAGGCACCTCAATATCAACTTGGGCAAACCCGAAGAGATCTCCGTCTATAGTGCTCTGCACCAAATTATCTAATTCTCCAACAGGGTCTGCCATTTTTATCAGCTTCTCCTTACCACAAGGGAAATCTTGTAGTAGTGTGCTTGGGTAGAGCATATTGGCGTCATAGCCGAGTATAGTCTTGCATTTTTTTGGCTCAGTATAAATATGTGAGCGAATACCCGTCACATCACTCTCATGATACTTGCAAAATACGCACCATTGTTCATAACTTAAGCCTGACGCTAGAAAATTCTTAATATCGATAAATTTGAACATCGAGGTGGTTAGAAACATGTAGTCGTTATTTTTTTTCGCCACTTTGATATTTTTAACATCCGCAATTCGTTCGACAAAATACCGCTTGATCAGGTTGATATCGTACTTTCCACTATTGAAACCTACCACCGTCACTTGATTTACCCATTCATGCCAAGCATTTTGAGTTGGTTCCGGGAGCATATCGAAATCATCCGGCTTGGGATATATCAGTTTAACTTCTTGGACAATCCGGATCTGTCTCTGCTCCAGTTGCTCAACAAATTTTTGCACAAGCACCTTTGGGTCTTCATTCATGATGAAGGTAGGATGTTCTTGTAAGCTATCGTGGATGGCTACGCTGACGGGTATATGCTCGGAGTTATATGTTAAATCAGGCGTTTGCTGCTGATTCAATGGAGCCAGGAGAGCCTCGAAATCAAATACAATGAAGTGAGGATATGGTCGAAATTTTTTCTTGAATAACCTCTTAGCCTTGGGAGGCTTTTCGCACTCCCATGCAATGACAAGATTGTACCCCAGCCCTCGAATGTGGTCTTCTTTAAATTTAGTACGATTGAAATTATTTTTATCTACGTTGGTACGCTGTGGTTGACATGGGCATCCCTGCCATTTACAGCCGTGATATTCGTATACTGTCTTTGTATGAGGATCATACCCATCTACCCTATAGACCTCTTTACCATCGCGTATCACACGCTCTCCTCCATGCGCACAAAGCGCGTGGTGGATGTGTCGGCCTGTTTGCTTTGACATGGCCTCAATCCATTGGCATGCCGCGTAACTGAAACCCTTATCGGGATAGAATACCTTTTCAGAGCTACTCTGCATGCGCTCGATCTTTTCACCTTTGCAAATGATAAATTCAGAGACGGGATGAGCTGGAACAATAGGGGTGCTTGGCAATTCGAGCACAGAATCCCCATTAAATATAGAGAGAACGGGGTATATCCAAGCGAAGAAGTGCAACTCACGAGGCTCCACTACACAAACATGCAGCCCATGTGGATCGCGGAGATTCAAAAGAAAGGTTGTAGATATAGCTCCTCTTCAGTATAAATCGATAAAAACAAGAACATACTCATTTGCCTCATCCATTCAGAAATGATAAACATTTCTGAATAACCAAAAGGTTTTCTGTATTATGCGTAAACGACCTAACCGGTGATGCGTGAATTTTCACACAGGTAATACTCAAGGTGATACTGAATAGCTATATACAAAGCTCGATATATAGTAACGTTGTGGTAGCAGGCTTAGACCTGGCTGAAGGGTAAGGATGGGCGGGGAGACCATGCCTTATCTGGAGGCGGCCGTCTCGCCCCGGTTTCTATCACACACTGTGCAAGTCGGGGAAAAAAATTGTGCCAAAATTCCGGTTAAATGTCAGTGCTAGGAACGGCCTCTGAAAGTGCTCACTTAAAAAGGTGTGTTTCGTTAATGCGTACAAGCACGACATTCTGTATAGAGTATAAAGAGCAAGTACGCTAAGCCTGCAAAGCAGGACAGCACTGAAAAACGCCTTGGATATGGAAAACCAAAGGCTCTGAGTGGTATACTCGCAGAATCAAAAACCCTCTGGGTTAAAAAAAGTAATAAAAAAAATACACCCAGAGGGTTCCCTGACGAGGGTAGAAATGTCTCGCTGCACTCCTGCCGTACACAAATATACAGCCCATGTGGTGGTAATCCATCACACTATCTGTCCTATTTTTTGCTTGATCTACACATTATATCAAATTCTCCATGGTATATCATGGAGAATTTAACCTATTTTAAATTATTGGGTATGATCAAAGACGTACTGCGTGGGCAGTGCACTAATCAGACACAGATGGATGATTATGAAAAAATGATAAAGCCCGCCATAGACGAATTTGGAGAGGAGGGGATTCTACGTGACGAGACGCTATTGAAAAAGTTGGCGGAAGAATTCGCATCATATCACAATCCATTGGAGAAACCAGCACACAGCTATCGTTGAATTCTTTTCATTCAGTTGGATATACTAATTCGACGCTGTCACAGGGTGTTCCACGTTTGAAAGCACATAGATGCATAGTATATTAATGGTATGTTTGCATGGTATGCAAACATACCATTAATATACTAAGGACATCATTTAGTGATGTGGAGGTACTCGATTATGTCGTGGGATCAAGTCTACGGGAGGTTAGGCTGCATGTACTAATAAGGACATTTGATGTTATTGATAACCCCAATCCAATATGGCACAATAAGTGGATGGAACGAGATCCCAAAATTGACAAATCGACTATAATTCGCCTTTATTTAGATTTTAACAAATTGTTCTATTTTAAAGTTTATCCAGATATGATCGAAGTGGCCATTAATAAATTTTTCTCAAAGGATAATGGCGTAGCAATAGGATCACCGGTAGGGCTCGGATTCGTTGATGTTTTCACTAGCAACAAAACGAGCCCTGTGCCTGCCCTTGTGGAGGATGATTGCTCTCAAATACCTGACGGGCGCTTCTCGTGTGACCCAGAATCAGAACATGGGAGCTTTGTCGATAGAATCCGACCGGCACGATGCCTAGGAAGCCGATACGCATCACATGTACTGTTGAAGCTCACGATTTGTGGAAAAAAGGATGTGGTTAATGCTACATATCCCAGAGAAGATGATGACACATGGAGCATCTGCTCATTTGGTGGTTCCCTGGGAGATTTATGTCAGCGTCCATTTGTGGATGAGCGAAGAAGTACATCTACATGCGTGCATCAGATATATAAGCATTTTGGCATAGCCGCGGCATGTATGTATATACAACGTGAATTACATAAAGTCACGGGTGATAGTGTCAATATTGCCCATGCTCAATTGGTGGCTTCCTTTATGATATTTACTGGTACAGTAAAATCCATGACACGGTACACTATGCGAGATCAAAGCGGTGCTCTAGGCCGGGATGCATTTAAGGAGCCGGTTGATATGTTAGTATCTGCTGCCATTAATGGAGAAGTAGATGATCTATCTGGATGTTCATCTGCAATCGTTTGTGGAAAGGCACCACATGTTGGAACGAATGGGAACATATCATTATTGTATCGTGCAGGCTGATGTCCAAAAATTTTATGAATTATGTATTCATAAAATGTAATAAAATGGAAGAAATCAAGAAATGTTCAAACTGTACAATAGCTTGTCCTTTGGATAATTTTAGAATGAAGCGCAATGGGCAATAGACCAAAAGGTGTATCAAATGCTTAGATAATGCAAGGGCATCAAAGGAGCGAAATAAATGCCACCATAAAAAACAGCATGGCTTTTGCAAAGAGTGCGATTTCCCTGCATATATGCATGGGCTAGTTCTGAATAGGATTAAGAATGCGCTAATCCATGACACGGAGATAGCATCCACCGAGTACCTGGGGTGCGGGATCTGTACATTTATCGGGCATATACAAAAGCAATTCAAAGATGGCATGTGCTGGAGCAATCGAGGGCAGTGGGAATTTGATCATAAAATACCTATTAAATATCAAGAAAATGGTGGTGTTCCACCTAATATGGAGACGCAGCTCGCTAGGCTCCACTACACTAATATGCAGCCATTGTGGGCAATTGAAAACCAATCGAAAGGCCATCGATTTATAACACTTTATACACAAAGCTGCAAATAAATGGATGCATTGCTATTGATCACGATTCTACTCCCTTATATACTGATACTTGCTTGTTTCTATCGGTATCGACGTCTAATAAATAAGATGACTGAGCTCGCTGATATTTTTGATACAGAAACCGTTACGAAAAAACCTGATAAACGCCAGGCTTTGAAGGAAGCGATACGTCAAGGTAAAGCACATTTATTACCAAAAAAATGTAGTGAGAGTTTTATCGATAAGTGCACGGAGGATGTAATTGAAAAAATTCATATTTATAGTTTAAAAGTTGCGGAAATAGTGCCTGTAGGTAAATAAGTGTATGTGTTTTTAACTTTCAGCAACACGCTCATTCCAACCCAGTGCAACCCAATTTCTATTTAGGCTAAATTGTGACGAAAAAAGAAATGATACTCTAACTTGCCCCTCCAACCTATGATAGAAGTCACGCGTGCCCCGCGCGCCCCCTCGTTCCCACAAAAAGATAAAACGACAGAACAAACACCCCTGTATTCGCATAGACGGCTCCAGTGCCAAGCGGTGTCCCATTTTTTCAAACTTTAGTCCGTATTTCTATAACTTTCCCCTTTAACCCATAAGTCTAGTCACACGTGCCCCGTGCGCCCCTTCACCCCCCAAAAGGATAACGACAGGACAATTAACCCCGCACCCTGATGAACCGCGTCAGTGCCGAACAGCGTTATACGTCAATGCACCAATACGCGTCCGCAATCCGATACGCGTTTTACCCTCCCATGCAGCCCTTCGCGAGCAATTGTAGTTATGGTAAATCGGCAAAATTAAATAACGCTTATATTAAGTCATAAGCCGCATTTTGCCCCAACAGGTTGTAGCCTAGAAGTCCGTGGTGAAAAAGCTACAACCTTTGCCAGTCTATAACAATTTATCGCGCGTCCCTTTACCATTTATTCCCGCGATGCTCCAGAAACTTGAGGTAAGAAATTTGTGACTACTGCAAGACGGTGGCTTTAATCTTGTCACGCATATCTCTCCGCAGCCTCTTGCCTAGAAGCTTAGATGAAATTGGTAATTAGAGCAAGCGATAGTGCAACTAGTGCATGTTGCGAGCGCGCTTGTTCTCAAAATATTTTGTATATGGTTGGGTACAGAGATTGTTCAAATTTGGACTTCGTTGAAATTAAAAAATAGCATAATTTGTTGATTTAAATTTATTTGGAAAAATAATTTTGTACGGGCTTACCATGGCAGTGGGGAGGTGTATGTGTGTGAGAGATACATCACTAAAAATAGCGATAATCCCTGTATTTTATTGTGCTTTCTGATGCTGTTGATTTATATTCTTTTTGTTGGGTTTGATAATTGTTTTGTTTTGGTTTTCTTTGATTTTTATGGTGGTCATTGGATTTGGTGTTTTTTCGATTGGAATTGGAGTTGGTGTTTTTGTATTATAATTTAGGTGGTCGGATTTTGAGATTCATGAGTGGTACTGGTCGCTGCGTTTGATTTGGAATTTCTTCTTTTGGGAGGAGTGTAGTTCTTTTAGTTATTGGATTTTTCTTGTCTGTGGTCACAGGTGGAGACAGAGGTGTAGAGGGATACTTACCTGACTTACCTGGAGAGGGTTGGCCGCACGTTACGTTGTCTGGTATGGGTGTAGGTATATGTATGTACTGTAATTGTAATTCAATTTGGTTTAATTTAGATTGTGTGCGTGATGTTTTCATTGACTTGTTCCAGAAGAATATGTTGAAGGGAGGTGGCTGTATGTTGACATATCTGCTTCCAGTGGGTAGTTCGGTTTTCTGTAAGGGAAATGGTGGGGATGATATTTATGCATGGCCCAAAGTTCTCGATTTCTGTTTTTTTTAATTTTTCTTTTAGGAGCAAGTCCAAGCTTTGTTTTTTTTCTTTTTCGAGGTGTCTTTGGTGCACGAAGGTAGGGGAGTCTTCTGGAGGAGCAAACATGTCAAAGTCTTCTGGAACGCCAGTACTGAGTTGATCGCAGTCCATGATTAAAGACTAAAATTTTAAAGCAAGAAATAGCGAACAACACTTTATCATTAATTTTGTCGGGGTTAAAAAGGGGAGGGGGGGGGGGAGGGGAGACCAAAAGGGAGGTGCATGTGAAATAGTTTTATAACGATCCCCTGGGTATCCCACTTAAAGAGAGCATTTTGTTTTCAAATATGTCAAAATAATACCATGTGTTTAATTTGTGTTCCAAATTGGTTGTAATCCATCTAATTTGGTGGATGCGTTTTATCGTTTTCATAGCGTTTTTGTTAAAGTGGCTACATAAAATATGTTGTATGCAAATTTGTGGGGGGCAACCATTTCCAAACATAAATAAAATTAATTTAAATGTATCTGAATCGGATAGAGGGAGGTTAGTAAACAATAACTGCATATCTAAAGGCCATGTGTGTATTGGGAAAAAGCTGTCACCATTTATAGACTTATAAATTTCGCCGCGTATTTGTTGGATATTGCTATTGTTAAGATTGCTGAAGAAAATTTCTGTCTTTTTTATATCTCCTTCACCGGCGTATGTTGCGTTCAGCGACATTATCTGCGCAAAAAAAATTTTTTATAATAATGCTGAGACGAATAATGGAATGAAACAGAAAGGAAGAAAACCGAACGGAGCGGACTGTCAAAACAACGAGAATGATCAGCTTGCCAAAACGGCCTTCATCAGGAGCAGGTACCGCTTCTTCCCTGTTTCTGTGAAACATGTTTCACCTGCCCGACAGGGAAGTGTCCGAGCAAACTCCTTGCGATTACAGAAGTTCCCGTTCGTTTTTCTTAGAAAGAAGTGTGTACTTAGACCAGATTGAAAAATAACGGTCGCGATGTGCGCATTAGCTATATGCAAATTGAACATACTTACTGAAGATAAATAAAATATGTTGGCAGCAATGTTTACAGTTAGAGAATCTCGAAGTTAATGTCAATAATATTTTGGTTGTGTCTAGGCCCCCCCAAAAAATTTTTTCGAACGCGTTATTCGATTAAACGGCGGTGGTTGCGGACTTTGATGTAAACAAGAATGTTCGAATCTGGGAGCGGGAAATTTCGATCCTTATGTCTGGATAATTGTCGGACGCAAAAGGAAGCATAGAGCGGGAATTTTCGATCCGAAAATGGCGGGAATTTTCGATCCGATTGCAAAAAGGCGGGGTTTTTCGATCTGTCTGGATAATTGTCGGACGCAAAAGGAAGCATAAAGCGGGAATTTTCGATCCGATTGCAAAAAGGCGGGAGTTTTCGATCCGTTTTATTAAAAGACGAAAAATTATTAATTCGAGAATTTTTGGCCCTTTTGAGAAGGAGTTTTGTCCCCTAAAATATAATTGCTTAATAGGACCTTTGACTTAAGGACGACAAGGCTGTTGAAGAAAACCTCAATAATGTTTTACCTAAAATATAAATATGTAGACAGAAAAAAAATTATTTTTATATAATTACAAAGGTTTTTGAGCCGATTTAACCAAAGTGTCTCTTAGGCTTTTGCCCCGTGTGTATGCAGTTAAGGGGCGGGACGGCCAGATCAATTTTAAAGTCTCATTTTTTTCGATAACTGACCAATGTTTGTGAATAATTCTACTTTGCGCCATACCAACAGGGGAAAATGGAGTTATGAGTGGTGTGATTTCTTCTACGTGTGTGTGCATGACGGGTTCGAGGAGTTCATTTCTCAAAAAATTCAGAGCCTTTGAAAATTTATCAATTATGAGATTTAGGGGGTATCCTCTAGCCAGGAATGTGCGTGCAAGAGTATATAATTCCTTTTCTCAATTTTGGTCATTGGATATGATTGTGCAATATCTCAATGCCTGGGTATACGATGCTAGCTTTAACATGATGAGGGTGTTCAGAGGAGTAGTGTAAAAGCATCATTCTATCAGTAGGTTTGCGGAATAGGGTTGTTTGTAATTTGCGAGACTGGTCAATATATATGCGTGTGTCAAGAAAGGGAATATCTGATTTTGAATACTCAAAAGTATATTTTATGGAAGGGTGAATTTTGTTCATGTGTGTGAATAATTGTTTTAATTGTAGTTCAGTTCCCGTAAATATGAAAAAAATGTCATCTATAAAGCGCTTCCAGAATTCAATAAAACCGGGAAAGTCAGCTATGATTAGGCCTTCAAGTACTGCCATAAATAGATTTGCGTGAGGTGGGGCCATTCTTGTACCCATGGACGTTCCTTTAATTTGGTGATAAAATGATGTCATAAATTTGAAAAAACTGTTTTAAAGAATGAGATGCAGCAGCGTGTGAAGGACATGATTTGGTGGGGTATATTTAGGCATTTCATTTCTAAATTGTTTTATAAAATCGAGTACTGCTTTAATTCCTTCATCATGGGGGATGTTTGTGTATAGAGCCGTAACGTCTGCTGTTACAAGAAAAGCATTTTCGGGCATAGGTGGGAGCTCCCGCAATCCTCTGAGAAAGTGTTTTGTGTCTTTAATGTAGGACGGTAGTTTCGTGACCAAAGGTTGGATGAAATGTGTTACGTATTTTGATAGGTTGTCTGTGGCGCTGTCGCAACCCGAAGCAATCGGTCTTAGTGGGATCTCAGGTTTATGTATTTTAGGTAGTCCGTAAAATAGTGATGTGCGCGGTGGATTAGGGGGAGTTAGAAATCGTCTAGTCGTTTTATCAATGTGTTGTTTAACAAAAAGGAAATCGACATAATCTTTTACCTCTTTGCTAATGTCATTGGTTAGATCATTTGGCATTTGTATGTATGTGTTTCTATCATTAAGGTGCAAGTGGACTTTGTCTATGTATTCGGTAGTGTTAAGAATGCAGATCCCCCCACCTTTGTCTGCTGGTTTTATGGTGATGTTTGGGTTTCTTGCAAGATTGACAAGAGCTCTTCTGTGTTCGTGATTTATATTATGTTTCCCGGGAGTTGGAGAATTAATTAAATTTATGTCGTTTGTGATTTTTTCAAAATATTCGAGCAAGTCCTTGTTATCAGGTGTAGGTGGTTGCCAATTTGTTCGGACGTGGAAGGGGTGAGGCTCAACTTTCGTATTTTCAGGGCCCTCGCTTGCGAAAAATATTTGTCTTTTCATAGTAGTAGTAATATTTATTAAAGATCCCGTTTCAGATGGGGAGGAGTATTTTGTTGGTGTAGGCACAAAGGAGAGACCCCGAGAGAGGATTTCCGTTTCTTCTGGAGACAATGTGTGTACGGAGAGATTGGTAATTAGGTTGTTTTCGAATATTCTTTTGTTTTCTTTTAGTATTGCCGACGTTTTCCGGGATAAGCTTTTGTTGCGTTTCTTCCATTCCACGCTATGTGGGAACAGACGTCGGATCGAGGGAAGTTTTATGTTTCGTTTTATAGGTAAGATTTCCAAGTGTTCTGCAATGGAGGGAGTTGTTTGCGTCAACGATGTCATGCTTGTCATGTAAATTTCTTCCTGGTAATTCTAAAACAAGGGGGGGGAGAAACTTAAAAGAACCTTTAGTAACTATGTATCGGTTAACCTTATAGGGGAAGATTTGAAATTAGCGTGGCGCTGAAAGAAAAGCGTGGTGTACAGGTAGTGTGTGTGTATTCAAGGAGGGTGGCCTCCGCTCATGTAATATCATATTTATAGTTTAAAAGTTGCGGAAATAGTGCCTGTAGGTAAAAAAGTGTATGTGTTTAACTTTCAGCAACACGCTCATTCCAACCCAGTGCAACCCAATTTCTATTTAGGCTAAATTGTGACGAAAAAAGAAATGATACTCTAACTTGCCCCTCCAACCTATGATAGAAGTCACGCGTGCCCCGCGCGCCCCTCGTTCCCACAAAAAGATAAAACGACAGAACAAACATCCCTGTATTACGAAAAAACCTGATAAACGCCAGGCTTTGAAGGAAGCGATACGTCAAGGTAAAGCACATTTATTACCAAAAAAATGCACGGAGGATGTAATTGAAAAAATCCATACCGATTTCATTCAACATGAATTGCAGGAAAAAGGGGAGAAAACTGCAAAGGCTTTGTCAACTCATGCCATTAATATGTATACGAAAGCCATAGGCAATATTGTACCTCTCGATAACCCAGAAGAACTAAGGAGGGATATTGAGGATGATCCAATAATACGAGATAATATGGCTGATTTGGGAATTCTCGTTTATACAGCGTTTGACAAATTTTTAGCGCCCTTGCTCGTTGCCGCGCATACGATTAATCACAAAAAACTTTCACAGTCCATTGATGAAAAGGAAGAAATAGTGAAAGAAAGGAATGTTTGAAGAATTGGAAACAAGGCTTTTCGAAGAGATTGTCATTCCACCTCCGGAACTTGGCGACATAAGAGGAAATGTTTATACCCGACTACGGCAAATGTATATAGACACATCTTCCCACATCCTAGGCATTGGATTGAGCATTTCAGATGTGGATATTGGAGACGTTACTATTGACCCCAGCGATGGCGAGTGTATGGGCAGCGTGTATTTTACATTGAAACATGTTATTTATAAACTGGGTCAAATCACATCACGCACCAAGGTGCAAAATTCTAATCCGGAGGTTATCTTCTTTGATAATTCAGACTAAAAATAGCAATCCGGTTTAATGGTGACGATGATGATGAATATCAGATTACACTATGCCAGTACGTGGATCATGGTTGGAACAACCAGCTGCTGTCTTCCATCAGATTTGTATGTGTTGCCACAGGTCCCTCGTTGTTAGGGAAGTGATTTTATAAGTCTCGCGTCTTATAAAGAAATAAGCACTGAACAACCGCAAGAAGAGAGGGTCATTACAAAACCAGTGAAGCATCCTGGTAGAGTAGCACAAGGTCATAGGTTGGCCGCACTGATGAAGAAGAGAAAGGAAGATATAAAACAACAAGAGGGTGCTGTACAACCTCCAGTCAAAACCTCTTCTGGAGTAAGTTCTGTACAGTCAAGCAGTGGAATATACATTGGTGGGGGCCTACTCGCGATCGCATGTATTGGAGGTGTATATTATTTTACTCGTAAAAAACTCACGAGTACTCAGCAGATTGCTGAAACAAATACACAAGATCAGCAAAAGCCTTTAAAGCCTGAGATTGATATATTTCACATGCGATAAGCATATAATAAAGTATGAGTTCAAACGTCACCCCTCAACAGAAGGAGATAATTGATATGATATATGAGACCGTGGTCGACCTCGGTCTTACTTTCGCTTACGCGATGGCTGGAAAAAAATTCCTAGGGATCTCTAGCCCCTCCACCAAGATGGATACTAATGATTTGATGAAGATGGTGGTCTACTTTACAGCGGGTCGAGGAAGTCGTGAGATGGCTGTAAGCAAGGGGTGGATTCCCGCGAGTATAGTCCCAAAATCCAAGTAGGTACACTTCAAGGTTTTGTTGTATGCCCATGGGTATACAACAAACATGAATGTTGTTAAAGATCCATGCACTACAATATTCACTGGGCCCACGGGATGTGGAAAAACTAAACGAGTTCTCGATCTTTTGGAAAATGAATACAGGCACCATTTCCACAACATAGTAGTTTTGTGTCCAACGATCCGGTGGAACACAACGTACTTGGAGAGATCCTCGCTATGGAAGGATGACTATATTTTTTTGATAGAACCGCAGGATCAACTATTTGAATGGATTGAACGATTATCAAATATCCTCGCCGGTGAGAGCACACTCTTCATAGTTGATGACATGATCGCGGATGAATCCATGGATAAAAAACGCCAGAGCCTGCTTGAATTAGCCATTAGCGGGAGGCACAGGAAGCATTCGTTATGGCTGTTGACTCAGAGTTATACCACGATTCCCAAAAACCTGAGGAGACAGAAGAAACAGTTATTCATGTGGTACCCGCACGAAAGGAGTGACATGAAATTGGTGGATGAAGAGACAAACATAATTAACGACTGCGAAGCGATCAAGAATCAGTTGAAAAAATCCAAACATGCCTGTTTGTATATTAGACTGGACCATCCTAGAGCCTGGAGTATATTGGATTAAATAAATATGTTATACATACATCAATTAAAAAATCAGCTGGCTGCTTGTCACGAAGAAATGGATAGAATCCCCTATTTGGAGCGGAGCCTTGAGGCTATTTATGAAGATCTTCGTGATGTACTGGAAAGGGTAAGGTTTCAGAGGAACACCATGAATTTTTTCATATTAATGTCAACTGTTCTAATGACATACATCCTGATTGGAATATAATTGGGAAAGTTATATATTGACCGTTTCAAAATATTTCAATATATAATTAAGCGTTAAAGAAAAATGGAAAAGTACGTACAGAGTCAGCAATTTACAAAGTATTACGATGTGACGGTACCGGTTCTGCGATGCTGTATCAATGCAGGTTCCACTACCGGTTATTGTTCACAGTGTTTGGAGAATTTTAGTTATCGAAATGGCTACTACTAGGAGGGGTTTATACACCCGGATGATGATGAGCTTTTAGATAGAGTGCAATCAGGAAAGAAGCCTTGGCGACAATTGCATGTGAGGAGGTGGATGAAGTGCTCGAATACGATATTGAGGATCGCAGGGGTCTGCATATTGTATCAGCGAACGTTAACGAGTGGGGGGTAATTTGCTATGAAATCATAAAGGATAAGGACCTAAAGCTCTCGGATCTGGCAGACTTGGAGAAAATTGGTGAGATATTAAAAATTCAAATTGAGGATAGTCGATATCGATGACATTCATAAGGAGCTAAATTTTATTAAAGGTATAGTATATGGTTATCCATTATATACACTACATCCTTCTGATTATACACGACTTCGCCCTATTGATGATTAAAGGAATCTTGCTCGGTAGGTATTAATGTGAACCAATGGTTCACATTAAGTATCAACTAAGTGGATGAAACCGATGAAATAGTCCTACCAATCTTTTCACATGCTCGGGAGGTATTTAAATATCTTCGGGAACTAGTAGCAATTCCTATGACACGAAACTCCGATTGGGACATCCATCGAGATAGTATAGGAGGCAGGTACCAGTTGCGATACGGTCGAGTCTGTACGTCTTTTTGCTCCACCACGCATCCTTTGCACGTCTTTTGGCATGACCATGTTCCTCACCAGCTTGCAAGAGGTAGAGGTAAAGGCCATCATCAGGCAAAGGCTTTTCCTCGGGATATTCCTCGCTTTTTGCAAGTGGCACATCATCAAGCTTGATGGCAGATTTCATTCCGATCATAGCCGTCTTGGAATTGTTCATGGTTTTTACAGTATTGTATAGGTGTTTGACCCATGTAGTACTGGTTTTGTCAGATGCAAGCTCCTGGGCATCTTGAGGTTTGAACAATCTTTCCGCGAGTACCTTGTTGTAGCTTTCGACAAATGCCGTGAACGTGTGATACTATTTGGTGGTAGCCCGTTTAATCTCAACACCTTGGCTCTCCAACAGCTTCGTCACATCCGACTTGAATTCCGAGCCGTTATCCACCTGGAAAGTCTTGGGGTATCGTAATGGTCCTGCTTTATAAGTATCCTTGATGCGCTTGGGCCCTTTGATATGTCGGAGCCAGAGCACTTGTCGAGATAGCCAGTGAGTAACACGCTTCTTAGAGACATAACTCTGCTCGGAGAGTAGTTTAATGGCTTTCCGTCCAGTCCAGAGATGTTCGGGTTGGTAATAGATTTGACTTAGCTTTTTAGCTTCCTCGGCCGTAACTATATGTGCTTTTGACATTTATTATACATGTCAAAAATGTTCTTACATATACTTGTACACGGATAAACGTTAGTTCACCGTCTTGTTGCTATTTGCTGGGTATATAGTAGTCGGAGAGTTTGGGAGCTCTTTCAACGGTGGTTATGAAGTATTGTTTCATACCCTCATCGAGTTCCTTCGAATCTTCAACGGCTTGCTTTTGTTCCTTCCTTCTCTTGTTGTAAGCATCAATCTTCGCTTGTCTATCGTGCACCCAAGCTGCTTGGGCTGCTTGTAATTTCTCGACGGCTAGATCGTGCCTTCGTTGCTCTTCCTCACCATGCCCACTGAGTTTACTAAATAGAAAATTAGAGCCATTAAAGGCCAATGCATTAATCGCTGCACCTGCTACGAGTACACCAATTGTTGTCATTTATTTTGTAGACCCAAGGTCTACAAAAGCAAATTTTGATCTCTTAATATTCTACACTGCCATCCAGGATGTTTAATTGCGCGTCTTGGATAAGGAAGACGTAGCACCTAATATCTCCATTGCCATCCGCTTTTTTCGTCATGTGCAGGGTTATACCGTCCGATAACCTTTGCAGAGGCCGCCCACTACCATATAGGCCCCGATCAGGTGTTGCCCTGAAATCAATGAATAGCGCATAGCGCTCGGTGAAAAATTGACCTATGGTCACTTCACTATCATGGCACCCAAATAATTCAACGATCTGCTCCAAATTATATCGAGGGAGCATAGCATGTGAATACAGCTCATTGGGCTCACCCACCACCGTGACAGAAATCTTCTCGATTTTGGGATTGTAGAATTGCTCATTGACACCCGCATAAGCCTTGGATACTCCAGGATCGACGAATAGTAGTAATATACCCACCAAGGATTTAACAGGGGTATCGACTTGGAGATTGTAGGATGTATCACTTTTCTTCATAGTCACCACTTTACTCCTCAATACTCGTTCGTATGGTAGGGCGAGGCGGCTCTATCGTCACATCATAGCGCTCGCCAGATCTTCATTTACTAATTTTTCAAACTCAAGCGAAATGTTAGAGATTTTGTATGTAGCGTCAGCTGCCTTGGCTGCGGTTGAGCCTGCGGCTGGTGTACCGGCATCCTTGATGACTTGATCGTATGAAGCGAAATGTAGAACAAACTGTAGCCTATCGTGGAATCCATGTTGATAAAACGAGAGATCTCTCGTCAACTCGAACATTTTCCCCAACGGAATACAAAAGGTGTTTCCGTACGCCGCGGCTATAGCACGCTCCTCATTTGTTCCTACATGGTCAGACGCTTTTACCTGTAAAGCGCGAATTGTCCCGTCATTTGGATTGATTCCCTCCAAAATCAGATTGTTCTTCCTATTAAATTTCGAAATCCAGAGATCACGGTAGACACTGAATACATTATGATCCGCAATATGCTGTACCTCATTCCCATTCAAAGTAATACGTAGGTCACGCACCAGGGCCTTCCCAATATTGCTAACGATCGTTCTTTTCGTGTTGGTGCCAATCAATTCCATATCAAATAGTAGTCTGATACTCCCAGGAACCGGCTGCCTCTTGCCGATGGTGTAGAGCTCACGAAACAAAATGGTGAAATTAGGAAAGCTTCCGCGATAGTGAGGGATCTAGGCGTGGGACGATTGCGAGCCATGGGATTCCATGAATAAACTACACCACACAAAGGCAGTAAAAAGATGGCGCAGAACCTCGCGCTGGAGGTTGGTGTTCTTGTTAAGAAGGGTGAGGAGACTTCGGGTAAAGAGGAGGGTGAGATTATTGAAATGAAAACAATTGATAGCATTCAAAATTTTGCTCGTGACATAGAGGGTTATGCAGATACTTCGTTCGCGGGTATCGACGATGATATCGAGACCCCTGACATGAGAAAGTTAAAGCTCGACATTGAAAATAGAAGACTATTAAGGAGGTGAAGGATAAACTTGTACAATATGATAGCGAGATAAATAAGAAAGAGGGTAAGTTGAAATAACTTAAAAAGCAGAAGCCCGGGGTACGAAGGCTTCAGGATATTAATGATCTTGAGAAGGAATTGAAGAAATTAAAGGAAGATAAGAAGGATGAATTGGGTAGGCACGGTCTTTCCTCCGAGGTTTTTAAGCAACTGAGGTCCATTAAATCTGAGCTGATAAAAATCGCTGGGGACAATATATCCCTACGAGAAAAGCTCATCATTCTATTCAAAGAGCAAGGGATAACTATCGCCAGCGTTATTTCTGCTGTTGGTCTACTGGTTTCCACCATCGTGCTCGCTGTCACTGGAGGAAGCACAAGCGCCGTAGGAAGTACAGGAAGAAGTGCCGATGACAAGGGGTTTGTGCGGAAACAGCTTGAAAGACTCGGGAGATTTTTAAAGTACCTAGCAGGTAAAGCAGGTGCAGCACTACCGGGGATCATTGGCACTGTGGTGTCATTCTTTTTCAGAGTTGCAGCGAGGGTTGTCGAATATGTAGCAAAACACTTGTATATGGCCTTGGCTACCGCCGTGGGTATTGTTGTTGCGTGTATAGGAGGAGGAGTAAGGGTAGAAAGAGATCGTAGATTATTCTGGTAAACCACCTAACTTACCAGATGACAATCTTAATGTTTCATCCATATATAAGTGATAATTAACAATATCCCCACAGTGATAATGGTAGCCTTAGTTTCCTCGTGAGCTGACGATGGAGCTGGTGGGGGATGCATCCTTGGTACCTTGGAGGGTTGACGTTGATGATGCTTCCTTGGTATGGGCTTGGCAACAGCATGCGGAGCGTTAATATTGGGATTTATACCAATCGTGAAATGGTCCTGACTGATCAGGATCTTCTTGTTATATCCAGCCACATTTCCGATCCTCAGTGACATATCGCTTGGGATCATGTAGACGCCATGGGCAACACTATAGTCGACCTTGCTTCGTGCATATCTGAGTACGTTCACGAATTCACTAATCTCTCTACCTGTATTTGTAGGTCTAATCACCAGCTGTTCAAATTTCGTCAAGTATAGTCGTTGGGCATCGATAGAACTGCCTTGATTACCAATAATTCCTGATCGCGCATTGGCTTGGGACTCCAAAATCAAATACGCGTAGCATCGTACACTTTGCGATAACTTTTCTATGCCGATACGTGTAATACCCTGACTATTTTCGATTATCCACCTATCCATGAATTTTCATCGAAGTAACTAGGTCCTGCACTAGGAAAATCTTTACGTTTGGCTTGCCATGAGCTGAAAATACTCTCATTTTTCCACTCTTGCTCACTGCCAGATACTCCAAATTCACGTGTCAATGCGTGAAGCTTTTGATTATTGAATGGGTTATTCAGGATATTGAAGCGGGAAGAGCCAGGTAACGATACCTTCTAGTATTTTTCGAATTTGGAAATAGACATGGAACCTATACACAGAGCGAACAAGGGGTAATGGAGACGTTAGATGCTGCATGCTGATACCACAAGCTGATGTTGCAGCGAATACAGAGAAATTCAACTGCGTAGACCAGAGTTTGAAAGGGTGAGTCCTATGTTCATCGACCGGAGGGTTAGCATGGAAAACATAGTCCACAAAGATATCGGGAAACCTTACTTTAAATGACGAGCCCTTCGCGTCTATTACTATATCTTGTACCGTGAGATCTTCACCTCTTAGCTGCTCCAGGTATTTCCCATGGTTAGGGGTATATTTTGCTTTTGAATTATATTCATATATGTTCATTGTTTCTTAAAGAAAGATGCGACAGTTATATATAACCGACATTTCGAATCCCACGATATTTGATGAATATCTGAGTGAAGGCACCAGAATAGCTCTAAAAAAATTAGTATCCGCCCCAGGTGGGTGAATCTTTATTAAAAGAGTGAATTCAATATCTATAAAGCAGGTGCCAAGATGAGTGACGGGACGTTTAATGTAGGGCCATTGGAAGTCACAATCTCTATTGAGCTGGGCTTGTATAGAATCGTGGATCTCTCGGCTATTGTCAAAAACCAAGCAGGGGATAGAATAGAGCTATTTGTACTCCGGAACGGCGTGTGTAGGATTAGGGTTAATAAAGGGTATGTTGTGATAATTGATCAACTACTGCAGGACCTTATGGGGTATGCTTTTAATAACAAGGTATTATTTTCAGCGGGTGACTACGACAGCAAGTACAATACTGACATTCATCAGCGGATGAGAATTGTATGCCCCAGATGGATAAAGATTACTGTCTTTTAAATGGTAAGAAATCCAATATAATAGCAATACTCCCTATCAAAGAGCTTACTGCTTGGGGGATAAGCTTACCTGGAATTTTAATAACCCGGTTTACCTCCCCATTAAGGGTTCAACAGACAGGTTAGATTTCATGCTCATAAACGAATATCAAGACGAAAAGAACCCTTTCGCGTCAATAACAATGCATTTGCTTATAGAATAAATGACTGCTATTATGAAATTATATCTGAGCTTACCACCGAGTGCATCTGATCAAGAAAATCAGGGGCAGACATACAGGTTAAAAAAGATTGAAGAGATCGAGGCTTTCTTCCGGGGTGAGATTAAAGATCGGGATAAGCTCGCTAAAAAGTTTAAAATGCATGGAACATGGATTAGATTTTGCGATCACGGATTGTTGAGTATCTCCGTGATAACCTCAAGTGTCGGTATTGTAGCATTATTATCAGGATTGGGAGCTCCCCTGACCGTGGCCATGGGAGGCATCACAATAGCCGTATGACTTGGTCAGGCAGGTTTAAGGAACGCTGGGAAAAAGCTGAATGCAAAATCCAAGAAGCATGAATCAATAAGATTATTGGCAGAGACTAAGCTAAGGAGTATAGTTGATCTCATTAGCAGGGCGATTGAAAATGGTGTGATATCCGATTATGAGTTTAGCCTTATTATGCAGAAGAAACAAAAATATATGGTGCTCAGGGAGCAGATACGTCAGAGGACTAAAAGGCTGTGACAATGATCAACGATAACGAGCGCGCGGAATTGTTGGCACAGGGAAGACAGGAGACCAGAGCAGAACTGTTAAAAAACTTGCAGTCTGCGCAGTATGTAAGCGCTACCTAGACGAACCGCCAGCGTATTCATAATCTAATGTATTGTTAATTACATTAGATGGTACCAACTACTTCACCGGTAGTTGCATCAACCATGAAATCTCCGTCATGAATTATTATTCGTTTCTGTTTTGCCTCGAGGCCTCTGATGTACTCATCGAGTCTTTTCATAGCCGCGATATCTAAACATGGCTTGCAGTATGGACCATCCGTTTGACTACAAGTATTGATATATTTTATTTTGTGAATAGCGGCTATAATTTCAGCCCTTTTCATCATAGAATAGCCCTTAATATCCAGCTCTCTCGCTTCTCTTTTCAAATCATTCATTTATTATAATACGACGAATGGATCATCATCTGAATCAAGGTGTTGTGTCCTGGATTGTTGAACTGGTTTATACTTACACTCCTCGAGCATAACCTCCAGATAGTTCTTATTCCCTTGCCGATAGATACTTGATAGCTTTAAAATGTAGATGCAGTCGCAGGGCTGCTTCAGTGGTACTGGTTGATCATGAAAATCAGCACTTATCTCCCTATTCCATTCCTTTACTTTGGTACTAACATAGCCTTTTTTAACTGGTGGGGTAGTGAATTCACTACCATATATTTTCTCAATCCATGTCAATATGCTTTGGTATTTCTGAAGCCATTCTGGATGCTTCCGTAAGTTAAATGACATTGTAAGTGAGGAACTATCATCATAACGAGATGCTCCATTGCTATATAGCCCCCCTGGTGTTCTGATTAGTAGGGCGGTAATTTTATTATCATTTTTGTAACCTATCACAAATCTAGCATCCTTGCCTTTATTGTTTTGTATTGGATCGCTAAGTACAATGTTTTCGATCTTTATATCAAAGATGTTAAATGCAGCTAGGTTGCTATAAAAAGCCGTTGTTTCAATATCATTTCCATAAAATTTAAACATCCCGTTTATTTATGAAAATTAGACTCTATCTAGGGTTTTTACAAGGACAGCACCCACCATTGTACGTGATAAACACCATGTAATGCTGCCAACACAGCATTTTCCCGCATATAATTAACCTCCGTCCACACCGTTCACATCTATCATATTTATCGAGATCAATTCCCCATTCATCACAATACTCAGTCATACTATTGCGCATGCGTTGATGACGTCATATATTTCTAGTATATATCATTTAATATTATTTTGTGTTGGTTATTGGCATTTAATATTATTTTTGTTGATGACGTCATATGATTTCGTATTTTACTTGTTTTTGGAACGAGGTGGTGGTGTAAGCGGGGTTTTTTAGGGGTAAAGGTGTGAAAGGAGCGAAAACCTGATTATAATCACTCCCTACTACTACTTCAAACAAGTCTGCTGAATTACGTTTTTGACGTGCTCACGTGCTTTACGTGTTTTGCGTGCTCACGTGTTTACGTGCTCTACGTGTTCTACGTTCTTACGCACTTTACGTGCTTACGTGTTTGAGGTACTCCACCACCTGAATCCCAGGGCTATATGGGTCTTGCTGTGAATTAAAAAAACGTGAAACGCGATGAGGACAAATGTAAATCAGAATCTACAGTGTGAAACAAAATCTACATCTCCATTTCATGTACGGAATTGTAGTGGACACAAGTTCATTGTATGTTCGTCTAGACAATCTCTTAATAAAGCGCACTACGCAAAATTTTAGTCGAAAGTTAATTATACGTAGCGTATAGACGTGTTTGAGGAAAATAAATTTTAAGGTTGAGCTATCTATAATATAACATAATAGTACATAAACTGGCTAAATTTATACTTTTTACCTTTATTTAATTATTCAAACATCATATTGTTGATTTTCTTGTTTATTTCAAAGATTTTGTTGGTAAGTGCAATCTTTTTGAGATCATGTATTCTGAGAAGAGTCTATTCATCCTCAGTTTAGATATCGTTTTTTACTTTGCTGAATAAAGTGGTTATGGATAAGAACTCTCACATAACTTACTCTTTTGTTCTATGCTTAGTTCACGATACATACCTGATGATGATATGAAAGCGTTGTTTAACAGCCATCCAAGCAATACTATCGATGCAACATACTTGCAAAAAGTTGCTAAAAAATCATCTCGTAAAAAGAATGATCTTCAAAGCATTTTATCCATACATCCTCCCTTCCACCAACCACAAAATGTGCGACTAATGGAAAAGTCACACAGAAGTGCAAAATGCCATGGTCGATCATGCAAAGCCGTAATAACAATCGGTACAGTATGTTTAAAGGTGGAAAGTTCTTTGACATTTAACAGAAATGGGGCTGTGGAGGAGGACTTCAATTTTTACCCACGGAAGTGCTGCATATCGTCTCTGACAATTTGGTCGAATGTCATCTTTCCAAAAAGCGTTATTGTAGATGTAGGCATTGCGGACAATGACAAAGATGGTGTTGCTAACGATCTTGGTGTTTCAGTCGCTTGACGTTTAAGAAGCCATAACATTTGTTTTTATGAAAATTTTAAATTTTACATTGTATTTATGTCAATTTTGGGTTTGGACGTATTGCTTATCTTTGCATTGTTTGTTTTTGCATGAATAGTGAGAGTAGAGTCAAATTTTGAAAATGTTTCTTCCGACAAAACATGTAGTGACTTTATTTTTAATTATATTCTTACGCATATAAAACTATGCTATGAACTATATTATAAAAAATAGTATTTTCATTATCTACGTCAGTTTCATTGGTTTTGAAAAGCACGTAAAGCACGTGAACACGTAAAGCACGTCGAGCACGTAATTTAGCAGACTCATATCAAACAGACCGGCTACCGCAAGCAATGACAATAGGAAGAGTAAATTATTCCCATACACCCATCCCCTAATATCACTCTTTCTTCTTCCGCAAAATTCGACGACCTCGGATTCGTCTTGACGTCACAAATTCTTTTTTTTTATAAATAACAGGGTCCAAGAGTCCGCACATAGTCGAAGTTGACTGAGTTAACAGCGAATGTACCTCGAGTGGATAAATCTTGATATTCAACGAACGGTCCTGCAATATCTGCTTAGTGGTCGACTATCGTAAATACCATAGTACTTTGGTATAGCACGTCGAAGGAGAGTTAAGCCTCAACGAACACTCCAGAGTGGAGATTAAATTAATAACCCGGGAACTCGGCGCGAAGGAACCTCATTAAACGGTTATAATAAAATTATGCGTTGCTTTAAACCAATTACTAGTTTTAGATACACAGAATTTTGGCATTGGTAAATTCTCCTTAACGCAAACAAAGAAGTGGTCGAAGTCTAAATCCGCCCCTGTCTCGTCCCGATATTTTTGCCTTTTAACGTCCGACGTTACGCTCTTTGTGTCCTTATTATAACTACTCTGGAGAAACCCACAATGCATTGCTTATTTATTAGTCTAAACATAATATGTAGCCTTTCTGTGCGAAAGTTATTTTCCACTTTGATGTTCATTTTACACATTCAATATTTGATTTATGTTAATGATGAATTTTAACGTCACCGTCCCCTTAATGTTCACTTGCATATTACGTGGCGGTGAAGAGATAAACCATCCGGCTTAAAATCGTAAAATCGCTGGTACGAGTCCTTCCTCCAGTTAGCCTGAAATGTGTTCTTGTTATTTTCTAATTCGTACCTCAAACGAAATAACTTTATTTATTATTATCTCTATTTCTTTATCACTTATAGTAGAGTCAGTCTAGAAAGGATTGGAGCGATTGTAACAGAAGCAGCAGCAACAAGGTATAACGCTAAAATGCTAGTAAAATATTTACAGGCCTAGCCCTAATGACAGAGATAGAAATTTCTCAATGCTGTCGTCAACATAACCGTTTTTCGCATTTACAGATTTCCATCTCCCATAATTTTGAAAGAGGTGATCATTTACATTTCTATTGGCTGCTACAGTAGCATCACCTCGTCGGAAGCTATGCATCCCAAACCGTTTCTCTTCAACCGATGTTTTAATGTATTTCAGGATTGCAGATCTAGCTGTTGAATATGAAATTGGTGTATTTTTTCTTTCTGATGCAATATGTTGCAGACGTTTTGGAAAAGTTCATTAGCCGGAATAGAAACTCTTCATCGTCGCTGATGCAGGCCATGTTGATGTACTTTCTTAGAACTTTCACAGGACATAAGTCAGATGATGTTTTGGAAATAAACACCCAGCATCCGTCACGGTTTTCGATTTTTCAATAAAAAGCTTGACATAGGATTCTTTGAAATTAACGTCTGACAGTTAACGTCTGACAGTTTTATAACCTCGTTATATCTAAGAAAGCCAGTAATATTGTCACCTTTCGTTTTATAAATTTCGTGGATCTGATCTACAGTGATAGCTTGTTTCCTCTTTTTCGGATAGGGGCAGATTTGTTTAGCTGCAATATCGTATTCGTAGGATCTGCGTAACTAGAAATATTGTGAAAATATTTTATTGCGTAATAGCTACTTTCGATAGCATTAAAAGATTCACCTGACTGTATTAGGCTGACAAGGAACAAGACGACATGTTCGGATTTCGATGGCATTGGAAGGACTTCCGAAAACGCACCATTTTCTCCATTTATTGAAATAAGATTGGTATTTCTTTATTGCGTTCTCCGCACGAGCATGTAGGAGAACGTCGATTGACTTGAAAAGCAACAATGCCTTCTTTATATCTAAAGAGCGCAACAAAGAGTCTTTAAAATGTCCTTGTTTCAAGATCCGAGAAGTATTGCTCTCAAATCAATAGTCATGGATAAATTCCTTGTAACCATTTCCATTGTGCAGGAGAGGCCAAAATTGTGCGGAAGGCCAATGCGTAAAATAAGCACCCCTCGGATTTCGTTCGAAGATTTAATACTTTGATAAGAAGAGATGCAGGGGGGACGAACAAATTATTTTCGAAACGCCAATCTTGAGAAAAAGCATCTACAGCCTCTGTACCAGGTACGAGATATTTTGAGTTAAAACGGTCAACCTTTTGTTATCAAAGTTAGCGAACCTGTCGATGGTAAACGGTCCCCATTTAGTGTTCAGAAATACGAAAAAATTTGGAGTTATTTCCCAATCATCAGGATCAACGTCCAACGAAATATTGGACTATAAATCAATAAAACTAGTTTTTGTAAATCAGGTTTGCTACTTCCATTTTTACTTACATACATTGCTGCTTTGTTATCTGTTCTCCAAGAAATACAAGTGTTTCTCCTGGAAGATGAATTGATGTGTTGGTCCCTACGTCTTATTGTTGATGATGGAACAATTTTTCTCCGTTTTTGTTGTTTTGACAACGCTCTCTTCTCAGCTGCTCTGATTTTTTTTCTCATCTGCAGAATCACTTGCTATACTATCTGATTCGTATTCCGCTACTGTGCCCCACCCACCTGGTGACTTGTCAGCGATGCGTATGAGTTTGTTTCTTGCTTTGATCTCATCTACAGCGGTTCGAATTTTCTTTGTAGATCTTTTTCTAAAACTATTTTGAACTAACTCCATAATTTCTTCGAGGTTTTCTCAATTCTTGGTTGAATTCAAACTGCTTCTTATTCGCCTTATATTTAAATTCATGCTCTCTCTTTCTCTTCTTTGAGGTTTCTTCAGATACAATGTCTCTTTAAATTGTCTTTTCAAAGTAGAAAGTTTTGCATCAAAGTAAGCCTTCATCCTAGCTGTACCAATTCTATCGACTTGTGATGAGTCGTAAGACGATACACTCGTAAAAAGACTAGGACACGTGATAAAGGCGCGCCAAAGAAACAAAAATCATTTATCCTTTTCGCAACCATTACGCAATCATATCGCACTTGCTTATGAGTCAAGAAAATGCCTAACTCTATTTAACCACGTGACATTGTGCACTGCTGATGGATGTTTGCTACAATTAGAGAAAGAATTACTACTATTTGAAGTTGGCCCATGAAATAGTTGTTGTTTATGTTCGCTGCTGGTTTCTACTAGTTAAATCTTGTACTTTATTGGTAATACTTCTAATTCTAACAACTAAATATTCATGGTTAACACTCACCCCCAAGTGGACAGTAAGAGAAATGTTTTATATCGAGCAAAATCGACATAAGCTCCGGCACCAAGTGGGAAAACAGTATTTATTTAATTAGAGAAAAACGAAGTCGACCCTTGCTTTTCTTATTGTATTTATTTCTTTTAAATAAATAGGTCAACAGAAAACAGGTTAAAATTGCTTTACATATTTTAGAAAACTTTCTTTCGTATCACAGCTTGCCTTCCGACTGAATGTCGAAACGTCGTTTGTTACTTATTTGCATAAGTGTAACTACCGTCATCGCTATTATCTGGTATAATATCCGACACAGCGTCACGATCACTGTCGTCATAATCCTCATTTTTGTTGTCGTCATTAATACTGTGACCGTCATTACTGTCGGCGTTGTTACTCCTGTCCTCATATTTATCGCCCTTGTCAGCTTCCACGGACTCGCCGCCTGATTGAACGTCACTGGTAACATGGTTATAAGAATCTGCCACATAACTACCTCCATCGCTTTCATTTTGGTCAAAACTGTTAGCAAGCACATCCACTGAACTGTCGGCGTTAAGCACACTTTGTAGTATATCACCCTCGACACCAGCTTGTTGTAAGATTTCTTCGTATCGACGTTGTGCTCGGAGTTTTGCGTTTGTTTGTGACTCTCGCTCAAAAAGAAGGGGCCTTTCATCCAATTTGGAGTGAATTTCTTTTAAATATTCTTCATATTCCTTCCTGCGATCGTTGTCGGCTTCTCTGTAAATAACAAAAAAATAAAGAATATCAGCGGGTCGCTATAAATTATCAAGCGTAAAGCGGCCTAAGAGTATTTGGACACATATATTTACAAAAGTCGTCATTATAAACTGACAAGTTATCTCAAAGTTACTTAAGAGTACACACTTAAAACTTTTTAATTTAGCTTCCGTTTCTTTCCTTCGATTTCGACCAGGGTCTTGCGCAAGAGCTTTTCTTGCCACTTTTTTTCTTAACCCACTTTCCTTTTTCTTTTTCTTCTTCTCTTCGATGCTCTGTCGAAGAGATTGCCGGTGCGTCTTTTCTAAAGTTTGTCGTATGCGTTCTTGACGCAACCTCGCTGTTTCTGTCAAACTAAAATTAAAATAAAAAAGAAAAAGAAATAAGAGATGATAAAAGGTTTTTTATCACACGCTATTTTTCTTAATGACTCAGCTGGTCATTACTTCTCTACCGCTCTAAACAATTTTGAACACGCAACTACGAATGTTTGACTGTCATGAGGATCTGATTGTTGGGTGATCATTTTGAGTAGGAACCTTCTAACTGCATACCTGATTCTGATTGCGGGAGACTCGTTTTTTCTAGTTGCACTAGGTGATCTTTCTGATCTCAGATAAAAACAGTCAAATTCGCGTGTTAGATTTTGACTTCTGTTAGGCGTACAGCTTCTATTTCCGCTACCAGAACGTTCCGGTCCTTGTTCAGATGATATGGACGCACGAAATTTTGACCGACGTGTTGGAACCTTTGCAGTGTGTAGATTAAAAGGATCGCAAATCGTCGGCGTGTTGACAGTTTTTCTTTCTTCAAGTTCAGCTTTAAACTTATTTTGCAGAACTTTAAAGTTCGGAATATCATGATGGATGTGAGGTTGGAAACTTTTTTGTTTACGTTTTTGCAGTTCTTTTTTCACACGTTTGGTTTTAGCACTCTCTGGATATAATCGCATATCACCACGGGTTTTCATATTTAGTGGTAAAGAGGAACTTGCTAACATTTCTTCTGCTCTTAGTTTGATTTTTATTTTCCGATATTCCTCTTGTTCTGCTAATCTATCAGCCAAGGTTAAATCAAACAGACCATCCGGAAACGGATTGGCTTTGAACTGTTTGTCCACCTTGTTTTGGTTCTGTTTTTTATACAGATTATTTAATGACTGGCTTTGTTTTATATCTTTTTTAGCTTCCTCTCTTTTGATAAAAGAGAAAGGCTTTTCAGTTGATTTTAAAATCTCCTTACTAAGACCTTGAATATAGCACCTTCTTTCTTTTTGGTGTTCGTTAATTTCTTGGTACAACGGAAGAAATGTTGTAGGAGGTACAGGCGTTGGAACGACCCTCTTCTTCATTTCTTTTTCTTCTGATAACCTTTTTTGTAATAACTCTTCCTCGATTTTCTCGATTCGCTTAGATTTCTTCTTTGCTTTAGCTTCCTCGCGAATTGTCATTTGAAACGGTTCAGGTATAGTAATTGACGGCGACCAGTTCTTTTCTTTTCGCTTAGGTCTCGTATAAGGAATATACTCATCAACAGAAAAGTTTTCCCACATGTTTGCAATAACGTCGTAGGATGAGGACCTTCCACGAAATGATTTCTCCTCATCAGGCACTATATTCACATGACTTTCAGGAACTTTAACTTTAAGCTGTTCATCAAGCTCATCCTCACTGGAAACTGAAGAATTCTCGTTTACTGAAACAGAAATTCGTAAAAAAATAGGACTTTTTATAAGCAACCAGTTTATACGCAACTGCACTAGAATCTGAAGGTTTTTAAGCAATTTAAAACGCGCAAAACATTACATCATAAGAAATCAAAATACGACTTCAACGACCAGCGTCGAAACAAATTTGGTGCATGTTGTCAAATTTCTCTCATGCTAAAGTACCAAAAATGTCATAATGTGTGCTAAATAAATGGCCCTGTTATATCTTTTTCTCATAATAAAGCACTAGTTTGCCTAATTATCTGTTACATGAATGTTTTTGGTATTATAGGAAATGAATAGATGAGGTCTTAAGATTCGAAATATTACGTAACAAGGGAAATAATTGGGTTTCTAGATTTCGGGGTGAGGGGGTGGTGAAAATTGGCGAATTTGTGTGTTACGTATTTATGACCCCTTTGAACAAAAGTACAAATCAACATTCGCTAAGCAGCAGTTAACGAATAACTGTTCTGTCAATATTGGCACTTGTTTGCAACTCAAGTACCTGGATGAGAGTCAAGAGCATATATTCCTTTGCTGAAAAAAAATTAAACACAGTGGTTTGAGTTCGACCTATTCCCAAATGCTTTTTACACATTACTGTAGAAATAGAAAAGTCTGTGAAAAATCCACTGAAACTCCCCATCCCTACTCGAAGTTGCATACCGCGAAGCCACTTCCATTCTCCTATTTATCTTTCAACTTCCCAGGTTAGGTATCCCCACAAAGTTTTAAGACAAATTTACCGCACCGTGAATTTAATATTCTTACTATTATTATTATTATTAAAGCATTATTAATTATTCATGAACATGTTGTCTAGACGTCTATCTGGTTCTAAAGCGTGTATTATTTCTTGCACATTGACCTTTTGAGTAGTCCGTTTTTTTACACGCCATTCTTCAGAGTGTGCAGGGATTGAGCTAATTAAATCGTTTTGTAGCCCCTTTAATAAGTGAACCTTAGCAACGTATATCTTTTGAATCCATTGCTATAATGACATACATATCCGTCATACTATACACTGGATGTTGGAATATGTTATAATATGTCAAACAAAAAACGTTTTTAGTTTTTTGCTTTTCTTCATCTTCGCAGAGCAAGATGGGTAAGGGGAACAACATTGTACTATTATTAAGAATTTGGAGATTACCACAAGCACAGGAGATGTTCGAAAAAGACGTCATTCTTCTGTGCCGGAAAATGAACACGAACCAGTTAGAAAAAGATTCACCATCTGTTTAAGTAAAAGAAGTTACGAGTGGGATCTTTCAGGCGATATGTCGGAATATTTAAAGAAAGTCTTCCTGGAATACATTCAAGAAAAGAATATATGAGAAAACATTTTATATTATAACTCAGTACCAAACATAGCTCTAGGGAGAAAAAATACTGAAAAAAGTTCACGAGATAGTAGTGCATATCATGGGACCTATTTCTCGCTTGTGGTATGCCATGAAAAACTTCACCAAGGAGAGCATCAGTGACCATATCAATTACGAATTTAAGAAGGCGATAGAAAATGTGGTTAACTCAACTGTACAAGCCAGTATTTCAATTACATACCAACGTCGGTTAAGTACTCTGCAACCGCTCATAAAGACGCCAAAACCAAGCAGTTTCTTAAGGATAAAGCTGTTTTCTTTAAAGGAGAGGCAAACTGCGCACGGCACGTCTGCGAAATAAAAGTTCATGATGACAGTGTTGATTTTGAAGACCAGACCGACTGGCTTGGTCTGCTCCATAATAAATGAATCAACATGTTACAGCCATCACAACAAAAAAGTCCTGAAACAAAGACTAAGACTATTTCGATATTGAAAATAGAGTTATAAAAGTAATGTTTTACACACAAAAAAGGTATTATCACATAAAACTTTGCAGAACGACAACACACTAGACTCAACATATAAAGCAGTCTGTTAAAAATATCAGTTTTGTTCAGAGCTTTATAAGTGCTGAATTATTTATAATTTAGTATTTTACACACTTGCTAAGTGGGTGGCTAAATTAAATAACAATGAGGTATATTTTCTCGTTAATGCGATGATCACGGGTCAATACCTACAGAATAATTAAACAAGAAAAAGTTGAACATCAAAATAAAAATCTTAAACAACATGTGACGAACATATTTTTATTATTTTATATTACTGAACTTAATGAACAAATTTGTGAGTAAAAAAATAAAGAAAATAAAGATTCATAAATAATGTTGAAGATTTATTATTAAATTTGGCGCTATCTCATCTTAAAAACTCAACTCAAAACATGAAAAAAATATTGTTGTCAGGCATGACAGATATTCCTTAATTGCAAAGAAGTTTTTCATTCAGTGTAGGAGTGCATGTTGTTTTATACACATGATGACTTCTTATGGCGCACTTGAACTCTGTTTTATTCTGATTTTCCTTTAATCATTTACAAGTACGTCCTTTATTTTTCCAGTTAGGATCTTCATCAAATTTGTCCTTTTTTGACTCAAAAATTATATAATTGATCAAATAAGCAATCCAAAAATGAAGTTATAGCTCAAGAATTAATCAGTCACATGCGGGTAAAACAGACAAAAATCATTTGTCAACAACTACTATAGGGTCATTCCATGCCAACTTAACCAATGCTTTTATGTCGACCCTCACAGATTTTCTTGAAAATTTTACCACAAGTTTATATCAATAAGATATGGAAATTCTGAAATTTTTAACTTCCTACCTCGAGTGGTTCCCAGGATATGACCTTTAGAAATTTTCCCCATTCTGGCCATTTCTTAATATTAACAAAATCCTCTGTTTTCAGCATGCCATAATTTCATGTATGGACACCCAATGTCTTTGAAAGTCTGTAATATCATAGTATTCCATCCATATTTTTTAAAGAAACCAAAACTGATATTAGAAAATTTTTAGAATTCCGCCATTATGGATCAGAAAATGCTTGAAAATGCTTTTAGATGTTTTTTTTAGTATTTTGATGCTCCAGTAACTCAAATATCAAGATGAGATAAGGTCCACACTTGTTTTTTCTTTTAGAACAAACACTTTTCCATCATTTAATCTAAATTGAATCATTTTATTTTGATGGGGTTTCAAAATATGACCTTCCGAAGTACCACCCACACAGAATTTCCTAAATTTTCACAAAATTCCAGGTGAAAAAAAGCAGCGCGGGAAAAATTTTCTGGCTTTGAAAATTTCGGCAGATAATCTTCAAAGTATCCATCAGCACTTAAAAGAAAAGAAATCTTGGGATTCTGAGTGCTTGTATACATAACCTTACATTTAAATATGGTTGATTTTCGAAAAAAATGCATGCAAGTAATTTTTTGAGGATTTTGATGCCTCGTTTACCCAAATATCAAAGTGTGAAAAGGTCTATACTATTTTTTTCTTTTAAAACTAATAATTTTCCATCATTTAATTTAAACTTAATCATTTTATTTTTATGGGGTTTTAAAATATGACCTTCCAAAGTATTGCCTGGACAGAATTTCCAAAATTTTCACAAAATTTGGGAGGAAAAAAAGTACTGCAAGAAATAATTTTCAGTTTGGAAAATTTAATAAGATAATCTTCACAATATTATTATGGACTGGAAAGAAAAAAATCTTGGGACTTTGTATATTTTTATACATATCTGTGTTTTCAAATGTAGTGAATTCTTTTTTTAAAAAAAAATGATTGTGTGCAATAATTTTTTTGTGATTTTTATGCCTCTGCAACCGAAATTGTTATGATGAATAATGTTCATGTTTAATTTTTATCTTTAAACCTATGGTTTACTAGCACTAAATTAAACCACAGCCATTATATATCAATGATGTTTCAAATTATGACCATCCAAAGTAGCAACCACATAAAATCTCTAAAACATGTACATCTGGGTAATAAAATTAAAAATAGCACAACTTTTTAGATTTTGATGGCTATTATTTCAATGAAAATGTTGATAAGCTCTCCACTTACTGAATTTTTGTTAAGTAAACCAAATAGTTTGTTCATTGTAATCATAAAATTTTAAGCATCTTATAATTGATGAGATTTCAAATTATGACCTTTTTAAAATATAGATTAAACAATGAAAGTTTCCTTTGGTAAATCTCTATAAATATTATGATAAAGTTCTAATTGAGTAACTACTTGGCACAATACCTGTCTGAGGATTAAATTGTTCCACTTTCTCTTTCTAATGGACCCTACTGGGAATATAAACTATTTTTGGAAAATTGAAAATCTATTGAAAATCCCCTTAAAATCCCCTCATGAAGTCTATAAATATCATAAAATCCATATATATCATGAGATAGTTCTTATTAAGTAACTAGTTGACACAATACCTGTCTGAGGATTAAATTATTCCATCTTGTGATTCCAATGGACCATCCTGGGAAGACAGGTATTGTGCCAAGTAGTTACTCAATTAGAACTTTATCATAATATTTATTGCGAAAAAATTGAGCTTGGCGAGCGAAGCGAAATTGTGGAGCACGTTTCCTACACGCGAGGTATACCAAGAGAATTATTGAGATTCTCAAAATTTCGATAGAAAAAAAATCATCAGCGTAAAGAAATAGGACTGATATTTTTGCACATAAAGCTAGGGTATTTTTTTTTCTAATAAAACAAATAAGTTTTGACCGAGGGGTTAAAGTATAAGTCTAGTGAAAAATGCAATAAGTACGGCTCGTACCCCCCACCCCCGGATTCTGACCCCCCCCCCCCGTCTTTTGGTCCGGATTATACGTCCGCCGAACTTGAACACACAAAGAGGAATATGCCGTGAACAAGAAACGGTAGTCGGCATTTTAGACACGTATATTTTACAGACCTAAAATATGCCTTATTTCTTTGTATTATAGCTAATTATTGTATAAATAATTACTTAATTATTTTGCAGTTTTGTTTCTAATACTATTATAGTTGTATTTTAATGAAATAGTATTAAAACAGTTTTCTTCTTTGAAAAAATTTATTGCTAGTCCTGTTTCCAATTGACTTTACTTGTGTATTTTAAGCTTTTTTGTTGCTGTGCTTTTTCTGGAGATTTGAGTTGGATTGGAAAGCTCCTGTGTAAGGTACCATTTGCTAAAGAAATATTGAATTAATTTGTACAATTATAAGGCGCCGAGCTGTGTTTTATTTTATTGTTTCTAAGAAGATGCAAGAATACAATATTATCAATTTTAATTCGTTTTATCCAAATCAAGGTAAGGCTTAATCACACGAAAGGTAGCTAGCTAGAGCTCAGTTTTGTATAAAAGAATTGAAAGTAATTTGTAGAATACATATGGAGAAGCTGTATTACTACCTAACTGATAGCCAGATATAGGAAAACCTGTAGCTAGGGCGCAGACAAAACAAATAGCTCTGGGTGCTAGAGTGACCCAACCAACCGTTTTTTATCACAGTTTTTTATTTATTATATAAGTAACCTGTTACAGTAATTAAAAAGAATATCCACTTTTGCTATCAGACCAACAGCAATGTAATTGTCAATAGGAATTAGTTGTCCGTACACCCTCCCTGAGAACAAGGTTTAAAACGACATTAAAACTGTCATTAAACAGAACTCCAAGGATGCCCAAGCCGCACACGTCCTCTAAACGGCGTGGGCATCTTCGAAACTGCTTGTAATTTTAGAACAAGGGTGCTGATAAGCTGCATACGCCGTGTAACGTGCAGGCGTTTTTGGGCAAGTTTAGCGTTTAAAAAAAAAATTGAAGTATTCACCCGAAAAAACCCACATAGACCATAAAATAAAGTATGTGGTAGCAAAGTTCTTAAAAGAACTGTTTTTGATGGTTTTTGATAAAATTTACTTTATAAATAACTTTTAAACTTTATTAACTCCTTTCTCTTAAAGCATATTTTTCCAACTATCGTCCACAAGGTATGTTACAAGGAATTGAATTTTGGAAATGCTCCAGGCAAGTTCAGGAAAGTGCTGGCGGTTTTGGAAGACAACCACTAATTTAATTGGAAAAGTTGCCCGAACTCGCCCTTATATATGTGGCCGTTTGCAGCTTATTGACACCCTCTTTTTTTAGAATATTCTCAGGAATAATAGACCAAGAGAAATTACATCACAGTTTCTTGTCCACCGCCCACATGTGTTTGAGAACAACCCACATAAAAAAGTTTATTATTTTTTAAATTATTTGTGTAAAAATTACCATTTCATTCACGATAAACCATTTGTCAGTCATTTTATTCATCCAACAAAGAATCCTATCCAAGGTGCTTTTCTATTAGTGCCGAATTTAATAATTGACATGATTCAGCATAGTTTTTAAAAGGGTCTGATTGCAAAATATGATTGCCAAAGTTCAGCACTTGTAATATTTGTGTATTTGTGTACTCAGCTTTTAAAACACAGACAAGAGACATTATAATTTCCTCTGGGTGATTACATTAATGTTGGTTGAAAAAAACCTCAATGATGAGAAGCATATGTTTTTGAATGGGACAATAAACTTATTTAATTTCCCTTGGCCTTGCATCAATCAAATCCTGAAAAAATAAACACTTTTAAAATGATTTTGTTAGAATTGGAAACTGAACTTTGCATATAAAATTAGTAAAGTTGCCAAATTGTTTAGTGTTTTCTTTTATACTTTTCCGAATTAGCCTTAATTATTTATGAGATGAAAAACAGTGCTTTCAATTCCATTGACTTAGCCATCCCTTAAAGGCACTGGAAGCTTCACTATATGAAAATGTTTTCTTTTTCTTTTAGATTGTGTACAATGGGAGTGAGTGATATAATCTTCCAATGTGGGTGGTGAAAAGAAGGCAAAACCGTTATTGTTTTTCTGCCCAAATTTGAAGCTATTTAATAAATCTTGATAAAGTTAAAAAACTGTTTTGATTTGTTTGTTTTTGTTTTATTGTCTCCCGTGAGTTTTCGAAATTCGTTCCAGCAGATTCTGTGGCTTCTAGTGCCGGTACTTTTACGTGAAAAAAATACTGTTTTGTTGTAAGGTCATTTACGAAATCGTTAACGTTAGGACCAACTTCTGCGGGTTGTACAACTCGATGTATTACATATCTTTCGGAATACTGCTAAAAGTGTAGTTTTGTATTGCGCTCTTTACTTTTATCATTCTGTGAGAAAAGGCGGTACAAAATTTTAACACGCGTTATTCGTTTTTGTTAGTTTCGCGTAATCTAATTTTCTCGCACATTTTGAAAAGAATATCCCACGCACATCAAATACTCGCGCAGTCTATTCGCAAAAAAAAACTGTTTTTGCGCAACGAATTGTTCTGCAGAGCGTTCATTTTCCTACCTCGTCCCCAGGGTTCTTCTATATGATATTCAATTTTGATGTATTTCGGAAGATGTTAGCGCCAAAGAAACAAGAAGCGCTAGGGACAAAGTATTGGATAGTTTAATTTTGCTTGCAACTTGCGAAATGTTTCGCAACCTTTTTTTTAATTTCTAGTAGAGATTTACCAAAGGAAACTTTCATTGTTTAATCTATATTTTAAAAAGGTCATAATTTGAAATCTCATCAATTATAAGATGCTTAAAATGTTATGATTACAATGAACAAACTATTTGGTTTACTTAACAAAAATTCAGTAAGTGGAGAGCTTATCAACATTTTTCATTGAAATAATAGCCATCAAAATCTAAAATGTTGTGCTATTTTTAATTTTATTACCCAGATGTACATGTTTTAGAGATTTTATGTGGTTGCTACTTTGGATGGTCATAATTTGAAACATCATTGATATACAATGGCTGTGGTTTAATTTAGTGATAGTAAACCATAGGTTTAAAGATAAAAATTAAACATGAACATTATTCATCATAACAATTTCGGTTGCAGAGGCATAAAAATGACAAAAAAATTATTGCACACAATCATTTTTTCATTCACTACATTTAAAAACACAGATATGTATAAAAATATACAAAGTCCCAAGATTTTTTTCTTTCCAGTCCATAATAATATTGTGAAGATTATCTTATTAAATTTTCCAAACTGAAAATTATTTCTTGCAGTACTTTTTTTCCTCCCAAATTTTGTGAAAATTTTGGAAATTCTGTCCAGGCAATACTTTGGAAGGTCATATTTTGAAACCCCATCAAAATAAAATGATTCAATTTAGATTAAATGATGGAAAAGTGCTTGTTCTAAAAGAAAAAACAAGTATGGACCTTATCTCACCTTGATATTTGAGTTACTGGAGCATCAAAATACTAAAAAAAACATCTAAAAGCATTTTCAAGCATTTTCTGATCCATAATGGCGGAATTCTAAAAATTTTCTAATATCAGTTTTGGTTTCTTTAAAAAATATGGATGGAATACTATGATATTACAGACTTTCAGAGATATTGGGTGTCCATACATGAAATTATGGCATGCTGAAAACAGAGGATTTTGTTAATATTAAGAAATGGCCAGAATGGGGAAAATTTCTAAAGGTCAAATCCTGGGAACCACTCGAGGTAGGAAGTTAAAAATTTCAGAATTTCCATATCTTATTGATATAAACTTGTGGTAAAAGTTTCAAGAAAATCTGTGAGGGTCGACATGGAAAGTCCCTTGATTTTCGTTCATTTGGCATGGAATGACCCTATAATGGGTCTATTCAAAAATGCATACGTACTATAAATCGTCAATCTTATACTCCATTTTATGCTTTGCTTTTGACTTACCCCTTTCCCGAACGTACAGATCACCTCTCCCCAAAAATCAACTTAATGAATATTAATTATAACACATTACTTGAATAAAGTTGAAATAACCACGCATTTTTTGCAGAAAAGATACATAAAAAAACTGCAATAATATTTTAAAGCGTAGATATGTAAACCCTTGAACGCAGATAGTCACTTAAAAAAAAAAAAATCTCCAAACATCATATAAAAGCTGCAAACGCAAATACGCACTTCTACTAAACACAAAGAATGAGAATGTCCAAGTGGTCTCGGTGAGTAAGTGCGTTACACCTTGTTGCAGTTTCTATTTTATTAAATTTTTTTGTGTACATTTTCTGAAGTTTAGCCGAACGTTAATACACCTTTACGATAATTCGGGAAAACTAACACTCCATCGCAGCCTATTTTGCGATCGGAGGAGGTAAACATCACACATAAGAGTTTATTAGGAGAAAACACGTTTTTTCGTGATAACTTTTCTTGCCGCGTTTTGTTTTTAATGAAAAGTACACATAAGTTGTATCTTATTATTATTAACGTTTCCTGAAAATTTGAAAGAAATTGATACGACGGAAGTTAAAAAACTGGAGAAAACACGCTTTCGTCTTTAACAAACTCTCATAAAAACACGATTTTTACCTCCTTTTTTCCGATATTGTAAAACGATGGAGAGCCGTAGGAACGCATGTACAATTGAATTATCGTAAAGGTGTATTGCGTGTTTGGAAAAATGCGAGTGCTCCCTCTTTCCCAAATCCAAACTTACACATTCTTTTTGCAGAGCTGAAATTCAGGTGACTACTTTAAAGGACTTTACAGAACTTCACTTAAAGAAAAACAATTAAAATACTGCAGCTACTTACATTACATAGACATATAGCTAGAAGCTACCTCCAGGGTGTAGGCTTTTTCTAGCAGTGTTCAAATGATGAGTCCAGCATGGAAATTGATCTATAGCTGGCTATCAACATTATCAACAAGTGTTTTTCACAGCTATGTAATGCAAGAATGTATAAAGTTCTCATCATTAAAAGATTCTTCATCGCATCAGTGTCAGTTACACCAGTGATACTCACTCACACCTTTCTATGGTCGCCGCCATAACAGTTTGATGTCACAAACCTGGCTTTTAGGTACAGCTTCACAATTAACTTTTCTTAGGTTCTATTCGTTTATTTTGAAGTTTGTTCTACTTCGAAGCTGTACTACTTAAGTAGTTTGTTTACACGAAATCAAGTAGCACAGCACGAAACGCAAGATTTCGCTCAGCAAAAAATCTTTTTTATTCACGCCTGAGAGCCGCCCCTTATGGGGAAGCAATTAACACACGCTTGGGTAAATAAAGTTCTTGGAACATTTTCATTTCGTCGTCGTTACCTTATATGAGACTCGTACGAGTGCCATATTAAAAATAGTGTGAAATCCTCCCTCAATGCTAAGAAGATTGAAATTGCTATTGTTCCTGTTGGCTGTACAGTATATATACAGGCAACAGACGTGAGCTGGAACAAGCCGATCAAGGTTTATGCAGCGGAAAAGTACGAGCAGTGGTTGGCTGACGAAGGAATCCACCTGCTTACTCCTGCAGGGAATCCGAAGCCGCCTCCCCGTTGCACGATTGTAAACTGGATCCTCGAGGCATGGTAAAAAATCAGTCCAAAAACAATAAAAAAATCTTTCATGCGCGTTATTACTGTAGGGTGAGAAGATGAATTAATCCATTGGTTTAAAGAAAATCAACCTTGCAAGGCAGAAAGGGAAATTTTAAAAAGTCACCAATCAATTTTGACTGAAACAGACATCAATCCGTTTAAAATTGATGAAAGTGATGTTGTAAATGCTGCTCCTGAATGAGTAGCGGAGACAACGACGATGAAAATGAAGATGAAAATGTTAAAATTTCATAAAAAATACATTATTATTATTGATATTGTATTTTATCTTTTTTGTTTGTATTTCTATTTTTTATTCATAGAAAATGAGAATGAAGTTTAAAAAATACGCTTTTTAAAAAAAAATTAATAAAAACCACAGAGCTTTCTGAATTTGACACAAAGCTATTTCAAGTTTGCCAAAAGTGAAACTATAAACAGTTTTACGTTCAACTTGCTAGCACAGCAGTACAAAGCAACTCTTGTATCTTACTCTAAGATCAATAGATGTACCTGAAAGTGTAGTCATTGAGTTGATGCTATGATTTTTGTCAAGCCAAAGCCTGCTTTTCTGCCAAACTGCTTTTCTTCTGCAATCAAAAGCATCACAGAGAAAAAAAGTTATTCAGTAATGTTTCTTCTTAGCAACATTGCTCAATCTTCATTCTGCAATCATATATTCTAAACTTCCATTTACTTCTGCAAGTTAGTACAAAACGATTCCTCAGCCTTTTTTCAGTAGACATGTTGAATTGGAAGGAAACTTCGGAATTGCAGCTTGCCAAAGTTAGTCGAACCTATCAACGGATCGGCTACCGTAAAGCAATAACAATCGAAAGAGTAAATTATTTCCACACACCCATCCCCTAATATCAATATTTCTGTTACCGTAAATTTCGACGACTTCGGCGAGATTTGACTTGACGCACAAATACTTTTGTTTTAAGAGAGTTCAAAAATCTACAAGTTGGCAAGATTCTCCTTGACATCACAATTTTTTTGTTTTAAGAGGGTCCAATAGTCCACACTTCGACTGATTTTAGGGTAGAAAACAAAGGAATCGAGAGTAACAAAATCAGCGAAATACGGCAATATGCATTATGACTACTGCGAAAACCATAGTATTTCAGCAAAACACATTGAAGGTGAGTCAAGCCTCAGCGGACACTCTTGAGTGGATATAAAATTATTAACTCGGATCCTGGGCGCAAAGACACCTTATCAAACGCTTATAATAAAATTATGCGTTGCCTTTAGACCAATTACTAATTTTAGATACACAGGATTGACGCAACAGCAAATTCTACTTAGGCAAGTGCTGAAGTGGCCGCCGTTAAAATCAGCCCCTGTCATATCAACATTTAAAAATATTGGGACTTTACCTTTTCAACATCTATTAAGAAAAGATATAATTTATGTAAGATGGTCTCAAAGATGCCCATTTCAGCGTTTCAATAAGGAAGAGGTCTCGAAAGTCTCTGCCATTTGTGTGGCAAGGAAATCTGTACGAGTTCCTGAGTATGTGTTTGGGTCTAAGTCCAGCACCGTTGAATTTTACAAATTAAGAAAATTATAAGTAGGATAAACATAAGGGTCACTGTTTATTTGGATGAAATGGTATTGATGTCGCAGAAAGTAGAATTTCTGAACATGGCACGAGACACTTTCATCTTCCTGTAGCAACACCTAACCTTCGTTATGAACCAGACGAAGTCCCAGATGCAACCGGGGGAACGTAGAGTTTCTCAAATTGTTGTTACATCAAAACAAGGTGGACAACTTGGTTTAAAAATGTCAAACGTTTTTAAATCATCCAAACATAACACTTTCAGAATTGACAAATCTAATAGGGAAATTGTCATTTGCCGCTCAAGCAGTACCTGTAAGACTACAACATCGTTACAGCAGATACGTAAAATCAAGTTAGGCAAAACACACAATTCTGTAATAACTCTGAACAGGGAATCATTACAGGAAATAATCTGGTGCTAGGACAATCTTGCCTTAATTAATGGGACGCATTTGAATGAGCAAACGCCAGATATTTACCTTCGCAAACAATAGACAGGTGAAGTCAACTCATTTTTAGATAAACAATATGGTTGCTTTGACATATTTGCTAAAAATGGTGGGCATATACAATCAGGAAATAGTAAGGTTGGTCAAAGAAATTGGGCAGTTTCTTCCGCTACTGTACATTGACAGATCACAATCACTGCAGAATACATCCCCTAGTTATCTCAATGTAATAGCGGACTTGAGTCAAGGCACCATTCAGACTCAAGCGTGTCGGCAAACCGATCTGACAGGTCGGTAAGGTCGGCACAAGCAAGCCTATTCATAGCCAGCCTGACCATTCTAGCTAATTCACCGACTCCTGACTTAGTTAAAAGAACTATGTAGACATGAATCTCTATTGCCTGGCCCCTTCGTCGTTGGTAACCAGGTCTTACACAAGAAATCCAGCCATGCGGTTCTTAACTAATGCGGAGGTGATTGCCGACGGAGCACGGATGGAGCAAGTCTGCAAAACTGCACTTACAGGCGGAACAGACAGTTTCTTCATTTGACAAAATAATTGGAGACCATAGCATGTCTTAATAAGACAAAACCTGTTTAGTCTAACCCCACCCAATTTAGGGTTCCATCATTAATTGCCAAAATTTCCAAAGGGCTATATTTTAAATGATCCAACCCTGCAGTTAGTATGTCGGATGGGAATTAATTTTTGCGAATCTTCCAATAATTCTTGTGGGAACTAATTTTTGCGAAATTGACAGAAATACACGCAAATTAGTTCCTGCAAAATTACTTTCCTTAAAGAAATCCTGAGGTTACAAGTTGGACTCCCTCAAAAGATTGGTATAAAAATTCTAAATATTATATTCACTTTATGTGACTTCAGATATATTTATTTTTCTTTTCGCTCAACCGCAATTTTAGGTTCAAAATTTTCATACTAGTTTCAGTCTTTTTTACGTGATCCTATTACGTATTTTGTAAGCAATGCTTTAATTATTTCTACTGTTATAGCCAGTACAGAAGCCTTCTTGCAGCAAGGTAAAACAAAATTTTTTTACAATCTTTTTTCCTGATCATAGTTAAAGCCTTTGAAAGCTCTTATCATGGAAGTGCAGAGCAGTTATGAACCGAAAGGTCTGGGGAGAAGGTTAGCATAGTCTAAATTTGAAATTGCGAAAGAACCACAGCGTTGATGTTTGCGCTACATATTGGAAGAATATCATAAGAAAAGCAACTTTAATTAGACAGTAATTTCTGTCTCGTGGAATGCATTGATGCAATCCTTTTCTTTTTTAATTCATATAATCATCCGAACAATTGTTAGATTTTTCTTTTTATGTATAACTGGGAACAAGGTTGGTAATACTCATTTGTGCATCATACCCACCCAAGTCGACATGTTATAGATCGATAAATTTTATAACCTGTTTCTTAAAATAAAATCTTTCTAACATGAAATAAAAAAAATCACGCACACACCTGCTGAATACAAATAACGAAAGAAAAACGATATCTGGGGTTGCATGAACTTTTAACAAATAGTGAATATGTCATTGGGAATTTCTCATGAAAATCTTTCAGGTAAGTCTAACTTGTAAAAGTACCTTGGGATTCATTTGGTATTAAATAAAACAAACTAAAAATAAAACACCTACTATTATATCCAACAGTGTAATCGTTTAGTGTGGGGTTATTTCCTCTTTGAGTTTGAAAATCATATTCATCTTTGAAGCGATTGGAGCTATTTCCCACCTTTAAGTAGGACTGATTGTATAGTCGTTCTAATGTTTTTAAAGTCTTTTTATTTTCTGCTTTAAGCGACTGAAGATGTTGGAGAAACTGATCGTCGTCATTGATTAAATCTTTCAGTGTCTCTGAATTTCGAGAGTCAAAGAGTAGAAAGTTCTCACCAGACTTGTTTTTTACACTTGTGGTAGAAAAAAGTCTGTTTCTCTTTTCTTTGACATGTTGAAATGTAACTGAACGACAGGCTTCATAGGTCTGAATTACTCTCTCTGATTTGATTTTATTATAATTTCTACAAGTTTGGCTCGATTTCTCGTCAATATTTTTATCTGGTAGACTTGCAGCATGGTCATTAAAACCTAATGAATTTCTTTCCACTACTGTTGTTGGTAATTTTGTTTTAGGGTGCCTTGGTGCAATTAGGCAGGAGTTTATAAAACTTGCAGAGAAATGTGCTGACATTATGTATGGTCATCTAAAAAATAGTTGTATATACATATGCAAAAACATTAAATATATATAATATACTTTACAATGCTAACCCAAAATATCTGGATAAACATTCAAAAAATGCAAAGAGAAAAAGTGACAATGTTGATAGTGACACCAGTTTGGCAAAGCCAAACATGGTATGCAAGTCTACTGAAATTGTATCATTAGCAAACTGTATTCTGCTACCAAAGATCACAAATCTACTGAAAGATCCATGAAGGTTAGCAGCATTGGTGGTTTTAGGATAGAACTGGAGGAGAGTGGCCTATCAGAGGCACCTTTACACCTTGTCACAAATAGGAGGTGAGAAAAGTACGATTTCTCGTGAGTGAGTGAGAACCAGCTTGATCCCATTTGATGAATATAAATGTTATGAATTACCTAGCAATGTTTTTTTAAACAAATGGACAATATATATAACACAATAAATGATCATGTTCTGCCCAATCTTAGGACACTGCCCATAATAAATGGCCGGTTTTAAGACTGGCCAGCCAATTTAAGACTGGGCAGGTCGTCAAAAGATTAGATAGATTAGATAGATAGGTTAATAAAACGATAATGAAGTATTTAAGGTAAAATTTATATTTCTATCATATAAATAAATAAAAGTTTTAATAATATGACATACAACACTTTTTTGTAAGCAGAGCAGCAGTTTGGCTCAGTGCAGCTTAGGTTTTTCTGTTTTAAGGGCTCAATTGTAGCTTATCGGTTGCGCATTGATCATCCACTGAGGGAAGTCCATCTTTTAGAACAAGGAAAGTTTCTAAACTAAAACTAATATTCTTGTTTTCCCTGTTGTTGCTTATAAAATAGCATACATAACACAAAATATACAGTGTAGCTAATACTACAAAATTAAAATTGTTGAACATGTACAATAACAGTTAGTATCTTTGAAGGTTGTCTTGAACAACAGTGTCATTTTATTTTTGTCACCATTAACACTTTGGTCTGAGCCTGCTTAAAGATAATGTCTGTCATATTGTGCACGTTGGATAATGCGCTTTCTTTGAAGATATATTCCAAACAACCCTTTAATAAAATTTTAACCAATAAACCAATATATAAAGTAGCTACTGTTTTATTTATAAAAATAAACTTTACAGGTCTGGAACTTTAGAACATGTGTAATGTACACTTAAAGGGAAAGGGACAGTGAAGTTAAAACTAAGCATTCAAAGTATTCAGGCCCTACTTGATTTAAAACTGGCTAAAAATAAGCAAGCATAATCTGCGAAAAAAACCAAAAATCGCAAATGTTTCTACACAAGAAAGTACAACAAAAATCTAAGATACTCACTTTTAATCATCAAATTATTGTCTATTTATATCTCGGGTAAAAACAGCCTTTTGCTTTGCTATTTACTTGTTGTTTTATTGCACACAATGTTTTTTTACTTCTTAAAGGGACTGTCCGGTGAAAAATTATTTTAAAATATTATTTGTAATTTAAAATTATGACATAGAAAATACCTTTCTTTTTTGATATTATTCACTTAATCACATATATAAACAAACCTTTTTATCGTAGATGTTGTTAAAGCATGGCTTCGTCTTGTTGCTGCAAATGCGCGCAAAACGGCCTGGGTTAAAAATTTAATATGCGTAATTATGCATGTGACGTAGAACAGTGGTGAAAAACAGACTATGTAGCGAAAGTGTGTAGCGTTTTCAGTACAAATATGAACCCCCCTAGAAGTTAACTGTTTAAAAACTTATTTAAAAAAACTTTTTTTTCTTGGATAGCGGAGATAGAAGACGAATAGTTATTATATACACTACTTGTACATATTTACAAAAGTCATACACATTTTTTTCGTATAAGAATCTGTTTTTTAAGAAACGTAGTAATAGATTTTTTTGTGCAAATTTAAGAAACGTTAGAAGAAGTATTCATCGGATTGCTTAAAAATTAAAAACGTGTATTAGAAATTTTATATTTACAATTTTATACGTTTATATTTGGTCGATTTTTCAATAATTTCTTCGCGAGGTGGCCTGTCATCGGGAGTAATCTTTAACGACAGTTGGCGTTTCATCCGATTTCTTTCTGAAACTTTTTTTTTACATTCGGCGCGTTTCATTATTTTTTGCAGGATATAGTGTAAGTAGCCATAATCCTTATCAACTTTCACAATTTTGGATACAAATCTTTTGTTCGGTTTGGAATACGCGACTTTGAAAAGTGGTTTCCGAATTCCTTCTTCGTTAACTGAGTGTTTCTAAAGATTATCAGAGCACACAAAATATTGCATATTTAATATCAAAAACATAAAATTTGCAATGTTTTATATACCTGTTCTCTGTTGATGTTGTGGTTGTGATCTAAAATAGCGAGTTGGGTACCAGCGAGCATCTTTTCCATTTTAAAAAAGGTTGACTTTGGCAAGTACCTAATTTTCAGTGAATGAAAAACTTCCAAGAGGGTAGTGTTGATTTGCTCCGTAAGCTTTTCAAGATCTTTTACAAGGCAAGGCTGTGTCACAATTTTAACCAATTTGTTGTGAGCTTCAGAACCCATCACAAGCCACTTTTTTCTTTCTGTCTCTTCCTCATTTAATCTTGGATGGTCGCAAGCTTTGTATGTCTTGTTGTGGGTAAAGGTATGTCTGTTGACAGAGTGGTGAATTATCGACGTAAATCTTTCAACTAACTCTAATTAAATGAGGAATCAGTACAATTTGAATCTGAAAACATATACATTCTTAAAAATTACAAAATAATTTGCCACTTCGGTTAAGCATGAAAATGAAATAAAGTCGAAAGCCATACCGTTATCTGTGTCCGTTTCATTTTCAGTTTGACAAGAAGCATGTACAACAGCTACTTGGGTTTGCGTTTGCGCATCTGCTACAGAACACAACGTTTGTGTACATGTACTTCGTACTGACGTATCTTTATATTGGGTTGCACTCGTTTGTGTTTTTGGTATGGCCTGTATTCCAATTGATAATTTGGATTCAACTTCAAATTCAACTTCATTATCGATTAAACATAATTGCTCAGAATCTTCAACCAAGGCTGACTTCACCAACTAATAACGATCGAACGAAGTAATAAAAAGGAATGGGAACGAAGATGATATACTCGAGAAATGTTAAGAACATTCAAGGCTTTGTCAATACCAATAGCAAAATACGAGGAAATTAATTTTCAAGATTAACATTCTGATAAAAAAAAACGGATTTGCTTACGTCTTTAGATTGACTTCGTTTGGCTCGCGATGTGGAGGATGTACGTTCCTTAGGGGCAGTCTTATGACAACAAATTGTCGGCACAGAATTTTGAATCAACCGGCGTTTGCAAGGACGATCTTTATAAAATAATTCATTCTGAAGTTTCCAGCTTGGGTCAAAGCAGGTTTCTTCAAAATGGTCAGAGCATAGAAATACTTTAGCTGGCAGCTTTGTTCTGTTAATTGCGGCAATCCAGGCTTTGCTAACTTCAGGATTCTTAGGCATTAGAAAGAAGCTTTTATCTTTGTTTGACTTAATGTTGTTTTTACAACCGTACGCCGAACAGTAGGCCATACTAACAGCAAGTTTTTCGACCTTTCTCCGTTCAGAGTTGTTTCACAAAAAGAAACAAAAATGTTATTTAGTTTGCTTTCTAGGGGAAATTGCGTAATGAAGCGGCCTCTTTTACATTTTGATCTTTAAATTTTATCTTCAGCGAAGCGCCTTTAGCGAATAATAACAGAACCTGTGAAATCTGATAAATTATTTATAACACATTTCCGAATATATGCTACACGGCGGTATTAACTGACTTAAAAAATAATAAACGAAAATAAAATAAGTCAATAAGATTTTTTGTTCCGGTCTATCCTTTAACGGGCTAGCGCGTTTTGTTTTGATTTTCTCACCATTGTGCTACGTCAGGGGAAACATGTGTGTTTAGCCTCTCATTCATGCTGAATTATTCAAACAAAATGGCGATCCAAAGGTGATGCTTCACGAGGGAATTGAAAAAAAGAAAACAACTTACATAAGCGTATTAATATATTATGTTTTAAAAGATGCAGATATTCTTTAGTAATAAGTACATATTAGTTGATATAATAAAACTTATTTTTTTACCGGACAGTCCCTTTAATTTTGCACATTTTTTTCTGTTCAAAAGTAAATGTCAAATGCAACATTTGTTGAAATAGAACGATGTTCTTCACAAGTTCATTCTATGCAGTCTTTTAAACGCTGTTTTCATTGTAAAATGTATCCTTTTTTAGACAGTTGTAATTCGAATCTTTGGCTACCTCTGTATGAGAAGCTCTGAAATATCAAAAGCATTTATTTGGACGCCAATTTTTGCGAATGGGCATAGAAATAACGTTATTTGCATCGTCATGAGTTATTTTCAAAACAAAAAGAAATTACAGACAGTTAACAAGTGCAGTAATAACACAACTTCCCCAAGGGCTTAATAGGTTTTATTGAATTAGGAAAGTTGGTTAAACTTTCTCATAAGAGCCAAGAGATCCAAACTTGTCAATGTTCTTATTGTTTTTTTAATTTCCAGCAAATCTTACCCATGTTTTTTTTTTCTATAAAATGTTTCTCATAAAAATCAAGTGTATACCAATTACTCAATGCGTAGAAAATATCACACTTGGTAATTTTCACAAAATCTGAGGCTGGCGGTTGTATTTTTCGAACTGTTATATTTTCAAACTCTTGAAAAATGAGGCATAAAAAGTGTTTTCGACAGACTTCTAGCGGTTTTTAAAAAGACAAGAAAAGACGTCTTTGAGTCATTCTATTCCGAGTTTGTGGCAGTTTTGTGATAAAACCTTCTATTCTACTGGTCTTACAGAGGTCAAATTAAGACGTCTTTAAGACGTTTATTTCAAAAAGATTTTACTGGTCTTACGGAGACGAAATAAACACGTCTTTAAAACGTTTATTTTGAACGAGATTTTACTTGTCTCACAGAGACCAAAAAAAGACGTTTTTGAAACGTCTTTTTTTAGTCGAAAGATGTCTGGACGAGTTAGAGGCGAGAAAATTCGTCTTTAAGACGTCTTTGTGTTCACTGGGTGGCTTAGATGATGGAGAGTCCTAGAGTGTTTAATGCTCATTTTGAGCTATGCAGATCCAATTAGGGCCTGCGCTCCACTAGACAACTCCTGGCAACATCAAACGGCCCACGCAGTGTGCCATCTCCCCAATTTTCCTCACATGGCTTGGGTTAACCCGGGGCTATGGTAACATTCACTCAGCCATGTTGAATTGCCGTCAAGAGGAATCGAACCCCGGCCTCCCAAGTACCAGAGCTATAACCACTAATCTACGGCACCACTATAATAGATTAAACAGGAGACCATGTTAGGAATCAGATAAATCATATTCAACCACATTATTAGTTAGCTAGCTAGCTGGTGACTTCATTGGATGAGAAGTTTAGCCAGCTAACTAATATGGTTGCATAGTTTACATACTATAATTTAATTTTTCAAACTCGTCTCCAGCGCCTTTTGTCTCCTTTTTTTACTGAACGGCGTTCATAAAAAAGAAAAGAGACAAAAAGCGCTGGGGACGAGTTTGGAGGTAGTATACCAAGAGAATTATTGAGATTCTCAAAATTTCGGTAGAAAAAAAAGATAGATAGATAGATAGATGTGCATATTTTACATAGCTAGCCTCACAAGTATCGAGGGATATACCCTGTCTATTATTTCCAGGAGGGGCCATGGCGTAGATGGAGAGTCCTAGAGTATTTAATGCTCATTTTGAGCTACGCAGACCCAATTAGAGCCCGCGCTCTACTAAACAACTCCCGGCAACATCCAACGGCCCACACAGTGTGCCATCCTCCCAATTTCCCTCACATGGCTTGGGTTAACCCGGGGCTATGGTAACATTCACTCGCCCATGTTGAATCGCCGTCAAGAGGAATCGAACCCCGGTCTCCCGCACAGAGTACGAGAGCTATAACCAATCTACGGCGCCATGAAAAAACATATAAAATCAGCGGAAAGAAATAGGACTAATATTTTTGCACATAAAGCTAGGGTATTTTTTTCTAATAAAACAAATAAGTTTGGACCGAGAGATTAAAGTATAAGTCCAGTAAAAAATGCAATAAGTACGGTTCGTACACCCCCCACTCCCGGATTTTGACCCCCCGTCTTTTGATCCAGATTATACGTCCGCCGAACTTGAACACACAGAGAGGAATATGCTATGAACAAGAAACGGTAGTCGGCATATTAGACACGTATATTTTACAAACCTAAAATATGCCTTATTTCTTTGTATTATAGCTAATTATTGTATAAATAATAAATTAATTATTTTGCAATTTCGCTTTTAATACTATTATAGTTGCATTTTAATGAAAAATGATAGTATTGAAACGGCTTTCTTCTTTTGAAATAGCTTATTGTTAGTCCTGTTTCTAATTGACTTTACTTGTGTATTTTAAGCTTTTTTGTTGCTGTGCATTTTCTGGAGATTTGAGTTGCATTGGAAAGCTCCTGTGTAAGCTACCCTTTTCTAAAGAAATGTTGAAGTAATTTGTACAATTATAACGCAACGAGCTGTGTTTTATTTTATTGTTTCTAAGAAGATATAAGAATACAGTATTATGTGGCGCCTTAGATTAGTGGTTATAGCTCTCGTACTCTGTGCTGGAGACCGGGGTTCGATTCCTCTTGACGGCGATTCACCATGGGCGATTGAATGTTACCATAGCCCCGGGTTAACCCAAGCCATGTGAGGGAAATTGGGGAGATGGCACACTGTGTGGGTCGTTGGATGTTGCTGGGAGTTGTCTAGTAGAGCGCGGGTCCTAATTGGGTCTGCGTAGCTCAAAATGAGCATTAAATACTCGAGGACTCTCCATTGAAGCCATGGCACCTCCTGGAAGTAATAGACAGGGTATATTCCTTGATATTTGTGAAGCTAGCCATGTAAAATATGCGCATCTATCAATTTTAATTGGTTTTATCCAAATCAAGGCTTTTAAACACACAAAAGGTAGCTGGCTAGCGCTCTGTTTGTGTAAAAGAATTACTACCTGACTGATAGCCAGACATAGGAAAACGTGACAAAAAAATAGCTCTGGGTGTTAGAGTGAGCCGACCAACCGTTTTTCATCACAGTTTTTTATTTATTATATAATTAACCTGTTACAGTAATTAAAAAATTATTCACTTTTGCTATCAAACCAACAGCAATGTAATTGTCAATGGAAATTAGTTGTCTGTACACCCTCCCTGAGAACAAGGTTCACAACGACATTAAAACTGTCATTTAAACAGAACTCCAAGGATGCCCAAGCCGCACATGTCCTCTAAAAGGCGTGGGCATCTTCGAAACTGCTTGTAATTTTAGAACAAGGGTGCTGATAAGCTGCATCAACGTAAAAAGTTTGGGTGTTTTTGGGCAAGTTTGGCGTAGAAGACAACCGCTAATTAAATTCAAAAAGTTGATCGAACTCGCCCTTATATATGTGGGCGTTTGTGGCTTATTGACACCCTTTTATTTTAGAATATTCTCAGGAATAATAGACCAAGAGAAATTACATCACAGTTTCTTGTCCACCGCCCACGTGTGTTTGAGAACAACCCATATAAAAAAGTTCATTATTTTTTAAATTATTTGTGTAAAAATTACCATTTTATTTACGATAAACCATTTTTCAGTCATTTTATTCATCCAACAAAGAATCCTATCCAAGGTGCTATTCTATAGTGATGAATTTAATAATAAAAATGATTCAGCTAGTTTTTAAAAGGGTCTGATTGCAAAATATGATTGCCAAAGTTCAGCACTTGTATTATTTTTGTATTTGTGTACTCAGCTTATAAAACACAGGCAAGAGACATAATTCCCTCGGGGTGATTACATTGATGTTGGTTGAAAAAAACCTCAATGATGAGAAGCATGTCGTTTTGAATGTGTCTAGGACAATAAACTTATTTAATTTCCCTTGGCCTTGCATCAATCAAATCCTGAAAAAATAAACACTTTCAAAATGATTTTGTTAGAATTTGAAACTGAACTTTGCATATAAAATTAGTAAAGTTGCCAAATTGTTTAATTTTTTCTATTATACTTTTCTGAATTAGCCTTGATTATTTATGAGATGAAAAACAGCGCTTTCAATTCCATTGACTTGGCCATCCCTTAAAGGCACTGGAAACTTCACTATATGAAAATGTTTTCTTTTTCTTTTAGATTGTGTACAATGGGAGTGAGTGATAAAATCTTCCAATGCGTGTGGTGAAACGAAAGCGAAACCGTTATTGTTTTTTTTGCCCAAAATTGAAGCTATTTAATAAATCTTAATAAAGTTAAAAAAACTGTTTTGATTTGTTTGTTTTTCTTTTAAGTGTTTCCCGTGAGTTTTCGAAATTCGTTCCAGCAGATTCTGTGGCTTCCAGTGCCGGTATTTTTACGTGAAAAAATACTGTTTTGTTGTAAGGTCATCTACGAAATGTTTAACGTTACGACCAACTTCTGCGGGTTGTACAACTCGATGTATTACATATCTTTCGGAATACTGCTAAAAGTGTAATTTTGTATTGCGCTCTTTACTTTTATCATTCTGTGGGAAAAGTTTACAATTTATATAGATCCACATAAAGTTGTGCTTCAATTAAAACCAAAAATAGGGACAAGAAACGCTTGTGTCAAGAAGATAATAGTGTTACTGTAGCAGTATGTCATATTATTTTACAAGACACTATTCCGATTTCAAGAAAAAACATGAAAAAGTGAAGAACACAAAGAACACAAAGAAGCCTGTAAGAACAATTATACTGTCGGTAGCGTATAATTATACTGCAACGACTAACTATCATGTTATTGGCTAATTATCAGTTCACCTTGACTGTTCGGTGCAAGCAACAATAATTTTTGTCAGGCTTCGACAACTTTTCCGCAAAGATATAAAAAAAACCAGTGACAAATATCTTTTTACCTGATAGCAGTAGCCTCACAAAGGTTCCTTTGGAAGTTATTTTATCCCCTTTTTTATCAAAAGAACAGGAGTCAGGTATCCAGCCCCTCATGATAAAAAGAAGGTGCCGATAAGCTGCAAACGCCCGCATATAAAAGCGTGAGTTTGGTGGCTTTTTGAATTAAATTATCGGTTGTCCTCTGAAACAGCACGCACTTTCCGAACTCTCCCAACTCACCTGGAGCATTTCTGAAATGCAATTCCTTTCAGGCATCTTTTGGGTTACGCAAGTTTTTTCGAGCCAATACGAATTTTTTTTCTCGGACTCGCCCTAACTTTTTACGGCGTATGCGGCTTATCAGCACTCTTGTTGATAAAATTATGCAAAGTTTAGGATGCCAAGTTGTTCACCTTAGTTATTAATAAATGTTGGTGTTATAACAATTTTCAACTGCCATATTAAAAGAATTATAGTGGATAAAAGTATATAGAGGGTATTAGTAGTGGTACTGTGACGAAAATTTTAAATATTTATTAATATTAAGTGCGTATTTATGGCAACTTTAATGTTAACTAAGCTAATAGTCAGCAAACTTAATTGTTTCTTACTCCTCCAAAAACTTTACATTCCATATATACTGTGAGGTCTGATATGTTCAGCTAAGTTTATTGAAACTTCATTCTCCTAAAAAAGTTACCCAGCTTTTCATTCTAGCCAGCTAGCACACAGGGAAGATGTCTACCCGTTTCGTTATTATTACCACACTTCCCTAATATACTTATTTGCTAATATACTTTTGCCTTTCCATTTAGTATATGTTTATAATAAACTTATTTTGTCTCAACCCAGTGCACTCAGTATATAATCACAAATTGTTTATTGTTTTAGTTTGTCTGTTCAGATTCATATTAGTATTGTAGGTTTGTCATTTCTTAAAACATGTTCAAGAAAAAAAACACGATATATCGGTTCTGGCATAATCAAATTTTTTCAGAAGGTGAAGACAACACTGAATATGCTACTGTTCTTACAAAAATGTTTTATCACACCTCACACATTTACATAAACAAAAATATTTAGTAGGTGTAGTATAGCTCTTTTCTTACGCTATTAAAATGATTCACTTTGACAGAGCGAGATTAGACCTCTATCTACTATTTTGATAATGACAGTGTTAAACTTATAGGGTTATGTTGTCTGGGTTATCCTCAGAAAAATAAAACAAAATCATTTATTAGTTGTAAGGCCATCTATATATAACTATACTGAAAACTAGGCACCAGATAAAGTTATTGTGGTAAATCGATCAAGTATTAAACATATGTTAGGAAGTGCTGCGCAGCTTAACTGGGCAACTAACTGAAGTTAATGCAATAAAGCAACATGTGGCTTAATTGTTCTGGTAACTCAGTAAAAACACACACATTAATATAGAACATTGTATTATGACACAATTTTTTGCATACAACATCCTTTGCATTGCATGGAACACAATTTGTAAATTTGGGGAATGGATTGGGATGCCGGGTAATAAAATAATTGAAGTATGCAGGACAGATCCCATAATAACGACGTAATCACACCAAAATGCTTGCCCAAGTCAAAGAGGGTAATTACCCTAGAGTATGCACGTTATGGTTGCCCTACACAATATTATGTTCTCATGGTCATATATTGTGAATGGTTTCCAAGGCATGACCCAAATCTCTTCATGCATAAATTATATACCGTAATGGGCGTTTATTATTTTTTTTGAGATTTGAGAAGGGGGGGGGGCGTTTAAAAGAGGGGGTGTTTATTCAATTTTTTACACTTCGTCTCCTTTGCAGTTTTTAAGGATACCTATAATATATATCTTCACCACAGAAAATAAAAGATATTTACATGTTTTAGAAACTTCAAAAGCAAAAAGCTAAATGTTCAGCTTTAAACATAAGATTTAGGATAAAAGTAAGTAAGTAAAGTATACTTTTACTATCGCCTCGCATAAACATCTCTTATGAGGGAGAAGTGTCTATTCGAGGGAGCGTCTATTCGAGGGGGGTGTTTATTTAAAAAATGACTGAAAGGAAGGGGCGTCTATTCGAGGGGGGGGGGGCGTTTAATTGTGAGAGTTGGGGGGGGGGGGGGACGGTCGAAGTGTAATACACTCAATCATAGTGCCGTGTTTTTCCTGCGCACGCGGAAATGGAGGTAACTTTTGTGCTTAGTTTGTTTACATTTCTACCCCTATTTCTGCGCGCGCATCAGGCATTACGTAATCACTTAGATGCGTGCGCAAGTAAATATCGGGACTGTGATTCCATGTATTCTTAGGGGAAACAAATGAAGCAGAAATATAAAGGATAAGCAAAGATATGATAAAACTTTGAAAAATCTAAAATTTTCAAGCTCTTAGCTTATATTTTTAACCAATTTCCCTTTTTCAACCTTATTACATTAAGAAAGATATGATCAATAATAAAGAGGTTACTCATTCCGCCGCCATTTTTACTTTCACATCGACTGCACAAACTTTTAAATTTCCCCTCTCTAAAGGACATAATCATTTAATGTTTTTTTTAACGTTTCAGGGCCTTGTTTTTACCACGGTTAACTGTTGATTTAATTTGCATAACCACAGGGGCGGTTTTCCCAGTCTGAGAAAAGCAGCCACGGGGAAAACTACGGAAACCCATTAGTGCCATTTAATTTGCTTCGGAAATATGACCCTAAGGCTTGGTTCTCACCTGGGACTAAGGAGCACTAAAGAGCGATAGAAATTGAGCGCTAAAGAGCACCGAAAAGTGAGCGTCTGTTTTAAAGTGATTCACACTATAAGAGGAAAATCTTAATGTAAGAACTCTTTTGAGCATGAACGTAGAAGAGGAAGGTTTTTTTTGCTGCTGCTTTTGCTACGATTACAAAAATTGAAACACAATTTGAAGAAAAAGATTTTGGATACGTCCAATAATCAGGCTACAAAATGAAAAATGGGAATAAAGCGCAGGAAAATTTCTCACACATTCTAGCCGTTCATCCTCTGCTATGCTTGAAGGTTGGTTACGTTTCGATTTCTCCAACGACATTTTCCTCTGTCTTGAAACACACACAGAAACACACACAGAATATATTCACAATTCACACTCTATTTCATCATTTGGAAATCATGTTCTGTACAAAATACTTCTGCACGAATGTCGGCACCTTTGATCTAAAAAAAAACAATAAAACGATCACTAAAATCTTAGTGCTGTTATCAAAAAATTTTAATAACAGCACTAAGCCTTAGTGCTCGTTAGTGCTCGAAAATCAGCACTAATGAGCGACAATGGGCACTAAGGAGCGTTGAAACTGATTCTGACTTATAAGAAAAACACGAGATATCGCTCGTTAGTGCTCTTTAGTGCTCTTTAGTGCTCCTTATTGCCAGGTGAGAACCAAGCTTAGGTGGAGCAAAGAAATATTTAAAATTTGATATGCCCCACTTATGAAGACATAACACAAGCCACGAAAATTTTAAATTGCTGCCTCAGTTATGAAGTCATAACACAGTCAGCAAGTACACCAACAGGGATAGAGAAATGTATGTTCTGGCGCGGTCGCGCGTACGCGCTCGCGCACGCCACAGTCAACCATAACAAATCCCTGCTCATCCAGTACCATCCAGTACCATGCAGTGCTTATCCATGTAAAATCCCTAGTATTCAGTGCTTAGCCATGCTGACGTCATCAAATCATACAAAAAGGAGTCAAAAAATTTCTAGCGCAATTCCCTAATAGTCTACCGCACATCAAATCATACAAAAATGGGTATGGGGGAATTCCATCTGCAGCATGCTAATAATCAACGCATGCGCAGTAAATCTCAGCAATCCTCGGACCTTGTTGAAATGATATATGAAATGCTGGTGCTCTGTAGAGCTATGCGATAAAGTCAGGTGCCCCATGAGATACAACCCTCCACAGGTGAGTACAAAACATACGATGAAATCTGGCTTTCTTCATGTCAAGGATGGCTGTCCATATGAGCGATGGTGGTGAGTACGTGTACGAGAGCTACTTTTGTGGAGATTCGTGCTGCTTGGATTAGGTGGAAGAGCGAAAGGTGTATGATAGTGAGTATGAAATATCGCTGTGGCTGTTGAAAAGGCGCTACAAAGGAAGGCCTGCCCCGGACTGGAGACGCCTCGGAAGATTTGGGGGTGACTTTACGCAAAAGGAATTTTTGGGGTTGGTTTGAGGTCAAGATTATCCTACAATCTTGTTGTAAGATACTACTATAATAAATGTACGTCAACTGTCAGACAAAATTCGATATCTTTGGAACCGCAGCATTTATGACCTTTATGGCTGGCATTGCTATCTCCCTCCCGCTTAAGGCCTTAGCGATATCGAAAGAATCAGAGAAGGAGAAGGAGAATGGGCGAAGGATTAAGGACCTAGTGGCCCGTCTTTATACTTTAGAATCGGAATCATAAGATAAATGGACCAATGTAAAGACTGTGAACGTATGTTGGATGCGTACGACAGGTGCACCTGTGGTCGGAGTTTCGAAGTAAATGGTAAAATATTGTGTTGGTACTGCTACCATGAATATATCACATATAACGGGGGTGGCTGCGTATGCACAATGAAATGCAATTCTCGAAGTCGTTTGAAATACTATAAAACAAGATGGTACAATTTGAGAATGAGCTTGTCAACCCTAAATTATTCTACTCATTTGCTACTACATTTACAGACATCAACGATATCAACGTGGACTACCTGACAGTGTCGGATGCTATCCCTGCTAACGGGGGCAACGATCAGAGGTTCATAGTAGGCTACCATACACAGGACCTTGTGGTAGCCCTGAGGGTTAACACACCTAAAATCTGGTCCCGGCATGGGGTCACCCGGTACAACGCCAATGCTGTACCGGCGATGAGTCTTGATTTTGAAGAGTACCACGATTGGGTTGCGAAGTATCGTCTAATCTGGTCCAAGATTGAGGAGCTGATTTCTGAGCTTGTGAAAAAGGACCGTTATGTGAACGCTAAACTCAAATACTGTTAGGATGCAATCACGACTAAATTCCATGGTATGCCAGTACCCTACGATGAGCCATGCCAAGCCAGTGCCATCCTGGCTATTTTATCGGTGTATGTGCAAGGTAAAAACTACTACCCCCGGGTACATATCACGTAATGATGGTATAAGAACTTCAGGAAAGAATGGCTGCTAAGTGAGGATTAAAAAACCATATATTTTATAGGCCATACGAGACCTATAAAATATATAAAATTAAGGCTTATACTCAGGTGGGGACTATAGGTACCGCTTACTGAACAGATTAAAGTTTTTTTAAAACGTCTTGCCTCCCTTCTTCCCGGCCCTTGGCAACCAACTGGGCACGCTCCTGTTCGTTGATGGCGTTAACGTAACACGTTGACGTATCTGTTCCTTTAGCAGCATGTACTTGTTATATTCCTGTGTGATCAGGGTGAACTCATAGTCGCTGATGACTCTGTTCTCAATGGCTTTTGAGATAAGATCAATGATAGAATTCAGCTTTGTCTCCGCGAGTAGCCTTATAGTCTCATGCTTTTTGGATTCCGCACCCAGCTTCTTCCTGGCGTTCCGCAGACCGGCCTAACCGATTCCAACGGCGATGGTGATCTCGCCCATGGCAATAGCCAGGGGTACTCCTAGGCCAGAAGCTATGGCTCCTATACCAAGCCCTGACGTGATAACGCTTATACCTAACAGACCATAGTCCGTATACCTCACCCAGGTCTCATGCACTTTAAACCTCTTTGCGAGTCTGTTCCGCTCTTTAATGTCATTCCGCAGGTACTTTTCAATATCCTCAATCTCTTTGAGTCTGTAGACCTGACTTTCGTGGGTAGTATCGTCCTCCGCAGGCGCACTCGGTAAATTTGGGTACAGCTTAGCTATATCGCTTATTTATTCTATCAGCAAATGCACTTTGAGGCCGGTGAACGAAACTTAATTTTCGTGATGATACTTATCCGTAAGCATAAACTCAAGACGATCCGTAGAGCCTTTCAGAGGAAGGTATATCGGGGTATCAAAGCTCCAGGACAGCATATCCCCCCAAGCGTTCAATTCTTTGGTGGGAAGCAAGGCCAGAATTTTAGAATTTTTACCCTCAAGTAGGCAGTTGTCTTCATCCAATTGGAGGCAAACGAGTCACAATCTTTGGTCAGTCCTATGGTATGCCTCGTAGTCACCTTTCATATAGTACTTTTTCGTGGGCTTTTACGTGTAGTAAACTCGTTGTCACTATACAGATTAGGCCATACAGGCCTGATACTGATGGATTTCAGGGCGATTCTACTATCCTGCCCTAGGTAGTTCTTAAATATAGTAGGCTTTTCGATATCAATAATATAGAGTTGCTTTATCCTTTCTTTTAAGAAAGAATGAACATATACTCATATAACCCCAAGGCAAAGTACAAATCCAACAGGGGAGAATGGCCACTTGGTAACAAGAATCTGGAACATCAGGGCCTGTACGTGTCTACAGACTCACACATTGAGGTGGCGTTCCCTGAGTTTACCAAGTATGCCATCAAAATCCCTACCGACCTGCTGAATGACCCTGTTAGGGTGGGTTGGACAGGGCAGGCGTTGGACTACTGGAATATCCAGGTGAATTTTGCCACCCATTGCGCAACTACGGCATTAGACATCTCTGCTAAGCACATGACAGGGTCAGTACCCCTTATCGACTCGATCTTTAAATTCCATGTCTATTACCATATGTGACGTGTCCTGGCAAGAATGAAGGTACCCATGCCGTATGATGATGGGTTCTCGCAGTACAAAAACCCCTATTCCACGCACACGTGTATCGCGAATGCGGTGCGGATGCCGGCGCCTTGTACAAGTTTAAAGCCGTCATGTCATCATTGACAAATGGTTGATGGTGACCGCAAGTTGATGGTAATTGGGCCAAGTTCATTACCCCCACAAGTCAGGGCTTGACGCCGGAGAGCCTAACCAAGCTAAGCGAGAGTATCCAGGTTTACGTGGTCTTGTTACTGGGATCACAGGCTGGGGCTAAGGCATCCCTAATCGGATATGGTGCTGACAACTACACGGCAAGGCAGGTCCTATTGCAGAAATTTGAGGCCATGGTACAACGTCAGGAGAATGTAGGGCATGACATCACCGAATTCCAAAAGGTTTTACAGTATTCCAGTACGTGTATATGCTTCGTGTATATGCCCAGCGTGTGTATGCTCCCTGAATAGGATTTTAAGCTTCTCCAGCAGAGACATATCATCCCCGGCGATTTTCATCAACTCAGCCTTGATATTTTTCAGATGCTTTAAAATCTCACAGGAAAGTAGACCATGTCTACTCAGTGCAACCTTCCTATCCTTTTTCAATTTTTGTTTTGATATCGCTATCATATGAAATAATTTTACCCTTCAATTCTTTAATGTTATTCTGTAAGGTTTCAATTTCGAGTTTTATTCCTTCTATATCAATGTCCTCGACGTCGTCGATGCCAGCAAACGAAGTATCTAAAAAACCCTCTACATCGTATGCAAAATTTTGTATACCCTCTATTGTTTCCATCTAGATCATCTCACCCCCATCCTCTTTACCCTTCTCTTCACCCCTATTCAATACAAGAACATCAACCTCATTTGCGAGGTTCTGGGCCGTTGCCCTACAACCCCTGTTAGGTATTTTATAGTCGGTAAAACCTAGGGCCTTGATACGCGTAGGACCTAAATCCTTTTCTATAGCTGTAATAGCTCTTAGCTCACCGGTCTTAGTTGTAAGTATTATCTCTTTGTAGACCTACTTCCCCTTCTTCATCTGCCTAAAAATAAGCTTTTTGCCCTCGCCTACCCTAAAATAATCATAGATTTCTCATTTGGCGTCCTATTTAAATGCTTGAAAAGCTCGTCATAAAGGACGTCTACATCATCCTCTAAATTCTGTTCCCCCAGCCCCAATACCAATCGCCTACGCGTACCCGACTGCTGTCCTGGCGTCAAAGTCCCGTTGTTCCGGGGAGTTGCTGCGTCGATGGCGTATCTTCCTTATCACCCCTCTCACCCCCATCAAGATCCTCTTCATGCGTAAATATCGGATTATCAGCCATTTTATTAGAACATTTCCTATAAAATAAACATGAGTACATTCGGAACGACCCTAGACGCCTACGCAGAGACGAAGCAGCCTTTTGGTATCAAGGCCCGAAAACAGAGGGTTCAGATAAGCCTTATACCCTCTACAATCAACCAGAACGAAGACCTCTACGTGGATATCTCAAACATGCCCCAAAATGATGTCATATTTCCTGGCAGTCTCAAGCTCTTATTCGACCTGACGTTGACAGGGACCAACACGAAGCGTACCATTGTCAGCAATATTGGCAAAAGTCTGGTGCGGAACCTGCGCATTACCCTGAACGGCAACGAAGTACAGAATATTGGCGACTACAACACCCTGGCGGTGTACCGTGATTTGTGGCTACCCAAGTTCGATTGGGACAACAACCTTATCCTATACGGTATAAACCCCAATGACGCAACGATCAGGACCCTGCAAGTCAAGGCTAGTGATCACGTTGGGATGGATGAAGAGAAGGCCATCGCTGCAGCCTATGGTAACACCTTCTGTATACCCTTGGGTAAAATGTTTAAGTTGGCAAGAGATTTGCCGTTTTATCCGGCAGGCCTCCACGACAGGTTACAATTCTTCCTACATTGTGCGCCGCATTGCGACGTGATCAAGGATGCAGGGACGCCAGTGTCGGAAAGCACGGCAGCCAAGGCAGCCCATATTGTGTACAATATTACCAATATCAAGCTAGGAGTTTCACAAGATCAACCATGAAGGTCTCGCGAGTGCCATGATGTCCCGTTATAGCCGTCTGGCTATGAACGCATACTCCGTAGCAAGGTCGTCACCATGAAGAAGGCAGATACCTTATACAACTTCCATATTGATACCCCCGCGAAAAGCCTCAAAGGTGTGTTGCTATTGTTCATGGACCCCTCGAAAGTGAAAGTCTATGCTGGTGTCAATGAAGTGTTCTATAACCCCAGGATCGACAGGATCAGCGTGACGATGGAGGGGGAGCCCAATGAGCTCTACTCACACGCTATGCTTCCCAAGGGCCACTTTGAGCAGATCGTCAACATTTTTGGTGCCCACGATTCTAACGTAACCATCTGGCATTTCTTCAACGAAAGGTACGCGCTCTTCATCGATCTCAGAGCAAGCCCGGACGGATCCCTCCACGGTAGCGGAAGACCCCTACAACGCCCTAGTGATGGGATAACGTTGCATATGACCAAGAAGGCTGACGGAACCGGGTATTTTGAGTGCTATGTGTACCTTCTGCATGACGCCCAACTGAATATCTTAGATGGCAGGTTTTATAGCGTGGAGTATTGAAAATAAAGAGACATGGCCACTATCGCTGTAATAGTAGTTGGCGCGGCGATAAATGCATTGGCCTTTAGTGGGAACAACTTTCTATTTAGCAAACTGTCAGGGCACGGTCGAGCGGAAAAGACACAACGAAGCCAATGAGAGGTTCAATGCAGCCCAAGCAAAGTGGATACGTGATAGGCAAGATAAGCTCGATTGGTTCGCCAAGCAAAGGGAACTGCAAATGAAAGCTGACAAAAGTCTAAAGGAGCTCGATGATGATATGTATCCGTATTATATAGCTTCAGACAAAAAGGCCCCAAATTGAAAGATTTTGACGTACCCTCCAAAAAACAACAGGATGGGGAATTGACACTCATTTTTGTCTCCTTATCCCTGCTAGGCTTCGTTGCCTCTAAGTATCTGTAAGAACGCGTTTTTAACATGAGAGATAGAGAAATGTTCCTTCTGGCACAGTCGACGTCGACCAAAGGGGAACTTCCCTAAGTCATCTGCCAATCACCAACACAAAATAATATGAAATAATATTAAATGCCAATAACCAACGCATAATAATATATAAATGTAAGATACATGACATCATCTACCAACACATAATGATATGAAATCATATATAAATTAAATACTAACATATAATAATATAAACGAAATCATATGACGTCATGCGCAAAAGCGACTAACGGGAATAACGGGAATGCTGACATCAACAAAAAATAGAATTGAGTAAGGAAAGTCCATTACTCAAGGATCCCTTGCCGAGGTCAGAATAATAAAGATGAATTGGAGGCAAGAAAGATAGAAAAAATTTGTTGAAGAGGATCCCCCAGTGGTAAGGTATATTCCCTACAGGTTCAAAACACGGGAAATGTGCAACGGGATTGTTCAAAATAACCACTGGTTATTCAAGTATATTCCCGACAGGTTCAAAACACGGGAAATGTGCAACGGGATTGTTCAAAATAACCACTGGTTATTCAAGTATATTCCCTACAGGTTCAAAACACGGGAAATGTGCAACGGGATTGTTCAAAATAACCACTGGTTATTCAAGTATATTCCCGACAGGTTCAAAACACGGGAAATGTGCAACGGGATTGTTCAAAGGAACCACTGGTTATTCAAGTATATTCCCGACAGGTTCAAGACGCGGGACATGTGCACTATGGTGGTTGAGGAATATTCCGGGATGCTCAGACATGTTCCTGACAGGTTCAAGACGCAAGACATGTGTAATATGGCGGTTCGAGATAAACCTCATCTACTCGAGTTTGTTCCGGACTGGTTCGTTACCCGGGACATGTGTAGTAGCACTGATCCTCGATTGCTAGATGCTTATCGATCGAGGAAGGAGAAAAAGGCAAGGATTAACTGGCTAGGATACAGCAATTGTATGGTAGTGAGTTCACGACCTCATCAGTGAAGAATGGTAGATACCTGAACACAAAAATTAAAGAATGGGATGGTAAAATAAACACGTATTTCTACAATCTTCAAGTACCTATACGACAACCATGTTCCTGTATCTGTATACTAAAAATATCCAGCATTTATAAGCAAAGCTCCAAGCACTATCCGTAGATCTTGCTTGAGGAGTGCAAATACAAGCCGGTACCTGTAACTCCAAGGACACATCTTTTTGATTCAGATGACGACGAGGAACCAATCGTTGTGGTATAGTTAAACTCGATAGATTTTTGTATACTAATATTGTATACAAAAAAAATATGAATGATTTAAAAAGAGAAGCGAGAGCTAGGCATTCGCGGTTACTCAACTCTCAAGAAGGGTGAAATTATAGCCGCAATTAACAAGATAAAATATAGAGATATTGCAACGCAAACCGATGGTCTATACTGCTAGAAATGTGTCGATATAGCATCAATGAAGATCCTAGAAAAGTACATCAGAGGCCTCGAGGCAAAACAGAAACAAACAATAATTTATGACGGTGATTTTATGATCGATAAAGATACCGGTGAAGTGCTTGGTGTAATTTAATGTTTTATACAAAACATTAAAATTATGAATATTTAGGTGGTGCCTCTAGGTATTTCTTACATATTGTGCAGACTGTAAGTTTTTTAACAACTCAGCCCTCGCCTCGTCGCGACCTTGTGCGAAAAGCTGCTGCCTTTCTTGATTGTTAATCGTCTCCACAATTTTTTTCGTGCGTTGACGAATCTGCTCCTTTAACAGTATATAGCGTTGTTTCTCTTGGTTTATTAGTGAAAATTCATAATTACTTATTACTCCATTCTCAATCGCCCTTGATATAAGATCAACTATTGAATTTAGCTTAGTCTCTGCAAGGAGTCTTATTGAGTCGTGTTTCTTACGTTTATAGTTTAATTTCTTCCCACCCTGTTTTAGGGCTGTCTGTCCTAATCAAACGGCAATGCTGATCCCACCCATCGCGACGGCCAGAGGTACTCCGATCCCGGACAACATACTCTCAATTCCAACACCCGAGGTGATAACACTTATTGCCAATAGCCCGTGATCCATATAATGGATCCAGGTACCATGCATTCCAAACTTTTTAGCGAGTTTTTCATGCTGTTTAATTTCATTTCTTAGATATATTTCTATCTCTTCAATCTTTTTAAGCCTGTATACCTGACTTTCATCAGACTCCTGATTAGGAGCATTCGGCGGCAAACTAGGATATAATTTTGTAATACCTGACATATTTATTCTATGATAATAACCATCGTTAGTCCCACGAACGAAACGTTCTTATCGTGGTGATACTCATCCGTTAACATGAACTCCAGTCTGTCTGTTGAACCTTTCAAAGGAAGGTAAACAGGGTTATTGAAACTCCACGTCAACATGTCTCCCCATGCGTTCTCTTTTGTTGGAAATACGGCTAAAATTTTTGATTTTTTACCATCCAGCAAGCAATCATCTTCATCTAACTGAGGGCAAACAAGCCTCAATCTTTGGTACACGTCAGTTTTGTAGAAAAAATCATAGTCACCTTTCATATAATATTTTTTACTGGGATCGTAGGGTAGACCCAATAGGTCTTGTAGTTGTCTATGAATCACCAATGCATACCCTTCATTAACCCGGAGCCTGCATAGTCCATTTTTCAGGACAAAAAGCTTAATCCTATCCTGTGCCTGACTATTCACAATGGCCGCGATATCTTCAATTTTGTACAAACCGTTCATGATTTCATTCCTTATCTCCCTCCGATCGGGCCCTACCTTACGAATAGTAAAATCATTATTAGAATAGAGATTCAGCCATATAGGCCTGATACTAATGGATTTTAAAGCGATCCTCGTATCCTGCCCTAGGTAGTCCTCAAATATCGTAGGCTTGTCAATATTTGTTATATACAACTGCTTCATCTTTCTTTAAAGAAATATGAATATCTATTCGTATAATCCTACAGCAAAATACAAATCCAACAGAGGAGAGTGGCCTCTCGGTATAACAAACTTGGAGCATCAGGACGTCTACGTGTCTATGACTCAACACATTTCCATGGCCTTCCCACAGTTTACAAAGTACCCCATCAAAGTTCCGACGACCTATCTTAATGATCCTGTAAGTGTAAATTGGGAAGGTCAAGCCTTGAACTATTGGAATATCCAGGTCAATTTTGCTTGCCATTGCGCGACAACGGCATTAGGCATTTTTGCTCAGCACATGAGTGGCTCCGTACCCCTTGTCAATTCAATTTTTAATTCCACGTGTACTATCACATGCGTCGTATTCTCGCGAGGATGAAAGTGCCAATACCATTCAAAGGAGGCATTTCAAGGTATGAGAACCCATACTCGAGCTCAGGCTATGCCCAGGTATGCCGCGAATACGGAGCAAATCCTAATAGCTTCTACAAATTCAAAGCCTTGACTTCATCGTTGACGAGTGGTAGACGGTGGCCTCAGGTTAACGGTGACTGGGCTAAATTCATCATACCAACCTCCCAGGGTTTGACATCGGAGGGCCTGACGAAGCTAAGTGAAAGTATACGCGTTTATGTTGTTCTATTGCTAGGGTCTCAAGCATCCCTTCTAGGATCTGGTGCGGACAACTACACAGCTAGACAGATCCTCCTGCAGAATTTTGAGGCCATGGTCTTACGTGAAGAAAACGTAGGTCAAGACATTACGGAATTTCAAAAGGTATTACAGTACGCACGGACTCCAGTAAATTTCGCCGTAATTCCAAGCGTGTACATGCTTCCTTCAAATATGGACCTCCGCATTGGAAAAATTGTGGGATATAACAATAACATTTTAATCGCGCCTTCTAACATAGGTGTAGGGGTGGAGTAAGACCTGAATACCAAAGCTGTCAACACATCCTTCACTACACCTCCTAGGCAATATATAAAGAAAACCACGCCTAATACCAAGGAAGCCCACAGGCAGCACGAGGAAACTAAAGCTACCATTATCACTGTGGGGATATTGCTAATTATCACCTATATATGGATGAAACATTAAGATTGTCATCTGGTAAGTTAGATGGTTTACCAGAATAATCTACGATCTCTTCCCACTCCTTCTGTTACCTACATAGGCAACGACTATACCCACAGCACCCGCGATGGCTAGGTACAAGTGCCTTGCTACATACTCCACGAGTTTGGCGGCTACTCGGAAGAAAAATGATACGATCGTACCGATGATCCCCGGCAGAGTAGCTCCCGCTTTGCCTGCTAAATACTTTAAAAATTTTCCGAGCCTTTCCAGTTGCTTTTGAACGAATCCTTTGCTACCACCACCTCCTCCCGCACCTCCCGCTGCCCCACCACCTGTGAGCGCTAGGACCAGGGTTGATATCAGTAAGCCCACGGCTGAGACAATGCTGGTAATAGTAATACCCTGTTCTTTGAATAGAATGCTGAGCTTTTCTTTTAATGAGGTATCATCTCCAGCTATTTTCATGAGAGTGTCTTTGATATTTTTCAACTGATTTTGAATTGTGGATGATAGTAAACCATGTTCTTCTATTGCCATCTTTCGATCATTCTTTAACTTTTCACGATCCTTCTTAGCCTTATCGAGATCCTCACCCCAAATATTTTGCTGTTCCTCGGATACGTCGGACCCAGCCTTCTTCGCCTCAAGGCTCTTGATCTTGTCATTTGCATTGAAAAGCTTGCCATCGTAGTAAGTCATCTTACTTTTCACATTATTCAACTCGTCCTTGAGCGTTCTAACATAGAAACGAAGCCCCCTTCTTTCGCGTTCGTCGAAGGCTTCGGTAAAGGAAGTATCCTCTATGAGGCTCTTCGTTTCATCTATTATATTATCGAGCAGCGGCAACATCTCGATGTCTCCGGGGTTGTCCTCGATGGTATCAATATTATTCAAGAGGCTTTAATCCGCTGCTTTACGACCCTTGTGTGGTGTAGTATAGTCGGCAAAACCTAAGGCACGCAATCGTCCCACGCCTAGATCTCTCACTATCGCGGAAGATTTTCTAATTTCACCATTTTGTTTCGTGAGCTCTACACCATCGTAGGTAAGCTTATTACCTTATGTTGTAAAGTTATCATAATGCCTGGCATTCGGTTGCCCTAGCTCCTCATCAAGGGCTTCATAGAGGATATCAACCTTCGATATCAGTAGTTCCCGCCTTACTGTGGTGTCAGTGAGGCCGCCTCTTGAAGGTGTTGCGGTTGTAGTGGGAATATTCTCAGGCCGAAGGATCTCGCTCTCACTACTAAATTCTTCGGATTCATCTTTTATATCTTCCTCTGGCGTAAAATCTGGTTCATATGCTGGGTTTATAGGCATTTTATTTCAATCCCAGAAACATATAATAAATATGTTTGGAAAGATACTTAATCCCAATAAGGAGATCAAAACGATGATGGCGATGAAAGGCAAGAAACAGCGTGGATGGAACCGGTGATATCATTGTTACGTGTACTTGCTAATGGATGCTCAATTATACATCCTAGACGGCAGGTTCCACAGTGTAGAATATTAAGAGATCAAATTTGTTTTTGTAGATCCAAGACCTACAAAATAAACATGGCAAGCATAGCAGTACTCGCAGATGGAGCAATTATAAACGCATTGGCATTTTCAGGCTCAAATTATCTATTCAGCAAACTTAGTGGGCACGGCGAGGCAGAACGTAAGAGGCATGATCTAGCCCTCGAAAAATTACAAGCTGCTCAAGCACAATGGATCCGTGAAAGACAAGCAAAAATAGATTGGTATAATCAGCAACGGGAGCTTAAGCGTCAAGCTGGCGATAGTTTGAAAGAGTTAGACGAAGACATGCGAGATTACTATATCGCGACGATTGAAGAGGCCCCGAAATTGTCAAACTACTATATACCAAGAAAACAGCAACAAGACGGGGAGCTGACGTTCATCGTAGGGTCCTTGGCTCTGCTGGGTTTTGCTGTGTACAAGTATATGTAAGGAATATTTTTGACATGTATAATAAACATGTCAAGATCAAAACATATTGTTACTCCTGAGGAAGCAGGAAAATTAAGCCAGATCTACTACTCTTCAGAACATCTTTGGACCGGGAACAAAGCTATTAAACTACTCTTGGAGCAGAGTGGTCTTTCCAAAAAAAAATTATTCATTGGCTATCTCGTCAACTCCTGTGGCTCCGACATATCAAAGGCCCGAAAAAGATCAACTACCCACATTTCACCATCACGAAACCAAATCAAATGCACCAATTCGACTTGCTTTACATGCCTCATGACAAGCTGTATGGTAATACGTATAAATATATTCTAACAGGTATTGATGTAGCCTTGAGATACAAAGTCGCAAGACCCCTGGGAACCAAGAAAGCCAGTGAGGTCGCTGATATGCTCAAGAATATCTATAAAGCGGGACCTCTCCGATACCCCAAGACCTTCCAATGCGACCAAGGTAGTGAATTCAAATCAGATGTGACGAAGCTGTTAAAATCCAAAGGTGTGGAAATCAAGCGGACAATCACCAAGTATCACCATACTTTCACGGCGTTTGTGGAGTCCTACAACAAGGTGCTCGCGGAGAAACTATTCGAACTCCAAGATGCGCAGGAATTGGCTTCTGAGGAAACTAGTACCACATGGGTGAAGCATCTATATAATATTGTAAAAATTATGAATGATACCAAGACGGCTATGATTGGCATGAAACCTTCGAAGGCCATTAAACTCGATGATGTACCGCTTGCGAAAAGCGAGGAAAATCCCGAGGAAAAGCCTCTACCCGATGATGGCTTATATCTGTATCTGCTAGGCTGGTGAGGAACATGGTGATGCCAAAATACGCGCGACTGATGCCTATTGGAGCAAAAATACGTACAGAATCGACCGTATCGTAACTGGTACGAGGTTGTTATACTATTTGGCAGATGGACCTGATCGAAGTTTTGTGGCGGAAGAATTAATGTTGATTCCAGAGGATTTTTAAATACCTCCGGAGCATGTGAAAGAATGGTAAACTTCTCGATTTTGTGGTTCATAAGAGCTACAAAAAACATATACACATTATGACATATCTATATCGTACATCCCCTCGAATAACTCGCGTGTGGCATCATCGGGTAAACTAAAATGATTTCGCCATGAATTAGCTATACCAAGATTATCATCCTTGAACCTGTTCCATGTATGTACGGCGTTGGGATCGTCACATATTGGATTCCTTTCTACCATACCTAGATATATCTCCTGTAGGGTACGAAGCTGATCGTTTAGAGATCGACGTTGACAGCGAATAATGTAATAAGGGGGTTGGCCCTTTTTTCCACATTCATTAGGATAGTTCTTGTCGATAACACAGAGTACATTATCATAGGGATAACCACTAGAAACATACCGATCACGAAGCTCCGCATTTTCCAAGGTTCGTAGATCTAGATGTTTCTCTCGCTCTTGAAGGTCATCGTTGAGTATTGCCAGGGCTTGACGATGTTCTTCAATTTCATTTTGTAATTTTTCCACACCTCTTTTAGTTAGCCATTTCATGACCTCAATAGCCCTTGGTTTTCGAGATCTATGTACAATCTCTAATGCACCATCCAATGTCACGAAAGCCTCGTCTCCGGTTACTTCCTTGGACAGTGCGTCTAACGCACCATCTGTTATTTCATGACGAGGCGTGGTTTTTACATCTCTGTATGTCGCCTTTATATCAAAAATACCCAGAAATCTTCCCAGATCAGCACGTTTAAACATTGGTTGGCCCTGATTGTTTACCAATATCTCAATGGTAGGCAATGTGTTAAATAAGGTAAGTGACATTTTATTATTTACATTACTCCAACCAGGGTTACAATGAGTAGGACGGTTATGAAAAAATACTTGGTATTCCTTTCCCTTTCTAATACATCCCTTAGCTCTTCATCAAGAGCTTCCAGTTGAGATTCCAGATAGGGTATCCTATCCATCTCCTCATAGCAAGCCCTCAGTTGTTGTTTTATCAATTCATATAACATATTTATTCTAATATACTCCAAGCCCTTGGGTGCTCAAGCCTAATATACAAGCAGGCATGCTTAGACTTTTTGAGTTGAGCCTTGATTTCTTCCCACTCAGTGGATTCGATCATATTCGTTTCCTCATCAATTAATTTAAGGTCCGATCTTTCCGAGGGATACCAGGTAAATAACTGTTTCTTTTGCCTCCTCAGATTTTTGGGAATCGCGGTATGACTCTGAGTCAACAGCCATAACGAATGCTTCCTGTGCCTCCCGCTAATGGCTAATTCCAATAGGGACTGCCGCTTTTTATCCATGGATTCATCCGCGATCATGTCATCAACTATAAATAATGTTTCTTCGCCTGCCAGGAGGTTTGAAAATTTGCTTATCCAATCGAATAAATTATCACCCGGATCAATAAGGAACACATAATCATCCTTCCAAAGCGATGGTCTATCGAGATAAGTGGCATTCCATCGGAGAGTAGGGCAGAGGATAATGATATTTTGAAAATGTTCCTTGTAAGAACCTTCCAAAAGATCGAGAACACGCTGCGTTTTCCCGCATCCTGTAGAGCCTGTAAATATTATTGTGCACGGGTCTTTAACAATGTCTAGAGTCATTTATTTTTCATGTATACCACGTGGTATTTTACCATGTTTTCATCCGCCCACAAGGGTTGCATATTAGTGTAGTGGAGCCTCGCTAATTGTATTTCATCGCTAGAATATTCTCCATTCTCCCTATACTTTAGTGGCACCTTGTGGTCAAACTGCCACTGCCTCCGGTTTCCCCAATTCATTCCACCACTGAATTGAGCCTGGATGTGCTTCATGAAGGTAACGATATCGCAACCGAGATACTCGGTGGAGGCTATCTCTGTATCATGGTTTAAAGCATAGTGAATCCTATTTAGAATGAGGTGATATATATACCCAGGGAAATCACATATGGGACAATTGTTCCCCGTTTTTGATGCAGACATTTGGTTCTACCTCCTCGTCCACAGTCCTTACATGTTGATCTTATCCTACCATGCTCGATGCATATAGATCCACCTCCACAGCCCTTGCAGCGGGATAACCGCCTACCATGTTCGATGCATCTACTGCGTTCTTGCGCTTCCTTCTTTTTATCCAGGCATTTGATACAATATTTCGTCCGTTGCCCATTCCACTTCATCCTGAAATTGTTTAAAGATAAAGAGTGATTACATCTCGAGCATTTGGCCTCTTCCATGTTGTTTTTTTGTGTATACCACCAGGTACACAAAATTTTTCGCTGGACTATTATTCTATTTTGGAGGCATCATGGAACGCTTATACCAGCCTTGTTTTATTGCATAATCGTCAAATAAGATCGCACCAGTCATATATCCAGCGAGCTTAAGCCCATCCTCCAGATCCATTTTTGCGCCTGGTCGAGAAACACCCAATGCTTTATTAGTACCCAGCGCTAGTAGGATAGTATATGATACTAATCTCACGGACTCCCATAAAGAATCTATAACCTCTTTCTGATATTCTTTGCTGCTCATGCTTTATTATAGGGCTCATCGCATGTGAAAAATATCAATATCTGGCTTAGGCTCCTGGTTAACGCTTGGTTGCTGAGACACTGCAGGAAGCTGCTGTGTACTCGCGGGTCTCTTACGGATAAAATATATGACACCTCCAATACATACGATTATTGCAATAAGGCCTCCACCAATATATACACCACTTCCTGACTGTATAGAACTCACTCCAGAAGAGGTTTTGACTGGAGGTTGTACAACACCCTGTTGCTTCAGATCTTCCTTTCTCTTCTTCATCAGTGCGGCCAACTTGTGTTCCTGTGCTACTCTCCCCGGATGCTTTACTGGTTTAGTAATGACCCTTTCTTCTTTCGATTGTTCAGTGCTCATTTCTTTATAAGTCATGAGACTTTTAAAATCACTTCCCTAACCACGAGGGACCTGTGGCAACACATACAAATCTGATGGAAGACAGCAGCTGGTTGTTCCAACCATGATCCACGTACTGGCATAGTGTAATCTCATATTTATCATCGTCACCATTAAACCGGATTGCTATTTTATAGTCTGAATTATCAAAGGAGATAACCTCCGGATTTCACCAAAATTTTGGCACGGTCATGATTTTGAATAATTAGGGAATTTCCCTTACTCATATTCTGTATATTATGAGTATATGCTATTGCGCATGACGTCATATGATTTCATTAATATGATTTTGTGCCAATATTTAATATATCTTACATTTAATATTATTTTGTGTTGGTAGATGACGTCATGTATCTTACCTTTATATATTATTATGCGTTGGTTATTGGCATTTAATATTATTTCATATTATTTTGTGTTGGTGATTGGCAGATGACTTAGGAAAGTTCCCCTTTGGTCGACGTCGACTGTGCCAGAAGGAACATTTCTCTATCTCTCATGTTAAAAACGCGTTCTTACAGATACTTAGAGGCAACGAAGCCTAGCAGGGATAAGGAGACAACAATGAGTGTCAATTCCCCATCCTGTTGTTTTTTGGAGGGTACGTCAAAATCTTTCAATTCAACGGGGCCCTTTTGTCTGAAGCTCTATAATACTGATACATATCATCATCGAGCGCCTTCAGACTTTTGTCAGCTTTCATTTGCAGATCCCTTTTCTTGGCGAACCAATCGAGCTTATCTTGCCTATCACGTATCCACTTTGCTTGGGCTGCATTGAGCCTCTCCTTGGCTTCGTTGTGTCTTTTCCGCTCGGCTTCGCCGTGTCCTGATAGTTTGCTAAATAGAAAGTTGTTCCCACTAAAGGCCAATGCATTTATCGCCGCGCCAACTACTATTACAGCGGTAGTGGCCATGTCTCTTTATTTTCAATACTCCACGCTATAAAACCTGACATCTAAGATATTCGTCTTGCAGAAGGTACACATAGCACTCAAAATCCCCGGTTCCGTCAGCCTTCTTGGTCATATGCAACGTTATCCCATCACTAGGGCGTTGTAGGGGTCTTCCGCTACCGTGGAGGGATCCGTCCGGGCTTGCTCTGAGATCGATGAAGAGCGCGTACCTTTCGTTGAAGAAATGCCAGATGGTTACGTTAGAATCGTGGGCACCAAAAATGTTGACGATCTGCTCAAAGTGGTCCTTGGGAAGCATAGCGTGTGAGTAGAGCTCATTGGGCTCCCCCTCCACCGTCACGCTGATCCTGTCGATCTTGGGGTTATAGAACACTTCATTGACACCAGCATAGGCTTTCACTTTCCCGGGGTCCATGAACAATAGCTACACACCTTTGAGGCTTTTCGCGGGGGTATCAATATGGAAGTTATATGAGGTGTCTCGCGAGACCTTCATGGTTGATCTTGTCAAACTCCTAGCTTGATATTGGTAATATTGTACACAGTATAGGCTGCCTTGGCTGCCGTGCTTTCCGACACTGCCGCCCCTGCATCCTTGATCACGTCGCTTTGCGGCGCACAATGTAGGACGAATTGTAACCTGTCGTGGAGGCCTGCCGGATAAAACGGCAAATCTCTTGCCAACTCAAACATTTTACCCAAGGGTATACAGAAGGTGTTACCATAGGCTACGGCGATGGCTTTTTCTTCATCCATCCCAACGTGATCACTAGCCTTGACTTGCAGGGTCCTGATCGTTGCGTCATTGGGGTTTATACCGTATAGGATAAGGTTGTTGTCCCGATCGAACTTGGGTAGCCACAAATCACGGTACACCGCCAAGGTGTTGTAGTCGCCAATATTCTGTACTTCGTTGCCGTTCAGGGTAGTGCGCAGGTTCCGCACCAGACTTTTGCCAATATTGCTGACAATGGTACGCTTCGTGTTGGTCCCCGTCAACGTCAGGTCGAATAAGAGCTTGAGACTGCCAGGAAATATGACATCATTTTGGGGCATGTTTGAGATATCCACGTAGAGGTCTTCGTTCTGGTTGATTGTAGAGGATATATGGCTTATCTGAACCCTCTGTTTTCGGACCTTGATACCAAAAAGCTGCTTTGTCTCTGCGTAGGCGTCTAGGGTCGTTCCGAATGTACTCATGTTTATTTTATAGGAAATGTTCTAATAAAATGGCTGATAATCCGATATTTACGCATGAAGAGGATCTTGATGGGGGTGAGAGGGGTGATAAGAAAGATACGCCATCGACGCAGCAACTCCCCGGAACATCGGGACTTTGACGCCAGGACAGCAGTCGGGTACGCGTAGACGATTGGTATTGGGGCTGGGGGAACAGAATTTAGAGGATGATGTAGTCCTTTATGACGAGCTTGGCAAGCATTCAAATAGGACGCCAAATGAGAAAACTATGATTATTTTAGGGTAGGCGAGGGCAAAAAGCTTATTTTTAGGCAGATGAAGAAGGGGAAGTAGGTCTACAAAGAGATAATACTTACAACTAAGACCGGTGAGCTAAGAGCTATTACAGCTATAGAAAAGGATTTAGGTCCTACGCGTATCAAGGCCCTAGGTTTTACCGACTATGAAATACCTAACAGGGGTTGTAGGGCAACGGCCCAGAACCTCGCAAATGAGGTTGATGTTCTTGTATTGAATAGGGGTGAAGAGAAGGGTAAAGAGGATGGGGGTGAGATGATCTAGATGGAAACAATAGAGGGTATACAAAATTTTGCATACGATGTAGAGGGTTTTTTAGATACTTCGTTTGCTGGCATCGACGACGTCGAGGACATTGATATAGGAGGAATAAAACTCGAAATTGAAACCTTACAGAATAACATTAAAGAATTGAAGGGTAAAATTATTTCATATGATAGCGATATCAAAACAAAAATTGAAGAAGGATAGGAAGGTTGCACTGAGTAGACATGGTCTACTTTCCTGTGAGATTTTAAAGCATCTGAAAAATATCAAGGCTGAGTTGATGAAAATCGCCGGGGATGATATGTCTCTGCTGGAGAAGCTTAAAATCCTATTCAGGGAGCATACACACGCTGGGCATATACACGAAGCATATACACGTACTGGAATACTGTAAAACCTTTTGGAATTCGGTGATGTCATGCCCTACATTCTCCTGACGTTGTACCATGGCCTCAAATTTCTGCAATAGGACCTGCCTTGCCGTGTAGTTGTCAGCACCATATCCGATTAGGGATGCCTTAGCCCCAGCCTGTGATCCCAGTAACAAGACCACGTAAACCTGGATACTCTCGCTTAGCTTGGTTAGGCTCTCAGGCGTCAAGCCCTGACTTGTGGGGGTAATGAACTTGGCCCAATCACCATCAATTTGCGGTCACCATCAACCATTTGTCAATGATGACATGACGGCTTTAAACTTGTACAAGGCGCCGGCATCCGCACCGTATTCGCGATACACGTGTGCGTGGAATAGGGGTTTTTGTACTGCGAGAACCCATCATCATACGGCATGGGTACCTTCATTCTTGCCAGGACACGTCACATATGGTAATAGACATGGAATTTAAAGATCGAGTCGATAAGGGGTACTGACCCTGTCATGTGCTTAGCAGAGATGTCTAATGCCGTAGTTGCGCAATGGGTGGCAAAATTCACCTGGATATTCCAGTAGTCCAACGCCTGCCCTGTCCAACCCACCCTAACAGGGTCATTCAGCAGGTCGGTAGGGATTTTGATGGCATACTTGGTAAACTCAGGGAACGCCACCTCAATGTGTGAGTCTGTAGACACGTACAGGCCCTGATGTTCCAGATTCTTGTTACCAAGTGGCCATTCTCCCCTGTTGGATTTGTACTTTGCCTTGGGGTTATATGAGTATATGTTCATTCTTTCTTAAAAGAAAGGATAAAGCAACTCCATATTATTGATATCGAAAATTTAAGGACTACCTAGGGCAGGATAGTAGAATTGCCCTGAAATCCATCAGTATCAGGCCTGTATGGCCTAATCTGTATAGTGACAACGAGTTTACTATACGTAAAAGCCCACGAAAAAGTACTATATGAAAGGTGACTACGAGGCATACCATAGGACTGATGTTTACCAAAGATTGGACTCGTTTGCCCCCAATTGGATGAAGACGACTGCCTACTTGAGGGTAAAAATTCTAAAATTCTGGCCTTGCTTCCCACCAAAGAATTGAACGCTTGGGGGGATATGCTGACCTGGAGCTTTGATACCCCGATATACCTTCCTCTGAAAGGCTCTACGGATCGTCTTGAGTTTATGCTTACGGATGAGTATCATCACGAAAATTAAGTTTCGTTCACCGGCCTCAAAGTGCATTTGCTGATAGAATAAATGAGCGATATAGCTAAGCTGTACCCAAATTTACCGAGTGCGCCTGCGGAGGACGATACTACCCACGAAAGTCAGGTCTACAGACTCAAAAAGATTGAGGATATTGAAAAGTACCTGCGGAATGACATTAAAGAGCGGAACAGACTCGCAAAGAGGTTTAAAGTGCATGAGACCTGGGTGAGGTATACGGACTATGGTCTGTTAGGTATAAGCGTTATCACGTCAGGGCTTGGTATAGGAGCCATAGCTTCTGGCCTAGGAGTACCCCTGGCTATTGCCATGGGCGGGATCACCATCGCCGTTGGAATCGGTCAGGCTGGTCTGCGCAACGACAGGAAGAAGCTGGGTGTAGAATCCAAAAAGCATGAGACTATAAGGCTACTTGCGGAGACAAAGCTGAATTCTATCATTGATCTTATCTCAAAAGCCATTGAGAACACAGTCATCAGCGACTATGAGTTCACCCTGATCACACAGGAATATAACAAGTACATGCTGCTAAAGGAACAGATACGTCAACGTGTTACGTTAACGCCATCAACGAACAGGAGCGTGCCCAGTTGGTTGCCAAGGGCCGGGAAGAAGGGAGGCAAGACGTTTTAAAAAAACTTCAATCTGTTCAGTAAGCGGTACCTATAGTCCCCACCTGAGTATAAGCCTTAATTTTATATATTTTATAGGTCTCGTATGGCCTATAAAATATATGGTTTTTTAATCTTCACTTAACAGCCATTCTTTCCTGAAGTCCTTATACCAACATTCCGTGATATGTACCCGGGGGTAGTAGTTTTTACCTTGCACATACACCGATGAAATAGCCAGGATGGCACTGGCTTGGCATGGCTCATCGTAGGGTACTGGCATACCATGGAATTTAGTCGTGATGCATCCTAACAGTATTTGAGTTTAGCGTTCACATAACGGTCCTTTTTCACGGGCTCAGAAATCAGCTCCTCAATCTTGGACCAGATTAGACGATACTTCGCAACCCAATCGTGGTACTCTTCAAAATCAAGACTCATCGCAGGTACAGCATTGGCGTTGTACTGGGTGACCCCATGCCGGGACCAGATTTAGGTGTTTTTACCCTCAGGGCTACCACAAGGTCCTGTGTATGGTAGCCTACTATGAACCTCTGATCGCCCCCGTTAGCAGGGATAGCATCCGACACTGTCAGGTAGTCCACGTTGATATCGTTGATGTCTGTAAATGTAGTAGCAAATGAGTAGAATAATTTAGGGTTGACAAGCTTATTCTCAAATTGTAGCATCCATGATGAGGACATAATATTGTGAAGGGCAACCATAACGTGCATACTCTGGGGTAATTACACTCTTTGCCTTGGGCAAGCATTTTGGTGTGATTACGTTGTTATTATGGGCAGCATGCGTTATCTGTCCTGCATACTTCAATTATTTTATTACCCGGCATCCCAATCCATTCCCCAAATTTACAAATTGTGTTCCATGCAATGCAAATGATGTTGTATGCAAAAAATTGTGTCATAATACAATGTTCTGTATTAATGTGTGTGTTTTTACTGAGTTACCAGGACAATTAAGCCACATGTTGCTTTATTGCATTAACTTCAGTTAGTTGCCCAGTTAAGCTGCGCAGCACTTCCTAATATATGTTTAATACTTGATCGATTTACCACAATAACTTTATCTGGTGCCTAGTTTTCAGTATATATAGCTATATATAGATGGCCTTACAACTAATAAATGATTTTGTTTTATTTTTCTGAGGATAACCCAGACAACATAACCCTATAAGTTTAACACTGTCATTATCAAAATAGTAGATAGAGGTCTAATCTCGCTCTGTCAAAGTGAATCATTTTAATAGCGTAAGAAAAGAGCTATACTACACCTACTAAATATTTTTGTTTATGTAAATGTGTGAGGTGTGATAAAACATTTTTGTAAGAACAGTAGCATATTCAGTGTTGTCTTCACCTTCTGAAAAAATTTGATTATGCCAGAACCGATATATCGTTTTTTTTTTTTTTTCTTGAACATGTTTTAAGAAATGACAAACCTACAATACTAATATGAATCTGAACAGACAAACTAAAACAATAAACAATTTTGATTATATACTGAGTGCACTGGGTTGAGACAAAATAAGTTTATTATAAACATATACTAAATGGAAAGGCAAAAGTATATTAGCATATAAGTATATTAGGGAAGTGTGGTAATAATAACGAAACGGGTAGACATCTTCCCTGTGTGCTAGCTGGCTAGAATGAAAAGCTGGGTAACTTTTTTAGGAGAATGAAGTTTCAATAAACTAGCTGAACATATCAGACCTCACAGTATATATGGAATGTAAAGTTTTTGGAGGAGTAAGAAACAATTAAGTTTGTTGGCTATTAGCTTAGTTAACATTAAAGTTGCCATAAATACGCACTTAATATCAATAAATATTTAAAATTTTCGTCACAGTACCACTACTAATACCCTCTATATACTTTTATCCACTATGATTCTTTTAATATGGCAGTTGAAAATTGTTATAACACCAACATTTATTAATAACTAAGGTGAACAACTTGGCATCCTAAACTTTATCAAAACTAACCTTGTTTTTATGCAATGTTTTGATTTATTGCCACAACGACTGATCAAAAAAGGCGATATTGAAAAAGGCTTATTTGTAATATGCAAACTTAAATGCTATATTTGCGAATCATTCTGTGAAGAAGTGTTAAAATTGAGAACACCATGTTTTCATATTGCTTATATCACTTATCTTTATAATGATTGCCACAACAAAATTATCAATAATCAATGATATTTTCACAAATAACTTATTGTTTCCAATCTAAAGCCATAAGAAGGTTTTGTCACTACAGTCAGCAACTTTTGTTAACTGACTTCATTTTTCTAAGTCAAACCCTGTTGTACATGTGCAACTTCACACAAAATATATTTTAATGCATGACAGTTTTATTACGTCAGAATTTGAAGACAAAGTGTGAAAAAAATAATTTTTGTTGTTGTTCTGTATAATTTAGATTTTCTAAATATGACTGCCCTAACAGCGGAGGATGTCAATGCATGTATTGCTGAGAAAGATCCTGCTACAAAAGATTTTATTTTTCAGCAAACAATGTTGAGAGTAAAGGATCCTAAAAAATCTCTCAAGTTTTATAGTGATGTGCTAGGGATGAGGTAACAGTCTTCCCACAGAAACAACCAAGCTGTGAATATGCACTTATTTCACGTTATTATGCAATAATGTGAAACAAGTGTATGCTGCAAGTGTATAATGCAAGCATACGTATGCTATGCGTGGGAGATGCAGAGATAAATGATATAAGTAAAAATTCTGGTTAGGTTGTCAAGAATGTTGGAAACTTTTAAAGAACTGAAATGCAATGTTGCAAAAGCTCTTCAGACACTATCAAATTGAATATTTTCCCTTTCAGTAAAAAAAATTAAGAAGTAATTTAACTCTAGTTTTGCAACAGGTATTTTTTATACAGCATGAAATTGTGATTTTTCAGGTCATACAGGCAACCAACAGATTTATACCAGAGTATATTTTGCTGATTCTTGTTAACAATATTTATAGTTCTATTTAATAATGACAGGTTTCAAAGAATTGCGCTTTGGAAAGTGGTTTGTAAAAAAATCAATTAAGATATATAAAAATTGTTCATACTTTGACACTTACAATTCACAGCGTGTATTTGCATACCAGAGATGTCGAACATGTGTCATGTGTATTTTGACTTTTTAGGTTGCTTCATAGACTAGACTTTCCTTCGATGAAATTTTCTTTGTATTTTATGGGATATGAAAGCGAGGAGGATGTTCCAAAAACAGACGAAGAAAGGCTAGTCTGGTGCTTTTCAAGAAAAGCCACTTTAGAGATGACACAGTAAGTCTGCACAGATGTTTTTGAGGATTCCATAACCCCTCAAAATTTTCCAATATTTAAAATATGCTGAGTGTGTGCTAAAAAGGGCTTGCCACATCCTTGTTTTTAATTTTAAGGATAAGAAAGGACATAATTGTTTTGTAGTAATTGGGGTTCAGAAGATGATGACACTCAGTATCACAATGGCAACTCTCAACCAAAAGGATTTGGTAAGTGAAGCAATTCTATCCAATATTTAAATGGTTTAAAACGTTTCCATTTGTTTTGATCTTTCCCAAAGAGTAACAAAAATTATAATATGGCTTATGCACTTGTAAATTGATAGATTTGAAAAATCGCCAGACAAAATTACTACAAAATTTTACTTGGAAATCTGACAATATTGTTCTGTCTAATACTTCGGCCAAATTCAGCAAATTAATTACCCGCCAAACTTTTGATAACTGACTTTTTGCGAAATAAATACTTGCCAAATTTAACATAATTTACCGTTCGTCAAATTAAATCCCCGCCAAATTTAAAAAAAATGTTTTTTCCCAAAACAACGAACTTTTTTTATATTCACAAGTTTTAATATAAATACAAATTTAAAGAGGATTGTTTATATATGTTTATATATACGTTTATTCTCATTTTTTAAAACATTTCAAGACATAAAAATTCATTTCTTTGTGTCATTCGCCAAAATAAATCCCAGTCAAAATAAACATTTTTTTGTTTTTGCCAAATTAAATACTCGCCAAATATTCCATTTTGGTCATTCGCCCAAATTAAATACTCGCATAAATTTATCCAATTTATCCAAGGTACTTATGCACCAAAATAACTCCTTTCTTAGAATTTATTCTCTAAATTACAATTTTCTTGTTATATCTTTAATTTATTTAAAGGTCATATTGGTATCGCTGTACCAGATTTAGATGCTGCATGCGAACGATTTGTAAAGATGGGTGTAAAGTTTCAAAAAAAACCTACAGACGGTTAGTAACGAATTTCTGTTTGAAATGTCGTTTAGCTATGTGCGCTGTTTATTTTTTAATATCTGAAATTTAAATCTGTTTGGTCTAACAGCTTAACGAAACAATGGTACACTTTAAGCATAACCTCCAGAATTTGTTTCATGGAATTTGGATTTCCATTTGTGCATGCTCTATATTTTAAAATCGACGGGGAGGCAAGTACTGCCTTCCTTTTTGTCAAGCAATTGGAATTATAGTTTTTATAATACGTCCAGTTCTTTACATTTTATTTTTCAAATAAGTTGACCTAAAGCAAAGGAAATACTTCTATTGAAATTCATACGACAGATAGCTAGGGTCACTAAAGGCTCATTGGACTGCATTTCCCGCTATAGCACTTTTTTCGCACCTTGAGAAAATTGGAAAGGAACGTTTCTTTAAAAATCTAGAAATACGCATGCACATTTAGCGCTGCAAATAGCCTAAAATCTTCTTACATTTTGTTTTTTACTGCGTCTTTTATCACAAAATCGTATAAGATTTGTTTTTTTTAACATTTTCGAAGGATTACTTCTCAATTTAGGGTCAATATTATGGTTCGACGAGGATTAGATTGTTGTTGTGTTTCAATGTAGGTTAATTATTGTTTTGTTCTGTTTCGATGCAGGTTCCATGAGAGGAATTGCGTTTATACTGGACCCTGATAATTACTGGATCGAAATTTTCAATCCAAACAAAGTTTTGGACAAGAAAGAATAAAGGACATTTTGCATGAGTTATATTACCGAGTCTTGAATTCTAAATTTAAACACTTTTTTATACATAAATGAAGTTAAATAAGAATAGTGAAATATCAACAGCCATTCTTGTACCTTGCGTCTTATTTGTCATAATGACCTCAACCAGATACCTTGGTAATTTCAATAAAAAGCATTGTTAAGCAATGACAGTAGAAGAAAAGATATATGCTTAGCTACATGGAAATATTACTAGCTAATTACTAGCAGTTGTAATAAAAAAACAACGCAATTTCTCTTCAAGTAGATCCATTTGCTGTGTAGTAACAACAACACGTGTCGACAAAATTGGTCCAGTGACAGTTGGTCATATTTCACGCGAGATTTCTCGGAGGAGGCGTATTTTCCGGAACATTTGCAGAAACTGAGCCCAGTGTCTCTCTAATTCCTGACGGCGGGTTAGAGATCAAACTACTGTTACATTTTAACCATCCAGTCAAGCGTATCTTAAAGAGGATGAGAGAACTTGTTGGAAAGCAATTATCTCGGCTGGAGGATAATTTTGAGTTAAACTCTAGTGATGATGATGAAAAAAGGGCGAAAACATTCTGGAAAATATCGTAGCCGAAACACAAGATAGTAGATGAAGACCGTTAAAAAGTTAGCGTCAAACAAAAAAAAATGCTATCAGTTGAATAACACGACCAAAATAATTTTATTTTTATTACTGAATAAATTCATGAGTATTAAGAAAAAAAAGATTTGCAAACAGAGCTGAAACCGTTGCACGTTCGATTTGTTGTTGAAAGCTTCCGGTCTGTGTATTTCTCGAATTTAGCGCCATCTTATCACAACAAACTTCATTAAATGTATTAATTCGGGCATATAACTTCACAATAAAAATAAGTACGAGAAGTTTGATTGATGACATTATTTTATTTTCACAGGTATTCCCTTTTGTTACTACAAGATATTATCAACGTAAATTGTTACAATTATCTCACAAGTTTTTTAAATATAATTTTCAACAACTACGCAATGCACAGAGGACGTATAAAACAATACTTAACAAAACATATAGCACATAACGGCAAACCCAAGGGTATATAAAGTATATACCGTTGGTAAGGGTAACGTCCACCGCGCGGAGCACAAATGCACTCCTCCCCTTGTTGACTAAAAATAATATTTATCTTAAAACAATTTTAATGGAACAGATAATTCCTGTACATTAAGCGTGGGACTGTTATCACGAATATACATGACCTCAGCTATTTTTCTCTTTTTAAAGTGGTGAACATTATCTAATAAATACTAAAGTCCTTTTGTTAGCAAGTGAGTGATTCTCAGTGACTGAATGTCTTAGGATGTGAGAGTTCTTATCGCGCTTTTGGTGATCTATCATTCTTTCATTTAGCCTCCTCGCTGTTTCACCAATTCCACCGGACAAGTATATTTGTACACAATACCATGTTTATGTTCATCCTTGGTTCTATTTTTCACAGAAAATAGCGAAGATAACTTTCGACATTGATAAGCAATGCGTGGCTTGACATTGGCAGGTAGAAACTGTTTGAAAGTGTTATTTAGACGCTTTACTAAGCAATTACCATCATCTCCTTTGTATGGTAGAACCATGAAAGGTGTTCTTGGAGGTTCATTGGTGTCTTTATTAAAAACAGTGTCGGCATTTTGAATGTCAAAATTTCGCCGTGTGTTATTAATTACATTAGATACAACTGCTTCTGGGTAACTATTGTTTTTTATAATCACATTTTTTAATTGATTTAGTTCGTATTTCAGATCTTGTGATGAAGAGCATTTATTAAACGCTCTTTAAACCAACTTTCCATAGGCGTGGTGAAAATGAATTCCAGTGCATGTATATGTCAGTGTTTGTGTCTTTTCGATAAATGGATGTTTTAAATGAACCATCATATATATATATATATATATATATATGATATATATATATATATATATATATATATATATATATATATATATATATATATATGATATATATATATATATATATATATATATATATATATATATATATATATATATATATATATATATATATATATATATATATATATATATATATATATATATATATATATATATATATATATATATATATATGTATATATATATATATATGTATAGTATGTGAAGGTGAATCGCGCTTCTAGAGTGCTCGACGGGTAGAGCTATATATTATGTGTGTCGGATTCAATAAAATACACGGTACTTTTGTACGACTTTAAGTTTCATGTTAAACAATCATCAGGTACAAGTTACCAAATATTTTGTTAAATCTATAAGATAAAACAAAACAAGCATTAATACAAAATCATAAACATATCTTAAAATCTTGAACTCTTATATTTATCATTATTATTTATATTTTATATTATTATTTATATTTATCAATTTCGATATTAAGCATTGATTTTGCATAGGACATTCTCCTTTTTTCCTGCAGTTGCATCCGAAAGTTTTATCCGGTGGAAACAAAGTTTGCTTATTATGTTTGCTTATTATTTGATTTACCAGGCAGAGGTCGGTAATAACAAAGATGAAGAGAAAAGGATATACGTAGGCGCCGCGGAAACTACGTTTAAGGAAAGATATCGAAATCACAAACGAGATATAAAATCATCGGGGTACAGAAAAAGTACCGCATTGTCAAGCTACGTTTGGAACTTGAAAGATCAAAACAAAGAGCCAATTATCAGTTGGAAAATTATCAAAACCACGAACGCTAAAGCCAGATTGAATTATTGCAAATTATGTCTAACAGAGAAAATTGTGATTTTGAACTCCCTTGACGACCCGAAATTACTTAACTCAAAAAACGAATTTATCAGTAAATGTCGTCATGACAACAAATACTTGTTAAAGAACGTTAAGAGAATCGGTGTGGGTTAAATATAAGAGTTCAAGATTTTAAGATATGTTTATGATTTTGTATTAATGCTTGTTTTGTTTTATCTTATAGATTTAACAAAATATTTGGTAACTTGTACCTGATGATTGTTTAACATGAAACTTAAAGTCGTACAAAAGTACCGTGTATTTTATTGAATCCGACACACATAATATATATATATATATATATATATATATATATATATATATATATATATATATATATATATATATATATATATATATATATATATATATATATATATATATATATATATATATATATATATATATATATATATATATATATTCCAATGTGGAGAGCAATTGTGAGGGCATATCATATTAACAGGATACCATTACAAAGTTGCAGGATAATCGCGAAATCCCTTTGCCTCGGCAGCCCAGGGACTCGAACCCGGGATCGTCGCATCAGATGCACCGCGGGCTCTTATCCACTGAGCTACGTCGTCGGCAAAAAGGATTCGTGAGAATCCAGACAACTTTGGTATTTCGGCTAACAAGCCTTCGTCAGCGGATACCAGAGCCAGTATTGAGCACTGCAGGAACTCTGGGGCAGCTCGAGCTATATATATTCCAATGTGGAGAGCAATTGTGAGGGCATATCATATTAACAGGATACCATTACAAAGTTGCAGGATAATCGCAAAATCCCTTTGCCTCGGCAGCCCAGGGACTCGAACCCGGGATCGTCGCATCAGATGCACCTCGGGCTCTTATCCAGAACATGTGTAAATGGGCTGTTATGTGGGATAAAGAGATGTTCGAGTATATACTGGACTGGTTTGTCACCCGGGATATATTGAAAAATATAACCCAGGCCGAGTGGCGAAAAGCCTACTATCAAAGGAAGGCTGAAAAGGCCGGAATTAAGGAGGATCTTCTTCCATTAGCCTGGCATCCTGATAGGGTTATCGATTGGTGCTTTTCAGAGGATGAAAAGGTAGGTCTCAAAAAGTTGTAGGGGCAAGCCTGAAAACTACTAATAAAGATGAGTTGGTTTCACAGTATTCCGGATCGGTTCAGACGCAAGACATGTGTGACAGGGCTGTTGAAAAGTATCCCTACCTATTCAAGTATGTCCCCAAAAGATTCAGGACGCGAGACATGCGCGACAATATATGTCCAACATGTAGCTTTGGACCTTGCTAAAAAAACTGTATAAAATGGTACTCTGTTACTGGTGCTCCGTAGAACAGTGCGACATCGTCAGGTGCCTCTTGTAGTAATGCATGTTGCCTGGTTTATGTGGAAGAGCGGAAGTTACATGACAGCGCACATGAAATATCCTTGTGGTTGTTGAGAAGGCGTTATAAAGGAAGGCCTGCACCGGATTGGAGACGCCTCAAAAGATTTGGAGGCGATTTGACACAAAAGGAATTCCTGGCATTAGTTGACAGTTAAATAAAAATGTGTATTAACTGTCAATATATTCTGAAAAGTATGATTTTCATTACCGCCATCGGCCTATCCCTACCACTTGTAACCCTGGCATGTGTACAAGAGGAGAAGGAGGGGTCTAATGAACGGAGAATGAAGGACTTGGAGGATCGTCTTGACTTGGTAATAAATGAATGAGCATTGTGACGATTGTGAAAGGGTACTCGATGCATACAACAAATGTACCTGTGGTCGGAGGTTCGTGGTAGGTGGTAAAATGCTATGCTGGTACTGCTATCACGAATATATTACATATAATGGGGGCGGATATGCATGTACAATGACATGTAATTCTCTGCAGTCATTCAAAATATACAATAAACAAGATGCTGAAATTTGAGAACAAGTTTGTTAAATCCAATATATTATACAATTTTGCTGCTACCTTTACAAACATTGAAGATATTAATGTAGAATACCTAACGGTATCGGATGCCATGCTTGCCAATGGAGGTAAGGACAAACGATACGTGGTGGGATATCATACACAGGACCTTGTGGTGGCCTTGAGGGTAAAGACGCCTAAACTCTGGTCCCCGGATGGATTGAATAAGTATAACGCCAATACGTCACCGGCAATATGCCTGGATTTTGATTGGATTGCTAAATATCGTCAAATATGGTCAAAAGTCGAGGAGTTGATATCCGAGCAATTAACGACAGAGCCTGTAAAAAAGGATAGTTATGTGAATGCTAAGCTTCAATATTACAAGGACGTAATTACCACCAAATTCTATGGTATTCCGGTACCCTATGATGAGCCCTGCCAAGCCAGCGCTATTCTAGCCTTTTCGTCTGTATACGTACAAGGTAAAAACCACTACCCCCAGACACACATCACAGAATGTCGGTTTGAAGACTTTAAAAAGGAATGGTTGCAGCATGACCTAAAAAAATAATATATTTAGGGCTCATACTCAGGCGGGGATTTTAAGTACCGCTTACATTCTGTGCAGGTCGAACGTTTTTTAAAACTTCATCCTGCATCTCTTTTCTCCCCTCATCCCTGCCCCTGGCAACCAACTGGGACGCTCTTGCTCGTTGATGGCATTCACAATCCGATTAAACCGTTGCCCCATCTGTTTTTTTAGCAGCATATACCTTTCCTTTTCACGGCTAATCAAGCTATACTCGTAGTCGCTGATCACGTCGTTTTCCATTGCCTTTCTGATCAGGTCAACGATATTGTTCAACTTGCTTTCCGCAAGCAACCTTATCCCTTCATGGTTGTTACTCTTAACCCCAAGCCTTTTTGAGGCATTTCTAAGGCCTGCCTGGCCTATTCCGGCCGCAATAGTGATCCCCCCCATGGCAATAGCCAATGGTACTCTTAGGCCCGAGGCTATAGCGCCACCCCGGACGTAATCACACTCACGCTAAGCAGACCATGGGCACAGAATCGTACCCAGATCCCATGCATTTTAAGTTTCTTTGCAAGCTTGTCCCGCTCCTTTTTTTTTATTTCGCAGGTATTTTTCAATATCATCGGTTTTTTTGAGTCTGTAGACTTGGCTCTCCTCCTGCATATCAGAGCCTTGCGCGGGTGCACTCGGTAAACTCGGATAGAGTTTACTTATATCAGTCATTTATTCTATGAGAATGCACATTGTGAAGCCGGTGAACGTCACGTTTTTCTCATGGTGTTATACGTCTGTTAACATGAACTCCAGACGATCGGTTGAACCCTTCAGTGGGAGGTATACAGGGGTATCAAAGGTCCAGGTCAGCATATCTCCCCAAGCGTTCAATTCCTTGGTGGAAAGCAAGGCTAAAATTTTAGACTTTTTGCCATCTAACAGACAATAATCCTCATCCAACTGGGGGCAAACGCCCTTCATATAATACTTCTTACTAGGATCATAGGGTAGGCCTAGGAGCTCCTGTAATTGTCGATTCATCACCACTGAGTACCCATCGCCGACACAGAACCTGCAGTAGCCACTTTTTAATACGAAAAGCTTGATCTTGTCCTCTGCCTGACTATTCACAACAGTCGCAATATCTTCTATCCTGTATAAACCGTTGATGATCTCAATCCGAGTCACCCTCTGGTCAGGTCCCACCTTCCGTATGGTAAACTCTGTATTGCTATATAAGTTCAACCATCCAGGCCTAATGGATATAGATTTCAGGGCTATACGTGTGTCCTGCCCCAGGTAGTCTTCGAATATAGTGGGCTTATAGATATCTGTAATGTACAGTTGTTTCATTCCCTTTTGTTTTAAGAAATGAACATATACCAATACAACCATTCTGCAAAGTATAAAAGTAACAGGTGAGAATGGCTACTTGGTGTTACAAATTTGGAGCACCAGGACCTCTACTCTCATATTTCTGTGGTCTTTCCCGAATTCACGAAGTATGCCATCAGGGTCCCGACGACCTACCCTGATGACCATATTAATGTGAATTGGAAGGGTCAGGCATTGGAATACTGGAATATCCAGGTGAATTTCGCCACCCATTGTGCGACGACGGCCCTAGGCATCTGCAGCAAGCACATGACAGGCTCCGTACCCCTTATAAACGCAATTTTTATGTTTTATGTCTACTATCATATGCGTCGTATTCTGGCAAGGATGAAGGTACCCATGCCGTATGACATGGGTTCTCTCAATATAAAAACCCATACTCGAGCTCTGGATACGCCCAGGTATGCCGCAAATACGGTGCAGATCCTAATGGACTCTACAAAAACAAGGCTGTCATGTCATCATTGACAGATGTTAGATGGTGGCCCCAGGTTGACGGCGACTGGGCCAAGTTTATTATGCCCACAAGTCAGGGGCTTACATCAGAGGGTCGGACCAAGCTGAGCGACACTATCATGGCTTATGTGGTCTTGTTACTGGGGTCCCAGGCAAGGGCCAAAGCATCCCTGATTGGATCCAAAGCCGACAATTATACGGCAAGGAAAATTCTACTACAGAAATTTGAGGCTATGGTCCAAAGGCAAGAGAATGTAAGCCATGACATTGCGGAGTTCCAAAAGGTGTTGCAATATGCCAGGACTCCGGTGAACTTCGCTGTAATGCATCACGTGTCTCTGATATGAACCTGCGTATGGGGAGGATTGTGGGATATAACAACAACATCCTCCTAGGCCCTGCAAGTGCAATGATTAGTATCAGACTTGACTTGAATAACAAGCCCATTGAGCGGCATGTCATACCCACAGGCATACCCTGCCCCCAAAGCATACCACACCACCCATGCATACCATACCTCGAAGGCATACAGCACCTATTACGCATCCTATACATACTCCCGATCATACCATTCAGGCATCCATACCTCCCAGGCCTACAACAAGGCAGTAAATTGTGGGACAGAAGGGTGGGGGTGGCACCCCCATACGTTTTAGGGGGTCAAATCAGCATGAGGATACCAAGACCACCGTACTTATAACAGGAGTCAGGATCATCCTGGCATATATTTGGTTGAAAAAATAAGGCTTATTTAACGTATAGCACCACAAATCCAACGGTGGCAGCGGCTGCCATGTACAGATGCTTAGCAGCATATGTAACGATAGTTGACACCACTCTCAGAAGGAACGAGACTACCGTACCGATGACTCCAGGCAATGTGGCACCTGCTTTACCCGCCAAATGTTTGAGAAAAGCCTTTCAAGTTGTTTTTGTACGAACCCTTTTTCACCACCTGCTGCGGCACTTCCTCCTACAGCACCACTGGTGCTTCCCCCTGTAACAGAGAGTACGATGGTGGAAATTAGTAGACCTACAGCAGAGACCACACTTGCAATGGTAAGGCCTTGCTCCTTGAAGAGTATCTTCAATTTTTCAAGGAGAGTTGTATCATCCCCAGAGATCTTCAACAGCGTGTCCTTAATATGTCTCAGTTGGCTGTAAATATCACGGTTAAGCTCCTTCACTTTCTCCTGCAAAACACCACTTTCATCCTTCATCCTCTTAATACTCCTCTCAAGCTTTTCAATGGCTTCATTCGAGCCTTCATGGATCTGACCATCGGCACCTGATTACTTATCCTTTTGATACTGTCCTACGAACTTCTAATACTTACATTATATGAGGTTATTTTGTTTTCTATACTTTTAATATTCCCCTGGTAGGTTTGGAGTTCAAGATCAAGTCCTGTTTATTCGCGTTCAGTGAATTTGCCCGAGAATGAAGTATCCTCCGTAAGGGTTTCCGCATAGATGAATGGCGTTTCCTCCGTAAGGGTCTCAACATCATGCATAATTCTCCTGATATTATTGATAGTTTTCATCTGAATTATCTCACTAGGGTCCTCCTCAAACTCATTAACAATATTATTAACATCCATTGCAAGCTTCCGGACTATCTCCATCTTGTTGGGCGTGGTGACAAACGTTCTAAAACCAAAGTCACGTATGGGGTCTGCTTCCAAATTACTTATAATAGACCCGGGACTTCGTAGGCCACCACACCTAATATTATATATTTTTTCGGTACATGCTGCAGGACACCCAGATTAATATTTTGGATGGTAGGCTGGATCGTGTCGAATATTAAATAAATGGCCACAATAGCTGTGATCGTGGCTGGGGCGGCCTTAAACGCCCTTGCATTCAGCGGGACTAACTTCCTGTTTTCTAAACTTCCTGGGCATGGGGAGGCCGAGAGGAAAAGACATGACCTTGCGGTTGAAAAGCTCAATACGGCCCAGGCCCAACCTCGTCCCCAGGACCTCTTTTCGCTTTTTTGATATCGGGGATATCAAAAAAGCGAAAAGAGGTCCTGGGGACGAGGTTGGCCCAGGCCCAATGGATACGAGACAGACAGAAAAAATTAGACTGGTTTGCGACAGAAAGAGAGAAGCAACTTAGGCGGGAAAAAGTTTGAGGGAGCTGGACAATGATATATACCAATACTATATTACCTCTGATAGAAAGGCCCCGCAATTGAAGGACTTCTACACCCCTTCAAAAACCCAACAAGATGGGAAACTCACGTTCATCCTTGGCTCCCTATCCCTGCTAGGCTTTATAGCCTACGAGAATATATAACAACGTGCGTTTTTTCTGACATATAATAAACATGTCAGAAAAATCACCACATGTCATTACCGAGAAGGAAGCAGAAAAGCTTGGCAATATATACTATACCCCGGAACATTTGTGGGTCGGTCGGAAAGCCGTCAAATTACTTGCGAAGGAGAGTGGCCTCTCCAAAAAGCAAATCCTGAAAAATTTCAATTTATGATTTTAAGCAAAAAAGTGAGGCAGCCGATAACATTACAGATAGATCAAATTTCCATCAAAGAGACAAATAGTGTGGTGTTTTTAGGAATTACTATTGACAATAAGTTACTATTTAATGACCATATTCAAAAAATATGTTCTACGGCTAACTATAAACTCCATGATCTCCGTAGATTAAGACAATATTTAACACTGAATGAGGCTAAAGTCTTAGCCTCTGCATTCATCAAAAGTCAATTCAGTTATGCTCCGATAATCTGGATGTTTTGTAGAAAAACATCTTATAAAAAAATTGATAAAATTCATCGTAGGACACTAAAAGTCGTTTACAACATTGACTTATCATATGGTGATTTACTTGCAACATTTAATAAAATATCTATCCACTAGCTACATTTACGAACACTAGCGATTGAAATTTTTAAGTCAATAATGCACCTGAACCCTGAGTTTATGTGGTCATACTTTAATCTAGACTCGAAACCCTTAAACTATGAACTTAGAACAGGACGAACGTTAGCTCTCCCTCCTCCCAAAACGACCTATTTTGGTACAAACTCTGTTTTATATAGAGGTTGTTGGCTATGGAATAAACTGCCGCAAAATGTAAAATTATGCCAAACGGTCGAAGAATTTAAAAAGCAACTTGTGTCACAAGGAATTATCCATTGTAGTTGCCTGTAATTCATTGGCTTGCCTGTTATATATACAAGTATATTCTGACAGGCATCGATGTAGTTTCAAGATACAAATTAGCAAGACCCCTGCGCACAAAGAAAGCTAGCGAAGTCGCCGATATGATCAAAGATATCTACAAAGCGGGACCTTTACACTACCTTAAAACCTTCCAATGTGATAATGGCTCCAAGTTTAAGTCGGATGTGACTAAGCTCCTGGAAGGCAAGGGGTTAAAATTAGACGGGCACCTACCACCTACCATGTACCAACATACGTTCACGGCCTTTGTGGAAAGTTACAACAAGGTACTCGCGAAAAGACTTTTTAAGCCCCAAGATGCCCAGAAGCTAGTGCCCAATGAGACTAGTACCACCTAGGTCAAACATTTGTAAACCATCGTGAAGGGTCTAAACAATACCAAAACTGCTATGATTGGTATGAAGCCTAATAAGGCGATCAAGCTGTATGAGGTATTGCTCACAAAAAGTGAGGAATATCTTGAAGAGAAACCCCTGCCTGAGGATGGATTGTATTTGTATCTGCTAAAACCTGGGGAAGAGCACGATGATGCGAAACGACGTGCAATTGATGCTTTCTGGAGTAGGAAAATGTATAGGTTGGATCGTATAGTAGCAGGTAGTCGCGTGCTATATTATTTGAAGGATGGTCCCGAAAGGAGCTTTGTGTCGGAGGAGTTGATGCTTATTCCCGAGAACGTTGAAGTGCCTCCGGAACATGTTAAAGAGTGGTAAATAGTATCTTCAGGAGTACCTCAAAGGGTTCGTCCTCAAACTCTTTACCCGGATCCCTTATATACAACAAGGGTGGCTCGGTATAGAATGGGTATCCATAAACAATGCCTTTGATGACATCGGGCTCAATATTCAAATCAATATCAATCAATCGCCTATCTGGTATAGGAAAATTGAGGATATTGCTTATTACTGTGATACCAGCCAAATCCGACAACTTCAATGCCTTATCTTTGATAACCTCGTATCAGAGTGCCCCATACTTATTCTCCTAAACCGAAACGATATGAAGCCCTAGGCGTTCAATATCATCCTCGAGATCATCATCGATTTCGCTTCTTGCAAATGTTGCCCATGCTTTTTCGCCTGATGCTACCCTGTGTAAAAGATCTTCGTCGGTGGGGTATTCAAAACCTTCATAGTATACCTGAAATGTTCCAGGCAGGTAGGGCAATAACCAGTTACTGATCCTTTATACAGCAATGCAGCACAGGTACCCGAATATCATAACCCCTTACTTGCTTTTTTTTGTACATAGGCTTCCATCTTTTTGATATTTCACTACCTTTTTCTCGAAGCCAAACCGATCAATGGAGGGGGGATGCCTACAATTTTCACTACCCCGCAAGAGTAGTGAAAATTGTGTCTGAATGAATGTGGACAGATCTTTCCACCTCCTGAATACCACCTACTCCGCAAGTTCCAAGAGGCGTTTATGAGTATAATGTTCTCCAAGCCTAAAATGTCTGACTTTCTCCGGGTTGCAGCAGACACATCCACGTTCCCTAAGCCAATTATAGTGAACAATAGAATTGGAGGTTTCGGCCAATATTATAATCTCACCCTTGGGGTAATCAACAAGTTTATTGCGTATTTTTTGTGCTACATACCCCTGTTGCCTACAGATCGCAACGTATGGGCAGGGATCATCGTTATTCTTTTGGATTATTACCATAGAGTAATCCTTGCCAGGATCTTCGAGGTGGGGCACAGCACACTGCTTCAGCTCCTCAATCTCTTCCCCCAATACCATAAGTTGGCTATCTCTGTCCTCAATTTCATCATTTAGGAAAACTAGGGCATTATCCTTCTCAATAATGGTTCTCTCCAATTTTTCCACCCCTTTCCCGGCTTGCCATTTTGTCAAGGATACGGCCTTAGGCTCTCTCGATCTGATGGTAATTTCGAGCGCCCCGTCCAACGTGACAAATAAATCATTTCTCCTCTCGATATTGTCATATTGCGATTAAGACCGCACTGCCTAGCATTCGAAATACACAGGAATCTCTCTAGATCAGCACGTTTGAAGAGGGGCTGATTTGGCTTATCGAACAAGGTCTCAATGGCTCCCACAGGTATTGCATTGAATAGGGCGAGTTGTGAAGACATTTTCTATACACCAATTCCTTGCTTGAGGATTTCAACATGGTCATTTTAATACCCTCAAGGGTATTAAAATTATTAGTGCCCGTTTAAGACCTAGTCCCCCCCGTTAATTTCGGGAAACAAATCGCAATAAATCTTATTAATGACGTGAAAAATGGAGAAGTTGGGGGCATATATCGTATAAAGGTGCATCCCAGGGCCTGCTGGATATGTTTTTGTCTCCTTACCTCGTAGCCTATATCCCTATCAGCATGTCCAAATTCACCACCTTCAATAGCCAATCTGTACCTCGAGAAGTACAGGTCGATCATATATCCATCAATATGATACTACATCACCATATCTTCACCGTCAAAAGCGGTGCGGATGTTACAAAGGGTGCTTTCCTCCTTGGATAAAAGCTTTATTTTAAGGACATCCAAGTTTTTGGATCGAACCAGGATTTCCGTGACAGCCTCGGCGGAAATAAATATATCATGCCTCTTTTTGCCTCTTCCTACATACCCGGGTGCGTGTAGTCGCGAATGACCCCCAGCATACCCTCTATTTCCGCCCTTGATATTGTCATATGGCGATCAAGGCTATACTGCCTAACATTTGCAATACCCAAAAACCTAGCAAGATCGGTTCTTTTGAACCATGGGGCCTCACAATTGTCGTATATAATTTCTACGTGCGGGGCAAGCACCGTAACACGCTTTTGAGATGACATCTTTTTTGTCATCTCAAAAAGTAGATGGTTTGTATGGTCATTCGATGATGCTCCAAGTCCTGGGGTGCTCCAATCTTACAAAAAGGCACGCATGTGGATTTTTTCAGCTTTTTTTTTCAGCTCAACTTTGATCTCCTTCCAGTCCGAGATGAGATTTGTTTCCTCGTTTATCATTTTCATATCACTCTTCTCATTAGAGTACCAAAAAACAGGGCTTTCTTCTGTCTTCTCAGATTCTTGGGCAAGGCGGTATATGATTGGGTTAGAAGCCAAAGACTATGCCTACGATGCCTTCCTGAAATAGCCAATTCAAGCAAAGGCTGCCTTTTTTATCAAGGCTCTCGTCAGATATCATATCATCAACCACGAAAAGACTCTCCTCACCCGCCAATAATAAGGATAATTTCGCTATCCATTCGAAAAGTTGGTCCTTGGAGTTTATCAGGAACACATAGCTATCCTTCCAAAGTGAGGCCCTCTCCAAATAGGTGGCATTCCACCTTAGGGTAGGGCAAAGTATCACTATATTGTGATAGTGTCCCTTGTATTCATTTTCCAACAGGTCTAGGACGAGTTGTGTTTTTCTTCAAGACGTCGGACCTGTAAAGATCGCTGTATGCAGATCTCTCACGACATCCATTTACTAATAGTTGCTCCACTTCCTGTCGTGAACTTTTGGGTACAGTGCACCACAGCCCGAACATATCAATACACCCCCATGTTTGTTTTCCAATAATCCCCGACAGGTAGGGCAGAGCTTAGTCCCTCGAGCCTTGTATTCGAGGGGTGGTGACGGTGCCCTTAATTTGACCTGTAGGCACCGCAGGGCATTGTAGTACCTTTCAACACGCCTTGCCTTCTCCGAGCTATCCACGATGAGTGTATGTAAAGAGATCATACAAAATCATGTAGTTTTCATCCTGTTGAACACCCCGAATTTCCCTATCAATAGCAATGGAGTCAAACTTATATTCAACTTCCCTGATATCTCTATTTGCTACAGCCCGCCTTTTTGGCTTTATCAAGGCAGGGAATGCAGGTTTTTTTCAGCTGCCATTTACCCTTGATTTTAAACCTGTGTGGCGGTAATATTTGCTTACATACGCGGCAACATCTTATATCCATTTTATTGTTTGCAGTGACTATTCCGATACATATTCCGATACAGCATCTGATCCCCGGACGTTATAGCATACTGTGCCCGTCGTAATGCATTGGTGACCTCGGTAAGCGTTGGACGATTAAAATTTTCATCGTATCTGAATCGTACCTTATTATTTACATGCCTCTCATAATTTTCCCAGGTATACCCCTCATTAAATTGTGCTTGAATATGATCCTGTAGGATGATTATTAACTCATGTAGGGGTTGCATATAAATGCAGCGTTTCGCATTGCCTTTTGATACCCTCCCAAGATCAAGGCAGGGAATGCAGGTTTTTGTCAGCTGCCCTTCACCCTTTGCCTTGAACTGGTCCAGGGGAAGGGATTTTAGGCATTTAAAACACTGCTTGGCCTCCTCTTCCATATTGATTTCTATTTGTCGGAGACAAATAGAACTTTACTAAGCGCTCTATTTCGGAGCTATTAACGATTTTTTGTACCACCCTTGCTTGATCGCGTATTCGTCGAACAGTATCGCTGCACTCGTGTACCCGGCTAGTTTCAAGTCGTCCTCCATGTTCATCTTAGCACCCGGCCTAAAAACCCCTTAGGCCTTCTTCTCACCCATAGCTATGAGAATAGTATAGGATACCAGCCTGACAGACTCCCACAGGGCATCAATAATCATGGGTTCTTTTGGTCCCATGTTTTTATCATGTTTGCTTGTTGCCATTTATTATATTATTGCATTTTGAAAAAATCGATATTTTATTGGGGGTCCGGATTAGCCACCGGCTTGTTGGGTTCCCCATTTTTGCCTCTGCTAAACATATACCAAACCCCTAATCCTACAGCAATCACGGCTAAAGCTCCAACTCCATAGATGTGGACACTGCTCGTCGACTTGCTTGAACTGGTCTCAGAAGAGACTTTGACTTCAAGTTCTACAGTACCCTCTTGTTGCTTCATTTCTTCCTTCCTCTTCTTCATAAGTGCTGCCAACTTGTGTCCCTGTGCAACTCTTCCCGGATGCTTTGGAGGCTTTGTAATGACTCTCTCTTCTTGTTTTTGTTCTTCTTCACTCATTTTATTATAGTGTGGTCTTCTCCACCGTATCCACCTCCTTCTCCGTGTTCTCTTTATTTTTTCCCATATGTTTGCTGTATGGCCTGCTACAAGTAGTGGGGCTAAACATCGCCCAATAGTGCAGTATACGAGGATCCCTAGGTCGGTCATGCTATCCTGGATAATAGGATCTTCCTCAATATCTCTCCTTAGCTCCTCAACACTGTCTATATCTACAAAATTCCCTATCATGCTCGCATATAGGCTTACAACATGGGTTGACAGTGCTTTTTCGGTCTTTTCTCCCTTTGCCTGAAGTTCCCGCTATACATACTCTGTATGTACCTTGTCGATACCCCCGTCAGGGGCCTTGTCGACAAAACCTTCTGTGCATTTTTTGGGTAGGAGATGCCCTTTGCCCTTGCGTAGGGCCTCACTCAAAGCCTGGCCTTTATCGATGGTTTTCTCAATATTTTCATATTCTCCGGAGGCATTGTCAAAGACTTGTGCAATATCGGACGACATCTTTATTATTCGCCAATATCAAAAAAGGCATTATATAACATCTATATAGAGGACGTTCACCGCAATGTCGGGGTTATTCGCCTCAAATTTGTAGATTGACTTAATAACGGTTGAGTACTCTATACCATCCCAATTATAAAGGTCTACGTAGGGTTTAATCTGAGAAACTCTATTTGGGTTCTTCCCTATCTCCTCATGATGGAGTGATGCTATAATGGCCCATTTGAAACACTCCTCGTCCTCATTCAGTGGATTAATGACGGCCTTTTTGGATGCTACCCATTTGCGTAGAGAGATGTACGATGAGCCTCTTGTTGGTCTCAATTTGTGAAAGTCTACGTCGAGGTATAGTATTTGAGATATTGTAAAGCCACTTTGGGGTAACGCTGGATTTTCAACATGTGTTTAACTTGGGCAAACATCCTATCCAGCACGTCATCTACGTCCTTACCCTGAAATCACCTCGATGTACTCCTCATTACCATTAGCCCCCTCTATATTTGTTGGTTTTTTCCACATTATCCATAGCGACAGCTGTACCTTTGCCGACCCCATATATTCTACCTGTTCCTCAACTAAAGTTCGCACATTGGGTCGCACCATCCCGATATATCCGTCAACGTCGGCACCTCTTATACCAGGAATTCGGAAACTCCTGAAGGTGAAGCCTATGCTCCCAAGGTGTATAGTCTTGCCCTGGTTGTTCATATATATAGTCTACCTTGGCCTCTTTTTCTACTTCGTCATGAAGTGTAGGCCTTGTGTTGGCTGCCCTGTTATATAGATTCATAATTGTGCGTTTGATGGTCGCATATGTACCCTTAACCCCATCTTTTATGGGTTTGGGGACAACGTCCACAAGCCAATTATAAAAACCCTTAATTCCATCCCTTACAACAGAACGATTCTTCACCATCTCCTGTCTCTCAAAGACGTCCATGTCAGATGGAGGCAATACCCAGTTATGCCACTCCTTGATTTTATCCCCATCTCCTGTTTCTCGAAGATATCCATATCCCCCGGTACTATAAGCTTAGCCAGTTGTTTAGGTGGCCTCCAAGCATACTGTGGTACATCCCCCGTTGGTTTAACTGGAAGCCTTTTAGGTGGCCTTGGGGTGTGTTGTGGTACATCCTTCAATAAGGCAATTAATTCAGCTTTACGTAGTCTATATTACCCTTTAAGTCCACGACCTTTTGCAATATCACGTAATTGTTTGACAGTTTTTGATTCCATTCTCTTTATTATATAGAATTTTTTGTTTTTCAGAAGATTTCATTCTTCTCGACTAACAGTTGTTTCCCTTGGGGAATTTCCCATGTCTTTAATGCGCATGTGTTGATTTTTGATGAGTATTAGTATCATTAGGGAAATTCCCTTATATGCGTAGAATATTATGCTAAATTGTGCTATAAATGAGGGGGTCTTTTTATCTACTTTTGATGACGTCATCTGTAGTGAATACTAGGTCTTATGTAGATTAATATGGCATGGTATCGGATGGTGCCGGATTAATAGGGACTGTGCTGTGACTTGCTGTGACGTCACTGTTGTACGCGCATGCGATTGTGCCAGAAGAAACATTTCCCTATCTCTACTTGAACACTGGATTGTAATTAGTCGCGACGATTTTGATGGGATAAAAGTTTCCTATTCTTTACGTACTTTGAGTACGACATATCCCCCCAATTTAGTCTTAAGTCAGCATGTCGAACAGCATTTAGCCAATCACCAACTTTGACTATAACCACGATGTCAGTGCAACAACAAAATAACTCAGTAGACTGTGGTGTATTTTCCATTGCTTTTGCCGTCGATTTGGCGCATGGATTAAAACCAGAAGCGAGCAAGTACGACGTGTCGAAAATGCGCGATCATTTGCTAGTGTGTCTTCAATTGAAAGAATTTTCTCCGTTTCCAAAAGAAGAAACGAAAAGAGTAAAGATGTGCAGGGCTAAGGTTCTAAATATAAATATTTTTTGTGCTTGTCGATAAATGTACGAAGAAAATGAGAAAAACAATTTTATGGCTCCATTGTTCCAACTGCGAAGAATGTTTCTATGAGAAAAAAGATTTTATAGAGACAACGAACGTTGGACATGCCCGGTTTGTTAATAGAATATATTTTGTGTGTTGTATGATATAAAGAGGTCTTTTAAAAACAAAACCTTTCGTGATAGCACGCTAAGTAATGTACTTTGTGATGTACGAAGAAGAATAGCACTCCTTCGGAGTTGTTTTATTTCCTACAGAATAAATTATATTTCATATTTTGTGACCACAATACCGATACGAACTAGCCACCACCTATGCAAACAGAGTGGCCATTATGAGACAAGTAAGGGCAACCATTTAAATGCGCTCACACCGATACATTACGTCATTTATGCATGGTCTGAAAGTTGAATGTTAAGTATATGCCTTAAAAGCAAGATTTAGAGATGGTGGGCAAAAAAAGACAACGTTATAGAAACTATTTTGTCGATGAAAGTAAAATTGTCAAAATATTACTGACGTAAAGTCTATTTATTAATCTGGCTTAGCTTGATTGTTCAATTACCGTGGCTGATTACAACGTTTTGTTTTCATTTAATATAGGCGCACAGTATAAAGACGCGGCCGCGTAAAATTATGCGCGGCCGCGTGTTTTTAGGAGCGGCCGCGTGTTTTACCGCCACTTTTACCGCCAGTTTCTAAATCTGGTCTGCAGAATGTCAAAGTTAAAACAGGTGCTAAAATACGCGGCCGCGCTTTTTGCCGCTGATTTTGCCGCTAATTTTAAGGTAAAACAGGCGGTAAATGACGCGACCGGGCAGTTTTCCTTGAGATGTGATTCGATGTGGTCCTGAGAGTTACCACCGTTCAATGGCAAAAACGTGTTTACTCGTAGTGCAAGATGGATGCTATGCCAGTCGGTGTCGATGTGTCATTGGAAGATTTAGTGGCGTATTATCATAGCCTACGACCTAAGTTGAAGTATTTGGAAATATGTATGGTGATTAACAAACGTCATCACAAGTCATTATCTATGAGAAAGTTTCAATCAATATGCAAAAGATTGGGCTTACGTCGAACTAGCAATGTTTCTCGCAGTATCCTGGTAGATATTATTAAGAATGAGTTGCAAGTGTCATCTTCAGGTTTCGGTTACCGGCAAATGACAGAATTGATAGCATTGAAGTTTGACGTGATTGTTGCTAAGGAGACTGTGCGAACTATATTGAAGGAGGTGGATCCGTCAGGAGTAGAAAAAAGGCTTGGAAAAGTGATTACACGACGTATATATGATACCAAAGGTCCTTGTGACATATATCATATAGATGGAAATGACAAATTAAAAAGATGGGGATTGGCAATACACGGTGGTATTGATGGTTTCAGCCGTAAATTACTATGGTTGGTTGTTTCAACAACAAATAATGATCCACTTGTAATCGGAAATTTGTTTTTGCAATGCGTGAAGAGATACCGTGTATGTCCGCGTATACTGAGAATGGACCAAGGGACGGAAAACATTTATTGTGCGGATTTACAAGAATTTTTCACTGGTAACAGCGATAGTTTTAAGTACGGTCGTTCAACTGGAAACCAGAGAATAGAAGCATTTCGGTCTCGCCTCAAGTTGTACAAACTTAATTGGTGGATAAATTATTTCAAACATCTCACATCAACACTCGTATATGACCCCGAATTACCAACCCATAGAGAAGCCTTATTTCTTTGTTATATTCCCGTTTTACAGAGAGAATTTAATGATTTTGTCATCACAGGTCGTCCAGACCTATTGTTTCATATTCCGTCAGCAAGTGGCTATTCAAATCAAGGGATGCTTGTGGATAGCACTGAAATATCTGTCGCTGAAAATGTCATGGGAATTGATCATCATCCAGTTTTCAAAAATAAAGATTTGCATGATTTATTGATTTGTTATATGGGGATACATCACTTGCAAGCACCCATGGACGCACAACAATCATTGGAAACATATGTGCAATTACTTGGATTCTTAAGGAATGACGGGTTTATAGTTTAACAAGCTAAACAAAAAGAAACATTTATATACTAAGTCTCTTTGATGAAACATAACATATCCAAACAAAATATCACATATAAATCATGAGAATAACAATCAATAAATTTTCCAATATCATAAAAGAGGCGAAATTCGCTCGTTTTCACTGGGAGCACTTTAACAAATTCAAAAAAATTTCAATGAAACGTATATGAAGAACTGAGATCTCTTGGGGGTTATAAGGTTACACTAAAAAGTCCTAAAGAATCCTAAAGAGTCCTAAAAAAAGTGATTACCAAAAAACTTGATAACAAAATTTTCATTTAAAAAAAACTAAAAACATTTTTTCAATAATATATGATACAAAACATGAATATTTTAAACAACACCAAATCCAGTCCCTCCGAATTTAGCAGCAATCTTGAGATTATGCTCAACTTTTTTTGTTGGTAGAGTGGCATTAAGTCCACATGTAGAAATTTTTGGAAAGTTGAAATCACAGTTAAAAAAAATATCAATGTTTTTATCCAAACCCTTTCTGGGAATTTTATCCATTCCAGTGAATAAAAACAGTATGTCTTTAAGAGATATCTCATCATAGTTTCCAATAGCAACATCAGCTAAAAACAGCTCACAGTCACAAATGGCATTGGAAATATCACGGTGTAAATTAGAACCAATTTCTTCAACGTTGTGAAAGCATAGAATAACAAGAAGCTTATCAAGAGTTAAGATCTTTTCATCTGGCAATAAAAAAGCTTTCATAGTGTGACAATTGGATTGTAACATAAATTCTGGACATATACTTTTTAGTCCTTCTCCAAATTGTGATATTGCAGCACGATTTTTCATCACTAAATAACTGATTGAAAAAACTTGCTTGTTCTGTTCGATATCAGGTACAGGAACAATGTTCAAATCAAGTAGATCTTCATTCTCGCCACTCTCAATTTTATCCAATTTATACTTGAATTCTGCATCATTTATTGGTGTTATTTTATCAGGATATGGCAAATCATACAATGCATTGAAAATGAGCTCAGAGAAATATTCGGAACCTCTTCCAACATGTATAATAGATGCACCTGTTAACTGCCCAAGCTTGTAATATACTTTTTTTAATACACCATCTGGCATTAATTTGAAACAAATTCCTTTGTCATCTCCGAAAAATACCCCAGGGATAGTAGTAAACCGTCTCATTGACAATGAGTAAAATTCGCGCAGCGGTCCACCTGCATCAGCACAGGGTTCACCTGCAAATCTGATAGCTATTTTTTCAGACGAAAGATCAAAATTTTGACGTAATAATACAGGCCAAAAACGCTGTGAATCTCGTTGTATGATGATATGCTTTGTGTTTATTTTTGGTAAATTGGTGAAGTAGCTTTCACAGTTTTGCATAAATGCGATAGAATCAGTTTCTGTTTCTTCAAACTGTGGAGTAGCATTATCAAAATTATCTGTCTCATAATTTTCCATAAAACGATTCACTTCATCATCACCAAATGCTGAACTGTCCTCTGTTGATTCTAGTTGAAGAGACAATGAGGGTGAGCCAATTGAATGTCTATATCTCACTGGTTTTTGTGTGTTTCTTGAAAAATGTCTCAATCTCAAATCACGAAGAGTAGAATTTTCTATGTTTACATCTATGTCAGTTTTGGCAGTATTTGTCACAGCATCTGGATCGGGTGATGCTAAAAAAGTATCCTCTGTCATAATGTTGTCTGTTTGATCTGTTAGCAAAGTTGCTGTGTAACTTTCATTTTGCTCACAGCGTAGACAGCTACCAATATACGTACAAGAACAAACACTGCATATACTTCTGTCAACAAAATTCGATCCTGGTAAGCTGGGTGGCACAGTAATTGTTGAGGTACCTTCTGCCCATGGAGATGATATTACTGTTTCTTTTGGTCCAATAATTTCTGTATCTAATTCAAACATGCTTGAATATGACTTATTGCACAACTTTGAAAACTCCAACTTTGCAAATGATTTAGGATAGTATAAATATACTTGTATTCCTTTTTAATTGCTATGGTTCTGAAGCAACAACACGAAAGCAAACAACAACAATGACAGATAATGTTAGAAGTATATTTCTCTTGTTTCATGTCATAACTACACTTGAGTTTGGGGAAAGGGGGGCCCAAACCAGATGCGTGTGTTTCCATCCTTACCCTTAGTAAGACGTATCTCGTGGAAACGTCTGCGTATCTCGTGGAAACGCTAACTCAGCAACTTGCTTGGAAATTGCCTATATCTGAGCGACTCACTTGGAAATCGCCTACACCTCAGCAACTCGCTTGGAAATTGCCTACATCTGAGCGACTCACTTGGAAATCGCCTACACCTCAGCAACTCGCTTGGAAATTGCCTACCTCTCCGCGACTCACTTGGAAATCGCCTACACCTCAGCAACTCGCTTGGAAATTGCCTACATCTCCGCGACTCACTTGGAAATCGCCTACACCTCAGCAACTCGCTTGGAAATTGCCTACTACCTGCTATGGCGTATCTTGTGGAAACGCACCTCATTTGTTAGGGAAACAAACGCATCTTCATCCCATTTGGCTGACGAAGGAAGCCCGACATCCCCACCAGCGCGGGTCAACAGTGCTTCTCCCTCTGGACAAAAAACTTGGCAATCGCAAGTAGCCAAATTTGGATCACCAAGAAAACCTTGAGGCAAGAGCACTGGTGTAAGCGAGCGCGCGTCTTTGATGCCAATTGATCCCTCCATCTTGCGTTGTAGATCGTTGCGTGTTGTAGTTCGTAGTATCGTTGCGTGTTATAGTTCGTTGTAGAAGACCCTTTGGGGCTACATCAATTGGTATCGTATGCACTTGTCATGTGTCGGATGATGGTCCGGTTATCGAGTTAACATAAGGGTTGTGGTTGATTGTAAAATTAGTTAATATGGTGACAGTTGTGGACATTGATGCCAGTACATGAAGTGATTGATGTACATAAAAGAAAAAGAAAAAATATATAATAACAGGGTGGGTGGGTGGGCAAACCAAACTATTAGCAAAATGTGATGATGGAAACTAGTTGACTTTAGCTGCTCCCAATTTATAGGTAGGCAAGGCAATCTTAGGGGCCTGGATCTACAACAGTATTGGTTAGTTACCTTGAGGGCCCCTAGTGTTCATGCCTTGTGACCACCCTTTTCACTAGTCTACCATTCTAGATTTGAAATAACATTGAGTTTCTAAAGTATATCCTTCAATGATGCTAGTAGCCATCTTTGTTGACACTTGAATACTGAATGCAATCAAAGCCAAGCCTCTCAACAAGGTATAAGTACTTACTTCAGGAACCGCAATTAACATGTGGTGAACTGTTGGTCCACCACCATTTAATTGCTATGGTTTTGAAGCAACAACACGAAAGCAAACAACAACAATGACAGATAATGTTAGAAGTATATTTCTCTTGTTTCATGTCATAACTACACTTGAGTTTGGGGAAAGGGGGGGGGGGATGTCAGGTTTGGTATCAGGGGGGCCCAAACCAGATGCGTGTGTTTCCATCCTTACCCTTAGTAAGACGTATCTCGTGGAAACGTCTGCGTATCTCGTGGAAACGCTAACTCAGCAACTCGCTTGGAAATTGCCTATATCTGAGCGACTCACTTGGAAATCGCCTACACCTCAGCAACTCGCTTGGAAATTGCCTACCTTTCCGCGACTCACTTGGAAATCGCCTACACCTCAGCAACTCGCTTGGAAATTGCCTACATCTCCGCGACTCACTTGGAAATCGCCTACACCTCAGCAACTCGCTTGGAAATTGCCTACTACCTGCTATGGCGTATCTCGTGGAAACGCACCTCATTTGTTAGGGAAACAAACGCATCTTCATCCCATTTGGCTGACGAAGGAAGCCCGACATCCCCAATTTACCCCAAACTGGATTTTTTACAGGAGACAATTTTGCAATCCATCATGTTATTAGCTAACTTTCAAAATCTGATAATACACAACTTTAAATTGACAAATAATAACTACAATTGCTGTCAATAATACAAAATCAATGAATAAGGATTGTACTTTAATTTAGAGTTATAGCAGTAATAGCACTATCAATTGTTAGTGGCAAGAATAAACTGAGGATAATTTGGCGGAATCGGGTGAGGATGCTAGGCTGAAGAGAAGATATTGTCTCAAGCTCACGTGCGTGTTCCCAATAAATTCGCTATTCTCCTAGTAGTGTTCGCTCTTCTCCACTACATCCGGAGCTCTTCTCCTAGTAGTGTTTTCTGGCTTAACTAATCTCTCAATCACATCCGGAGCTCTTCTCCTGTGATTCCATTTCCTCTATCATACCTCACAAGAACCTACTCTTTATGAGCTCTAGCTTCTTTTGCATTTCACACCTGTTATTAACCTCTTGGTGCACCACCTCTGACTGTCAGCGCCGCATCCCTCTGCTGTTATTTCCCCAGTCATCTGTCCTGCTCGCGTGGTGCACCGTCGTTCATCTCCTCGCACCTGTACTTAATTCACCATACTCTTCCAGGGGTACACGCACATCTCTACACTTTGTGGCTGCCCAGGGCAGCCCAGCACCCCCAATTCCCCAAATGAAAATTCATTATCTATCAGGCAATATTTTTGACGAGAACTACGACGAGATAATTCAACATGCCATAACAGGCTTAACAAATAGACATGAAAAAAAAAAACTACATGCAAGTGCCTATAAATTAGCCTTTTACAATTCGGGTAATAAAATCTCCATTTGATAAAACGAACAATGGGCCAGCCTTAGCCCTTTCCTAAATGGAGCTGTTTTGGATGCCTTGATGTTAAATGTAAATAGCAGTTCTGAAAATAGAAGCCTGACCTTATTTATTAATCACTCTAGGGCAAATGTATAATGGCTAATATGGAAGATTTCTTCATAAAAAACATCAGAAACTTTTTTCATGTGGATTACTTTTACATTAACAAAATTAAAAATTTGAAGATAAACTTTTGGGATTTTGTCATTCATTAGTTTTCAAATTTCTCCCTGGAAATTTTAAAAGTTTTAACGAATAGCGGCGATAGAAATGCTTTTTTAGATCGTGTTTTAAAGTTTAAAATCGAAAAGAGGCGATAGAATTTATTAAACGAAAAGCGGCATTTAATAGTTGTGAACAATGCTTCTCGAATGTTTCTTAGATGAAACGCGCTGGAATTTTTTTTTTTTTTAAGTAATTAAATCAACAATACATTCCCGCGCAATGTATTATAAAACTTCGCGAAAGATTTTTATTATTTGCTCCAATATTTCTTCACTAGCGCATTGTTTTTTAACACGCAAATATAAACTCGCAAAACGCTCAAGGGATTTAATTATAACAAAAGACAAACGACTGCCGTCCTCCACGCAAAGGTGTGATATTAGCGTGTACGCGGTAGATTACATTCAGACTGTACTGTACTTAATCACTCTACAATGACACTTATTTAAATGCCTAATATAAAGGGAATACAATCGGAAGCATAACCGTATTTATATGCCCAACCATTCTAAATTAAGGGCACTGACAATAAAAGCATTTCCAGATTTCCAAATTGCACAAAAGATATAGCCTGATCGAACAATTTTGAGTAGCATTCAAAATACAGCTATGTGAAATGTTTATAAAATTGATCCTAAAGACTGGACACATATTGCAAAAAAAAAAAATTAAAAAATCCAACTTAAAGTGAGGTAGGATCGCCTAAGTAGAAATTGCCAATGAGAAGATCATGTGGATCTAAACTAGTAATCGGTTGAAAGCAACGCATAATTTTTTTTTTGGCGTTTAAAAAGGTTCCTTGCGCCAAGGAGTCGAGTTAAAATTTATCTAAACTACTCAGGAGTGTTTCCCGAGGCTCAACTCTCTGGTTTCACGGTAGTTTAACTACATTTTGCCGCTTTTTGCCAATTGTTGCGCGATTCCTTGTTTTCTGCCGTAAAATAGTCGACTTCGGCGGCAGCCGAAGTGTGGCCTTTTGACCCTCTTAAACAAACAAATAATTTTGACGACAAGAAGAATCGCGCCGAAGTGGGACTTTTGGACTCCTGTAAAACAAAGAATATGTGACGTCAAGAAGAATCCCGCCGAAGTCGTCGAAATTTACAGTAAAGAAAGATTGAAATTAATTTACTCTACCTATTGTTATTGCCTCCCGGTAGCCGGTCGGTTAGATAGGGTAGGATTCAACATGTCTAAAGGCTAAGAAAGTTTTGTATTGACTTGCAGCAAGTAAATGGAAGGCTTGAATATATGATTGCGGAATGAAATTGAGCAATGTTGCTAAGAAGAAACATGACTGGAAAACATTTATGCTCTTTGTTGCCTGGGATTGCAGAAGAAAGCAGTTTGGCAAAATAAACAGACTTTTTTGAGTTAACAAAATTATAGCATTAACTTTATAATGAAAACGTTTTCAGGTACATCTGTTTACTTTTAATTGCATTGATTCTTGAGCTTTCTATTGCTGTGCTAGCAAGTTTGAGCATGAAACTGTTTATAGTTTCACTTTCAACAACTCTAAAAAGGCCTGTCTCAAACTCAAAGTTCTTGTGTTGTCTTGGGGTACCCACAAGTAACAAGACATTTGATAACAGTACAATAAATCGAATAGCTGCATAACAACTTGTATGTTTGCTTTGTAGATTCAAAGCTCCTGGCAATAAACACTTTTTAAACGATTTCTTAAAATGCCACAAGGCCACAGACGAGAACACTAGTCGTGACTAGTTTTGGGAGAATGACTTCGACAAGACTTGATGATGATTGGTTTAAAAGCTCTAATCTTATATCGAGATAATTCCTGGGAACGATGTTAATTATAAAAATTAGGAAAAAAGCATGGTTTTAATTAATGGGTGAAATGACGAAAGTTTTTCACATTTCACTAAAGAAGTTATGCTGACGGGCATGGAAAATGTTTGTGGTTCTACCAACATAACGAAATGACTTAGCATATATACATATACAGCGCTATCCTGATTGACACAAAATGTGTAAATGTAGTAACGATATCTGTTTTTAAATGATTTGTTTTGTTAAAAATTTTAAGTAGTTAGTGTTTATCGCATAACAGCTAGGTATTTCCAAGTTTGATTCAACATTTTAGAGTCTTAGCCAATAAGGGCTACATATTTTTGACTGAATGTTGTGCTAAATCAGTGGTCATTCACTTGTTGTGGTAGGTTGTGTTGTTTTTGATTAGCTATTGCTGCGTAAAAACCAAATTTTATATAGCGGCCTTTACTTGTGCAAAATCATGATATAATTTTTCTATTTTTATTTTATTTATCTGTTGTTGTTTATGGTGTACTATGATCTAATAATACAAATAAAGCCTATTTACAATGCAGTTTGTGTTGTTGTTGTTGCTTATTTCTCTATATTTCTCCTTTTCCATGTGATTAAATGTTTCAAATAGATTAAATATCAAAATTTTTATTAGTAATAGATACCGTTTTGCATGTCTTTTACAGAATATAGTTTCTCCAAATTTATAGCCTTAATATTGCCCCCAAAGCAATTATATTCACCAATAACTCACGAAAACAAGCCTGCAAATATTATTTTGGATGTGGAAAAAAGAAGTTTTTCTGGCTAGCTAAGTATAGTCTATTATAAGATTAAAAAGGGAAAACACGAGGCCAAATTTTCACGCAGATACAATTTACTATATACAGGTTGGAGCAGGATCGTATCATGATCGTCTATTGCGGTGAATGACCATAAACAACACTATACATAACATAACAAGTTATCATAATGGCAACCTGGCTACAAGGTTGGCATTACTTGTATAAAAGCCATAATGGCTCTAGGGTGGTTAAAAAGTGACAGTTTCTGGGCTCCTAACATGATATAATATATAAAATGAAACAAACCGACCTGGCTACATGCAATATCTGTCCTGAAGAAATATCTGAAGGTTTCTCCTGATACCAGAGGTACATGATCCAAAATTTGCTACAGTCATTGGTTGTCATTGGATGCACTGCCATTATAGTAATTGAAGCCAAAAGATGGAGTTGATGATATTAGTAGGTTGCAGTGATAGATGCTTCCTGAAAACGTGGAGCTAGCTTAAAATTATTTCAGTTAAGCAAGTTAGCAAAATGTGATGATCAAACCAAACTATTAGCAAAATGTGATGATGGAAACTAGTTGACTTTAGCTGCTCCCAATTTATAGGTAGGCAAGGCAATCTTAGGGGCCTGGATCTACAACAGTATTGGTTAGTTACCTTGAGGGCCCCTAGTGTTCATGCCTTGTGACCACCCTTTTCACTAGTCTACCATTCTAGATTTGAAATAACATTGAGTTTCTAAAGTATATCCTTCAATGATGCTAGTAGCCATCTTTGTTGACACTTGAATACTAAATGCAATCAAAGCCAAGCCTCTCAACAAGGTATAAGTACTTACTACAGGAACCGCAATTAACATGTGGTGAACTGTTGGTCCACCACCATTTTTTGTCTCTACAACTCAAACCATATGTTTCTATATCAATGAAATCTTGCTCCAGAGAGTTACCATTATAATTACCAACAAATGTTTGATCTTTCTGTGGTATATCATAGTGTTTACGTATTTCGTCATGTAGCTCAGGGTATTTTGTAGATCGATTAAATAGTGTCAAATAACTCTGGTTGTTTTCCATTGTATATTTTGATAACTTATCTTTACACTTCAATCCAACATTAACTTTGTAGGTTTCCCTTACAGTTATCGGACGGTTATGAATATCATATTTCCCAGAGTGGGCTCTTTTCAATATTTTTCTTAGTTCATCTGCCTTTTCATGATAGGACTTCTCTTCAACCACAGGGAGTGCAAATATCAGCCGATATGATAATATATCTCCATACGCCAACCCTAGCTCCACAAGCTTTTGTTGTTCAACTTGAGGAGCCACATTATCGTCAATTTTGTTCAGGATGAACGAATTCAACAAATACTCTATACCTCTGGACTCAAGGAAAGTTTTCACCTAAACAAAACATATAGCTATTATCAAAACTGACTTGTGTGATGTGAAAGATTTCCTTAGGTCAGTGTGTTTCTTTGCCTACTATCTTCGTAGATTTGCAATAAATAAAGCGAAATAAGCTAGCTAATTGCTTGTTTACCTTTTCAAAGGTTCTGTTCTGCCCGGATACTAAACGCTGCCCTGATTAAGTACGGCAGCTTGTCCCGGTTAAGAACAGGGCAGAAAATACATAATCAGGGCAACATAATCAGGACGGGCGGGGGCTTATTACTCAAAAAACATTATTTGGTACTTATAAAAGGAACATAATCAGGGCAGGCTGGTTTATATACAACAGTCTCATACTATTTCGCACTTATTATAGAACGCACATAATCGGGGAAGACCGGCTTATGTATGACAGCCAAATATTATTCGAGACTTATAGAACAAATATAATCGGGGTCGACCGCTTTTATATCATTCGTCATCACTTCTGACAAGCAAATAGCCCTGCTGGCAAAGTTTTTGTTGTTTTCAAATGAAACGAAATTTCGTGGCAAGCAAATACTAAACTTTGGGATTCGCAAGTTTAATAACTTTTCACCAAACCTAATTCCTGCAAAAAGAATAATTTAGGTTCCGTGAAATTTAGTTACTTCAAAGTACTATATGTTGAAATGTATTTACTACAAGAGTAGTTTATACTAAGAATTACGTTGAGACTTTTTTCTTTCGCCATGTCTAGTTTTTAGGGGTGTTCTATCTTTCAGAGAATGTTTAATTCATAAAAATTCGAAGAAAATGCCAATCACAGCCTGCCTGGCCAGGCCATTTATATCAGCGTTCATAATCCGGACACCACGACATAACCAGTGCAAAAAAACATAATCGGACCATGCGTACATAATCCGGTTGTCCCTGTTGTAAACAGGCCGTTTTCGCAATCTGGGCAGAACAGTTCCAGCTGCAGCTGCCATTTTCTATGAGTTCTGAGAAGTAACTTTCTAAAATTCCGTTCTAGTGTTCCAGGGCTCTAATTTGCAGACCAGAACACTGCGCCCTTGGCCACATGCCGTTGTTTTTCGAAAATCTTCTGCGAGAAGAAAAGCGCGGCCGCGTCATTTACCGCCTGTTTTACTTTAAAATTAACGGCAGAATCAGTGGCAAAAAGCGCGGCCGCGTATTTTAGTACCTGTTTTAGCTGCCACATTCTGCAGACCAGATTTGAAAACTGGCGGTAAAACTCGCGGTGAAACACGCGGCCGCTGCTATAAAGACGCGGCCGCGCTTTTTAAAACGCGGCCGCACATAATTTCACGCGGCCGCGTCTTTTACAGTGCGCCTATTTTAAATGAAAACAAAACGTTGTAATCAGCCACGGTATTCAATATTGGCGAAATGTCTTTAATTTAAATAATGTTTTGAAAGTTTCTTTTCATTAAAATTCATGAGCTCTAACTAGCTGGCTGGGCTGTGACATCCTGAGACAGCTTTACTTCACATATTTATAAAGGACATATTAAATGGCTATTATTTTTCAGGTGGGTGATTTTGTTAAGAACACATTAGAAATTATAGGAGAAGATCTGGGAACTCTAGTTGCACACAAATTTTTCTAGTATGCACAAAAAATTTTCCTATTTTTAAAATCAAAACTAACAATGACAGGTTGTAGTGCTAAGTTTATGGGTTATTGTTGGATCCAGGTTAACATGCTTGTCACTTTCTAATCATTTTCAATTAAAATGACCAACATTTAAATTTAGCATCAAAATTTATGGAATCTTTCATTTTTCAAGTTTATACTCTAAGTAAACTGCCCCTCTAAATACTGGAGCGGATTCACACATTGGCGAACTCAGCACTCGCCTAAGGAGAAATTTAGCCTCCCCGCGCTTTCTAGAATCGTTACAATTAGGTTCCGTTTTCACTTCGCTTTTTTATATTATTTTGTAGCAGTATCTCCTTCACGGTGCTTTGCCGAGTCTGTAAGATTTTTCCTAGTGCTACGGTACCGATTTAATATTTTGTCCTATTCCATACTTCAGGCCTGTTCCAAGTGATTCCATAGGCTACCGTAAAATTTGGTAAAGTCGGCGAGAAGTACATCTTATGGCATTCCAAAGTCACATTAATACAGTTATCTTAAGATAACAAATGTTATCTTAAGATAACTCTATTAATGTGACTTTGGAATGCGTGCATATTCACATTAATGTCCTGATTGTAAGATAACTCGAGTAATCTTAAGATAACATATTAATGTGATAATTATATCTTTACTTTGTAGTTATCTTGAGATTAGAGATGTTATTAATACAATTTGACGATATTTTTGCTAACTTAAGATAACTCGTGTTATCTTACAATCAGAACATTAATGTGAATATGCACGCATTCCAAAGTCACATTAATAGAGTTATCTTAAGATAACATTTGTTATCTTAAGATAACTGTATTAATGTGACTTTGGAGTGCCATAACATCTCGCCGACTGTGAAGTGCTTTTCGCCGACTTTGGGTAAATTTACGGCAGTTTTCTATAGGCCGACAGAAATTCCACCTTACAAGGACAATTGTTTATTTTAATCGCTGACCGTTGCATTTGACAATCTCGGCAAGGTAGGCTGAGGTTTCCCTATTTTAATCCTAAATCCCATTGCTAAAGCCGTGATGAATGGCATCACGGCTTTAGCAATGAACAAAGTCTGCTGCAAGAAACAATAAAATCAACGATGTTAAAATTTTGCACGCGAAAAAGAAGAAACATTGCTGGAAATTTATTCCCTGTGTCGCCTGTTCATTGCAGAAGACTTTACAAAAATAATAGCATTAACTCGATGACTACGCTTTAAGGCACATCTGTTTACTTTTAATTCCATTGATCTTAGAGCTGTTTATAGTTTCACTTTCAACAAATTTGAAAAAGCTTTGTGTCAAATTCAAAAGAACTTTATGTTGTCTTGGGTTTCTTTTTTATTTAAGTAACAAGACATTTTATAACATCACAATAAATCGAATAGCTATCCAGCTGGTTTGTTTTGTAGCTGGTGAAGGTGTAATGTATATAACAATTTGTTGACTTCAGCTGGTTATTTTTTGTATCTGGTAAAGGTGTAATGTATATAACAATTTGTTGACTTCAGCTGGGTTTTTTTTGTAGCTGGTAAAGGTGTAATGTATATAACAATTTGTTGACTTCGTAACAACTTTGTATGTTTACTTTGTAGATTCAAGGCTTCTGGCAGTAGACACTTTTGAAACGATTTTTTAACATGCCACGGGGCCAAGGAAGAGAACACTAGTTTTGGGAGGAAAACTTTGAGAAGACTTTATGATGTTTTGGTGTAAAATATCAAGCCTCATATCGAAATAATTCCTGGAAATGGTGCTAATTATATACAATTCGAATAAGAAAAAGGCATGGCTTTATTTAATGAATGAAATGACAAAAGTTTTTCACATTTTCACTAAAGAAGTTGTCTTGCTGATAGAGTTGAAAAATGTTTGTGATTCTACCAACATGGGGAACATGACTTAGTATATATACTTATTACAACCCTATCCAGATGGACACAAAAACGTGTAATAATGTAGTTATGATGTCTGTTTTTGAATGATTTTGTTTTGGTAAAAATTTAAAGTATTTATAGTAATTATTGCATAACACATAACAGGTATTTTCAAGTTTGTTTCAACATTTTAAAAGTCTGAGCTAGAAATAGTTACCAAAAAATAAACAGTGTTTTTCTTGTTACTAGGCTAATAGGGCTAAATATTTTTTGACTGAATGTTGTGCTAAATCAGTGTTCATTCTTTCGTTTTTGTAGGTTATTGTATTGTAAGGTTGTTTTTAATTAGCTATATAATCTTGCCATTTTTATTTTATTGTATTTATATGTTGTTGTTACTATGATCTAAAATTACAAATAAAGCCTAATTACGTATGCATTTTTGTGATGTTGTTTTTTGCTTATTTTTCTTTCAGGCCTCCTTTTCATGTTATTGAATGTTTTGAATTGATTAAATATAAAAAATTTTTATTAGTAATATATACTGTTTTGCATTACCGAATTATAAGAATTTTATGTCTTTTTTACTTAATTTAGTTTCCAAAAATTTATAGCCTTTCAGAGCTATTATATTCACCCATAGCTTGCAAAAAAAATTTCTGGATGTGGAAGAAGGAAGAAGTTTTGCTGGCTAGCTAATTTTAGCCTTAATTCTTCTGAAAACATTATTTGGCTTTCATTTAAGAATTTTATGATTGTTTTTTTCAAATAACATGTATGAAATAGACTTGTAAAGGTGTCCTGTCTGCTGCATTTTGGAGTGCTGAAATAGGTAAATTAGCTAAAGCTTTGCACAAGACCCCCCTTAGGGGGCTTACAGCGCTTCCCAAGACCCCCATCTGATTTTAACACGCGCAATTTTTGCGTAGCTTTGGCTCGCTTCGCAAATCCGCCTGAGGAGAAAAAAAATCCTCTTTCCGTCCCTAAATTAGTAGCAAAACATTAAATGTTTTATAATGAAATGACTACTGATTTAATGCAATGACTACACAAATCAACTGCAGTGAAAATAGTTCGCTGCAGTTGAACTCCTTATAAAATTTTAAATATAACAAATGTGTAAGTCATTTTCTCCAAAAGTTTTTTGTTTTCTCTTTTAAAATGACCATAACCGAGACCTGAGAATAAAAACTCCATTTCTACCAGTTTAAATTGTAAACTTTTGTCATGTTGTTCATAATTATATATAAACTGCCACCAAGACAAGAAACCCTTTTTTGCAGATTAATATTTAGAGATTTTGCAAGATCTTATTTCGTAAAAAAGACAACATTTGATATCATTAAACGATATAAATAATGGATTAAGTTGAAGCTGGTTTATTATATACGTGCAGGGTATTAATATCAAAAATGCCATTTGCATTTGACCACGATGTGTGAAAATATGCCGGTGGAGCATAATCAATCACTGGCTTAAAATAGAAATAGGACCTTTTGATGTTAAATTTTCTCAGTACTGTACATTGGCCTTAAAAGAATTAATTGGTTCAAAAACCTTACTTGTTTGTTCAATTTGGTCCAGATTTAGAAGTTTTGTTACAAAACCTTTATCGGCCTCATTTAAATCGCTCAAATTCTGCAACCTAGAAAGTATAGCCAATACAAAATCGGAAAATCGGAAAATCGTCAGGCGAAAAAATGCAGACCTTCAAATTATGGTTAAAAACTTTTGTACTGTATATGTGTTCTAAACCTAAACTACATATATATATATATATATATATATATATATATATATATATATATATATATATATATATATATATATATATATATATATATATATATATATATATATATATATATATATATATATATATATATATATATATATATATATATATATATATATATATATATATATATATATATATATATATATATATATATATATATATATATATATATATATATATATATATATTAATTTTATTTTTAAAAGATCTACCTAAAAAAAAAGTTAGGAATGGACTGGCACACGGCTTACCGTCTGCATTTTTTTTGCCTGCCGATTTGCGTAGGATTTAAAGAGAACACAGTCAGCTTGTCATCAAAATATTAATAAAAATAGACTCAAACATTGACTAACAACATTGAGTTTGTACTCAAGTGGGGTAATAACTTAAACAGCATCGATATATATGGCTACTAGCTATCAGTTAGATATTCACGGTAAAATGGTATCTTTTTTTAACATACTTCTGAAACGAGCCTCTCTAAAGTCGATGCTACCTTAAACGTATTAATTTTCGCGCGTATTAAATTTCGCGAATCGCGAATTTTTTTGAAAATAGATTTTTCGCGAGTATTAAATTTCGCAAATCGACAAATTTAACCTATTTCGCGTGTACTTAATGTCGCGATTTTTTATTTTTTAACGACGATAAAACACAAAGAATTGAAGCAGATGTGTAATTTCATGGAAATATTCTTAATATTTTTTTTAGGTATATGATTAAATCACTAAAATACATTAACTTTTTAAATGACATGTTCATGTGAACGTATGTTAATACTTTAAAGAAACATATACATGGTCGTTCAGCATATATATTTTTATGGTAATATTTCGACCTCCGTATTGGAGGTCTTCATCAGAATATACTAAATTTTTTAACGGTTGTCATTACATTGACATCAAATCGACGTCACTGCAACGACTTCCGTTTAAGGTACGCGAACATTGGCTTCCAGAATTTCGTCGTCACATACTGACCATCGTCTAGATTAAGGCCATGTTCACTACGCGGTGACGTGTCCTGGAACTGTATTTCCAATGCTTCGCGTACCTTACGATCAAATTTATTAAATTCTTGTTTTAGCATTTTCGCAGTGTCCCAATCATAACCAACATTACAAGAACTAGAGTGAAATGAAACTTCTGACGCGCTCCACTTTTCTTTAATAATGGTGTCTTTGTGTTGTTCGAAGCGGGTACCAATTCTCAACTTCGTCTCCCTGACATATTTTTTGCCGCATTTGCGATGTCAATATTGTCTGAAGATAAGCAGAGCTTTTAATGACAGTTTTATAGCCGGCTTTGCGAAATGACTTACGTAATTTTGGACTTAATCCTGGTACCCAGGGCAATGATACTACCCTTAAACCTTGTTGCTGCTGTCCGTATGTGCTGTCTTGCTTTTCGTTTCGTTTTTGTCGATAACAACTTTCGATTTTTGTTAGTTCTACTTTATTATACCCATTTTCCGTAAAACACTTAATTAGAAATTAAATTTCCTCTTCCAGATGTTGTCCTTTGCAGATGGTATAGGCTCTGTTAAGAAAACCTATAAAGATACCCTTCAAGATTTTAGGGTCGTGCCCAGAGTGCGGTTTCACATGTACATTGGTAATAGCGTTTTTTCTGTGGATCTTGAATTTGTAGCATCTATCACAATTTTGAATGTTTAGGTCTAAGAACTGGAGTGATTTTGTCATGTCTTGAATTTCCATCGTGTATTTTATGTTGTCATTTTGTTCGTTCAAAATGTTTTGAAACGATTTGGCTTCTTTAAGATTTATAAACCTGGCATGGCTGTCGTCAACATATCTTTTAAACGATTTCAGTGCAACAGGTGGATTACGTTGGAGGGCAACACTAATTGCATTTCTTTCGTGATATTGAAGAAATGCCTCTGCAACAACAACCATAAGAGCTAGGCCAATTGGACCCGAGTTTTGAAGAAGGTAGATTTTATCTTCCCATATAAAGTAACACTTAGACAGGCATAATTCAATTAGTAAACGTATATCCTCCAGAGTCAATTTCGTTCTCATACGTTTTTCATCATCAGCAGCTAGAATTTCTATAATTACATATATTGCTTCTTTCACCGGTACTGATGGATAAAGATTTACAACGTCATACGAAACTTGTACTTCGTCTGGCGTGATCGTCCAACCTTTTGAAGTTTCGACAACGGAGGTCGAAATATTACCATAAAAATATATATGCTGAACGACCATGTATATGTTTCTTTAAAGCACTAAAATACATCTCAACATGACTATCTTCAGTGTAGTGAGCCAGGCCATCTGCTAACTAATCTTTATTGTTTGTGCTCGCTTCACCAATATCATATTCTTCTTCATTACGAACCAATGGGTAAAGCTCATGACAAGGATCAAGGATCAAGAGCTTCGAGCTACCCATTTTAATTCCATCAGTGATACCAGCCCTTTCCCAGCTTTTCAAAATAACTTCTTTTCATACTAACATCATTTTTAAACTAACAGGTGAGCAAAAAGTACGAAATATGTGCATACAGGCGAAAATCTGAGGACCGACGAACTCGTGGATTTTCCGGCTTAACGGCTAGCAATAATGAAGAAACGAAACGTGTTACTGTCCTGGACAACTATCATTAAGCACTCATCTTGTGTTAGTACACATTGGATACAACACAATATTCCATTCACAGAAGTGAAACATAATTCTTTCGTTGCAATATAAAGTTGAATTGGAAGCAAAGTGAATGTGGAATTGCTTTCAAGATTCTTGTATTAAAAAAATAAGAATTCTTATCGAAATAAATAATTCAGCTTTTCGTTTTTTGTCGCATTACTTTAAGAGTTAACTATTTGCACGGTAGGTTTTGTTTTGATAATTTGAATATGATCTTTTCCTTCTAAACTGCTAAAAAATTATGTTTTTCGTAAATTTTAGGCCTCCTCAAAACTGTTTTGGGCTGGATATTTGGCAATTTTAATTTGCAAAAGGTTGCCTTGAAACTTCAAGTTTATTCTTTTAACTCTTTCTACCTTAGGAAAGAAAATTTTACGAGTCATTTTTGAATATTTTGCGTGGATTTAATTTCGCGAATTGGCTACCTGTCGATTTTTTGCGAGGATTTATTTTCTTAATCTTTTTATGTTAGGATTTATCTTGATTTTTTCGTGCTTTGTTCTTCAGTAGTAAGTGAGTCACGGAACTCTTATCCAAAATTTCCTATGTTCCAAATATTAAACGTAAAACTCTACAAGGAGGCGAAAGAGGAGACTATCATGGGTTCTTTTCTCTCACGAACTGAAACAATCAAATAAGAACTATATAAGAGGTATGCTGAAGAAATTGCTTTTATGTGTTCGTGACAATCGTTTATATTTTTTTTTTGTCTTCATTTATGTTTTTTGCTGAATTCTTAGGATAAATTTTCGCGGTGATTAAATTTCGCGGTTTAGCTCATCCGCGAAATATTAGCATTTCGCAGGAACTTATTTTTGCGGATGAGAGATGATCTAATTTTTTGCGGGGTCATAAAAGCAATTTTTGAAGAAAGTAAAATAAGTTGTCTTAAGGGTTTGGGCCAAATGGCACTATCTCATCAACCCTCGTTACACCGGTCAATTCTACACCGACCGAGACAAAATGTAGTTTTGCATTTTAGTTCAAAGCTCTTTCGACACAACTGTAACGTCAGGTAGAATAAGCACAACTAGATAAAAAACGAAAACGAATGAAATTTAAATTGAATTCAAAAAAAGTTGATTCTTCATCCGTTACATCTACTACTACTAATTCACTTCGTGGGGTGTGAGGAACTTTCAATTGTTCAACCGTAAGGCTGGAAAGAGAACTCAAATTCGGTTGATCATCTGCAATAGAAGCTGGGAGCAAAGGATTGATATCCCTGAAAGGGTCAACTTTTCAAAGGGACATATTTTCGCGGATCCGCGAAATGTGCGAAATTTCATCCCCGCGAAAATTTATCCCATTAAAGTATATTGTTCGAGCCATGATATTTAGTTTATGCATTTATATATGTTGTTTTAAAATACAATATTTAGTTTTGCTTACGTTCAACCAAAAATAAATTTTAATAAACTCACATGGCCTTTTTTATGTATCGCGAAGACCCGTTTTCCGACATCAGAAACGTGTTAATTTGTTATTTTAGGCTTTTTCCAATCGTCAAAATGCATCATTTAACTGGAGGCAGACTTCAGGTTACTCAGCTTCCAAAACATCTTCGAAAAACTAAAAGTTTGGTCAGCATCCGGACAACACGAAGCGCTGATAGCTATGTGGTACATGATGACAAATTTCAGAAAGATAAAATCGTTATTAATGTTGGTGGGGCCTTATACGAAACTTTGGAGTCTACGTTGAATAAGTATCCAGAAACACTGTTGGGATCAAATGAGAAACGTTCTCTTTTAATAGATAAACACAAAAATGAAATATTCTTAAACAGAAATCGGTCTGCATTTGAAGCCATATTGTTCTATTACCAATCAAGTGGGAATCTTGTGCGACCGGCTTTTCTACCAATGATCGATTTTGTTAATGAATGCGCGTTTTATGATATTTCTGAAGACGCGATTAAAAAGATGAAGACAAGGGAATGTTATCTTCATAAAAGACGAAAAATTCTTCCGCCTAGAGAAAAATACAACAGGATGAAGGAGTCCTGCTGGACTTTCTTTGATCATCCCTTATTGTTCAAAAACATTTCAGCGATATGCTACTTTGTGTTTTCGTTCATGTTAATATTAGTCTCGATTGCCCTGTTTTGTACCGAGACTGAATTCATCCTGGCCTACGAAGGAAAAGATTTGGAAAAAATCTTAAATATCGGATACATCTTGGAATTGTCTCTAAATATATTTTTTACAGTAGAACTTTTAGTGCGCTGGTATGTCTATCCACTGCCTCGTGCATTTCTTTCAAAAGCTTTAAATTTTGTCGAGTTTTTATCCGTCTTTACGTATCTGATTTTGTACGGCTGTCCAACACATTTCGTTAGAACATTGCTTTTACAGATCACAAGAATGTTGCGTGTGTTGAGACTGGCCAGAGCAGCCCGTGTATCGCGACCGATAAAGGTCGCCACGTCGGTATTTCACACGTCGATTAACGACGTCAGTGCCGTATGTTTTGTCAGTCTTATTTTGTGTATATTGTCAGGCAGTGTCATGTATTATATTGAGATGACAGTACCGAACACAAAATTTACAAGCATACCAGAGTCGATGTGGTGGGCTATGCAAAGCTTATTGTGCCTTGGTTATGGAGATATTGTTCCCGAAACCATGTTTGGAAAAGCTGTTGGTTCAATGGTCGTGTTTTTAGGCGTCGTAACAGTTACTGTTTTGTTATTATCACTCGGCGGCCGGTTGTTTGACATGTATTCTAAAGAGGTGCACGAAAGAGGATTTTTGCCAGAAGAAGAAAAAGTTGATTACGAAATACATTACAAGGATATTGATTAGATTTTTTTTGTTGTAAAATATATAATTTCATATATTTCAAAATATATGAAATTAAGATCTAAAAACCTGTTCCCTTGATAAAACTTTGTATTTCATGATCATTGCAATGAATGTGTCAAAACTAACGTGCACTTATAACACCCTCATTTTCCTAGCACAACTCTATTAACCAACTTGTTCACGATACTTACTTAACAAGTTGAAATTAACAAGACAAGAAGGACCGTTTGCCTATTTATCCCCAGCAGTGAAATGTTTCGGGGTGAAAAAGAAGCAATGAACAGGATAGTTATTTCTGAAAACATATACCCCCCCCCCCTTAATCTTTGTGCATGGAAAAGCAGTTTATTTTTTATCTAATTTTTTCACGACACCAGAGGTGAACCTAGAGGCAAAAATAAACATTCTTGAATAGTCAAAACTATTAAAAAATCAATCCTAGACAATTATATTCGATGTATCTATTTTGTCAAACACATTTTAATAACAAGAAAACCAGTTGGTTTGAGCACACAATCCAATCTCATAGATCAACCAAAATATGGTCATGATAATCTGTCGATGCAAGAAAAAGAACATGTACAGCAATATGAAATAAACTTCATAAGATAAACAATTATTAATACACTATAATAAATATATACAACATTTTTTCTCATTATAACTCTGTTATAATGAGAAATAAATGAGCAGCAAAAACTTCTGTTCCTCCCATGCATTCTTGCATTGGGCATTATGGCATAAATTTTCAAAATTTGTGCGGTGAAAGGTACATATTATAAAATATCAAATACCTTATAAAAAAACAGAAGTTATTTTTCTAAATTTATAATTGTAAAGGTCACACCATTTCAACATCACTGTATAAGAACTACTCAAACATTATTTTAATGGATCTATAGGTATATACCATTCGCGTATGTTAGCACAAGAAGAAAATATAAACAACAGATCACTAGATTAAAGAAATCCAGTTAAAAGTTAAAAAGTCGATTTTATTACTATGATAAAAAAAATGTATAAATAAGGATTTTACACTACATGGTCCTGCTTAAGGATTTTACACTACATGGTCCTGCTTAAGGATTTTACACTACATGGTCCTGCTTTTACAAAATTTTTACCGGTCAGATTGTCACGTGGTATTATTTTTTAGTTGAGAGAAAACACACACGTTTCACGGACAAACTCTCACAAAACAAACTTTGATTAAACAAGTATCTGAATTAAAGTAAAGCTAAACTAGCAACAACTCACCTAAAACTACACAATATGACAGGTTTGAAGTTAGAAAACAAAGAATCTGTAAAAAATTAAGCCCCTATTTATGAAAAGGTGACTGGGTGAACGGTGTGTTTTCCCTCAAATCATATTGACTACCCTGAAAAATACGGACCTGTAAATGGATTAAAAGTATCACGTGACATTTTCCGCCCAGGAAAAAAAAAGAAGATGTAAACCAAAACTTGTTTATAGCTATATACAATTTACAAATATAGCTATATATACACATGTATGGTTCCATTACTTCATAATTTAGCTAAATAAATCAGCAGGATTCTCTGGTGTCATTTCAACTTCACATTATATTTCCAAATGCATCAAGAGACAATCAATATCATCGCAACATTTTTCTTCGCGTATATATATAAACAAACGGTCTGCTGAAGGATTACCCAATGTTTTTTTGTAAAAATCCAGTGAAATGCACATCACGCACGGAAATCAAAGGGATGCCAAAACAATAGCAATTTGAATAGAATTTTATTGCGCACTAAGATGAGTTCTATCTCTGTCTCTATTTCTACCTCTATGAAAAACAAGGTTTTGTAAACATTTTTGGTACGGGGGAATGTAATACGCTTCATGCAACATAGCAGATTGTGGCAACTAAAAAAACACAAACTTCACTATAAGCTATAAAGCAGCTAGCTAGCTAAATAAACTCTTAGGAAAAAATATTGCAGTCTGCAAAAATAATTTTAAAATGTTTGCCATGCAACGACACCAACCAAGAATGTCAATGGAGGATCTGGGACTTTAATGTTGCCCACACACACCTTTTTGATTGCAGTACGGAAACTGCTAACTAAGCAGATTATGCTAATTAGGCGATTCTCTAATTTAAGTGTAAGACGAAGCAACATTTAGGCTATATAAAACATTTTTTAAATTTCAGTTCACGCTCTTTTGATACACAAGCACAAAATCTATCATTTTACCTTCCTAAATATAAGGTTAGCTCTGTGTAGTAGCTACGTACATAATTTAGAAAAGGCATGGGAAAAATTAGTTCTTTTTCACTTATTTAAGCAATTTTCTGTAGGTGATTCAAGCCACGCACGCTTTAAATATGGTGGAAAACAAATGATATAATTTGTCAAATTAGGATTCCATGATTTTGAATTTGTTAGCTTAATTAGGCATACGTCATCCAAATTAGGCTAGATTATTTTGCTAATTAGCCTATAGCTAGCTAGCTATGCTAATAGGAGCAGTATGTTGCTACCTAACTATAGGCTTATAACTAGCTATCTCCTGCTGTAGCTAGCTACGGCTAGCTAGCCCATTATAGCTAATTAGCTAGCTACAGCAGAGCAAGTAGGCTAGCGGTATAGTTCACAAACACTAATTAGGCTAGTTAACTACTAATCAAAAAATACAAAAACATTTTACTCTTTTCGCTAACAAAATATATGTCAACAATATTTATTTGGTAACTAGAGCTCTACCAAAAACTTTCTTCAAGTTTTTTGTCGATATTCGAACAAAATCTGGCCTCACAGTAAACGAAGTCAATGCACATAAAAAAGTTTTGGACAGTTAGTTCAGGGGGAAAAATATGCTAAGAACTTCACATATGAATGCATAAGAGCTGGCTCCGCGTAGAGAATTCACTAATGTGTTCCTTTTTTACCCGGAGACGAAGAAAGGCTAAACCAATTGTGTGAATTATGTTTTTAATCTGAAGTTACTTACGTCTACTTTAATCTGTAGAAGACGCTTAAGTAATTTATGTTTTTCAGAATAGGAGATATGTTAAATTGAATTGTATATGCACGCCTGACAAGACCCTATATCCAAACAAACCTCTTGAGCTAAATGTATGTTATTTATTAGATTGTATGTTTTAATTTGCAAGTCATTGCTTCGTAGAAGGAGCGATTTTAAGAACGGTAGAAAACAACCTGCAATTCAGTGTACGTAATATTTAATCAAATAAAAGTGACAAGTTCATTCTTGAGATGAAAAAATTGAACCTGACCTTTTTTTTCGTGTTAGCAATGGTTTATACTTATTTATGGAACATTTTTGGAAGTATTTGACAGTAAATAATTTAAGCGAAGTGGATATTTGTCCGGAAATATACGGACGGGTACTTTTTTAGTTATTCGTCCGCACTTTTTTAAATCTACAGACGAATACTTTTTAGTTATTCGTCCGCACTTTTTTAAACCTACGGACGAATACTTTTTTAGTTATTCGTCCACACTTTTTTAAATCTACGAATGAATACTTTTTTAGTTATTCGTCCGCACTTTTTTAAATCTATTGACGAATACTTTTTTAGTTATTCGTCCGCACTTTTTTAAATCTATTGATGAATACTTTTTTAGTTATTCGTCCGCACTTTTTTAAATCTATTGAGGAATACTTTTTTAGTTATTCGTCCGCACTTTTTTAAATCTACGGACGAATACTTTTTTAGTTATTCGTCCGCACTTTTTTAAATCTACGGAGGAATACTTTTTTAGTTATACGTTCGCACTTTTTTAAACCTACGGACGAATACTTTTTTAGTTATTCGTCCGCACTTTTTTAAATCTATTGACGAATACTTTTTTAGTTATTCGTCCGCACTTTTTTAAATCTACGGACGAATACTTTTTTAGTTATTCGTCCGCACTTTTTTAAATCTATTGACGAATACTTTTTTAGTTATTCGTTCGCACTTTTTCAACTTTTAACTCTGCGCGTCAGAAAAAAACAACAGTTTTAATTTGTCCGCACTGTTTGGAGTAAATCTAAAAGATGACAAGATATTTGCATTTTTTTTATTTCCTGAAGTATTTTACAATAGCTGCAAAACCAATGCTTCGTTTTAGGAGGCTTCTTAACCAAGACACACGACTAATGATACCACTTTAAACATTTGTCACAATGAATAGAGTTTTCTTCATTCGTAGAAAAAACATTTGAAGCACCCATTACAAGAATAGTTCACCGATTTTCAAAACGTCCGAATAATGTTTTCCACTGATCTCCAGGTTAGCGCAGTAAAATACTTTTTGATAATATTGAAATTAAAATCGTCCGCTAATGCTGGATGATATTGTTTTCAGATTGGGTGTCCCTACTCTCCAGTGGATGATTCGAAGTATCGTATGTAGGCTTCATCAGACGCACAGGCCTTGTTTCTTATACCACTTTCTGCTCGGGTAGTGAGATTGATCCATGATAGAATCAACTGGCGTCAGCAGCCGGTCAATATAAAGGGTCTGTTTATAACGAAAGGGTAACCTCTATGCAATTCTTTTTCGATTTGTTTGTTAACCATGCTTAACAGATCTGGTAAGTGATCGATAACAAACCACGTGCGATGATTAGCGAGGTGAATAAATAAAGGGAAAAAATGTGCTGTCTCGTTGCTAAAGAAGACTAAGTCGCGTGATTTTATGGGTAAATATAATTGGTAGGTGAAAGGTACCTGTAATGGTGAGATTTCAATAACGAAACGAAAGGGTTGTAAGGGTTGTAAAGGTGAGATTTTAATTGGTTAAGAGCACCACTACGCCTCGGGTAAGTGACGTAATGTACAGTTTGTGAGTAGCGAATATAAAACAGAGGCAGAGGGGCGCGATTAGGGGTAATCTGGATGAATAGAAAACTAGGCTAACGACCGAGCTAGCGTGTATGCACAGCGCAAACAGTCGTTTCCGTCTTCCACCATAAACAAATATAACGGTTGTTTAGTCTGTGTGTTGCATCTACCATTACCAGCTCGGGATAAGATGAAAATGCATCTAAAAGACATTTGCAAAGGTTTAAGAACTGCGAAATATATTTTTGTTGAATGAACCATAAAAGTTTTATAACTCACGTTTCATATTACCGTCTTGATAAAATATTCCAAGCAAGTTTTTTTGTTGGTCGGTGTGTATCTCAACCACAACAGCTGAAATGTTGGAAGTAATCAAGAAAACATTAGGTCGTGTCACGTGTCACAATTAGCAGGCGCTTTATATGATATGGTGTCTGCTCCAATTTATTTATAAGGCTTTCTAGGTCGTTTCGTAGTGATTGTTTTTTTCTACCGCTGCCTAAAAATTTGAAAGATCTCGCAACGTACATTTCTTTCCGGTTCCTTTCTCAATTTTCTGTTGAAGAAACCTTTTGTTACATTTTAACTTCAACAAATTTCCAACTTCATTTCTTTTTCCTCACTTGCTTCCGTGCATTTAGCAGGAATTTGTACCTTTCCTAAAGATTAGATTAAGTTTATTCTATAATTATTTGTTGAAAAGAATACTGTGAACTAGATTGCTACACTGTACACTTTCATGACAATGTTCTTCACTCACTTCTTTTACGTATAAATGTTTATAAATCATTAAACGTATAAACCATCCTTAGAAATGCAGATTTTAATAAACATGCCCATCCTTGACGAAATGTGCTAAATGAGATTTACATTTTTTAAAGTTTAATTCAATTTCTTTAGTTTGATTTGTGATCTTCCGGCTTTTTTTTACTTTTTTCGATTCTGTCACTATGAGCATCGTGCTCTTATTAAAAAACCATCGTGTACGCGCTTTTTTATAAGAATATACTCTATGAGAATATCGAGGCTGAAAAATGGATCAAAAATTAGGAATATCCTAAGAACATGTCCAGGCTCTACTTTTTACTCTAGATATGAAAATTTGTTTCTTATTACATATCAAGTAAACTGAATTTCTTTGTCCGTCCAAAAGCAACAACGTAGTGTGTCCGGTACACGTAAAATTTACTCTAGAAAATTATAGCAATGTTATTATGTCAAGGCTGATTATATGTTTTTTTGTGTAGCCATGCTAAGAATATTATTAAGAATATATGAGGGTGATTAAAAAAAATTAAGAAATTGAGGCTGAAACGAAAAACACTATTCTTACAAAAAAATGTGTATTTCATTTTACGTCTTGTCATGTTTCAAGGCATCTTTTCAAAATAAGACCCACTAAAAATTTTCGCTTGCGAACCTAGGGGACCCTGTCCCACCCTTTCTATATTCTTCAATAAGTTGCACTAGCGCTTAAATCTACCATTGTTTTTCCAAGCGACGCGCATTGTTTTTCCGACATTTAAAAAATCCGACATACCCGTCGCGAAAAAACTCCGATCTGGCGGCGAAATACACGTCAGTCGGCTTATCACGATATATTTAACGTATTTTGCTTTCCGCACTATAAGGAGTTATCGAGGCATATTGAAAATAACGCTAAATGACGACCCAAACCCCTGTTTTGCGGAAAAAAGATGTCGTCTTAATAAAGGCCTAATCTGAGAGTCGGAAAATGGTTAATCATTGTCAGCCATTTTTTTAAGATTTTTTTCTGCAACACCTTTTTCTTGTGAAACAATATTATTTTACATCGACTCAGCACAGGCAGCAATATGTGACTGGGTCCTTTGTAGTGCGGAAAGGTAAAGTGCTATTCTGGGGTCACGGTATAAGTGACCTGATATATTTTATATGGCTAGCCTTACAAATCCTGTCTATTATTTGCAGGAAAGGCCATAGCTTAGATAGAGAGTCCTAGAGTATTTAATGCTATGCAGATCCTATTAGTGTCCCGCTCTACCAGACAACTCTCTGTAGCATCCAAAAGCCCACATAGTGTGTCATCTCCCCAATTTCTCTCACATGGCTTGGGTTAACCCGGGGCTATGGTAGCATTCAATCACCAATATTGAATTGCCGCTAAGAGGAATCGAACCCTGTTCTCCTGCACAAAGTGCCAGAGTTATAACCACCAAGCTATGGCGCTATTGAAAACGGCTAACTATTCTGTTACTGGCTAATTATCAGTTCTCCTTGTGCCTAATTTGCTTGAAAATCTTTCTTGAAATCACCCAAAGTATCACAAAATATTCTTCTAAGATTTCTTAGAAATTACTTGATTTTTAAAAATCTCACGAAAAGGACCATCGATTTTTCAAATCCACAAATTTATTGTGTGTGTACCCTTTTATGTTTCAACTTGTTGAATTCAATTTGTCAATTTGTCAAACAAAACAATGACCAATCAGTTTCCTCAAAAGGAAAACTTGCAACTAATCCGACGCCCCGAAAGAAATTCAAATTTGAGAATTTGAATCAAAAAAGAATAATAAACAATAAGTTAAATTTAATAAATCGATTTTAACAAAATAAATCCTGTATTGTCCACAGGTTTCAAAATCATGCATCGCCTGCTTAATATGTTACTTGTTTAACAAAGATCTCAAAAGCTGGCCTGATTAAATTTATATACATATTTATATATATAATATACCTGTGCATCACATCCCATGGATTTGTATCTTTGTTTTAAATTCTCTTTTTAAATCAAAGAGGCAAAGAGAGGTTAAAGAGACAATATTTAAACAACCTGGTTTTAATGCAGTTTATGGTAAAATTGCATTCTTGTTTCTTATTTTTAAAAGGTACTTTCTTTTTCAGATTAGCTGTTATCAAACCATGCACCATCAGCATTATCTAAAAATTTTCAACAAGAGAGTAAATTTTGAAGGCCTAAATATGCATTTATTGCTGAATTAATAAACAATGAACTACTTCATCATTCAAATTGAGCTCGTTCAGAAGTTATTACATTCGAATCGTCAAGTTTCTACATAGCAAGACTTGTTTTCTGGAATTTCCAGAATTTTCCTGATCACTTTTAAAAATATTCAGTTAAAGTTTTAACTGTTATTTTAGAATACTTTATGTGGCTATGTAAAATTTTTATTTTTCATTTATTGAGTTGTATTTTACCTTTGCAGGTTAGTTGAGAATTGTGGTACTCGTGATTGGTATTATTTTAAAACCAACTAGTCTAAAGATTAAAGAAACTTTTAAAACTAGCTATTTATATAAAAAGCCCTTATTTTACTTGGAAAATTAGGAAAATAAATAAGAAATTTTTGGAACTAAAAACATGAAATTTCAGCCTACAAATAAGAAACTTTTAGAACCAGGCCCTTTGCCAAGTTTCTTATAAAAAAAAAAAAACGTATAGTGTATTAATAATTGTTTATCTTATGAAGTCTATTTCATATTTCTGTACATGTTCTTTTTCTTGCATCGACAGATTTTCATTACCATATTTTGGTTGATCTATTAGTCATAGAAACCCAAACTGCCAGCAATTTACATCGCGGTGCTTGACCCTTTCAAGGAACCGAGAAAAGATTGGATTGTGTGTTCAAAACGACATGTTTTCTTGTTGTTGTTTAGTCAAAAAAATTAATGTATTTTCAGGTTTTGGGGGGAAATTGGATTATTTCAGACTTAGAAGAATAGAAAAAATAGATTTTAAGATATACAAAGATTTTTAATGCCAATACAAGAAGAAATATTAAAAACCTAGAAAAAAAAAATGAAAGTACGTTTTTATTTTGAAATGCCAACAAACTCAACACATGCTGATAAAAAATATACCTATCTATAGTACACCATGTTTAACATCTAAAAAAATCAGTTATATTCTCTTGTCTCTTGTTGTTCGTTATCTTTTTTCTAGTTTAGTTTTTATTGAATACAATGTTTTTCTTTCATGTTCATCGATTAGGCTTAAATTTATCAATTTATCCATCATCGGCAATGCTTCGACATCGCTTCTTCTTTGATTTCTATCTCTTTGGCATCATATTTTTCGTCGCTTATCAAAACAATGCTGGTTTCCTCCTCGCCTTCGTTTGCATTTTTAATATAATAGTCGACACATTCTTGGACTGATCTTATTTTCCGGTCAACCATGTCGAAATTTATTGCTGGTGATGCGCTGCATATCGATACGTCAAAATCATTGTATTCTTCCGCTGTTATGTCATCTTTAAAATCATTTGTCAGCTCCCCGAAAAGCGCGGTGAATTCTTCGTCGATTTTTTTCTCTTCACTTTTAATGGTTTTCTCTGAAATACTACATTTACCAAAACAGTTCTGAATAGTCCCGATCGTAACTTCTTTCCAAGAATCTGCGACCCATTAGATAGCTTAAAAGGATGTCAAATTCTTTCACGATCTCGGGTGCCAATAAACTATCTTTAGTACGCGTAATGACGTGACGCATGAGCTTTTTTCGGTATTTAGTCTTAAAGCTTTAAATAAGTCCAGCATTCAAGAACTGCAATCTTGATGTGGTATTTATTGGAAGAAATAAAACTTTTATGTTACTGTATTTACCAATCAGTGAGGGTGGGTGAACTGTCGTGTTATCTAAGAATAAAATGACTTTTCTATCTTCACGAACCATCTGGCGGTTTAGGTTTTTAAGAACCTTCTTTATTATTATTTTAACCTGTATCTATAATTTGGGATCCTTTAGGATATCAGCTGCCCTAGCAAGAAGAAATGGTCGTGGTTTCTTGCTTTGCAATATTACTATTAGCTTTCCCACTTTTTCTTAATCCGCACTAACAAAAAATGCAACAGTGATTCTTTGTTTGGATTTCTTTCCACCTTTAGCTTTCTTTCCTTTTAAAGCCAACCCTTTGGTTGATTAAGTTTTGAAAAAGCATCCACTTTCATCCGTGTTTCAGATGTCTTTCAGTTCGTAGCCTTAACATAACTCCTTTAATCTTTCCATCCAAGATTTAACAGTTGTTTCCGATACATCAAGAGATTCTCCACAGGTCTGGTCATTCCCTTATCCCGTGTGTCAGCTTTCATTGATCAAGCCGTCCTTCTGATGCCTTGAAGGACTCCAATTCAGGCATGTTAAGGGGTTCGCCTTGATGTTATTTGGGCTCCGCTCACATAAATACCAGATTGTTCACATTTTTTATACCAAAATAAAAGAATGTCATTATTGGCTTGAATTTAATGGCTTTCTTTGTTCACATATTTATACCCCTTTCCTTGAAGTTTTTATAGTCTTCTCTTCACTTTTTTACATTCTTTACGATATTGGCAACTTGTGTCTTTCCAATTTTGAATTTGTCAGCAATTACTCTGCAACTAAAGTTTCGCTTCCTAACTTTATCCAAAATATTTATCTTCTCATCTGATGTAAGACATTATTTATCTAGTTTTCTTCTCCCTTTTCCGAACTGATCGACGCCATACTGAAATGTTTACCTTTTACAGAACAAAGCAAACCTAAATTCAAAATATCTCCAACCCACAAGATTAACAGTTACTGCATTACACTGTAACCTTTTAGTGAGCTTTGCGACGAAGTGAATTGTGAAAATCGAATTTTCGCGAAATAAAAGCATTCGAATGTCAAATTTGAAGACAGATATTTTGTTTTGTCTTGTTAGGTTTTGTTTTCGTACATCATGTCATCTTTGTCGGCTGTAAAATAACAAACATGATCCCAGGTGACATGTAAAGATTGATTCCCATCATTATCGACAAGACCTTGAAATCTACAATTTTTCTTCATTTACGAGAGGCTACCATGTCTACGTGGATATTTGGAGTGCATTAATTGGAGAAACTTTGAAATCCAGCAGAGAATCGACAAATGAAAAAGATGAAAATGCTGTTAAATTACAAACATGGATTTTCTAGAAAAGAAAGTTATTGTAGAGAACATCCCAAATACATTTTAAAAGCTTCATCCATGTTCTTAACCCTACCTCATACCTTCTTACCTTAAGTTGTTGGTAAAAAAATTAACCGTGGAGGAGGATATGAACTGGAAATCACAGTTAATTATCGTTTTATGGGGCCTGCAAAAGCATTAAGTGACTGTTGAAAAAGATAGAGGAAGCAGAAAACGAACTGAATGATTGTATTAATGTTTAAAGTAATAAAGTGAACAAAAAAAGTTGATAAAACGAGAATTCTTTACCTTGACCAATAAAACCAATAAAAACTTTCAAAAATTTCTCGAGGCGGCCGCAATTAAAAAAGAAAAAATCGCCAAAAAAGCCTTTTGGTGAAAAAAAAATGCGTCCGTTGATTGGAGTGTCCGCTCATTGCTTGTCCGCTAAAGTTTTCTATGAAACTTGGACTCATCCGCTTTTTAGAGTGATCGTTAATTAGAGAAACAACTGTATTTCCCATATCACTATTTCCTGTATCCTTGCGCACCTGTTAGTATAGAGTAATAAACTTTATTTGGACGGGGGTTATTGCTATAATAATATGTGTGATTATAATGGCATTTTTGATAACAAAGCCCCTGGTTTTTAATTTGGCTCACGAGTATTAATTCTTTGCTTATAGTTGAACAGAATTAAAAGGAATTAAAAATCTTGCGATTGACGACGAACGTTGAAAAGTTGAAGATGTTTAAAAGGGAGGTGAAGAAATAAAATCTTGCGTAAACTTCCGTATTTGCCGTAGGTTCGAAGCCCACCTGGGTCAAAAAAAATGAGAAAAAGAAATTGTCACTTTCAACTACCCGACTACTGCGGCAGTAATTAAAAGTATTTATTTTCAAATTTTCGCGCGCAGAAATTTTCGCGATTTTGGCCCCTTTTCGCAAAAATTTAGAAATTTAACCTGAAATTCGCGAAAGTTATTTTCGCAAAAAATCAACTTTTTTTAAAAATCGCGAAATTTTTTTCCAAGTTTTAAAAGCCAAAAACTGTTATATGGCGAGGACTCCGAGGACAAGGGTAGAAATAATAGAATCAAAATAAAAAAAATTAATCAGCCCGGAAAATGGCTCTAAAACTTTAACTCTAAACATGGCTTCAAAGCCTGACTCAATATGGGAAATCAGCTACAAATCGAAAAACGGAAGGGCTTGAATATCTTCGTATCGGAATTTCAAATTTTAAGACAAAAAACGAAACCGGGATCGTCGCATCAGATGCACCGCGGGCTCTAATCCACTGAGCCACGTCGTCGGCAAAAGGATTCGTGAGAATCCAGACAACTTTGGTATTTCGGCTAACAAGCCTTCGTCAGCGGATACCAGAGCCAGTATTGCACGGGTTTGCCCGTCGCAGCTAAGCTACCATTTTGCGTGACAGACAGAGACAGACGTATACGGGCATTATAATATAGATTATAATATAGATACAACATACTGCACGAGAGATAAAAATAAAAAAAATCGTAAAAATACTTATAGTGGACCCAGACTAGATCCACTTTAAAACGATTTAACATCAAACTTTTCTTAAAGTGGACCCAAAACCAAAAGTTTTTTTTGGAAAAATTCTACCAGAAGTAGAATTCGTGAAATTTCGAGATTTTTATCCTCGCAAAAGTTTTTGCCCTAAAGTAAGCAAGATTCGATACCTGCATGAATTGCAGTTCTTAACAGCGATGAGCAGTTTCAAAATTACTGAAGTGCAGTAGTAAACATTGAACGCCATCTTTGCTTGCTCAAAAAAGATTATGACCGTCAACGTCTGTGTTATGCGAGCAAGTTTACGTATATCATACGTCTATTAACAGACAACAATTAATTTCGTAACAAAACGCAGAATTACATTCAAGTTTTATTCACGTTTATAATACATATTCCTAATACATATTCTTTTGAACGGGACAAACCGTGTTTGTCCGCTCTCGCATACTTCCAAACGAACAACTCAATATTTCATGCAATACAATTAAAAATATTATCAACCAAAGAATGGTAACAAACATTTATTTTTTCTGCGGTGAAAAGAAAACCAAAATGAGGTTGTAATTCTTTAACTGGTATGCGTAATAATTTTCAAAACTCTAAAAAAACATACCTGGCAACCAAAATATTGATAATTTGACCACACATTGCGCGCTTGATAAGTGAAAGTCTGCAGAAGTAGACCTTTTATAAGTAGAAGTCTGCAGAAGTAGACCTTTTATAAGTAGAAGTCTGCAGAAGTACACCTTTTATAAGTAGAAGTCTGCATAATTGGAGCTTTTATAAAATGGAAGTCTGCAGAAGTGGAGCTTTTATAAAATGGAAGTCTGCATAATTGGAGCTTTCATAAAATGGAAGTCTGCAGAAGTGGAGCTTTTATAAAATAGAAGTCTGCAGAAGTGGAGCTTTTATAAAACGGAAGCATTTTTCCGGCACTTTGGGTTTGATATATAAACCTCACTTTTTTAGTCGAATAAGTGGAATCCTCGATTAGTGGACTTTTAGATAAGCAGAACTACCACATAAGTAGAACTTTCCGCAACAACCATCGTTTGAATTATTTTTACGTGTGCTGGCAAAACAAAAGAGGTTCAACGCTGCGCAATAAAAATTTCGGGAGTGAAAGGAAAGGAATAATTCAAATATTTTGAATCAAAGACACGTCTTCTTTTTATGTCTCTTAACTTTAAATGAGATTTTTTGAAAATTTATCGAATCAGACTATTTTATCCCTTAAAATTAATTTTAGGAAGATCCCTGGTTTATCTATCAACATTTTTGTTACAACAGATACGAGCGAATACACACTACGATGGAGAAAATGTAGCGGGAGCAAGTACGAAAAGAAGAACTGTAAACATTCATTAGTGAAAAAAGATATGTTTAACACACGTGTCCTTAGTTTCCAAAATTTTCAAATTTACTAATATTTTGCGAGTTAGGAGTTAAAGTACCTATAATCTCATGTTAAGAAAAACTGTTTTTTATAAATAAAAAAGGACGTACATTGTCTTGCAAGTCTTGAAGTTGAAGGCTTTACTTTTAACATTGAAATATCGTGAATCCTATTTCTTTTATTTTTCTCACTTTCTTTTTTTATTATTCGTAAATGGCCCGTTTCCCTCAAAATCCGTCAAATGAAATATCTCCTTCGTTCCCATTGGGGGTTCCACTCATCAGGCGCATACGGTATTTTGAGGGTTCCACTTATCAGGCGCATATTGTATTTTGGGGGTTCCACTTATCAGGCGCATACTGTATTTTGGGGGTTCCACTTATCAGGCGCATACTGTATTTTGGGAGTTCCACTTATCAGGCACATGCTGTATTTTGGCAAACTTTCTTTTACTTTTACAAATTACTTAATGCGAATTTACGCATTGCCACATTTGAGACTACAACTGTTTTAAGATGTCCTAAGTGCAACTAAAGGGATATCTCCACTTATGTACTACAAATGTTGTGAACTATCACTTCGAGAATATTTTTCACAAGTTGGACTTATTTGCGGGTTCATGGGTAGGAACATCCGGCAATAAGGCTTCAATAGCTTCGCATGAAGAGGTTTTAACTTCTTCACTTTGTTCTGTTTCTTCTTGATCAGAGATTTTATATTTATTACCAATACTTTGTTTCAATTTCTCACCTTGAGTCGAATCACCTAAGCTTGAAGGGCTTTTCCACGGTACATTCTCCTTAGTAGGCGATGTTTCTATGGCGACACTAGCATCTGAGGCAGCTACTATAGATTCTTCAATCTCATCAGGCACTTTGGAAGCATCATTATCACTTACCTCAACACTCTCGTGCTCTTCCGATTCATTTAAATCTGAAATTTTCTCCACAAAAGCATTCTCCTGTGCATCAACATCTAAGAGTTCTTCTTTTTCTTTCTCAGGGGTATCGGATGTATCGCAGTTCTGTAACTTGTCTTTTTCACTGGGATCGCTGGGTGAAGCATCGGTTGCTGTAGAAGGTATCGATAAAACTTTCACGGCAGGTTCGGCTTCAGGGGAAATAGTTTCTGCACCCAAATATGTTTTGTCTGACGTAAGGTTTTCATTAGTCTTTGACTCGTCATCCTCACTGTGATTACGCGGGGGAGGTATTTCATTGACGAATAACTCGTTCTTCATTGCTGCTGATTTTTTTCCTGTTGGGGATGTTTCCGCTGCAACATAAGCATCAGAAGTAGGTAATTTTTTTTCTTCACCCTTTCTTTTATTGAAAGTTTCAGGAGCAGCACCATCTTTTGCTGCCATCTCTGGAGTCGATGTTTTCATCGCACAGACTGCATTCGATGAAGCAACAGTGTCAGATTTCGAATTTTTTTCTTTCGACATAGAATCTTTAGAAGTATCGTCCAGTTGTTTTTGCAACTTATAATCTTCATTCGAATTTTTTTTCTTGTTTTCGAGTTTCGGTGTCGTTTCCGTCGGGATAAAAGACAAGGCAGTAGGGTTTAAATTTGCTTTTTTAGGAGAAAATACGGGTGCGAGAGGATTAAATGCGAATGGTTTTTCGATTTCTTTTCCGCTTGTTGGTTGGTTGCTTCCAATTGTTGTATCGTCACTTTTTAGCAGAGTAGTAGCGTTTCTGTTACTATTCTCCATTGTTGTATCGTCACTTTTTAGCGGACTGGAAGCGTTTCTTTTACTCTCTCTCATTGTTGTATCGTCACTTTTTACCGGACTGGAAGCGTTTCTGTTGCTTTTCTCCACTGTTGCATCGTCACTTTTTACCGGACTGAAAGCGTTTCTTTTACTTTTCTCCATTGTTGCATCGTCACTTTTTACCGGACTGGAAGCGTTTCTGTTGCTTTTCTCCATTGTTGCATCGTCACTTTTTACCGGACTGGAAGCGTTTCTTTTACTTTTCTCCATTGTTGTATCGTCACTTTTTACCGAACTGGAAGCGTTTCTTTTACTCTCTCTCATTGTTGTATCGTCACTTTTTAGCGGACTGGAAGCGTTTCTTTTACTCTCTCTCATTGTTGTATCGTCACTTTTTACCGGACTGGAAGCGTTTCTGTTGCTTTTCTCCATTGTTGCATCGTCACTTTTTACCGGACTGAAAGCGTTTCTTTTAATCTCTCTCATTGTTGTATCGTCACTTTTTACCGGACTGGAAGCGTTTCTTTTACTCTCTCTCATTGTTGTATCGTCACTTTTTACCGGACTGGAAGCGTTTTTGTTGCTTTTCTCCATTGTTGCATCGTCACTTTTTACCGGACTGGAAGCGTTTCTTTTACTTTTCTCCATTGTTGTATCGTCACTTTTTACCGGACTGGAAGCGTTTCTTTTACTTTTCTCCATTGTTGTATCGTCACTTTTTACCGGGCTGGAAGCGTTTCTTTTACTCTCTCTCATTGTTGTATCGTCACTTTTTACCGGACTGGAAGCGTTTCTTTTACTCTCTCTCATTGTTGTATCGTCACTTTTTGGTTTGCAGAAACCTTGAGCAGCGCTGTCTTTTGCAACGCCAGATTTCTTAGGTATGCTATCCTTCTGTTGTGTACTGTCACTTCCAAACAGGTTTTGGAGAGTGGTATCTTTGTTTTCGCAGGGCGTATTGACTTCTTTTTCTTTTAACTTTTTTTCATCGGGATTTAAGTTAGAAATTTCCATCTGCGCATCTTCGAATACACCTAGAAAATTCTTTTTACTAAAATTTGATGTTGTATTTACTCTTATTCACATGTAATAATAACTCCTCTGTAGATTTAGTTACTTCATATTTAATGCTCGTGTCAACGCGCTCAAATTTCCACGCATTTTTTTCTGCACACCTTCCAACCCTTAAGAAACTTTTAGTGAGGGTTTACTATGTTGTAATAAAAAGCTTTGTGTGCACACGCGTGTTAAAAGTGATTTTTTGATTCGAGGTTGTTGTTTAGGTCACAAACTAGCAAAAAAAAATAAAAAAACTGAAATATGCATCTAGTTATCTAAGTCAGTGTCCAGTTCTTTTTCACTACTTCCGCATTTCTCGTAATTCGAACAGTTGAAACATTTACACAAATCCATGCCCACAAATTTGTTTTTGAAGCATCTTTTCATACTTCGTACTGCAATCTTCACGACAACACTCAACTCAATAAATCCTAGTGGAGCAGAAAGATTATCTGTCATTATTGAACCCAGCGAATTAATTAAAACAGATAATAAAAGTGCTTCATACATAACCATGAAGTTGTACAAAAGTAATGCTTGCTGAGAAAAAATATTTACTGAATATTGGCTTCTAATTCAGTAATAAGAGTTTATTCAGATGTTCAGAATTACTTTGATCATTTGATAAACTGCTACAAAGTTCATCCTTTTTGGTACGAACGTATTCAAGGAATTAGTGGGTGATTTTCTAAAGCAATTTTTAAGTACAATCTGTTCAATGACAAGTAAAGTATCATATGAACTTCCATGCATCGTTTTATGTGCTTTTTGTCAATAATTTGTCCTAACGTAGTTGGAATGAACATTCAGATTCGGTGAGAGTCCACTTCCACAGATGTATTGTCCCATTGTCTTCAAGGATGCAAAAGCAATATGAAGTTCACCAAGTCTGAAAACGTAATTATTGTATACATCATTTTTCATCCTCAGTTGCATGCACTTAGCATATAATTGTAAATCTAATGTCACAATAGTCTTATTATTACTACGGCTCGAAAAATTTATTCCTTAAAAAATCTAGAAAGCAGTATACAAGTTTCCCCAATCTCTTGGATGACCTGGGTATAATGGGAGGATTTGACAGATAGTTTCTGTATCATGTTTCGTTAACAGAGTTGAAAGCAGCCCATGTTAGTAATGAAAAGATTACCGCAGCATCACTTATTTGGAATAGTGCCCAAATGCGGTGTTTTTGAATTCCCACTTTTATATCAATCAAGAATGTAGGTTGTTCAAAGTTGGAAAATTTTTCATTCAATGGTTTTGACATGACAGAACGTTCTGGTGTTACGATTGTTTTATTGCAATTTAAATCCTTTTCCACTGCTGTGAGTTATTTCTAAGAGTTACAAAAATTCTCTGTGTTTTTCTGAAATACTATCGGATCAGTACCATGAACCTTCTTCTTTCCATCAGATGATCCATTTTTGAAATCGATGTTGTCAATGCACATGGATGGGTTGTCCAGCTTTTATGTTTCGAGGCAAATATATCCCGTTATCTTCAGCTTTTGTCAATACTTGATTTACAATATCATTCCCTATTTTCATAACTTCATTATAAGGGATAGTCAGTCCGAGGTCTGTCTCCTTATGTAAATGTAATGCTAAATCAACTGAAAATGGTGTCTCTTCGATTTGTCTGAATTCTTTACATGTTATGTTAGAGATCTGTCCGTTAGTTTTTGTTGATTTCATAATAATTTGTGATATTTTATCAACTTTGTTGTCAATTGTTTGCTTCTTTTTTAACTTAGCATTTTTAACATTGTGAACATAAGTGCATTTTTCCTTCTCAGCTGTGAAGACCATGCAAGTGAGGAGATTTGACCACCTAAGAAAAGAGTCGTGCGAATATCGTGAAAATATTCATTGAACACGTGAAACAAAAAAAGAAAAGGAAGGAAAAAACTATCACTTTTCTTTCTGTCAAATGATGCATTCACTAAATATTTATTTAAATTTCTTTTCTTTGCAAATACATTCACTCTCCATTTCTACTATTTACTTAATTTACTTTCTAACTATATGTATACCCTGTTTGAAATAAACTATAAATTTACTACAACCACATAAAACACACAAAGCAAGAAGCGAACAGTCGCAAAGTCGAATATTACACAATATATACGAAATCGAAAAATGGAATGTTGTTGATGAAATATAACTGTCTGATGTTATATCTGTGAAACTAAACAATTAAATAAAGTCTTGGAATGAATCAATTCAATTTTATAATGGTTTCAAAAGTAGTAGGTACAAAATGTCTCATAAAATTGGTTTCCTGTTTCCCAGAACAAAAAACTCATGAAATTCACAGCTTGGTCTGTAAATTATTGGTCTGTGAATTATCCCTTGCAGTGATTTAAACGATAAATCTTTTGTAACTGCAACGGCTTCTCTAACGAACTGACGTTTTTTGCAACTGACGTCCGAAAAGTAAAAATGGAGAAGTTTTTCGCAAAATTTTTGACGAACTTGTAGTTTTAAGAGCTCAAACATGTTTCAAAAGAAGAAGATTGTCACGCTGCTTCTTCTGGTGTATTTTTTGTCGTGCAGATTGGAAAAGTCGACCGACAGATCAAGATTTGCTCCTACGAAAAACAACTACAAGCGAAGATTCTGCTCGCCAATCCTTCTGTACGCAAACCACTGTGCTACATTTCAGCTTAACATATCAGGTACTGATATTCTTTTGTCCGGCGATGTCGAATCGAATCCTGACCGTCCTCGTGTTCCCTATGTCCGAAAACGGTTCGCAAAAACAGCAAACTCGTCAGCTGCTGTCGATGCCAACAGAAGACTCATCTCCGTTGTGCCGATCCTAAAAGAAAATCTACAATAACCGACTGGATGTGTCCATACTGCTTGCCTTCCATCCTACCATTTTGCAACATCCGAGACCTATCCCACATCGAGCAAGAAGTTGCTCAACAACAGCTCCGAGACCTTCAACTCGAACAACTTAACCAAAACGAAAACTTGTTTAGTACCGCTCATCTCAACACTCAGTCAATGGTGTCTACATTCGACGAATTTGTGCTTTATGTACACAAGTACGATTTTGACGCGATAACCCTCACCGAAACCTGGCTAAAAGACAACCCTTTTCTACTCGAGTACGTAAAGATCGAAGGTTACAAAATGTACTACCATAATCGAGATAACAAGCGTGGTAGTGGTGTAGGTGTTTATATCAAGGACAATATAAAGCATAAATTGCTGGGAAAAACAAACACTCGAAGCTACTCCTTTGTGTCGCCTACCAGCCGAATTTCACACACCAAGAAAAAGCAGAATGGCTCGACAACTTCGACCGCATCATTGGAAACGCTACTCTCGACAGGTCAGGAAATGTGGTGATAACAGGTGACTTCAGTATTAGCTTTTGCAGAACTCTCAAATTAAAGGCTCTTACCTTGAAACCCTTCGATCGTTCGACCTCACTCAGCATGTCAACTCTCTATCACGAAAAGGATTATCCCTAATCGATCACATCTCGACCAACTCCTCTTGCAAAGTAAAATTCTGTGAAGTCCTTCCAACACCAGAAATCTGCAACCACGATGCTGTATTCGCTTGCATCAATACTCGTGTAGCCAGATTTGAACCACGGTACAAGATCATTCGTGACATGAGAAATATTGACCTGTCGGCGTATGTTACTGACACCGCAACCATCCCTTTCAATGTCTTTATGCAACTGATTGTACCGATGACAGCCTAAGCACACTCAACCATCTGCTCTTTGAGTGCATCGAACGTTACGCACCGTTGAAGAGAATCAATGTCAACCGTCCTCCGGCATCCTGGATGAAAGACTTAAAAATCACCAACCTACAACAAACTTGTCACGAAAAGCGTACTTTAGCCCACCAGACTCAGTTAAATGCCAACTGGAATGAATTTCGAACCCTCCGAACTAAACGCACACTACGTATCTACGGCAACCAGAATCCGACATCAAAGAAGAAATTCAACTTCTTTTGCAACCTCCCTGTAGCACTCATCAAACCCATTGCTGGCCACATCGCATCTCCACTTACTCACATCATCAACACAGGGATAGCTGAAAACACCTTTCATCAGCTGTGGAAAATCGGCAAAGTAACACCAATTCCAAAAATAGAACAGTCCATTACTCCATACCAATTTAGACCTGTCACCGTTTTACCGATCTTATCAAAGCTTTTCGAACGTTTAATGGCAAGACATATCGTTGATTATATCGAACAGAACCATATATACCACCAAACGATGTCCGGTTTCCGCAAGCGTCACTCGACTGAAACACTCTTAATGAAGATTCGAGGCGACATCGTTGGCGCGATGAACAAAGGCGAGGTCACGCTAGCAGCATTGCTGGACTATTCAAAAGCCTTTAACACTGTCGATTACAAAACCCTGTTGATTAAATTACGAAGGATAGGCTTTTCCAACAATGCTGCTATGCTGATGTTATCGTACCTCAGTGACCACCGCCAATTCGTTGAGATAGACGACAAACAATCTGACTACGGGTGTAATTGGGGTACCTCAAGTTTCATTTCTTGGTCCTGTACTATTTAACCTTTATACGTTCGACCTACAAGACAATGTCAAGGGTGGGACCACAAACCAATATGCAGACTATACAAGTATCTATGAACATTGTAAGACTATAAACATACAACCTACAATCAACAACTTGACTCAACGATTAGACCAGCTGAAGCAATGGTCGACCGCAAATAATCTTGCGTTCAATAACAGAAAAACGAAAATCATGCTTTTGTCAACCCCGAAAATGGCAAAACTTCACGACCTCATGAACCCCAACCATTCAACATTCCATGTCCACCACTCGGACCAACTGATCGAACGCGTTACCATTTACAGACTTCTTGGCATCCAGTTCGATCAAAATATAACCTGGGAAACTCATATCAATAAACTCTCTCAGTCAGTTTATGCGAAACTATACGTTCTTTGCTATCTTCGTGGCATAGCAACATTTCGTTTGCGGAAGCAACTGGCAGAAGCCCTTTTAAGTTCGAAATTCGCTATTGCTGTTCATTGTTTTAGAACCTGCCACTATTCCAACTGAAAAAACTTGATAAACTATTATGCAAAATTGCGTCTTTTGTAACGCTGAGATATTCCACGCTCGAGGATGTAATACAACTTGGTTGGCTACAGCAACAAATACACTTTGAATTTTTAAAACTTGCCCACAAATCGATTCAGCAGGATAAGTTTCCATCGTATTTGAAAGGTTTCAAGTTGAGAATTGCTGGACGTGGAACTCGTAATGTTGACGAAGTTAGTATGAAATCAATGTGTCGGAGAAATTGTTTCTTGGCAAGGCAAGTCGCCTTCTAAATGATCTTCCTAAAGCTATCAGGGAAGAACCTGATCACAAAAAATTTTGTACTTTTTTGAAAAAATATTTATTAGACCATAGTCTTGCGATTTTTATTATGCAACATACCTAGTTTTTTTTTTTTTTTTTTTTTTTTAATCGACAATTTCTCAATATCCTAACTTAACATCTATTGACCGATTGATAACCAATCCATTACATCCAATACTTGATGCTTTGATTGATTCCTTCTGCTCTACTTTTATTTCTTAAGCCCGTCGATTAATAAATATATTTAATGTATGTATATTTTTATATTATATATTTTAGTGCATTATTTTCATTTTCATATGTTCTGGTCTTAATTCTCCGTCAGAATCTATTAAATCGATGTCTTTCAATCCTTTACCACTTTGACCCCTGCTAATCTTGTCTACAGTTTACAGTGTTTTTTTTATAGAATAACTTATTTCTTTATTTAATTATTATTATTATTTTAATAGGACGAATAGCCATTGTAAAATATGGAAGTGCCTGAAAGACAGTTAATAATAAAAATTAAAAAAAATTCAATTAAAACAGAAAGATACCAAGGCGACGTAACAAAATTCAGCCAAAACAGAGCACAAATGACCAAGTTATAGTCATTTTTATGCTGGGTCAGTAAATTCATGGCCTGTATTTTATACAAACTTTAAATGCTAATATCTCACCAACAATACATTTTAAAGTTTTTAAAATTTTTATTACTTTCCTTGATGTCCTTTTTTTATTCATATATAATATGACATATAATTTCGAAATCATTTTTTCGCTGCACATAAAAGCGATGACGTCACCTAAATTGGTCCCGCAGGACTAAAATTTTTGGCAACAATTTTTTGTTGTTGCTTATTTCTGACCGTAAGAACAACTTCAGATCAAAAAATCACATTTAACATGCATGTGCACACGAAGGACACAGCTGCCCTCGCTATTTTGCTATTGTATTTTCTAGTTTTTCCAATACTTTTATGGAAAAAACCCACAACTCTTTAAAACGCTCGTCCGCGAAATTAATTTCCAGTAAATTCAGAAATTGTTACCCTCTTATTTTAAGGTATTTTGGGTTTGTATTGCACTAAAAAAAGCTAAAGCAAAAAAGCAGGTAAAATGGGTTAGTCAGTAAAAAGGTTAGTCGGCAAAAAAGCATAGTGGCTCAAGGCCAAATTTTAACACATTTACCGATTTCTTTACGAATAAAAGGTAAATCAATAAATAAAAACGCCCACCTTCTGTAGGTTGCTTAGCACATGGAAAGTAGCAATCTTTCATCAACTCGTGATAAATTAGGTAATCTTTCTCCATGAATGTGCAAAATATAATTTTATCCACCTGAATAAAATCATAAGAAGTAAATCAGCATTAAAAGTAGAAAAACATCCTAATGCAATTACGAACAACAATCTGCTAGCTAAACACGACGCTTGGCTATGTACTACGGCAAGTTTGGACTTTGAAATAGTAAATTGAGAGAAACAATACTTTGAATACTTCGTGTTCTGTTTTTGCAAGTGATTAGGAAAACAGACAACTAGAGAAACGTCAAAGAACGTGCAAACCTTTCCAGGGTGTTTTTCAAGCCATTCTCGCACGGTTTGCAGTGCAACGTGTGCTGCCTCTCTGTTTGGATATCCTTAAATGGAAAAGCATGTTTTTGAAAAATATTTAAACTTTAAGAAAATGTATACAAATAAAAATAGAGCAAACTTTGAAATAATTGTAAGTTGGTACTAACATACCATAAATTCCAGTCGCAATACACGGAAATGCCTATATAGAGAAGAAGAGTGGCTGTGAAACAATGAAATGAATCATTTTATCATTTAATTTCTTGTGCAATGCTGTCACCCAACCGCCCCCGCCCTAAAAAAAGAAAGAGAAGAAGAAGAAGAAGAAGAAGAAGAAGAAGAAGAAGAAGAAGAAGAAGAAGAAGAAGAAGAAGAAGAAGAAGAAGAAGAAGAAGAAGAAGAAGAAGAAGAAGAAGAAGAAGAAGAAGAAGAAGAAGAAGAAGAAGAAGAAGAAGAAGAAGAAGAAGAAGAAGAAGAAGAAGAAGAAGAAGAAGAAGAAGAAGAAGAAGAAGAAGAAGAAGAAGAAGAAGAAGAAGAAGAAGAAGAAGAAGAAGAAGAAGAAGAAGAAGAAGAAGAAGAAGAAGAAGAAGAAGAAGAAGAAGAAGAAGAAGAAGAAGAAGAAGAAGAAGAAGAAGAAGAAGAAGAAGAAGAAGAAGAAGAAGAAGAAGAAGAAGAAGAAGAAGAAGAAGAAGAAGAAGAAGAAGAAGAAGAAGAAGAAGAAGAAGAAGAAGAAGAAGAAGAAGAAGAAGAAGAAGAAGAAGAAGAAGAAGAAGAAGAAGAAGAAGAAGAAGAAGAAGAAGAAGAAGAAGAAGAAGAAGAAGAAAAAAGAAATTTCAAGTTATTTCAACTCACGATCGACTTCATTTCATATTCTAGCATAAACTGCAGACAGGTTTCGTAACATCCTTTCAACTTTTGTTCGTTTTTCACCATCGGACCAACTGTATGCAAGACATCTAAATTATAAGAAATGTTGATTAATTTACCATTTTTGGAATCAGTGAGATTTAAAAGAACCACCATTTCTCCTGTACACAGTTGGCACTTTTACCTCTCTGTAAAATAGTCACTCCTGTTAAAAGTCAAACAACAGGCTGCCCTGGTTACCGTAAAAATTTCCTAAAACAGTCAATCTTAATCAACCAGCAGAACTTCAGCTTTTCACCCAGTCCTTAGTTTTAACCCCAATATCTGTCACAAATAAAGTTATATTAAGCGAGTGGAAAATATAAGTAAAACGATAAAATTAAGATCTAACAACATTGGCAGAATTACGTGAATGGTTCTCAATCCTTAGCGACAGAAAAATGTTGTGGTGCTTCATGATATTTATACAGAGGTCACATCTAAACGGTTGTTACAAAAGGTTTCACTATATCTTTGCCACCGTGCTAAGAAAACTAAAGGACAAACAAATACTTACATTTAGCTGGTAGTTTGTGCCCTAAAATTAAATTTTTAATTTTGAAATGACCAAAAATTTAAATATGACCAACACTATTGCTGTCCTGAGAACTTACGACAGCAGTAAAACATGCAAGCATGCAGAAAACAATTTGTCTCCATTTGATAACTTCAAAGTCCCCTCAGTAATCTAAGGTTACTGAGGAGACTCTGTAACAGAAGCTGAGAAGACTTACAAAAGATTTCTTGCCACTGGCAACTGGTAAGTTAGACTAATCAAAACTTTTTTTGAAAAGCAACATACCTGATGTGATTTTTGTAGCTCCTGTTTGACAGCCATTTAAAGAACGACATTCTTCAACCAGTGTTGGTCCCGCTGCACGATGGATGCAACCGTCAACTTGAGAAAGAAAAAATGAACATGTAGTTTACATGGTAAAGCTAAGATATGAATGCTTATCCAGTTTTATATCAAACCACCGAGAATTGTTTTGTCACGTAAGACATTATATGGAATTTTTAAAGGATTGACGTGTTGCCAAAACATAACATTTCACTACTTAGTTATGATTGTAATAAAGTTTTTGATGAAATTCTTCACGGTAACAACTCATTAGAATTTCAGCTGTTTTTTTAAAAACATCTTCAGAAACAAAGAAAAAAAAATTACAATGTTTAAGATTCTTGCCTCTCGAAAATCTCCCATTTTTCACAAGCTAAATATTATCTGTTCTAAAATATTTTTAGACAATAAAACTTAAAATTTATTCCAGAGAAAACAACAACCAGTGAAAAATTGCACAAAAAACTAAGCAACAGCTTTCGTAAACAAAACTAATGAGAACAAGTTGTTAATCCACTTACCACCTCCTCCTCCTAGCAAGGTTTGGTTAGCTGTGAAAAATAATGTAATATATATTAAATGTTTTTTCCAAAGCAACAACACAAGTAATATGCAATTAGTTATTATGAGATGAGCCATTAAAGAAATTTTTGTGTCCATTAAAATTAAGTATCAGTCTGTATAATAATAAGTTTAAACAAATTGGAGCTACGTCACCAACAAGTTGTGGTAAGGCTTTTATTATATGTTTTCTTAACATTTGAGTAAAAAATAAATGTGAAAAACTGACGAATATGATAATGCTTTTAATATAGGCTATTCCAGAGCGAAGAATAAAATATTTTCACCAATTTTATAGTCACAGTGCTGTGATTTAATTTAAAGTTAGTGACTTCCAGCCACATGAGATATTGAAGGCATGAACAGTGTAATCGCAAAAATAATGCTTTAAAGAACCTAAAATTTCATTTGTATCTACTCAGAAATAAAACTAAATAACAAATGTCCTGCTAAAAAAATTATTATAGAGTTGTCAGTCTCTGTAGCAACAATTTTTTAGCAAATTACCAACACTTACCTGCGTTTACAATAGCATCTATTTCCAATCTTGTGATGTCACCTTGCCATATGCAGACCTTGTTGTTTAGTTCTGGCATAACTTTGTATAAATGTTTGACATCATCTAAAATTTTCAGAAAAAAAAATTTATTTTCTTTACCTTAATATAGAATTAAAAATGTTTGCAGGTTTTAGACAGCATCTGAAAAAAAAGATTTTTTCTGAGTTTCCCGAAGTTTTCACTATAAAAATTTGCTATTCTGCTGATTCTGACCATTGCATCCTAAACTAATGATGTATACACTGAAGAATTACACAGTATACGAAAACATGAAAATACCAGGAAAAAAAACATGCTGAAAATTACTAAAGTATAACGGATAGAACTTTTCTGAACAGATTAATAAGCCCCTTACTACAAAGACTACTATAAAAAAAAATTTAAAAGTTTCTTGGGTTAATTATTCCGAGTTTCTCCTTTTTTCCGATTTTTTCATTGGTTTCCTATATTTTCCATGAAAAAAACAGATGTTAAATTTATTGGAAAATAAATTCTAGGATTCTATTGACACAAACATATAGTCACTTCCACAAAAATATCTTACTATAATTCAAATAATAATACACCTCATAAAATATTGTGTTATCATTTATATATTTTTCATGCACATAAAAAATAAAAATGAACCGTGAGTCTCGAATTTTTTTATAAAAACAATAAAAAACCATTTGCGACACACCAGTCTCAAAAAGGATTCACAATTCTTAGTTCTATCTTCATATCATACGCTGTCAGTGTCTCATTGTCTTCTTACAATGAATGAATTGCCCTATTTTCACTCTGTTAATTTTCACTAATGGTATGTTAAATAATATTTTGTGGGTGTTGACAAAATCTGTGAAGAGCAAAATTCTAGTAATATACGTCTAGACATACTTCTAAGACATTACCTTTATCTGTTTTGCATTTTTTCATTTTGTGTGTAGCAGTAGCACATAACAACGGCCATTTTATTAAGTCGTGTGATTCAGGGGTTACATATGTGTCACCACACTTATAAAATGTTCGCTTTTTTTCAAGGAGCATATTTAAAAACATGCTCCCGTTCTTATCTTTCCAAGGGTCTCCTACAATAACAAAATTAACACATTATTTACATATCAGTGTTAAAAACAAATTAAAAATTAAAACAATTTCATAACACAACAATTGACATGGTTGACATGGTCAGCAACACCTTACTATGTGTTACTGCAAAAACAAGACAAAACTTGTGTCATGTCAGAACATATCTTTACAAAATATACAAAGCAGACAAATGAAGGTAAAATGGCATTATAGGGGATTGCGCAGATAAGTGCTGACATAGTCAGTCAAGGAGGATCATTAAAAGAATGACATATTTGAAAAGGCACGCATTATATTTAATCAACACAAAATTTTATATATATATATACCTCTGCTTTCTGACTTTGATTTGTATGGTTCACTCTTGGCTTTTTTACAAATTTTACCAAGTACAGGAACCATTATGTAGCACCTAAATTTATACGACTTTATTAAAGATAACATTCATTGACATAGAATATTTCCCTAAATAGAACAAAAATAAAAATAAAAAGACTAGCAAAAGACAGAGATTTAGCATTATCAAGTCATTGACAACCTTCCAAATTCACATCAACACCCAGCAATGTGAGTGCCAATACAATTCTAACAATTTCAAATTTTAAGTCTGCATTATTTTTTGTTTTATTGTCACCATGCACATCATCATCTTGGTGTCTTGTATTATTGTATTATGATATAACTTGTAAAGATACAACATCATTCGCATGGAAGGCAATTTGTAAATTTGGGGAATAGATCTAGATGCTGAGTAAGAAAAGTCAATTGATGCGAGGGAGGAAAGATAACGTGTCCTGCCAGTCATCATAACATGATAATCAAACCAAAATGCTTGCTTAAGGCAAAGAGTAATTACCACAGAGTGTGCATAATTTGGTTGCCATTCACAATAGGATGTCCTTGTGGGATCATTATTGTGACTGGTTTCCAAAATCTCTTTATGTATGAATTCTCATTATCTCTATATATTCATGAGATTCACTTTCAATTCTAATTCATTTACTTATTTACTACCTATTTACTTATTTACTTATATATTTATCTCATGCAAGGATGTTTTATTTCTCTTTCCCAGGTATACTTTGATTTTACTATAAACAGATAATCACATGAAGCATATTTGTAACAACAAACATGTATTGTGACATAATCATGACCTTAAGGTGGTATGCTAGCTAAGTCACAGATTAGTGTGGGTATGGTGTAGAAAAGGTCTCTTGGAGAGTAGCAGCTTATTTGAGCAAACAATATACACACAGAGACACTCATAATAAATTTAGACTATTTTACTTAAGAAAGCAAACAACCATTAAAATATAAACATGTCATTATTACCCTGCGTAGTTTTCACATTGTAACACAGACTGTGCACATAAGCACAGGACCATGTGTATTAAATTACAGCTTATGCAAATTACACCCCTTCTTTAATTCTATGTGGATCAATTTCACACAACTTGGGCATGTCATTGAGGTTGGCCATGTTAGAACACCACTGTGTTATAGCACTTTATTTGAAAGATGAATAAATCCCTGGTAACAGATCACCTTCATATCATCCTAATAGCTGATTCTAGGATGCTGCAAGACACTGCTGCAATTCTGAAACTATATGTGTTTTAAGATCAATATAATTTTTAAATATATTTTTTATAAATGCGAAGACTGGTTTCACAAAGTCCCCATTTAGAGAGAACAAAGCAAGGGCCAAGGTAAGTACTTCAGTATGCAAGGTATATATTGTGAGAATGCTTTATATAGCTTTGAGGTTCCACTCAAGTTCCTACTTTGTTTCTCCAATAACCTATCCAAGCATTGCACCGTAGATTAGTGGTTATAGCTCTCATACTCTGTGCAGGAGACGAGGGTTCGATTCCTCTTGACGGCAATTCAACATGGGCGAGTGAATATTACCATAGTTCCGGGTTAACCCAAGCCATGTGAGGGAAATTGGGCAGATGGCTTACTGTGTGGACCGTTGGATGTTGCCGGGAGTTGTCTAGTAGAGCGCGGGCCCTAATTGGGTTTGCGTAGCTCAAAATGAGCATTAAATACTCTAGGACTCTCCATCTAAGCCATGGCCCCTCCTGTAAATAATAGACAGGGTATATCCCTCGATATTTGTAAGGCTAGTCATGTAAAATATGCACATCTATCTATCTAAGCTTGATTCCTAATTTTCACTTAATTTAAAAAATATGTAGCTAAGCACAGTGAATGAATGGAATATCAATGCACTAACTAACAGTTGATTTTCATAGTGTGAATTCACGATACGAAAAGTTCGATCTCTCCTTAACTGCATTTTATACAAAATTATGCTTGTATGATTGTGAGTTTGAAAAAGAAGTTATAGGACTTAGCTTTATTTTGTTTCTTATATACTTACAAACAATGTGGCTGACAATGACTGAAATTAAGAAAAAAGAAGGAACCACACAAGGCCAATTTAACTGACATGCAGGAATATTTGAGTAGGTGTGCGATGATTCGCACATGTAAATCAAGTAACGCATGCAATGTAAAACGTGCAAAGAATGTTACGCCTGCGATACGGGCTCCAAGGTTATTTTTGTTGCGCATTTATTTTGCGGTAGAAAAGTGGGGGACGTTTTAAATCGTGAACCCCAAACACAATGATCGAGCGTCTACTGGTATAGCAACTCTCTCAATCTTAACTTCCTTTCCTACATGTCCGAAATAGTATGCATGACTATACTGTCATTTTTACAAGCAAATATGGGCCAAAAATATGCTTTGTTTTCAAATTAAAAAAAATCTTTATCCACGTGGCTTAAATAAAACTTCAAAATTCATTTAGAAAGTTCAGCTGCACTTTAACAAAATTTTTACAGAAAAAAATTTATAACGCCCGTCGGTTTCGTGTTTACAGGCATAAAGAAAAAATCCATTAAATTCGGACATGCTATGGTTTCCAATTATTTTGTCAAATGAAGAAACTGTCTACAATTAAATCCATGATAAAATGTCTATTCCACCTGTAAGTGCAATTTTGCAGACTTGCTTCATCTGTGCTCCGTCGGCGTTCACCTCCGCATTAGTTAAGAGCCGCATGGCTGAATTTCTTGTGTAAGACCTGGTTACCAACGACGAAGGGGCCAGGCGAAAGAGATTTATGTCTAAGTAGTTCTTTTAACTAAGTCAGGAGTCGGTGAATTAGCTAGGATGGCGAGGTTGGCTATGATTAGGCTTGTTTGTGGATTAAAAGAACCAGGACTATTTAATAATTTCTGAAGTCAAAAAGTGTCCACCAAGACGAAAATCTATCGGAAGTTTTGTCTGACGACTCTCCAAAAATTATTTCGAGGGCTGTCATTGCACGCTACAAAATGGATTTTATAGGTTGATTTTGAAAACTCAATATTTATTTTTCAGGCGTCCGATTAATCACACGTCTGAAACGATTTAGGCATGTGCCAAGGCGTGCACGTGCAATCGGACGCCTCTCCTGAAAAAGACTGTAGCCTATATGAGAAAAACCCTAATCAAACTTTCTGACATCAAAATTTCATGACATGAAAGTGACATGCCTGACATAGGACAAATTAAAACCTAATTTTACATATATATATTTATAAACAATGTGTGACGATTGCAGAACAAAATTTGTATTAATTATTCTTACAAAGCCATAGCAAAAAATGGCCTGAACAAACAAAAAAGAACATGATCAAATGTTTAATGTGCATTTCCTTCCTTTTGAAGAAACATCTCTTGTCATCATGGATCTTTGCCTAATATAAATAGAATACCTGAAAAAAAAAATCTGACCATATTTGTACCTACAATCACTCTGCAGCAAGGGCTCTGCCAAATAAAATGATTTCCTGATTTCCAAACAGTCATTCAAAACACTTAGACCAAGAGTAGCCTGGTCAAACAGTTTCAAGGTATATATCCACTCGTTTAATAAACTTACAATAACAGCAACTTACAAGCAATGCTTATAAAAATTAACCTGGAATTTGCACACATATTGTAAAAAGCAGATTTCAATTTTAAAGTGAGGTAGTATGAGATGTATCACCTATTTCTATGATGGTTGCAAAAAATAACCATTAACAAAGACTAAATGTAGAAAAAAACATTTGCAGTTTCTTAATTGTGTTTATTTCATTTTGGCTAATCTTCTTAAATTGTTTTATAATTCTCAGCAACCATTTTGAATTAGAACATTTTATGGGAAAAAAACCCTTTATGGTTTAGGACTGATCTTACCTAAGGCATAAATAAACCACTACTAATTGACTACTAATTGACATAAAGCTGTTTGACATATATATTTCAACTTTGCAACCACACAATTTAAGTTATAAAACACTAACTAATGCACTTGAGTGACTTTACACTGTAAATATTTACATTGCAACAAAAACCTGCACAGAAAAATTGGTTTCACTTTGTCACTGATAGTCTATTGTTAGAGTGTTTGCTTCCAGTGCGGGAGGTCTAAGGTTTAAACCCTGTCTGAGTCATGCCAGAGATTATAAAAGGGTGAATCTATCCTTTTTGCTTAGCATTCAGCATGAGAATAAGATTGATATCTTTTGGCATTTGTCTAGTTGAGTGATTGTTGTGCATACAGAATGGGGAAGATTTCAAATGATGGTATGGGTACTCGATAAATCAGGTTATAATTTATACTTAATACTTATAGAATTTTTATCTTCGATTTAGAAAGGCTATAGCTAGCTATGCATGTGGAGGTGGACAGTTGCTATGCATTTATGGATTTTTGATTGTTTATAATCTAGCTAGCTCATTGAAAAGGCAAAAAAACAAACTATTTACCCAGTATGTAAATAGGTTTTTTCCAAATTAAAGATAATAATATAAATAACCCTGTTGGAGGTAGAAATTACACTTTGGGGTATCGTAGAGCAGCTATATTACATTATAATAGGGTATCATCTCTGCGTAATCTGGCTAGCTTAAGGCTAGCAGCCCTTTTTCATGAAGATAAATAAACAGAAATGGAAATCATTACCAATGACAATCTTTAAAAATTGTCACCAGAGGACGACACCAGAGGAAAATAAAATAAAATAGAATGGAAATTAAAAAAAACACGAAAAGGTTAGCGTCCAGGAAAGTTTAAAACATTTCTTTTCCTTCGACTTTCTTAATAAACTTGCATATTTAGGTAGGGCAGTTAAACACAAAAAAGAAACTAATAGCTACTAGCTGAAAATGGAGATAGAGACTTTCGTTTTAGTTTTTGCGTCGCCTGTTTGTCCCGCCTCACATTTTATTTCGGAATTGATAAATAATACTGTCCCGATTTATTTGATCTTTCCGATTTGTCTGATTTATAAAGCACGCGCAGAAGGAGAGCGTGTTTTGTGTGAATAATATAGAGTTTGATGTTTTTTGTTTAAATTTGTTGAATATTTAACAATCTTAAATAAAAAAAATCATATTTCAATGAATTGCGCGACGAATGTTCATCTTTAGCAGATGTGAAGGAATTTTAAAAAGCGAAAGATGCCTTAATATAAAAATTCAATAGCTCACAAAACTCTTTACCAGCTGAATGGAGATTGAAAGTTTCTACTAAAGACAAAAAACCTACCGCAGGGGAGAAAAGGTAAATCCATAAAGAGGAAGTTGTTAAAGGAAAGGCGAGCAAAAAATTATATCATGGCGGCCAGAAAATAAATTTTCAGCGAGAGAAAAGACATTTTTAAAGAATTCACATGGCTGTATGGGGTGAACATAAGTAGGATTTGGATGTACTTACCAGTAAACATAAAAAAAAACAATGACTTAAAATAACCAAGTATACTTTACGTACTATAGTAGTAACAGCATTTTACAACTTTCGTTTGAACTTTTAGAAACTTAAGAAATATTTTTCATGACCAAAAACAATTTTTTTTTTATGTTTTGAATCCGTTTTCCACAATACGACCAGCTTCAAACGACAAAGTTTGTTGTGATGAGATGGCGCCAAATTTGATAAATATACAGACCGGAAACATTAAACAAAAATCGAACGCAGAATGGTGTTTTCATTTTTAGTTACGAATCTTTATCTTATTTTTTTACTCACAAATTTGTTTAGAAGCTAGCTAAGTAGTACAAAATAATAAAAATTGCTCGTCACATGTTTTTAAACATTTTTTGCTGTTTTAATCTTCAAATTTTTCTTGTTTAATTATTTTGTGTGTATTGATCCATGACCATTAACTTTTTTTGAATGTAGCAACTTGTTTGGCAAATGTGTAAAAATACTCAATTTAGGTGAAAATTCACTGTTTTTACGTGAAAAAAATATCAAATTTTTACTACTCTATGAATATTTTCAATATCAAAACATTTTAAGCCTTTAGTCATTTTATCATCATAGCTATTACATGTAAAATTAAAGAATAGGAAGGACTTTTTTATGAAGCAGAACAAGCCAGTAGATCTGGTCTGATCTTCAAAATTAACACTGGCGTTATAAACTATTTTTCAGCAGCCGTGCCAACGCAGTTCGTCTCTCCTTTAACAAAGTTGATACGGTGCGAGATTTTATAAACTCTGAAAATGTTGATCAACATTTATTAACTTTTTATAAATGTTGATCAACATTGTTGATGAGTTTTGTATGTTGCTACGATTTCCTATAGACATCAACATTTCTGGCAACATTTTTCAGTATTTTCGAATCATTTAATTGCTAATTCGAATGTTCTAGCACGAATTCGAACGTTCTTGTTCGAGTGTACACACGACTTGCATGAAAATAAGATCAAAACATTAAGATATATTCATTTTACAAATGGCGGAAGTCACTGCTTCAGTTCTTTGAATCCATTTTCTGGTAGGGCCTTGCTTTCTTTTTCATCGTCATCTATTACCAATGCCAGCAATAAACATGCTTTAAACACGTCAAAGATCAAAATTTCTCTTACATCCTATTTCAGCTTTAGTTCTCTGCACGTTTATGATATAAGTAAGGAAATACAACCTTTTTAAGTACTCAATCACGATATCCTCATTTGACCAATGATTGGCAGAGTGGGTAACATCAAGTGACTCGGAGAATTTTACATTTGGATGGCATCGGTCAGTCAACTCTCCATAAATAAGCTGCATAGGTAAAAAAATTCCCGACATTGATATGAAAAATGTCTCTTGTCATCAATATTTGAAATTAGTACAAATTCAGCTGCTTTCTCAATGTAAGTGGTTTTGTTTGAAGCAGTGAATTCTACTGGATTTTAATCAAGGTTTAAAATCATTTCTTCAGAAATGTTATTTTCGAACACGATTTGCGCGGGGTTTTTTTTTTTTAGTTTTCGTTCAACGCTGGATTCAATTCTATTTTCGCTGTAGTCCCACGTCTTTTGATCCACACGATTGATTTTAGGACATTCCTTTCTTATTTGATAGACAGTACAATACCATCGCCGTTTCTTACCATCTTTTCAGAACACCGAGCGCTCAATACACCGTTTCCGACGGCTATGACGATTTTCCTGCTAACACTTGCATCACGTATGCGAAAGCCACAAAGGATGGAATTTTTTTCAGTGAGTATATCAGTCCTTAGAAGCGACGGTCATCCGTCGCGACGTGCGGTTAAAAATTCGCAAAAAGTTTTCAATCTCTCTTTTGAAATATGAATTCGGGGGCCATTTTTGAAGTCCATTTTCGTGCTTCTAAAGTACTGAATTTCCAGGCTTGATAGGCAACGTCCTTTTTGATCTTCTCTGGCATAACCCGGCGTGTCCTCTTTTGTTGTTCTTTTTCATTAAATTTGGTTGTGGTGACGATGATGATGATGATGATGATGATGATGATGATGATGATGATGGTGAAGATGATGATAAAGAATAACCTAATTTTCGGGGTTAAATTAGCTATTTCGCAAGCTCAAAAGGTTAATGCGTACAAAGTTATTACGCATATGCAGTTCACACTATCCCGTTATGAAAAATTCGACACGTTTCTTTTTATATAAGAACCAGTAAAAAAATTTGACCTACTGCAACTGGCTGTTCTTGTTGTCCCAACCTTTTCACCCTGATTTGCTCTTTTTTAAAACAACTTTAGAATGCAGTTCTTATTTTGTTCTTATACTTTTTCTTGAATTTTTTTGGAATTTAGCTATGTGCTTATATGAAAAATAGTGTTTTTGGAGTCGGAAAAATCACCACAAGCAGTCGTTAGCTTGAGACTTATTTTATGGAAAAATTCAGACTGCGTTTGTGAAAACAATATTTTCAGCCTAAAACTATTATTCTTTTGTTCTTATGTTTTAGTAAAACCTGAGACTCGTATACTTACAAAATTGTATTTTATCATGAAATCCTACGCGTTTCATTAAATAAGCGCGCACTTTGTATGAAATCCTGCGCGTTTTATTAAATAAGCGTGTATTTTGCATGAAATCCTGCGCGTTTCATTAAATAAGCGTGTATTTTGCAAAGGAACGTGTTTGTGGAGATGTTATTACAGTCGATCTCTTTGAATTGCGTGCATTTAGCTTTTTAGAGTCGTGTCAAAGAATTGCCAAATTAAATCCTTTCGGGAAATTTTTTGTTTTGTTCTCTTAATTTAAACTCAGTAGTGCAGGCGGTTGTTTACCACAAGATAGGTTGACGTCTGTCTTTTGTCGTTCTTACAGGGTCCAAAAAGAAGCAATCGATGGCTCAGTCAGGTGTTACTAGGCGCTGCGTGGCAATCATCGTTGACGAAGATCAACTAGAAGACTATTCGGATTTTAAATTGGAAATCGAGGAAGTTTCAAACGGTGTTATTGAAATCGAGGACTTACAAGATGTTCAAGAGGCGGAGGGTGTCAACTTCGACGATAAATTGCTTCGTTTTCTCAATCTACGAGACGCCATTTTGATGTTTTGCTCCGATAAAATGACGGACTGCATAAACGCGAAAAGAGAAATTCAAGTAAATTTTGATGGAACGGTGATTACTCTCAACGGGGGAGTTTTGCATCAAAATCTACTGAAAGATAATCTGCGAAATAAAGTTGTGTTAGTTTCAATGAATTCAAATTACAGTGTACCCAGCATTTTGAGTGAGGTTCAAAGAAGCGTAAAAGGAAAGGGAGTTTCGAAAGCATTTGCCAATCAAGTTATCTTCGCTGTCAGGGGAATTCAATGAAAGCGCGGTGCCAGAATAAAAGGGTCTTCTTCAAACATTATGTGTTGTACAACAATATTACAAAATATTCGTTTTAATACGTACATGCGTTGACGATGATTTACTTTCCTGTTAGTGTTATTTTACTGCTTGAGTACTTGTAGTCTACCCTTCAGTGTGATGATAAAGAACTGATTAATAGTCGATTCGTAAAAAAGAAAAATGAATTTCTATCGCTGCCGTGGCGGCTTTTTGCAATTTTATAGAGTACCGTAAATACTCGATTAGGCCCTCTCCTTCCAATACGCACCCACCTTAAAAATTAAATAATTCCCATGATGGTTAATCGTGCATTTACGATATAGCAAAATTACCGTATTTCAACCTGGTATTTATAACAAACAGCCTTGTATTCAAAAGTGTCCTTATCAAGTAAACATACTTTTCTCCAACCAATGCTTAATTAACCCTATTCGGTCCGGAGTTTTTTCGAACACATTATGACCGTCAAAATGGTGGAATACACCAACGCGTGATTACTTGATGACTGTTATCGCTTTGCATAATGCACACAGAGCATTATGTAGAGTAGCATTCAATTTAACTTTAGAGGAGTTTGAAAAGCGCAAGTTAGATGACAGCAGTCAAAATATCCTTATTAAAGTAAAGTACCACAAAACAAGAAGTACGCATGGCCCAGCGGCTGTCCAAAAAGCAAGATTACTGGAATTATTTGTTAAATACCTAAGGTCACAGGTACCTCGACAGGCAAATCAGGTGTTTGTTTCTTGGAATGGAAAACCGTGGGAATCTGGCAGTGTCAGTTAACAAATACACCCCATTTGGACACGCTCTGGAGTTTACGATGGTTTTGAAATGCCGAAAGGGAACATAAACACTACGATAATACGCAAATCTATCACAACTCGCGTCCATGATCAGCAACCAGATAACGCACAACCTGTAGCTGATTTGCTTGCACATTCATTGTCCACAGCTAAGAAAGTGTATCGCCTTAGAGAGCGCGAAAAGCAAGCAGTCGCAGGAATAAACGTTATAAATTCTGTCTTTGCAAGACCAAAACCAGAATCAACACCATCCAAACCAAACAAGTGGAGAAAAGACGACGAGGCAAGAGTGGTATGCTCCGACGGGAGTTGTTTTATTTGTCAGCCGATACGACGACAACAACTTCGTGTAGTATACTGAGCAAACTTGTGCAAACGTTGTGCACTGGCGCGTGTGATTACAAACAAAAGGCATGCCATTTCTACAATACATGTTTTCGTTTGGTGCTGCGTTTAGAATACATAAATACTTCAACGATCAGGGAAAAATTGCCATTAATAGACATCTCTAAATCTGAGAAACAAATTTACGACAAAATTCGTTCCTATTTCATTTACAATGCAGGTATTCACTGCAAAGTTGCAGATACAAGTGGCAACGTTGAAGATCAAGTAAAAGTAAAAGAAAATGCCAGCTGCTTTTGAGCTTTGTCCTCCCATCGATCCATCATTTTATCAGCAGCGTCTATCGCTACTGACGTAATACCACCAACAACATCGTCTAATCTTTCTATTGAATTCTATTCTATTGAAAGCAATGAAATCAAAAGTCGCTGTTTTGACATCATAAAAGGTGGTCCAATTTCTGTTGAACGCATACTGGAAAAATTGAGTGAATCAGAAATTGGTAGAGAAATTCTGCAAAAATATAAAATGATGCAAGTCCAGACCAGGCTAAAATACGAACGATGAATGTACAGAATGAAAAAAACGGTAAAAACATTTAAGTCATGGGAAACGATATATTTTTCTTTTTTTCTTTGTTTTTGTTTTTTGACCACATAGTTTCTGTGACCGCTACGCAAATTATGTATCTGTTTTTGATGGCAGGAGAAAACGTTAAAAAATAGTATGTCTAACAATAACCTAAAGTTTTAAGGGCTGTATTGAAATTAGTTTAGTATTTTTATTAATAAAAAGATAACGATTGCTATCTATAGATTCATCTAGGGGAGATTTTCTACGCGTAAATTAAGGCTGTATCTTTCCTATACATGTCCGCGCAAATGCAAGTTTAATTAATTTCTGTTTAAATTTGTTCTGTGCTTTCTGCATCTCCATTAATGGTTTTCCGAGAATCCTTTTCAAGTTTTCGCAATAACGGCTTAAAGTTGTCAATGTAACAAATCTCCCCTATATCGAAAATGGGGCCTAAATAAGGCCAAAAGACAAAACAGCTGCATACATCAAAAAGATATAAATCTTGACATTAATAGTTATCTCAACATAGACTGAAATTACGCTTCAGTGTTTAGTAACGCTAAAAATGAATCATACGAAGGCGAGTTCAGTCTGGTTCCAAATAGTTCTGGTTATGTTCATAATTCATTTTTAGAAGATTTAAGGACATCTTGTGATGTATTTCAGTTATTCATGTTGCAGGGCATATGGAGAACTGTATAAATTGCCAGGTCCGGCAGTAAAAACTACTTCCTATTACAGCAACAAAAATTGGTAGGCTAAAGCCATTCTAAACGGTGCAACAAAAGCCAAGATATGGGTTAGGGGAAATCACGAAGTCAAGTGTAATTTTAATAAACGGTATAACTACCGTTAATTTCTAATTCGCTTTGCTTAAACGAAATTAACCTTATTTATTTTCCCGTAGCCAGACTTGACAGAATAAAAACAAGTTGTTTGAGAAGAGGAGTCGTAGGAGTCGTCTTAGCTAGCTTAAAAGGTCGTCACATAATTTACCCTACAATATAGCGCGCCTGAGGGGACAAAATTAAAAAAAAAAATTAAAAAAAATCTTTTTTCTAAGAAAAAAACGTTTTTTGATATTATAATATATAAAAATTACGAAAACATTTTTCACACAACAAACAATTTTTTTTTCTTTATAGTTGAAAAAAAATTCTGTTTTTCAATGTTTTTTTCTTTTTCAATGGCACCTGTCAATAAAACAATCAATCAAAATTTCGACAAGTATAACTGTTCGGCATTATATTCGAAATTCCGCGCAAAAATGAAGATGTTAGAAAAACAATGATGGCAGAATGTGTTCCACATGTAACACAACTAAGTGGTTTAGAAAGAAACAGGTTTTTGCCATTGAATGAAATCGGGCAGAAAATTTACAACATTCAGTTTGACGAAATTGTATGAAATTTAGCATCAATATAATTAGAGTACTTCAAAGTGCCTGATATAAGTGATCGTATACCAGAAGTTATTAGGTCACTACAAAATTCTTATGAAGAACTACTAAAACATCGTTGTCGAGGTGGTCATAAAAGCAATGATTACATTAGTCCTAAAGCTGTGACTGGTGAGGTTGGATTAAAGTGGTTTTTAAATATGTATCTGACCTGTTGATTGAAATTTTTTGTTTGTTCGCTGTTGCTGCATGAATTGTACAAATATCAACCAATTTCTTCATCACAAATTCTGTACTGCAACCAAGCTTTTTTTCTGATTGTTTAAGATCCTTTGATGAACTTTGATCTGATGACTCAATTTTGCCTGATGTCGAAGTATCGTTATTAACATCTTTAATTAATCCAAACACTGGCTTTATTAGTAATACACCGTCACTGTCAGATTCATCATCATAACAATTGATGAATACACCGAAATAACTTTAAGTTATGTCAATTAAAGACCTGATATATATGCACCCGTTTATACCAGGAGAAGACAAATTCTTTAAAACTTTTCCATTTGTTATTTATGCCTGAAGAACTCATTATTTTTTTATGTGCAGGTTTCATAAATGAAAATTGATTTTTGCTAAGTTTATCTTGGAACTTTTTTAAAAATCATTTCTCTGATTTTCTCCTCCTGAGCTTCAAGTAAAACTTAGAAGGCATTAACAATAAATCCTGATAATTGTAAATGTTCCTTCAATTCACCTTTCGGTATAACTTTAATTTTTGGTGAAGGAATTAAGACAAGATCTTTCATGAATGTTGCAGATTTCCTTCGCTTAGAAGTATTACTATTAGTATTAGTAAAAGGTCTCTTGGTGGAAGATGATAATCGTCGGAGAGTGTTCCGATTAGTCTGTTCTAAAATAATTCAAAAATGACATTAAAATGGTCACAAAAATAGCTGTTGTCCATACCTACCTCTTTGAGGTAGTCATTGTAACTTGTTTTTAGCTAGATTGCTAGCTAGCTAGCTAGCTATATGCCACAAAACCAAAAAAGTGAAAGTGATTTGTGAAACAAAATAACGTAGCATTTTACCATTTTTCTCTTGTCTATTCGGACGGAAGAGTAAATGTACAGCTTCTTCAACATTGTTTGATTCGCTGTTCTGCTCGGGCTTCTTTTTGTGCTGTTCTAAAGCACAAACTATGTTGCTGAGGCCTCCAAGTGCATAGCTCATGTTGTTTTCTGTCTGGGCCATTCTGGGAGTGCCGCAGGAGAGCGAATAAAGTAATAATTTGTAGAACAGGTTACGCTGTCGAACAAAAATGATTGATTGACAGGAGCCAAAAAAACTTGTTTTTTTTACTTAAATAACAAAATATTTTTTTAATTTGATCCCCTCAGGCGCGCCATACTACAAAACTTTACAATACAATACAAAACCACAATATCATTGTTTCTCTCACAAAACTGTTAAAGCGCACTAAAAAATTATAATACATTCGTAAAAATACCCTTAACATAATTTTTGCCTGCACAGTGGCATAATAAACTTTCTCCTTAACTTTAGGGTGGGTGGGAGGGTGCTTAAATACTTGAAAGCTAATCGACGTCTGATTGAATTTTCTGAAAATCCGCCCTTCTGCTTAAAATCACGTGACAACGTGATACCGAGGTTATTACTGTAAGGCCTGCTCTACACCGAAAATAAATTCTATTAATTTCTAATTCGCTTTGCTTAAAGGAAATTAACCTTCTTTATTTTCCCGTAGCCAGACTTGACAGAATAAAAACAAGTTGTTTGAGAAGAGGAGTCGTCTTAGCTTGTACTTAAAAGTAGGGGTTATTGGTCGTATTACTCATCGTATTAATACCTTCTAACTTAGAAACTAAGAATTTCATATCATATTAAAAACCTAATGCTTTTAAGACTGAAAGTAACGAGTTAAGATCATCTTCCGATTTCCAACGCCCATGTCGTTTGAATTACCTGTCTGCGACTCCGCCATTTTCAGCCGCTGTTGCACCACCGGATCTAAGGCTATGTAGGCCAAACTTCGATTTTTCTAAACCGATACTGTCCAGCTCTTCTAGGAGTATTTCTCTCATTCTTGTGCATGATAAGCTCTTTCCTTTTCTCAGAGTTCCAATCGGATTAGATTTTGTCACAGTAACTGCTCTAAAAATAAATTCCTCTGAACTCTCGTCCGTTAACTTTGTAAGTTCTAAGTACACTAATAACTAACACATAATAATATATGACGTCATGCGCAATAGCATATATAGTATATATTATTATTATTATTATTATTATTATTATTATTATTATTATTATTATTATTATTATTATTATTATTATTATTATTATTATTATTATTATTATTATTATTATTATTATTATTATTATTATTATTATTATTATTATTATTATTATTATTATTATTATTATTATTATTATTATTATTATTATTATTATTATTATTATTATTATTATTATTATTATTATTATTATTATTATTATTATTATTATTATTATTATTATTATTATTATTATTATTATTATTATTATTATTATTATTATTATTATTATTATTATTATTATTATTATTATTATTATTATTATTATTATTATTATTATTATTATTATTATTATTATTATTATTATTATTATTATTATTATTATTATTATTATTATTATTATTATTATTATTATTATTATTAATCGACATATATTTCAAGCATCCATAACTTACAATGGCTCTTAATGCTGAAATGTGTAAATACTAAATGTATGTGCAAACGTAAATATAAATTCAATCAGTAATAAAAACAAAATGAACATGAGCAAAAAGAGCATAGACGAAGCAGTCAAATAATCATACGAAAGTCTTGAACTGTGAAAACGTATTGAACGGCATTAGAATAAATAAACCATTATAATTGATCAAAGCTAAAGGAGGCTTGGTAGGTAAAGGACGACCGATAATTAAACTAAAAATTAGGTATAGTAAAAGTTAACGTAGTCAATTGAGTGAGAAAAAAATATATATATATACTGACAAATCTGTATCAAGAAAAGGCTAAGATAAAACAGATAAATAAATTAAAAATCAGAACAACTTAAAAGTCTGGCTGTTGCCCTATCAAAAAAATATTTTTTCGCTAAATTTGTAAATTTGTTATAGTTTTCCACTTGCCGAAGTTGAAATGGAAGGTCGTTGAAGTGGAGGGCAGCAGTGTGGGCAAAAGTACCCTAAATATTGTTTGTCTCCATTAAATTTGTTCTTATAGTATTCGTTCGTAACGATCGTTCGGTTACAGGGAAAAAAGATAGTTTCAGGTAACTTGGCCAACTTTCTTTGTTGAACAGAGCTTTGTGTGCAAGTTTTACAAAAGAAAGATATATTCTTTCTTCCACTGGAAGCCATTGTAATGTTAGCACGTCATGATCACTGCAACGACGACGGAAAACGAAACTTGCTGAAGATCTTTGCAGCTTTTGTAATCGTTTCGAAAGATATTTTGGTAAATTACTGAAGATGGTATTACAGTAATATATCTTTGTCAAGATTAAGCTCTGTGCTAGTGATTTTCGAAGATTAAAATCGGCTGCACGTTTAAATTGCTGTAAAGATCGTAAAACAGCATAACCACTTTTAATAATTGCGCTCACATGTAAATTCCATGTCAAATGTTCGCTAAAATGCACTCCAAGTATTTTAAATGCATTAACACGACCAATAGATTTATCATCATTTACCAAGGTGACATTATAATCAAACAAATTATGCTTTCGCGACATTTGACTCGTTGAAAACAGCATAAGTTTTGTTTTACTCACATTAAGACGTAAATTGAAGCGTGAGGACCAATCATAAATACGTTCCATTTCGTGTTGCATTGATAATATGCCATCTTTTATCTTGTCTACTTCAACATGCCGTTGTAGTGTTATATCGTCGGCATATTGAAGATAAGTACTTGGTCCATTGTTGCTTAGCAAAGTAACATAAGGATTAAAAAGAACAGGACCGAGTATGCTACCTTGAGCTACTCCAAATTTCACCAACAATTTCTGCGATACTTTATCGTCAACCTGCACAAACTGGTATCTGTTACTGAGATAATCATCAATTAGTCTAATAAAATGTTTCGAGAAACCTAATTGGTGAAGATGACCGATCAAGGTAGGATAGTCAACAGTGTCAAATGCTTTAGAAAAGTCTGCAAATATAGAAAGCGTGATTTCACCCTTCTTCATGGCATGTAAAATATCATCTTTTAGTTTTAACAAAATGGTAGTCGTAGAGTGTCCTTTTCTATATCCAGATTGTGTTGAACAGTAGACTGAGCTTTTTTCGATGAAGGTCGTGTTTTGCATCAATATAATCATCTCGAATACTTTGGACAGAACTGGTAGGACAATTATTAGATTAGAAGGATTTGTTAGTTTAGGGATCGGACAAATACGACTAATTTTCCATTGCTCTGGAAAGGTGGAATTATCAATACAGCAGTTAATAATATGCTATTATACAGAATATGAGTAAGGGAAAATCCCTAATTGTCAATTACCAGAGTTCTATCAAATAAATGACTGAGTATTGCGATGAATGTCATATTGATCTTGATCAATATGATAGATGCAAGTGTGGACGGAGGTTAATTATGTGTGGAAAAATGCTGTGTTGGCAACATCACATGATGTACATCACCTACAACGGTGGGTGGTGTATTTGTAAAATTCCTTAGTTGGACTCCAATTTCCATAAATAAAGGGATGTTTAAATTTTGTGGAAATGATATTGAAACAACGGCTTTTTATAGCAACCTAGCTGATTTGAGATCTTTGATATAAAGATCGAAAACGTTGTACTTAGCGATCCAATACAAGCCAATAAAGGCAAGGATGCTAGATTTGTGATAGGTTACAAAAATGATAATAGAATTACCGCCCTACTAATCAGAACACCAGGGGGGGGGGGGGGGCTATATAGCAATGGATCATCGAGATATGATGAGAGTTCCCCACTTAAGACGTCATTTAACCTACGTCAACATCCAGAATGGCTTGAAAAATGCCAAAGTATATTGACATGGATTGAGAAAATATATGGTAGTGAATTCACTACCCCACCAGTTAAAAAAGGATATGTTAGTACCAAAGTAAAGGAATAGAATAGGGAGATTATTACTGATTTTCATGATCAACCAGTACCACTGAAGCAGCCCTGCGACTGCATCTACATTTTAAAGCTATCAAGTATCTATCGGCAAGGGAATAGGAACCATCTCCAGGTTATGATAGAAGAGTGTAAGTATAAACCGGTTCAACAATCCAGGACACGACACCTTGATTCAGATGACGAAGAACCATTTGTTGTGGTATAAATAAATGAACGATTTAAAAAAGAAGCCAGAGAGCTGGGAATACGTGGCTACTCCACTATGAAGAAGGCTGATCTTATATCTGTGATTCAAAAGCTCAAATACAAGGACGTTTCAGCACAGACGGACGGTCCTTATTGTAAACCATGCTTGGAAATCACAGCTATGAAAATACTCGAGGAATATATCAGAAATTTAGAGACAAAACAAAAACGAACTGTAATATACGATGGAGATTTCATGGTTGATTCTATTACCGGTGAAGTACTTGGTACCATCTAATGTATTGTTAATATACATTAGATTATGTAGCATATGCCGGCGGCTCCTCTAAATACCGCTGACATACCGCGCAGATTGAAGTTTTTTAAGCAGTTCATCTTTCGCCTCCTCACGCCCTTTCGCTAAAAGCTGCTGTCTCTCCCGTTCATTGATAGAGTCCACGATTTTGCGTGTTCGTTGTCGGGCTTGCTCCTTCAGCAGTACTTCTGTTTCTCCTGCATGATTAAGCTGAACTCATGGTCGCTAATAACACCATTTTCCACAGCTTTAGAGATCAAGTCAACGATAGAGTTCAACTTAGTTTCCGCTAGTAGTCTGATGCTTTCATGCTTCTTACTCTTGCCACCTAGCCTCTTCCCGGCGTTCCGTAGAACCGCTTGCCACAACCCTATGGCAATCGTAATTCCACCCATGCCCACGGCTAGTGGTACACCGATCCCACTGAGCATGCTCCTTATCCCAACGCCTGAAGTTATCACACTTACCGCTGGCAGGCCATGATCACAGAACCTAACCCACGTACAATACATTTTGAACTTTTTGGCGATTTTGTCACGCTCTTTAATCTCAGCCCGCAGGTATTGTTCCACTTCTTCGATTTTCTTCAGTCTATAGACTTGTGAACTGTCCTCCTCCGTACCCTCCAGAGGTGCAGAAGGTAGGCTCGGATAAAGCTTTGCTATATTATTACTCATTTATTCTATAAGCAATTTCATGGTAATTCCCACGAACGAAACATTCTTATCGTGGTGATGTTCATCCGTCAACATGAACTCAAGGCGATCCGTCGAACCTTTCAAAGGAAGGTATACAGGGTTATCAAAAATCCATGTTAACATATCTCCCCAAGCACCTACCTCCTTGGTAGGTAGGATGGCTATTATCTTGGATTTTTTACCATGCAGCAAGTAATCATCCTCATCTAACTGAGGGCAAACAAGCCTCAGTCGTTGGTATACATCAGTTTTGTAGGATGAATCGTAGTCACCCTTCATATAATATTTTTTACTGGGATCGTAAGGTAGACCAAAGAGCTCTTGCAGTTGTCGATGAATCACCACCGTGTACCCGTCATTAACACGGAGCCTACAGAGTCCATTTTTCAGGACAAACAGCTTAATCTTATCCCCTGCCTGACTGTTGACGATACTCGCTAAATCCTCAATCCTATACAACCCTTTTATTATTTCAATTCCAGTAACCGTCTGATCAGGCCCTACATTACGGATAGTAAACTCGTTGTCGCTGTAGAGGTTCAGCCATGTAGGTCGAATGCTGATCGACTTCAATGCGATCCTCGTATCCTGCTCTAGGTAGTCCTCAAATATTATAGGTTTCTCTATATCTGTAACATATAGTTGCTTCATGTTTGTTTAAAGAAACAATGAATATTTACTCGTACAACCCACGGGCAAAGTATGCCCCTAATCATGGCAGGTATTTGGAACAGCTTGGAGGCACTGATCTAATAGTGCAGGATATCGCAATTGTCGCGAAGGGGTCCTCATTCAAAGTAAAATTCTCTGATATTTTCGTATTCTACGTGTTCCATAGTAACCCTCCGGTTGATGAATGGAAACATCACCCCTTCAGCCTCTGGTCAACGCAATTGAACTTCGCGGTATTTTCAGCAAGCTCTGGCTGTGGTATATCCGTCCAACACAGCAAGAATGGAAAAATGAGAGTATATTTCAGTGTGACAACGGCAGTGAGTTCAAGTCGGACGTGACAAAGCTGCTTGAAAGCAAAAATGTCGAAATAAAGCGAGCGACTACCAAATACCATCACACTTTTACGCCGTTCGTCGAGAGCTACAACAAGGTACTCGCGGAAAGATTGTTCAAACCCCAAGATGCGCAAGAATTGGATTCTGATGAAACTAGTTTTACATGTGTCAAACACCTATACAATATCGTGAAAAACATGAACAACACCAAGACGGCTATGATAAAAATGAAACCTTTAAAAGCAATTAAACTCGATGAAGTCCCGCTCCTGGAGGACCTCCTGCAGCCTGGGGAAGAACATGGGGATGCAAGGAGACGTGCGACGGATGCCTATTGGAGCAAGAAAACGTACAGGTTGGATCGTATCGTAACCGGTACGAGGTTGTTATATTATCTTGATGGAGGGCCTGATCGATCTTTCGTATCAGAGGAATTGATGCTAGTACCCGAAGGTGTTGAACTACCCCCTGATCATGTGAAAGAATGGTAATATTTCTCGATGTTTTGTGGCTCATATGAGCTACAAAAAACATATGCACCTTATGACATATCGATATCATACAACCCTTCGAATAACTCGCGCGTGGCGTCATTTGGTAAACTAAAATGATTTCGCCATGAATTCTCTATCCCAAGATTATCATCCCTGAACCTATTCCATGTGTGTACGGCGTTTGGATCATCGCATATTGGATTTTTTTCTATCATATTAGGATACATATCCCTTAGTGTACGGAGTTGATCATTTAAAGATCTGCGTTGGCAACGAATAATATAGTGAGGATGTTGGCCTTGTTTCCCACATTCATTAGGATCATTTTTATCAATAACACAGAGTACATTATCGTATGGATAACCATTAGGAACATACCGATCACGGAGTCCTGCAATTTCCATTGTTCGGAGATCGAGTTGATTTTCTCGCTCTTGAAGGTCATCGTTAAGCATCGCCATAGCTTGACAATATTCTTCTATTTCATTTTGTAATTTTTTGATACCCTTCGCCGCAAGATATTTTATAATCTCAAGAGCCCTTGGTTTTCTAGATCTATGTACAATCTCCAATGCATCATCCAGGGTCACGAAAGCATCGTCTACGGTTACTTCCTTGGACCATGCGTTAGACGCATGGTCTATATGGTCTCATTACGAGGCGTGGTTTTTACGTCTCTGTAAGTTGCTCTTATATCAGCAATTCCCAAAAACCTTCCCAGATCAACACGCTTAAACATGGGTTGACCCTTATTGTTTAATAATATCTCAATGGTAGGCAATAAGGTAAGTGACATTTTATTTTAAATAATGGTTCCAACCAGAGTCCATATAATTAGGACAGATATGAAAAAATACTTAGTATTCTTTTCCCTTTCTAATACATCACGATGCTCCTCATGGAGGGCTTCCAGTTGACTTTCGAGATAATGAATGCGATCGAGCTCTTCGTGACAGGCTTTCAGCTGTTGTTTTAATGTTCTGATATATGACATTTATTCTAGAACAGTCCAAGCCCTGGGGTGCTCGAGTCTAATATACAAACACGCGTGTTTGGATTTTTTCAACTGGGTTTTGATTGGATTCCAGTCGTCTATCAGGTTGGTCTCTTGATCCAGCAAAATAAGATCACTTTTCTCATGCAGGTACCAGAGAAATAACTGCTTCTTTTGTCTCCTCAGATTTTTAGGCAAAGCTGTGTAGGATTTTGTGAGAAGCCAAAGGCTATGTTTTCTGTGCCGCCCGCTTATGGCGAGCTCAAGTAAGGGTTGCCTGCGTTTATCCAGACTCTCGTCAGCGATCATGTCATCGATAATAAATATTGTTTCTTCACCTGCCAGGAGGTTTGAAAATCGCTCGAGGTATTCAAAAAGCTGGTCCTTTGGATCGATGAGAAACACATAAGAATGGAGCCACAGCGAGGATCTCTCCAAGTAAGTCCTATTCCATCGGATTGTTGAACATAAGATCACGATATTATGGAAATGTCCTCGATACTCGTTCTCCAGAAGGTCGAGAACACGCTGCGTCTTGCCACAAGAAGTGGGCCCTGTGAATATGCTTGTACACGGATTTTTTAACTTGTGTATACTCTCGGGTATACACAAACATTTCCGGTGCTTACTTAGGTGGCATCATGGAACGCTTATACCAGCCTTGTTTTATTGCGTAATTGTCAAATAAGATCGCACCAGTCATATATCCAGCGAGCTTAAGCCCATCCTCCAGATCCATTTTCGCGCCTGGTCGAGAAACACCTAATGCTTTTTTGGCATCCAGTGCCAAGACTCTTGTATATGAAACTAGTCTGACAGACTCCCACAGGCTATCAACAACTTCCTTCTGATATTCTTTGCTGCTCATTTATATTATACTCTATCGCATGTGAAAAATATCAATCTCTGGCTTTGAAGGTTTTTGCTGAGCCGCTGGTGTACGTGTTTCGGGAATCTGTTGAGTACTCGCAGATTTTTTACGGATATAATATATGACACCACCAATACAGGCGAGGATAATAAAGCCTCCCGCACCATATATATATATACTTCCCATGGATTTGGAGGTACCTGTGGAAGGTTCCTGAATCTCTTGGGAAGTACCTCCCTCCATGTTCTTTTTCAAGGCGGCCTTGTTCTTGCGGTTCCATTCCGCAAGTCTCTTACCAGCAGCAACACGGCCCTCGTTTTTCTTGGTGATAACTTGGTTAGTATTGTCTTCACTCATTTGTTATAGGCAATAAGACCTGTAACAAATCACTTTCTTTTTACATTAAGAACAAGGGATAGCCCCTGTTCCTCAAGGATCTCCATAGTCTCTTTTATCCCCGTGATTATAGCTTCAGGAGTATTTATATCTCTCTCAAAATATCTCATGAACTCCCTAAACGTCATTGGTTCTTTCTTGGGTGGAGCTTTCCCAAGCCTTCTCTCCATCATCAGTGCAGCTAGTCTGTTACCTTGCGCAACCCTTCCCGGGTGTTTTTTGTTTACTTCAACAATTTTTTCAACGGTCTCGGTTTGTTGTATTTGCTGGTTTATAATAATACTACACGCGCTACTCATCTTTTTGTTAATCCTCATCAATCTCTCTCTTCTCTTCAATAGACTTTGAGAGCTGGGTATGATTTATGGTGTGCGCCGCAACGAGCAAAGGCGCGAGGAATCAACCAAAGGCTGTGTAAACGATAATACCAAGATCAGCCATGTTCTCCCTAATAACGGGGTCGTTTTCTAAATCATGACGAAGAGCCTCGGGACTATCAAGCGGTACAATATTGCCTATGACCTTCGTATACATACTTATTGCATGGGTACTGAGAGCCAGTCTTCTGCCCCTTTTCCTGGAGGTCGCATTCAACCACCTTGGCGTGTATTTTCTCGATTACATCTCCCGTGGCTTTGTCGATGAAGCTATCGCTACATTTTTTAGGCAGTAAATGTGGCTTGGTCTTTCGTATATCTTTGAGAGCTTGGCGCTTATCTATAGGTTGATCAACAACCTCTGCCGGCGTATCAACATCGAATATTTCTGCTAAGTCGTGAGCCATGTTTATTAAACGTCGATATTTCAAATAACCGATAATAATCAAGACATAAGGTAGTAGCACTGCGATCAATAGCAATACCTCCATTGTTTTATTTCTTCAACCGGTAATGTCCCCTCGCCGGTGTGGTGATCTGATCTGTCTGAACGATCCTCTTATCGTCGGCCCTATCCTTGTGACTTCCTGGGTGTATAAATTATGGCCTTTGTTATTAATACAACGCCAAATTTTGTTAATATCGATGCCTTCCTTCAGACATTGCTCATAGTCCTCGAAAGTGATACATTTTTAGTCACAGCTCTCTTGACACCTTTGGCTTTGCGATCTCCGCCCTCTTTCGTTAATGCTTTATAGGCGTAGGCCCTCGGCCTCAATGTGATGAAATGTGTTATAATTTTGCCGCCTAGCTCATCCTTCATTAAGCGTACTACCTTCTTGTTTTTACCAATGGGGAGAGGCCTACCATTATCTTTGCTATAAGCACTCGTGTCGAAATGTGCTTCTACATCATCAGCAATATCGCGATAAAAATCTTCTGTTCGTATGTGGTACACGAAGGAACCAGTATCCATATAACAAATCCGCAACTTGCTACCTTACTTTGGTTACATGTAGTTGTAGTGGAACTCGTACATGATGGTCTTTGACTGGTCTAAAATAGCTTGACCAATATACAGGGGCTTGTTCATTTTCATTCCCATTCTGCCCATTTCAATACCCATCAAATTTTTACTGAAACAAGTGCCGCTTTTAAAGTTTGGTTGCATAGTGAGTTTTGCGTAAGCGGCTTCATTCGTGACCAGCTTGATGTTCTGATGATTCCGTACATTCTCCATCGTCTTTCCAAAGACCGATAAATTCATAAGCTTGTAAAAGTCCTTCTCGAACTCGTTTTTGGCGGCAGTTCTCAGCTTCGTGTTGTGATCTATATATGGCTTAAGCCAGGCACTATGTTTGAATTGGATAGCGCGGTGCACCTTTTTAAGCTCGAGGCCGTGTTTCAGGGCTTGATGTAGAGTCCCAATGTGTGCCACGTATTTCCGCTTATGTTCGAGATTTGGTATTAGTTTCTCGACCCTGTGAACCACCTTTCGCTCCGGCAGGAAAGGGAGCTCGTTGTACTTGTCATGTAGGCTCTTTGGGTAATCAATGTCAACCTCCAAGATGTGTCCATGCTTGTTGTCAGCGACGAGCTTATCGATCTTCTTTTCATTGATTACCTCTACATTTGATATCAATTTAAAGCCATGAGTTGGGAGGGGTTGTTGCATTGCCCACCCGTACAGGTTGTTGGCGTCTAGGTACTGCAGGTACGATGATTCCTGAGAATGATCATATTGATCCCCCATATATTTGTTGTTGGCTACTGCATACCTATATACAGACTGGGTGATCCCACCCCTTATTCCTTTTTCAAACATCAGGAGCATATCAGGATCCGTTAGGAGCTCCAGCTTGATTTCTGTGTATTTGAGTGCTGCTTTCCATGCTAAGCCGGGTGCGCTGTAGAAATGGGCAGGATCGAGCTTGTAGTTCTCCTGGCACACGTTTCGAAAGCTCTGGAAGATGTCAGTCAATAGCAGGACATCCGTCACTAAATACGCATCGTGGTAGTCACCCATGGTGGTCTCTGAGCCCTTTGGAATAATAGCATTCCATACCTTCTGGGCATGAGCATAATCATGATCGCTTATACAATTCATTTTTAAATTGCTATAGAAGGCCTCTCCAGGTTGAAGCTTAGTCTCTTTGAATCGTCGCCAACTATTCATATATTCGTATGGGTAAACTCCCTTTCGAAGCATGAGCCGGAATAACTCATCATTGCTAAAGTAGTAGCCCATGGCTGGTGTATTGGCCTTCAATCGCTCCTTGTCTTACTGCTTCGAGGTATTAGATGAGCAACTGCTGCACCAAAAGCTTGCCATATACTCATTGTTGATATCTAAAAATTCCAGCTTTGTCTCATCGCACTTCTGACATTTGATTCCATCTTGGTTAGTACCAATAAGATTACCTGCCAATTTTTCCAATGAAGAGGACATGAAGCGACAACTATCGATGAACCTGATTTCTATTTTCTTGTAATATTCGCCGTCGCCATACCCCATGCCTGCAATAGGTACTTTGATTTTTACATTGAAGCTGATGTACTTCTCGGTATTCTCGGCAATACAACCTATATCCTGTGTGTCATATTTTTCACCAAGTTCACGTATGAAAAGATGGGCATCATACCCTGATAGGTTGTGGAATATCACAAGTATATGATTAGGTATCTTATACTTGAGGTTACATGTGTTGTGAGCCGCTCCCCGATATAAGCCCGTGTAGTGACAATGGTCCCTCACTCTGCGATTTTCATCGTTGAATGGCTTCATGCATATATGGCAGATATCTGCAGCATCATATTCATTCTTCTCCTCCTCCGTTAATGGTAGCATAGGTTTCTGGGGAAATAGAGAGTATAGCCGCTTCACTTCGTCCTCTATATGTTGAACGAAGAGCTTTACACATCCCTCACCCCTGCACTTGTATAGCGGATCAGGGACCTCTCCATATGCAAAGGTACTGTATGTTGCCCAGCCGCATGGTTCATGTTTGTTCAGCGTCTTAGTCTTCGTATCCCGAGCATTCTCTTTCATCGGGATCAACAAACTCTCGAAATCAGCGAATATTAGAAACGGAACCTTAAACTGTTGGTGACCATCTTGATAATATAGCCACTTTTCCTTTTCACTGGGCATCGTGATTTTTACCGCTTCATTATCTTTGCAGTATCCATAATGGTTATCGCGGGATTCTATTGTATGAAATTCCTGTAAGCAACTCATGCAAAAGTGCTTTTTGCCGTGGTTTTTTGATATTTCACGTCCTAGTAGTCTTGATAGATTTTTGATGGATACGTAATGGTTCCTCTTCTCATCGGTAAGTAGTAGCAGATTAACCTGAGTATCCCTTTCGTTAAATGCCGATCGCCGTAAGATATTAAAATTTTTACCTGTTACATACAGAACGTTCACGGCAATGTCGGGATTGTTACGCTCAAATTTTGTGATTTCCTTGATATTAGTAGGAAATTCTATACCATCCCAATTATATCGCTCCTCATATGGTCGAAGCTTGCTTATTCTCTGATGGTTTGTACCTATCTCTTCGTGATGTATGGCAGCTATAATTGCCCATTTAAAACACTCATCATCATCATTGATAGGGTTGATGATGACTTTTTTCATCGCGATCCATTTTGGTGTAGAGATATATGATGAGCCCTTTGTCAATTTAAGTTTATGAAAATCAACATCTAAATGTTGAATGCGACCAATCGTAAAGCCGCTCTTGGGTAACGCGGGATTCTCCACATGCATCTGCGTGAACATCATATCCATCGATTCATCAACGATGGTACCTTGAAATACTGCTGTCATGTTGCTATGAAACACCTTGTGTACTTCTATGAACTTATTGGTACCATCGATGGGCTTCCGCCATGGGATCCATAGAGAGCACTGAATTTTTGTAGATCCCATTTCTTCCACTTGGTTTTTAATGAGTGCTTTTACATTTGATCGAACCATGCCCAAGTAGCCATTGATATCTGTTCCAGCAATGCCAGCTATACGATAACTTCTAAAAGTCTTATGAATCGCATGCTTATGCTCCTGTGGCGTAAAATCTTGGTTCGGTTGCTCTGAAGCATGATCTTCCTTAGCTTCTTCCTCGATCTCACCAACAAGGGTCTTCTTGACATCATCATATAGGGAGAGTATTCGAGTTTTTATCAATTTAAATGTTTCCCTTACTGGTTTCTTGATACTCCCCAGTACATGTGATAGTAGGCACTCTGACCACTCCCGCAGCTTACTATTGACTACTGGACGAGTTCTCTTCAACTCTTGGCGTTCAAACTCATTCATTTCCTCAAACGTGGGTACATATGGCTCGGTGTTCCTCTTAATTACTCGGGTTTTTGCCATTTCATGACTCTCAAAAATGTCCATAACTTGTGGTGAGAATGGGTTAGGCTGGGTCTCTAATAAAACAACGAGGTCTGCTTTGCGTAATTTTGAATAACCCGTAAGCCCACGGGTTTTCGCGATTGCGTGTAATTGTTTTACGGTATTTGAATTCAAATCCATCTCCTTTATTATATGTATTTTTTGATTCCAACCAAAAAATTTCTAGCACGGTCATGATAATTCTTACTCATATTCTGTATAATAGCATATATACTATATATGCTATTGCGCATGCGTTGATGATGTCATATAAAATATATGCAGCACCAAGAAAACATTAAGCATGGAAGATAAGAAATTCATTAAAGCAACAAAAGGTTAGCATTGCAATTTAGGTTGACCGCATAGTCCAGTTAAACCATTTCGCACAACCAGTGTGGAGTGCTTCCAGTAAAACACTTACGGAGGTCTGCTTTAGCAAAAACTATCAGACGACATATTTTATTTCACTTAATCTGTTTCCCTATAAAGGTTGAAAAACTAATGTTAAACAATGACCGGTCAAGCAGTCAATACAATAAACCACATTGATCATCAGGATACAGGTATATGTGTTACACATCCAATGAGAAGCCCTTTAAGAAATGCTGTTTCAAAAAAAAAAACACCAATGTAACTTCAGATCAAATAAAATAATAAACATACTACAGTCTGTCGTATACCATGCAAATTAATTACCTCTCACAGACAAGATTGAATATATATACTGTCCACCCTGTTTTTTTTATAAGAAACCAGTTTTGGCTACTGAGGCTCAAGTTTCTCATTTTTTTCTGATTTTGAGGCTAAAAGTTTCTTAACAGTTCTTAATTTTGACAACATGGAAGTAGATGAGCTTTACCAGCGATGAAAACATTTTTGACCTATTTCTTTACAGTTCAAATGATTTTGTTTGTACATAAGTGATATATACTAGTGCTGTGTTAGTAGTATGAGTATTGCTTTCTGATAATTCATATCGCTTTTGGAAATGAAGGGTTGTTTCTTTCTTAATATATAGTTCTAGTTTTGTCTGCTATTTGAACAATTAAAAAAGTGCTAAGAGCTCACTGTAATATTTTGTGTAATAGTTTATGGTCTGGAGGAGCTTGAGGTACTGAGCCAAACTAAGTTTCTTAATATTTTCAAATTTTGAGCCTCGGGTTTCTTGTAAGCGTGTTCTTATATAAAAAAAGTGTGTATCACAAAAAACAGGCTGTATTTGAGCTTACATTGAAAATACTTTAATCATAGCATAACTAATAAAAATGAGCTTTTGGTGCTTGTTTTACAGAGGAAAAATTAAACAGGCAGGCAAAATTGTAGAACCCCTCCTGATTAGTCACTGAGCAGCAAGCTCAATAAATACGTATTTTATTCAAACTGGTATAGCCGAATTGTCATTTTGTACTGAGGAAAAGACTTGCCATCCCGAAAAAGGGATGGCAAGTCTAAAAATATCTGAGCCAACCCTTGTTTCATGGGTTGAAGGCTAGTCCAATAGAACGCCCTTTCAGACATGGTCTGCAGAAAATTTCTACATATCTGAGCAATTTCAGAGTAGTTTCATATATTCCCAAGATCTTTTGTGCAAATCTACAGGCAAAATAAACATGCAATAATCCGTAGACCAACCAGCCTATTACAAACTTTGATTTTGAGTGCAGGCATTTTTTGATGTTGAAATTAAAATCTAGTTTTTGCATGCAGATTAATTTACAACATACATAAGTGAAAAAATGCTACTAGCCTAACAATTTTTTTTATCATAACTTAAATAGTCGGGAAGAACTGATAATTAGCCTTTAAAGGACAGCTAGCCAATACAAGAAATTATACGATACACAGTAAAATTAGCTGCTTCTATGGCTAATTATACTGTAGAGATCTTATTTCTTCAATTTCTACACTTTTCTTCGATATCGATCTTCCAATAGTCATCTACCTAGTTTCATAGCATGTTATGCTCCAATAAAAAAGAAAATAAGAACAAGAAACGACTGCCCATGAAAGATATGTATTCATTTTCAAACTAATACTGGCTAATTAACCTTATAAATACGGACTTTCCTGGTACTGCATGGCCTCACTTCCATATTTATAGTGTATATTATATAATTAGCTGATTCAATTTATGAATGCTCTTGATACGACAACGCTGAGTTTATGGAAAAACATTGAAAAGACGTAGTCAGGCGTGAAAAATATGGGGAAGGCATACCCTACAATCGACATATTGAAGAAAATTGTGGAAATTTAGGCAAAAAAGATCTCCACCGTATTATAGCCGTATAAGCATCGACTAACTATCTTGTCACAAGCTAATTATCAGTTCTCCCGACTGTTAATTTTCTTCTTCTATATATTTTGTATTTTATTATCCCGTCAAAACGTAAACATTGAAACTCTATTGAAACTTTATACCACTGGGATAAAATATTTTATTCTGTTGCTGTGAAGCTAACACTATAAACTATGATGTATGGAAAGATACTTTGTTAAGCAGAGTATTTCAGCTAAAATTTGCAGGGTATTATTACAAGATTTATAGCTGACCTGAGCTGAAGCTAGCCACAAAACCTGAAGCTAGCCACAAAAGTAAGGAGGCATTCCTTACTTTTGTGGCTAGCTTCAAGTTGGTAAAAGATAACACAAGAAGTAATAACACGTTGGATAGCACAAAATGCACTTATAGCTACCAAACTAAATGACTTTGGAGAAAAGCACAAAATGGCTGGCCTGCTATATAATGCGTGTACCCTTAGGGCCATTTGATTTTCAATTTAATTGAAAATTGAAAATCAGAAATAATGGCTAATTTTGATTTTTAATTTAATTTAAAAATCAAAAATCAAAATTATTTAATGATTTTTGAATTTCAATTTAATTTGAAAATTAAAAAATTTAAAATTTAAAGTTTAAAACTAAAGAAAGATCAAAAAACAATAATTGAAAACTCAAATTTAAATTTTGCTTTTCAATTTTAAGTTTCATTACGCACGCGACACATCGGTTAAACGTCAAACCAGTCTCCTCCCCAGGGGTTCTTATCTAGGGACATGGTCAAAGTAAAGGGCGAGATTCATATCAAACCTATCCTTCTAGATCAGACTTTATTACATCCGAATGTTAATCGGAAATTTAAAATATTATAACAATAATAGACCGTCATATATTGTGTTCAATAAGAGGCTGTCAATGAATGTCAACAATTGTTTAAACAAAAAGAAGATTTAAAAAGAATAAATATTAATATTGCTTCTGATTGGTGTAGTTACAATTTTTAAATTTCTCCTATAAACGAAGGGACTCTGTAAATATTTGATCTCAAACACTTTTTAGATTAGCATAAACTTTTATTTCCAGATCTTTTTTAACAAAAGAAATCCAAGAGAATAGACGCATATCAAACAAAAGTCAATTGAAACGATATTGGTAATAGAAAGAATATATCTGCCTGGCAGTCTCAGGACTTCCTGAAAACTTTGAGCACCAATTTCAGCTCCTTATGAAACGCTCCTAATAAAAAAACTATATGCAGGAGTGCAGTGGGTTGGTTAAAAAGAAGCTGTTGGTTCATTGCATCATATTTGATCGCGAAAAAAAAAAAAAGATTTTTAATTTTTGATTTTTAATTTTTGATTTTCAATTTTCAAATATTCAAATATTTTAAAATATTTGAATTTTAGTTTATAAATTTTGAATTTCAAAATATAAAAGTTTAAAAAACATTTAAAAAAAGAATTAGTACCAAAATTTTGATTTCTGATTTTCAATTAAATTGAAAATCAAATGGCCGTAAGGCTACACGCATTCTATATATATACGCCAGTTATAGCCAAGATAATAAAAATGATTTTACTAAGATTTACATGGATGTGATGGTATCTTTATTAGCATATAGAAGCATAGAAAACATAGACAAAAAGAGATCTTTTCCAAAGCTGAGCTATGCAACTTTCAAAATCGCAGATTAAACGTCAATTTTAACTAACCGCGTCCGAGTACGCATATCTTCACTTAAATCTCAGAAGATCAGGATTTTGTTCGAGCTTTCAGCCGAAACTAGAAGCTGTGTGTTCCACAACTAATAATATACCTTGCCCATCACATGGCATTGATTTGTATCCTTTTAATAAATTCCCTCTTCCAATCAAAAAGTCAAAGAGAGGTTAAAGAGGGAATATTTAAACAACCTGGTTTTAATGCAGTTTATGGTAAAATTGTGTTCTTGTTTCTTATTTTTAAAACGTACTTTCTTTTACAGATCAGCTGTTATCAAACCATGCACCATCAGCATTTAAAAAAGATTTTCAACAAAAGAGTAGAAGGCCTAAATACTGAAATATTCAAATCCTATTATATATTTATGGCTGAATTATAATTAACAATCAACTACTTCACCCTTCAAATTGACCTCGTTCAGAAGTTTTTACATTCGAATCGTCAAGTTTATACATAACAAGATATGTATTCTGAAATTTTTAGAATTTTCCTGATCAGTTTTAAAAATATCCAGTTAAAGTTTTAACTGTTATTTTAGAATACTTCACATAGCTATGTAAAATTTTTATTTTTTATTTATTCAGTTGTTTTTAGTTAAAATAATAATTGAGAATACTCAATGATTTGTTTACCCCACAATTCTCCGTTTTCAAGGTCTACTTCAAATTTTAAAATGTTTCAGGCTAATGGCGGAACTTTTTTAAGATTAGCATCAACTACTCTGTCTTGAGTGATAATATGCAGAAGTTCGACTCTCCATTTTATACGAAATTCGTTTTTGGCGGACGAAAGGTTGAATATACTGACTATCTTATGGTTTCTACATGTTCCACAACCATAAGGTCAAAATACGATAGCCGTGCGCGCGTCTTCTATTAGTACTCTTTTTTTTAAAAAAGTTAACTGGAAGGATAGTAGGTCTCCACAATTGCACGAAAGACGTTGCTAAAGGTGGAAATAAAGCTCAAGAAACTGGACTTATTAATGGGAGCTAAGAATATTATCCATGCACCAAACAACACTCAATCCGGCTTATACGTTGTCAGCTTCACTGATGACCGCTGTTTCAAAAAATTGGAAGAAAAACATAGGAAGATTTGCAATATATTTATTTCAATATTCCTAATCTAATACAATAAAAACACACTCATCGTTTTGTTTTAATAAAAATTTGTAAATCGCTTTCATATAATTTCATATAATAAATCATCTTTTTAACATAAATGTTGTGCAGTATAGTAATTTTACGTTAGTTCTAAAGCAGAAATGTTTTACATAAAAATGACAAAGCTCACTCGATGCACATATTTTTTAAATAAAAATATAGAAAGAAACAAAAAGAGAAAAGGTGTATATAAAGCACTTACTAGGGCGAAAAATTTTAAAATGCAGAATGCAGGACAAAATGCAACAAAATATTCTGGAAGATCATCGCAAAACAATTTTAGGATTGTCAGTCAGTGTAACACCCTACATGATATTTGATCTCGAAATATATTAATTCGTCATAATTTATTCATTTATTTACTACATTTACAGAGTAAAAGTTTCTACACACATATTTCGTTGCCGTAAACAATGCTACTGTAATCGAATTTAATTGAAACATAATGAAACGCCTGTCAAAAAACTCCTTTTCTTGAGCTAGATGTTGTTTCGTCCAAGGGATGTTGCATGCAACAGAAGTTTGGGGAAAGGGGAAGAGCGACGCGATATCAATTATTTTTGGGACGGTACCAGTAACTTTAAAGGCCTTTCATTTTATGTCGTACACGATTGTAGTGAAATATCATCAGGAAAAAAACCTGGAATATAGGTTGGCTAAATGAAATTAAATAAAAAATACGTTTTCTAAATAAATAAAGTCCTGAAAAAAATTGTAATAATACTCTAAAAACACATTTTCCTCATCAAATTTTACAAAAAAACAACAAATACGAACTGGCTCGAGCCGACAGAATAAAACTTTTTTTAATGACAAAATTCATACACGTCACGTAATAAATTTAATTTTCTCAATGCTGTCGAATATCTAACAAGTATTGTCACAATTTCAGTTTCATTAATCATTCTATAACTTCCATGAGAAACAACTGATTAGCAGGGACTTCCAAAGGTGTTTTCAAGTCAACTTTTTTTCCAGTTTTCGTATCGTCCGTGTGAAATATAAACTTTCCTTTTACTGCTTCAGTAACATTCGCTGCTTGGGCAGCAGCGCTTCCAAAATTAGCGCCCACAATTAGTTCAGTAGAACCTTTATACCACATAACCAACGCCTTTTCTTTCGCATACACAATTTTCGGAGAATACTTGAACACATCCATGGAACTTCGAATGTGCGTGAGATTTGAAAAGGCAACAGTTATAGCCCTGGATGCTAAAAAAAATATTTCTGCCCGTTTTAAATAGGTTGACATACAGTTTGTTTATTTCATGAGAAGTGTTCTGCAAAACTTTCCATCTTATAAATAACCCTAGGGCTTTGAAGGTATTGGGTGCCCGTGGTCCGTATAACGTCTGACAGAGTTATAGTTATGACAAAACTCGGCACAATTGTAGTATGAAACAAAAGGAATTTGATTTTGCAGACGTCAGCATTGTTGTCAGGTCAGAATTTATAGCATTTTCAAAGTTTGCTGTAGTGGTCATGTCTGATAATTTGTGACATCATCAGATGGTGTAGTTAAATAAAAGGTGAAAAAATAAATAGTGATAGTCACAAGTTTCATAACAATTAGGCATTTTCCACAGGCGCTTTATGTCTCCACTTCCAAATATCAAATAGAGTTAAGAAGTGCTTCTCCTTAGTTTTCAATATTCGTTAAACCTTAACTTTGTTTTTTTATTTGTTGCAAATATTAAAACTAAATTAAATTTTAATGTTGTCGACGTACGGCAATTTTCGCAAGATCTACATAAAGGATACGGAGAAAGAAAAACAGCTGTATGTACAAGATCATGGTATTCAATAAAAATCCAAATGCAGTATTAACAGTGACAATATACCTTCTTTTGTATCATTGCTCCACTTCATCATCGCAAAGCTTTTCCCATCCTTTGTATCTTGCAGGAGCAACTCATCTCCATAATAATTCAAAACAACATGAGGAAGAGTTAGAAGAAAGAGCGACATCAGCTTTGATTGGGCGCTACTGAATCGACTGGCTAACCTTGTATAACTGGTGCCACCCATCATCCAACCGATCTCTCCAAAGCTTGGTTGGTCTTTCAAGTAAGTGCTTAAACTCTCGTTCAACCTTTTCGCAGTAAGAGAAGAGGATTTAAGTAGTGCAAAGTCATCGTTCAAAACCACGTCTGCTTCTTGATTGTCTTTGTTGCCAAAGTATTTAACGCTCTCCTTCACATTGGTTCGTGGTACCACCCAAACCACTCCACCTCGTTGATGTATTGTTTGGAAAAGGTTAGCAAGAATCTTGTGTGAGTAAGGAAGATCTAAAATCATATTTTATTATTATAAAATATATTTTATTATTATTTTACTGTTAAGGTATTAAACGGACTTATTGATACTTATTGATCAATTTTCGCGCAATATTTTATATAGTTAAAACCCCAGTGAAATTTCTTATAACGCAAGCCAGCATTAACGCAGAAATTCATAAATAAACTCTAAAATGGTAAAACTTTATCAACCAACCTTTATCGTAGCTACAGTTGCCATTATTGGAACGAAATTTTTTGTCCACAACCAATCGAGAGATACTTGTCAGTACAAAACCATCAACACCTAGATCAAGCCACCAATTTAAAATCTTCGTAACTTCGCCAACAACCTCTGAACTGTAATAATTCAATGTAGGTAAAGACGCTCCAAAATGTGAATAAAAAGATTGATTTCTATATCCACCTGCCCCATGCCACGCTGAGCCGCTGCTGACCGATTTCCAATTGTTGGTGAAATTTGCATCCCGCCAGATAAACCAATCATGTTTCGAGTTTTTCTGTTTACTTTCTATGAACCATTCATTGTCGTCAGCCACGACAACAGGGTTCATTTGAATCAGAACTTTCATTCCTTGTTCTTTTGAAGAGCTCACTAGTTTTTTAAAACCTTTTATGTCTCCCATGTTTAAATCTAATTTCAAGTCCTTTTTTCCAACCGCATCGTTCAAAACAATCACCTTTGTACCCATGTTTTTAATATACGACAACTTAGCTTTCAACCCATTAACATCACCTTCTCCGTCATTGTCTGAGTCTTGGAATGATTTCACATAAACTTGATACGCAAAAATATTTGACTTTTTTACCCGTTCTGTCGTTTTGCATTTATCAGTGATTGCAATTAGAACAATTGACGCAACTAACAAACCAATCAGAAACAAAAGAAATGTTCCTACTAAACACAGGCGACAGGGCTTGCACGCAGCAACTTCTTTGCCGGACGGTCTGCGGAATTCACTTTTAGTTTTCAGCTCCACATTATAGTCTTCTTTTTTTTTTTTCTCATAAGTTGCTGACGTCATAATTATTTATAGATGTCTAAAATTAACAACATTTGTAAAAACAAATTATTAGGAAATATTTTGAATTCTTCTTTCAAACATTTTTAGGGAGGATGAAGTAACAAACAGAAACAGGGAGGATGAAGTAACAAACAGAAACTACACAGGTTGAACTGCTAAAGTTGTTTCTGGCTGTTCGTGAAATGCAAAGTTTCCGATGAATATGCTAAATTACAGAGCACTAGTTTGAAGACTAAAAATTAACCACTTAGGCTGTTTTCACAATCAATTTTTTAGGGATTCCATGTTGTTTTAACAAACAAAATCAAGTATAGTTATCTTCCAAAATTCCCCCTTTTTTCAGGGAGTAGTAGAAAGTGGGGAGTAGTAGAAAGTGGGGAGTAGTAGAAAGTGGGGAGTAGTAGAAAGTAGAGAGTAGTAGAAAGTAGAGAGTAGTAGAAAGTGGGGAGTAGTAGAAAGTAGAGAGTAGTAGAAAGTGGGGAGTAGTAGAAAGTGGAGAGTAGTAGAAAGTAGAGAGTAGTAGAAAGTAGAGAGTAGTAGAAAGTGGGGAGTAGTAGAAAGTAGAGAGTAGTAGAAAGTGGGGAGTAGTAGAAAGTAGAGAGTAGTAGAAAGTGGGGAGTAGTAGAAAGTAGAGAGTAGTAGAAAGTGGAGAGTAGTAGAAAGTAGAGAGTAGTAGAAAGTAGAGAGTAGTAGAAAGTAGAGAGTAGTAGAAAGTGGGGAGTAGTAGAAAGTAGAGAGTAGTAGAAAGTGGGGAGTAGTAGAAAGTAGAGAGTAGTAGAAAGTGGGGAGTAGTAGAAAGTAGAGAGTAGTAGAAAGTAGAGAGTAGTAGAAAGTGGGGAGTAGTAGAAAGTGGGGAGTAGTAGAAAGTGGGGAGTAGTAGAAAGTGGGAAGTAGTAGAAAGTGGGAAGTAGTAGAAAGTAGAGAGTAGTAGAAAGTAGAGAGTAGTAGAAAGTGGGGAGTAGTAGAAAGTGGGGAGTAGTAGAAAGTAGAGAGTAGTAGAAAGTGGGGAGTAGTAGAAAGTGGGGAGTAGTAGAAAGTAGAGAGTAGTAGAAAGTAGTAGAAAGTAGAGAGTAGTAGAAAGTAGAGAGTAGTAGAAAGTGGGGAGTAGTAGAAAGTGGGGAGTAGTAGAAAGTAGTAGAAAGTAGAGAGTAGTAGAAAGTAGAGAGTAGTAGAAAGTGGGGAGTAGTAGAAAGTAGTAGAAAGTGGAGAGTAGTAGAAAGTAGAGAGTAGTAGAAAGTAGTAGAAAGTAGAGAGTAGTAGAAAGTAGAGAGTAGTAGAAAGTGTTTTTGTGTTTACAGGGTCGCCACCGTGAATACCCAGACAAGCTATGTGTTGAAATTTGTGTTTAGTGGTTTATTTTTCATTCAAAAGTTAGTATTTAGTAAGTAGAAAGGTAAAACAATATAATATACAATATACACAAAAAATCAAAATTAAATATTAAAAAATACAAAAATTCCCTAAATCTCACTGATTTTCCATTAAATCATTCTTTTTCCCTGATCGAATTCAAAATTTTCTTATTTTCCTGACTGTGTGTTTGTTGCTTTTTTTGGATGGCTGCGTTTTCTTTCAACTATCTTAGTACAGTAGATGCAATTTTTGATGAAAACTTTTAGGGGTAACAAATACGCTGATCATCTAACGGTTGGTAGATAATATATTTATTTCAGCAAAAGGTATCTCTATTATCATGACAATATGTTTGACAGTAGTATAGAGTAAATCTCCACAATCAAAACAATATTTGTCAATATAGTGTATCTCCATCGTAACTATATATTTGTATCAGTAGAATGTATCTCCATCATCATAACCGTAGGTGTCGTAATCTAAATAAAAAAATATACGTATTTTTCATAAGCAACAGTTTATAAGCAACTGTAGTAATATCTAAAAGATTAGCAATTTTAGCCTAAGTATTACTGGATATAAGCAACAGAGATGTTTGATTTACATTTCGAGCTTAACTTCTGGGAGGGATGACCATATGCAATATACTGAAAAAATAAATCTGTTACTGTTGTTTGTTGCATTTTGTGCAAGGTTTCGTGGGGCAGAACTGAATGCGATTTGACAGTTGACATTTTGTGCAAGGTTTCGTGGGGCAGGACTGAATGCGATTTGACAATTGACATTTTGTGCAAGGTTTCGTGGGGCAGGACTGAATGCGATTTGACAATTAACATTTTGTGCAAGGTTTCGCGGGGCAGAACTGAATGCGATTTGACAGTTGAAATTTTGTGCAAGGTTTCGTGGGGCAGAACTGAATGCGATTTGACAGTTGACATTTTGTGCAAGGTTTCGTGGGGCAGGACTGAATGCGATTTGACAGTTGACAATTTGTGCAAGACTTTAAGAACCTTTTTGATAAGTGAGGAATTACTCCTTGCAAACGTTCTTTTTATACATTTCAGATTCAATATTCTGAAATAATGGAAATTAGTAAATTCTTATTTTCTTTTGTGTAAAAAATGTTTTTTTTAGTTACGTCAGATTATCAAAGTTCAAATAGCGGGTCTTTTCCGGGGCTTTACCGACTAGTTAATAATGAATAATTGAGGCAATATATAGACAATGTGATTCTTTTCCTGTTTCCTGTGTTTCGTTTATTTCTAATTCTTATTAAATTTAGATTGTAAATAAAAAGTAACAACCAAAACTTACAAAATGAGATCAAAATTCATTAGGCCTAGCTTACCATCAACTTCTTTAGCAAACAATGCTGATGCTGTTATAACCTCCCCCTCCTCCTCATCTTCTACATAGTCATCATCGTCCACATTCGTACTCACAGGACCTGATTCTACAATTGGTTGCATTTCTTCCACTTTAGGTTTCTGCTTTTCAATCACTGGTATTGTTTCTAAACTTTGAGTAAGATTTCTTTGTTCCTGTTCAACCTAAATGAAATTTGACTGCACTTCGCAGAAACCAAAGATTGATATACAATATTAAATGCAAAACAGCCCGTTACACATTAAAACAAATAAGATATAGAACACTGACGTTAAAATAACGAGCCACCTGAATATTTCTTTTGATAAGAAGAAACTGCTAACAAATTTACATAACAACTAAGAAAACAAAGGACACTATGATCATTTTTTTTTCTCTTTTATAACATTAGACGTTAAAAATATTCTCTAACCTTCACCCTTTTAGTATCTGGAGAACCAAGCGAGATAAAAGTTGTCTTTGCGTTTCTAGAATTATGCAAACAAACATTTCATGTATTGAATTCTTGAGGTAATGCATGTGTAAGATAAAAAAAGATAAACCTTTCAGTTGGTGGAAAGTCTGACCTCTTATTGGTTCGTTTCATAGGGCCCGATTCATACATAATACTTTCCAGCAGCTGCGGTTTATCCTCTACTTTAATGTTTGTATCAACAACGTCTGCTTCACTGTCGGTATTACGTTCGTTTTTCATCACTTTAAAATCCTGATTTTTATCTTCAGACCTCAGACCTCGCAGAACATCATAGTTGATTTTACTCGATAACTTTCTCTCTGCGAGCATTGTTTTTATAGCTTCATCGGCTGTGTCGCAAATTGGACGATCTTTTTGCTTTCTTTTGTATGTTTTCTTTTTCTAAATGAAAAAAGTATACATCACCACCTGCAGTCTGTGAGAGATTCCCAGCAAATTTACTTTCTTTATACTTGACAGTAAGAAACATGGTGCTCAGATGATTAATGCTATAGTTCACTACAGAACTGAGAAAAATCAGGGCTGAAACAAAAAATCCATGTTGCCTGCACGTATATCGCATAAAATTTGAATACCTCGTTTACTAGCTACTAAGAATAAAAACATAGCATGTAAGAGACACTTCGACTATGCTATGCTGTGAAATAGCAGATCTAATAATAGATCAAATAATGAACCACACTTCTTTTCCACTTATCCTTACATATAACAGCTATAATATTTTTTTCCGACATTACAAGTGGAACTGTATTACCCTTTTTATTCCGCCTTTACTTTCTTCCTCTTCTTTTCTTTTTTGTTCCTCTTCTTTTTCTTTATATAAAACAAAAATTAAATATTTACAATTAAAAGCTTTAAATGTAGATTCTTAAATTCTCACTAAACTAACCAATCAAAGCAAATGAAAATATCTTGGTACTTTTTAATAGTGTTTTTTACAAAAAAATTTTTTAAACAAACAGTATTTGGTGATGTTCTATTTACCGCAAAAAACTATTTAAATTGAATGTTTTAAAAAAAGGTGGTCAGAATAATTTTTCACCTAAATAATTTTTGTATAAACTGTGAAAAGCAACAGAGCGCAAGTAAGTTAATAACACATCAGCCTATGCTACAGCAGTGAAGATTTAAACAACAGTAGCTAACCTTTCATTTTTAATAAATACTCTTTATTTTCTTCCAGCCATATTTCAGTTTTTATTTTTATTTCATCCTCTGTTAACAGTAGCTGACAAAGAAAAATAGTGTAGTTGCATCACAATTACATCAATCCACAACATACACATACAAAAAAATCATTTACTTTATCAATTTCTTTATCATCGATGTCATCCAACTCAATTTCGTCATTTTCTTCTTCACCCTTCAATACTATTTCGAAGAAAAATGTTTTACATGTGTGGCACACAAATTCTTAAGTATGTCCCTAGCCTTGGCCTCCTATTTCTCCACTCAGATCGGTGTCACATGATATACAAATGTTCTTGACTTATTACAAGCTCGTGAGCTTGTATTAAAACGCAAATGTGTTCTACAAGAATTTACAAGCTCGTGAGCTTGTATTAAAACGCAAATGTGTTCTACAAGAATGGAAATTTTTGCCTCTCTGAGCACCGACACGGGAGTCGTCGTGTGTTCGAATCTCATCTTGGTAACTATTTTTACTTTTTTTTTCTTTTTTCTTTTTTAAAAAGATAAGACAAGTGTTCAAAACACTTGTTTAACTAACTAGTAAATAAAGGTGTTTCCACCAAACTTTTTAAAAGTGAATGTAGGCAGAATTAACTGAATTAATGAATTTCGCAAATTTTGGGGTTTGTGGGTTTGTGGTCTTTCTTCTTCCTGTCAGTCGGTTCACCCAAGACGGACCCATCGAAAATTAAAAGTTCGAGGAATTTTCCGTTCAGGAAGGTCTCACAAATCAATTTTGAAAAATAAGTGTGTAACAAATTTTATTGCGTATCTGAATAGTAAAATATGTCGTGTCTAACTTCGTAACAAAAATCCCAATTTGATAGACAGCTTTTTGTAAACTTTATTCGCGAGGTTGTTTGCGTATATCATACGTCTTGTTGACTTTTGACAACAAGGTAGTTAAGCCTCGGGAACACAAGCAGTTTATTTAGACTCATGCAATACAATTTGTTGCAAGGTCATGGCATATCTCCCATGTAACCATCACATTCCAAATGTATTGTAATGTTTTTTGAACTTTGCGTATAATAAAAGAAAGCGAAGTGTTTGGTTGGACTAACTTTACTTTAATCATTGAATTTAGCTTTTGTGGGATGGACTTCAAATATTGTTTTTCTATTTAAATTCTATTTAAAACATTTATTCCATGTGACAACCTTATTCGAAAGGGATTAAATTTTGCAGATTTTGTGTTTTTTACTTTTTCCGTAGAATTTCGTAAAATAATATACTTGTGTTCGTTCCCTTAAAATAGTTTTTTATCATCTTGGATAAAATATTGCTTGTGTGATACCACCCTGATCCAAAACCAAAATGTTGCAAATAAGTTGTTGTAGTACGTGTCTACAATGTACGCTTCAAAAAATCTTATATCATAAACAAAAAAAGTTTGTTTATATTTTGCATTGTAAATTTGAGCACATTTTTTAAAAAAGTTTTTATTATTTAATTTGCAAGTGAGTTTATCAGCTCTTCAATCTAGCTATCCGTCACTGCTCTCGCTGTTTTAAAAGTTACCAAAAGAACACGAACTAGACGTTTTGTTTAATTATTTCTACATTATTTGTAAAGTTAATCTTTATTATTTTGACTTTAGAAAAATATGAAATTTTTAGTGCAGCAAAATTATAACAAGTCTGACATAAAGAGCTTGCATATTCACAAGAATAATGCTATTTCAGTCTCACAATGCTTGTGCGTAAAACACATTCTCCTTGAAAAATAAAAATGATTCCTTTTCCATCAAGTAAACAAGTAAACAAGAAACTTTTAACCTATTCTTGTAACCATATGTATTTTGAAAATGAAATGCCATGAGAGGCAGCAACGGAGTATGTCAGTGGTATCAAGGAATAAATTAATTTAAAGGAAGAATCTTACTTTTTTCTTCTTTAAACACATCCACTGGTTCTGATTTTGTTTTAGAATCTAATAACAAAGTACTGCTGGCATGACTTTTGCCGCTCTCCTCAAGTTTTTCTGAATTCATATCATTTTCATTATGAATGACAAACAAAGGATTCTTTAAACCTCCATTTTCGTCTAACTCATAAGTATATAACGAGTAGTCAGAAGGTAATTCTTTTCTATAATCAAACGATTCTGCTTCCGATTTTGTAATTTCCAAATCTTTGTGTATAGTTTTTCGTTTTTCTAATAGAACTTCCAGCTTTTCTTGTGTTTTGACTACTTGTGATAAAATATCACTAGACACAAATCTATAATTATCTCCAAGTTCTTGTGCAAACTTCACACGATTTCTTCCAGCAGTGTAGGAAGGGGGATCTGCTTCCTCTTCGAGATCTACTGTTTTAAACTCGTCTGTGGTCAGTTTACCAGTTGCGGTTTTACTAAAATCCATTAGTCTTTTAAACACTGTGGTCTTGCTCATTCGAACTAATTTAACGATATCAGTCATGGTAACATTGTAGCTAAAGAGTTTACCAGCAATAATTAAAGCTGAAAAGTAACATGCGATAGTTATCCAAGATCATTACAAATATAATATGAAGTCATATATTGTTAATATTGGAATGATGAAAAATATCTGAATAAAAATGTCATACCAGCTCCACATAATGCAGATGGTCTCCGCCCGAAATGTATCCAGTCTTTTTTCATACGTGCCATAATACGAAGCGCTGTCATTGATATTTCATTCTCTTTCTCACCAAAATCAAGTTGGTGTGCAAATCGATGAATGTACAAACTGGGGTCTATACAAAGAAAAAAACTGATTGATTTGATAATTAACCTTGAACCAAGTTATGATACCTCTCATTGGGTTGCATAACAGTTCTACGCACCCAACTAACACACTACACAGACCTCGTGCTGCCAGACCTGTGCACTAACAGATCATCTAAACTTGAAAAAGCAAGTCAATGATGTTTGAGCAAGCTCAACACAATGATGATAAACTATGAACCAATAAACCGAAAATCCAATTTCTCCAGATTCTCGGGAAAAAACCAAAAATAAAATTGTAAGGATAGTCCTTATGAAAGTTATTATACTTCCCTAATTTTGAGTAATAGTCAATATCTAAGGCTATGATAGGTATGAAACTGAAAAATTTTGCACTAGGTATCATAATCATGCAGCATTGCAAAAAAAAGTTATTAAAAAAACTAATCCCCCCCACCCTACCCGGCGAAAAGGGTTAACATGAAGTGGTGAAATTTACTTAAACGGGGTTATTACTATGATTATAGGTGCAAATATAATATGGCGTTCTCTATTATAAAATCCCTGGATTATAAATTTGCTCAAAGACAAACAATGAGTATTATAATAATAAATATTCATACCAACTATGGGACAATCAATACACAGTTCTCGAGCAAGTTGTAGAAATACTCTACCCAAAGTTACAACGTCACACTTAAAAAAAGAAATAGAGGATTGTTCAAAATCAATCTTGAAAAACTTTTTCACCAGATAAAAATGTTATAGCAAAAACATTTTTGAAAGGATATGGTGTGCAGAAGTATGAAAACACCTTATATACTGCAGATACAATGCTTCTGAAGTTTTTTAAATCAACTCTTTGCTATCTTTTATTTTAGACACATTTTGAAACATACCTGAACTACGTCGCAAACATCAAGCAACATATCTGTTACACTCAAGTTAAAGAAAAATATGTACAATAAAAACAAAATTATTACTTAACAGTTAACTTGAACTTTAACTTGCACTATCTTTCTTTGTCAGTACTACATCAATCATGTTTAAAAACTTTGATAAACATAAATTGGAAAATTTCTGCTTGCCTTTAGTTGAAAATTTATGTTTAAATTTGGTGATATATGAAACTTTCAATACAAAAATATAAATACCACTATTATATAATACAAAGAAATTAAGAAAAACTTCTTTAACACATTTTGTTCATAAATAATTCACACATACAAGTGTTATATGTTGGCTTAAGTTTTTTATTTTCACTGCTGGCATTAGGATATTTACACTGGATTTAATTTGAAAGCAAATAATTTTAATAAAGCGACCACATTTTGTGCCAAGTGAAATAAAACAAAACAAGTGAAGTCTTAACTCTAAAATCTCCTAATTGTCGCTGACATCAGCATAAGAATTTGGCATGAATTTTGGGGTCCTCAATGACCGGAAGTGGATTATTTTGTAGTGTGGCCATGCTAGAGAATGCAAATAGCACATTTTAAACAGTGTCTTCATGTCCTATGCACGTCTTTGCAGCCCTAATTTTGAAAGTGAAACTTTTGTCCATATATCAAAAATAAAAAATCAATATTTTTGTCTAGAATTGCAGTTCCCTGTTTAAACTGCTGGTTTAAACAGGGCCTAATTAACTTGAAAACGGGTGAAAATAACTGACCTTACTCCTGCGTGGGTAACTAGGGACTACATGGGACGAAATTAGGACCAATTTCCTAAAGCTGGGTCAACTGACCCGTTTCGGAACAGATGGGCTAATGACGTCATTAAAAAACCTTAGAAACCCTTATCTCTTCAACTGTTCGTAAAAAGCAATCATCCTACACATTTTCTTGATCAGCAGATTATATCTCCTTAACTGCTGACAAAAACCGCGCAATCAACGTTTCAAGTTCCACAAAACACAGGTGACAGCTAAAAAAAATCGTGAAAAAAAATCTTTGAGCATCGACAGGTCATTGTTGACGTCAATAAAATTCTTTGTTATTTCTTTTTTTGCCTAAGTGGATTTTTCCACGGGCCTTACTAGTCTATATAATAATACCTTAAAAAAAAGTGAAAAAAATTATTGTTTATTGACAGGTCATTGTTGATATCATTAAAATTCTTTGTTATTTCTGTTCTTTCTACAGAGAGTGTGTCTGTCTGTCTGTAACAAGCAAAGTGGATGTGTTTATTTTCCTTTAATGAAGCCGAAAAAGTTACGTCTTAAATGGTAAATTTTCACTACTTCAACGTCAATATCTTAATTTAAATTAATGAAGTCAATACAGTGCACTTAAAACTTTCAGGTCAAATAACATGGAAACAAGGTGGTGACGTCAGTCATTTTTAACTGCGTAGGTAACTAGGGACCACCTGGGACCAATTTGGGCAAGTTTCCCAAGCCTGGTCCCAAATCCATTTCGGATTGAACAGGTTGATGACATCATCAAAACACCTTTAAGCCCCAATATCTCTGATACTGTGTGTCAAAGATACATGATCAATACATTTTCTTGATCAGCGTTTAAGATCTATACGATGAAGGCAATGGGTACACAAATTTCCAAAAAAAATTGTGTTTAGGCGTGTCTTTGCTGACATCAACAGAATTTTTAAACCCTTATATCTCCTAAGGCGTTAGTAGAAAACCTATAAATTATCATATACATTATTTTCATCAGTGTTTCAACCTCTGTACATTACAGGCAACAACAAAAACTAAATTTCACCAATTTTTTGTTGCTTATGCACTGCTGACACCAGCAAAACATCTAAAACAACCTATTTTTCCATTGTACTTTTCCTAAGTGGATTTTTCCATGGGCCTTATCGACTAGTATAATATAAAACTAAGTGACAAAAAACGAGACAACATTTTAGTGTCTGCATGAAATAGATTTTGTGATTTCTATGTCATGAATTTTTACTGCATGTATGATTAAGGCTCAGTAAAACATTATCAATAATTCTTGTGTTGCCAATCTTCCTCAAAGTATTATTGAATATATATATGTAGATTTTTACTACAAAAAACAGGTGATTGTGTAGTTGTAACATAAACTATGAACAAGAGTGACATACATGTCAAAACAATGTAAACTACAAGCTTTTGGTTGCAATGAGGGATAAACAAAATATAGACACAGAAAAAAATGAAAATGATACGTGGCGTCTTTTCTGTTCTTGAAACAAGATACAAACATGCACCAATTACATGAATAGTTTTCCGACCAGATGTAAACCTTTTGCTGACAGCCATTTTGTAAAACATAAATGCGGAATCTAAGCAATGATGACTCATTTTTAATTGACTTCCCATTTGATTGATCAGTTGCTTACCTGAAAAAATAAAATATAGAAAGAAAAAATTGGCTTTATTATGTAATAGCCTATGCCAGATAACTAGGAAACCCTCCCCATGAGCTTCAAACGCAAATGTCAAGTTAGACCCAATTTAAAGGGATAAATGTATGTAACATTTAAAGAAAATTTCCATGGTAAACACGTCAAATTATATGTATAATTTTCTATATAAAAATGGTGTAACACCGAAATTAAAACAATTTTTAGGAAAGAGCAGCCAGAAAGATCGATTGTATTTTATTTCCATGGCTACCTAGAAATATTATAATACTTCTTTAACTTTTTTGTGATTTAAGAAAGTTAACCTGGAAATAACCTGTTAAAATGTCATTTTTTTAATATTAGGTTAGATGATCTCGTACACTAGCACATAAGTATTTGTGCCTTTTTTTTTATTGTTTTCTCAACATCCTACACATTCATTGAAAGAGTTATTTACATCCCTTTATTTTCCTTAACTGTCACAATAAAATCAAAGCACAGACAACTCTCACTCATCAATATAGGAAGTGTGTTCATGAAAAATGTTTTAGCTTGCAATAAGAAATACACACAAAGCGTATATAGCAAAATCATAATATTTTAAAACCAGGTTTTCACGTAAAGAAGTTGTGATAAATCTTCAATTCAACATCACATCTGCATTTTACCTTTGTTGTAAAATTATTCTTAGGCTTAGGGATGTTTGTGGTATTTAATTTAATAAATACAACTAGCACCACTGTATTGTTTTCAGGAGGATGAAAGAGGTGTGTGGTTATAACTTTTTTTGTGAAGTTGCAGAACTATGATACTATATCTATCTAGACACCTGTCTGTAAACGTTTTAGGTCCCTACCACCTACTCCTTTAAATTTTTTTGAAATATTTATAATTATAAAATATAATAACTTCCCAAGGATTATGCTTTAAACTTGAAACTTCCAACATTTATTTTATCAAGAGGAACTATTCTAGAAATTTTTGACACACGACTCACCTGGTTTTTCGATTTTAGGCATTTTGCTTTGCAGAATATTTAAAACCCAGGAGATATGTTAAATAACTTTTAGTCAGCTACCGAAACTTTAAACATTGTTAAAATTTGCCACAAGTTACTTAGTTACCTAAGGATTTTTTTCTGGGAAATTCCACGTGAAAAAATACATGCATGCTGCAAACCACGCATGTAAATACTTTTTTTAAAAATTTAAGCATGAAAGGGCTATACAAATCTTACCAAGCTTGAAATTCATCGTAATTTTTATTTCAATTATTTTACCCTGTAAAATTGAAAGTATCTCAAATTTACTCTGTAAAAATAATTTTTGCATATATTTTTGTTTACCCTTTATAACGTTTAAATTTCTTTGAGAATTGAGGGTTTTTTATGTTTTAGCTACTAAAAACAGCGAACTAACAGTTTTTAAAGTTAGTTTAATAAGATATTAACTTACTATTAACTGTGAATAACTCCCTCTTTATCCAAAAAAAAATCATTATTAAGAAATAAATAGAAAATAATATGCAATAGGTTAAATGCCATATAAACAACAACTTATTGAGGTTCAAAATTTCCTAGGCCTACGTTGTTTGTAAGCCTTCATTTCTGGTACTTCCAAACTTTGGGGAATTTGTCCATGTGGGCATGCTTTTGACTTTAGTGAAACTTTTAGGTTACATGTTAGGTTATCTGTAAAAAAATCATTATGTATATACCTGGTAGTCACACATATTTTATTTTTGATATAAGCAAAGTTCAGTGTCGCGTATGCCTTGCACTTTTCAACCAAGATTACATTTTGGGCAAAAATATTGGGTTTACAGTATAAAACATACCACTACAGTCTATATATATATTGGTGTCTATATTAGTGAAAGTAGTAAATCAATTTTTCCAGTAAAAAAAAATAATTGTTTCATTTATTTGTATCCTTGAAAAACAACATAAGGATTGTTGAGCTAGAGAGTTATTAAGTGAATTTTATAATAGTTCAATTAAATCTTTTGTCAAGAAGAAATGTATTGAAACAGTTTTTTTGTTCATGTGTGTTTATGTGTGTAAATGTTTCCTTTGTTTCTTTACTATATTTAGTTGTGTACCTTTGGGGTTCTTATACATTGAGGCATGATGTCAGTATCTTTGTTCTCTTACGTAGTCTTGGTGAATTTGAAGTTTGGTTTCGAAGACTTGGTATTTTAAATCTTTTTGTTTTCAATAAGTTTAAACTTATATCAATTGATACCTTACTTATTTCTTATACATGATGTGGTCGGCCAAGGTAGCAGAAAATCAAAACATTGCTTAAAACGAGAAGTTGTTACTTGCTTATTAAAAAATGTTGGTTTTATAATTTTCGATCTAGCACATTGGAAGAATCACAGTGGATTCAAGTATAGAGGCTATTTGTAGTCGTAGTGTAACAAGAATTATGAATATTAAACAGATATTCAGCAAGGTAAAATCGGATATCCGTAATTATTCAGTCAAGCTTGTGATATTCGATGAGTCGAATATAAACAAAGCGAGACTTAATAATTACGATATCCGATTCTAACGTGCTGAATATATCTGTTTTATCATGCACCATTGGAAAGGAATCATTATCTAAAGTGGCGAACCTCTCCATATTTTATTTTATTTTTATTTGGGTGAAGGGTCTCCTTAAGAGACAAGAGAGGAGTTGAACGTCCTCCACCATACCTTAGTTTAAAGGGGCGATTGTGGAAGTCCCATGAAATGCCACATAGTGATGGTGTCACTTTAAAAAACACCCAGTCCGGTCTGTGAACGGTTGGTGCTAGGAAGGGCATCCAGCTGTAAAACAATGCCAAAACTCTTTATTAATGGCCGTAAGAATAGTTGATCAGACAAACTGCGTAAACGGGGCTGGAACTCTTAGGAGTGAAGGAGTCGCGCACGGTAGGGCAGATGTCAGATGTGAGCATCTTCAGACCGTTGTTACCCAGCTATCACATCACAAGGTAGATAACACTAGGTTGAGGATGGCTAGTGTAAATGTTGGTACTCTGAGAGGTAGAGCAGGTGAAGTAGTTGAAATGTTAGAACGTAGATCTGTTGATATGTGTTGTGTTCAGGAAGTTAGGTGGAGAGGAGGTTCAGTGAGATTTGTGGAAGGTAGGAGGGCAAGGTATAAGCTTTTTTGGATTGGTAATAGTGATGGATATGGAGGAGTTGGCATATTCGTTGCAGAGAAGTGGGTAGAAAAAGTAATAGATGTTATGCGTGTTAATAGTCGTATTATAGTGATAAAGTTTTTGATAGGTAATAGGATTGTCACTTTTCTGTCAGTTTATGCTCCACAGTGTGGACTCAGTGAGGAAGATAAAGATAAGTTTTATTATGAGTTAATAGCAGTCACATCAAAGTTTGGAGACACTGAACTTGTCATGGTGGGCGGCGACTTTAATGGTCATGTTGGGAAGTCATCTGAAGGTTATAGAGGTGTGCATGGAGGCTATGGATTTGGGAGCAGAAATAAGGAAGGGGAGAGATTGCTTGAGTTTGGAATGGCAACGGACATGGTGGTTTGCAACACATCATTCAGTAAGAGACAGAGTAGGCTGATAACATATGAGTCAGGTGGTTGTAAGACACAGATAGATTACTTTTTGGTTAGAAAGTCAGACAAGAAAGTGGTGAAGGACGTGAAAGTTATATCGGGGGAAGAGTGTGTTTCCCAGCATAGGTTGCTGGTTTGTGATATTATCTTGAAGAGTGTCAAAGAAGCCAAGGGAAAGTACAGGCCCCGTCGAAAAGTCTGGAAGCTGAAGGAAGAGATTGTAGCAAGACAATTTAGTGCAAAAGTTCAGCAGTTAGCCTACAATAGTCAATGTGATAGTGACAATGTTGAAAGTACTTGGACTACTTTGAAGAATTGTCTTCTAGAAGCTTCTGATGATACCTGTGGGTGGACGAAAGGACCAGCTAGACATAGACAGACCTGGTGGTGGAATAATGAGGTTGACCAGTGTATAAAGGAAAAGAGGAAACTTTGGAAAGAGTGGAAGTCAGGTGGTAGTAAAAATATTTACTTAGAAGCTAAGCGTCGCGCTCATACAGCAGAGTATAAGGCAAAATCAGAAGCAGAGAGAAACAGATTTGCAGATGTGTTAAGAAGGGAAGACCAGCGCAATGAGGTATTCAAGATAGCAAAGCAAATGAAGAAGACTAATCAAGATATTGTAGGTGAGAAGTGTATACGTAATGATGAAGGTGTTTTGGCTAGCACAGAGGAGGAGAACAGGGTAGCTTGGAAGAATCATTATCAATGGTTGCTCAACACTGAGTTTGATTGGGACGAGGATAACTTGTCTGATGATGATGTCGTAGAAGGGCCAGCTATGCAGATCAAGACAGAATGGGTAGTGGAGGCTATTAGGAAATTGAAGATTGGCAAGGCTGCAGGAGTATCAGGTATTGTTGCAGAGATGGTAAAAGCATCTGGATATATTGGAGTTCAGCTTATAACAAGTCTTGCTAACCAGATTATAAAGGATGGTGCTATTCCGAGTGAGTGGGAGTCGAGTGTAATAGTGAATTGTTTCAAGGGCAAGGGTGATGCATTAGAAAGGGGTAACTATAGAGGTTTGAAGTTGGTTGATCAAGTAATGAAAGTTATTGAAAGAGTGATTGATAAGTTACTTAGAGAAAGAATTGATATAGATAAGATGCAATTTGGTTTTGTTCCAGGGCGTGGCACTACAGATGCAATATTTTTACTCAGACAGCTTCAAGAAAAGTATTTAGGAAAGAGAAAGAATCTCTTTTTTGCCTTTGTAGATTTAGAGAAAGCTTTTGATAGAGTGCCACGTAAAGTTATTTGGTGGGCTATGAGAAAATTAGGTGTGGATGAGTGGCTAGTTACGATGGTTCAGTCTATGTGCAGCAATGCTAGAAGTCGTGTCAGGATTAACGATTCACTTAGTGATGAATTTAGTGTAAATGTTGGTGTACATCAGGGTTCTGTACTTAGTCCTTTGTTGTTTATTCTAGTCTTAGAAGCGCTGTCGATGGAGTTCAGAACAGGTTGTCCATGGGAGTTATTGTATGCAGATGATTTGGTTCTCATAGCAGAGTCGATGGAAGAATTAGTTGAAAAGTTTGAGAAGTGGAAGAAAGGACTAGAAGAGAAAGGGCTGAAGGTAAACACAGCAAAGTCTAAAGTCATGATAAGTAGCATTGCAGCCAAGTGTGACCTTGTAGTTGGAAAGTAGCCTTGTGGAGTTTGCAGGAAAGGGGTTGGTAGTAACTCAATTTTTTGTCAGACTTGCAAGCATTGGGTACATAAGAAGTGCAGTAGTATTAGTGGAAGGTTAAGAGCTGACATACAGTTTGTATGCAAGCGTTGCAAAGGTGAGATTATAGAGAATGAAGTATTTCCAGCTTTAATGATGTACAACAGTGGCTCGTTAGAGATAGTTAAGAACTTCTGTTACTTAGGTGATATGTTGGGCAGTGAAGGGGGTGTTGGAAGAAGTGTTACTTGCAGGATAGGTTCTGCTTGGAAAAAGTTTAGAGAGTTACTTCCTTTATTGACTAGCAGAGTCCTGTCAATTGAGGTAAAAGGTAGGTTGTATGAGGCCTGTGTAAGAAGTGTTATGTTGTACGGTAGTGAGACATGGGCAGTGAAGCAGGAAGATCTTGACCGTTTAGAAAGGAATGATATGAGAATGGTTAGGTGGATGTGTAATGCCAGTCTGAGAGACAGAAAGAGTTCAGATGAGCTAAAAGCAGGCTAAGTCTCCGTAGAATAAAGATGTTATCCAGATAAGAAGATTGAATTGGCTGGGGCACTTGGAAAGAATGGAGGAGGATAATTGGGTAAGAAAGTGTAGAGACTTGATAGTTCCTGGGGCAAAGCCCAGAGGCAGACCGAGAAAGACTTGGCAGGAGGTTATAAGGACAGACTTGATAGAGAGGAAGTTGAGTTTAGATCTAACACAGTCTAGATCAGATTGGAAGAGGGTCATTAATATACCCCGTCCAACCCATGCTAGCATGGAAAACGGACGTTAAGCCGAGAATGATGATGATGATGATGATTTAGTTTGTTTTGTTTTTGACTTTTTCGTTGTTCTTGTTGTTTAAAACATTCGCGCTTCATGTTATTTTCAGCTCCCCATCTGATTGCTTATCCTTTGTGTACTACTATCAAGAACAATAAAAGATGGAGTGTGATATAATACATTCTTTGTTTGATAACTTTTTTATCTTTAAGTAGTTTTAACTCTCCATCTGATTGACTTGCATGTAATTTTTTAAAGGAATTATATATATAAAAGAAATATAAGTGCCAGAGAGACTATGGAATATCTCAAGCAGATATTCGATATCGGACATCTGATAAGATATTCGACTCTCGGCTAACAACTGGACAAATATCCAAAAATATTCTGTCAGACGCTCCTGCCTGAGGTGCATGATAATTATTGACATTAAGTGTGTATTTCATCATCATCATCATCATTCATCATCATTCTCGGCTTAACGTCCGTTTTCCATGCTAGCATGGGTTTGACGGGGTATATTAATGACCCTCTTCCAATCTGATCTAGACTGTGTTAGATCTAAACTCAACTTCCTCTCTATCAAGTCTGTCCTTATAACCTCCTGCCAAGTCTTTCTCGGTCTGCCTCTGGGCTTTGCCCCAGGAACTATCAAGTCTCTACACTTTCTTATCCAATTATCCTCTTCCATTCTTTCCAAGTGCCCCAGCCAGTTCAATCTTCTTATCTGGATAACATCTTTAATTCTACGGAGACTAAGCCTGCTTCTTAGCTCATCTGAACTCTTTCTGTCTCTCAGACTGGCGTTACACATCCACCTAGCCATTCTCATATCATTCCTTTCTGAACGGTCAAGATCTTCCTGCTTCACTGCCCATGTCTCACTACCGTACAACATAACACTTCTTACACAGGCCTCATACAACCTACCTTTTACCTCAATTGACAGGACTCTGCTAGTCAACAAAGGAAGTAACTCTCTGAACATTTTACAAGCAGAACCTATCCTGCAAGTAACACTTTTTCCAACACCCCCTTCACTGCCCAACATATCACCTAAGTAACAGAAGTTCTCAACTATCTCTAACGAGCCACTGTTGTACATCATTAAAGCTGGAAATACTTCATTCTCTATAATCTCACCTTTGCAACGCTTGCATACAAACTGTATGTCAGCTCTTAACCTTCCTCTAATACTACTGCACTTCTTATGTTCCCAATGCTTGCAAGTCTGACAAAAAATTGAGTTACTACCAACCCCTTTCCTGCAAACTCCACCAGGCCACTTTCCAACTACAAGGTCACACTTGGCTGCAATGCTACTAATCATGACTTTAGACTTTGCTGTGTTTACCTTTAGCCCTTTCTCTTCTAGTCCTTTCTTCCACTTCTCAAACTTTTTAACTAATTCTTCCATCGACTCTGCTATGAGAACCAAATCATCTGCATACAATAACTCCCATGTATTTATGTCAGCTTTAATGTTGGTTAGTTAGCCAATGCAGATATCTTTTCCTGTTCCTTCAAAAATTTACATTTTTTACTGTAAAATGTAATATGTATACCTAGTTTACAGAATCTTGTGGCTCATACAAGTTTAGTTATAATTTTTTCTTAAAGAGTTGGTCTGTTTTTCATTCTAGCTAGATATCCTAGCTCTGCATACAGAAATGATGATGTGCTGCTCCACTATGTATCATCATTATTGTCACACTCTCCTGCTATGCCTTTATCTTTTTGTTTAGTATACATTTATAATAAGCATATTTTTTTTTGGCTTGACCCAGTATGCTTAGTAATCATAAATCGTTTTGTGGTATTTATTCTGGCAAAATACAAAAACGTTATTTGTGACAGGTTGTTATGTCAAACTGTAAATATACTTAATACGTGTGTCTTAAGGCCATCTATGGTTTATCTGTATTAATGCTAGTTGAATTATTGTGGTAAATCGATCGAGTATCAAACATATACCATGTTAGAGAGTGATTCCCAGAGCTTAACTGACCCAAATCTTTTTGCATTAAAATAAATCATGACTGGTTAAATTATCTACAATTCTCCAACTTTTCAAAGAATCAGTTTTCCAGAAAGATGCCTATTTATTGTTATTATTTTAATAAAATAAAATTGAATTATTAAATTAAATTAATTAAAAATTAAATTAATTAATTACTAGTCGATAAAGCCCGTGGAAAAATCCACTGAGGCAGGATAAAAATGAAAAAGAACCGTCATATGAATTTTGATAACGTCAGCAACCCACCCACAAAAAAAATTAGAACCTTGTTATCACGTTGGCTCTATTGTGTAAGCTTACAGTGCTGATTAAGAAAATGGCCCGTTAAAACCCCAATTTTGTTTAGAAATTTGTATCCCTCTTACCTTCATCGTATAGATCTTGAAACACTGATCAAGAAAATGTATAGGATTATGTACTTTTGACAAACAGTTGCAGAGATATTATGGTTTGAAGGTTTTTTGATGACGTCATCAAACTGTCTGTTCCGAAACGGATTCGGGGACCCAGGTTTGGGAAACTTACCCAAATTGGTCCCAGATTGTCCGTAGTTACCCATGCGGTGAAAAAACATTGACGTCACTACGTCAAGTTTCGTCACCACTAAGTTTAAAGTCTACGTCACCACTAAGTTTTAAGTGCACTGTAACGGCTTCATTAATTTAACATACTTTCCTTTGACGTTAATATTATTTTAACGTTAAAGTTTGGTAAATTACATAACAATTTTATAGGCGATGTTTTACAGACCTTATTAAAGAAAATAGTGAAGAATATAATCCACTTTCCAAAAGTGACAGACAGACATACGAAACTGGCGTATTATTATATAGATTAATTGATTAAAATCACCCTTAATAAAAATGCCCAAATTCTGAAATTAAGAAACAAAAGTTATAACAAATTTTTTTGTTAGCTAATTCCATAGATTCATCTAAGAACATCCTGTATTTATTTTTACAAAATTTATCAAACTTTGTTTTCTGGGAAAATAAATGCCTAGAGTTATACTTGTCGTGGGACTACAATTTACATGGCAATACTTTCAGAATTAATATTATCTAGCTAGCTACAATCCGTGTCAAAATATATTGGCAGTAAGCTACAAAAAGTGCAGTATAATCCTTTCCTACCCCCTCTCCCCCATTATCAATGTTTGGAAACGTGTTAGCACAACTTCTGAACATTGATACTGGGGGAAAGGGGGCTTTGTACTTATCTTGCTCTTGCTACACGTGTAAAAAGGGTTTATTGCCATTATTTTTGACCGGGATTGTAGCTAGCTTTTTTTTGTAATTTCACACACACACACACAAAAAAAAACAAAAAAAAAACAGTTATTATAACTGAACATCTAATAACAACAAATGAAGTATAACAACTCTGTTAAAGCTCCAATTAGGTAGGTTATTGTGTAAAATATAATATCATAATGATCAACCTAGCAAGCTGAACACCAGGAAAGAATATAAACCAGAACTTTAAAAAAACAAACCAAAAATGATATTTTCCATTTCTTTTACCAAACATTCATAATTATTTGACAAGTTAATTTGAGAAATAATGAAGGTAAACAAATTAATGTGTGCATTATTTCGCTAGAAAATCAAAAATTGTCTCTGAACTAACCGCCTTTTCAGGTTACTATTATATTCCGTCTGTGTATTCTGTGAAATGGAATGGTTAGTAAAATGGGCTTATTGTCTCAAAGCTATGAAGCCAATAGAGTTGATCCCTAGTATAAAGGGTGGACAATAAGCTATAAAGACTAAGCTTGGTTAGTCTGTTGTTTGATCGACACAATGGAACGTAAATGCCAGAAGCATAAATTGTCATAACATTCCTATCAGTAACGCTGATAATGTAACCTCCTCAGTAACTAGCTTAGTAACGAAAGTATTAACGACTAAAGGTTTTGCAGAAATGCTGCATCAAATGTTTTTTTTTTTTTTTTCTCAGCTTAACGTCCGTTTTTCATGCTAGCATGGGTTGGACGGGGTATATTAATGACCCTCTTCCAATCTGATCTAGACTGTGTTAGATCTAAACTCAACTTCCTCTGTATCAAGTCTGTTTTTATAACCTCCTGCCAAGTCTCTTCATAATTTTAGAGAAAAATAACTTCAGACGAAGTTTCACTTTAAGATTGCAAATTCATGCAATTAATGAAGAAAGGGACCATTGAAATTATCCTACCAAACAACTGCACACAAGCAGAAAGAAGGTTGGAACAACTAAAAGAGCGATTTAAAAAGAAATGAGCAGTTTTTCATGGACTACAAGAAATTGATGGAAAACATGATATCTTGCGGTTTTACTCTGATAACCCCCTTCCAGAGAGGAAAAACATATTATATACCACATCAATGTGTAAATAATGAAAACAACCATGGCAAGATTAGAATTATGTTTGGTTGTGGAGTCAAGTGTCAATCAACAATTGCTTAATGTTTGAACCTGATCTAACCAATTAACTTGTAGGGGTTGTGATAAGATTTAGAGAAGAATCAATCGCATTCATGCCAGACATAGAAAAATGTTTACCTAGTGTGAGTTTCTGAGAAGTATAGAAGTATGTAATGTTATTTGTGATGGCAGCAAAATGATAATAACCAAGATCCAGTAGACCATGAAATGTGTGTTCAGTGTTTGGAGCAGCATCATCCCCTTGTTACAGCAATTATGCTGTCAAACAAACTGCAGTCAACTTTGTGGATCAGTTTGGAATTGAAGCAGCTGAAATACTAGAGAAGATCTTCTATGTTGATGATTTACTAAAGTCTGTAAGAGAACAACAACTGGCAATTGAAGTGATAAATAAGAGTCGAGCAGGAGGAGTTAACATTGTGAAATTTGTATTTAACGAATTCCACTACTTTAAGAAAATCTTTGGATGACAAAAGTTAGATTTTAACACCACCACTGGATATTAACACTTGTGGAATCAAGAAAACGGTTGTTTCAAGTTTAAGATTAAGGTTGTTTGGGATGACAGGTTACCAGTAGGCATGTTGAAAAATTGGGATAGGTGGATTCGTAATGTTGAAACTTGGAAAACGTCAATGCCAATCACTATTTTCATCCAAAGAATTTTGGAGAAAAAGTACTGCAGTGGTAGTGACCATAACCAGTACTTCATGCATCATTTTTATGATGCATGTAGTACTGGTTATGGTAAGTGTCTTACTTAAGAATAAAAGATGAAATGGGAAGGATTCATTGTGCCTTTATATCTTAGATTGTGTGTTTCTGCTTTAATTTGAAATGCCATGATATTTTTACCTGTGTGGAGTCCCGCACAGGTAAAAATTTCATAAGCAAGCGATTTTTGTTGTTTTCATAACGATTCATAATGATTCTTAAACTTTGTATAGCCGTGTATTTACCACCATTTTAAAACCAATAATGGAGAATTAAAAGGTCTCGTAGAGCTGAGTTCTCAGAATTTCATAAGTTTGCTGTGTCATTTTTTGAACAATACAACGTTTCAAGCTTAAGACGTCGAGTTTTTGTAATATTATAACAAGATACCTTCATACCCTTAATGTTTTTGTCACATTAAACACTGAGATTTTAAAAACTTTATCAATGCTTAAAATAAATATATTAACTCTAATAAAAGAATTTAAAATGGTTGGTCAATTCAATTATTTTGGCGGTCAAAAAGCGGGAGTATTTGTAACTACTTATGAGACAAATGTATTAAACGTATGAAATTCCATTCGAAAAAAACGGGACATTTTTTGCTTATTATATAACATAGATACCTTATTGAAAAATTTGCATCTGAAATCAAAGGTGTAAAATATGTAGCTACAAGTGTTAATTTCCCATGATTTTTATTTGTGTCAAAATTTATTATTTATTTCTTTTCTATTAAACTTAGAAAGTAATATTTACAGACATTTTTGTTAGCACTATTTAAAGTTTAATTTTCTTCAAGAAATGCGATATTTTATGGTGATCACTTTATCATGATCTTTAATATAAAAACAATTCTTTTTAAAAAAGAAGACCCAAGCTTTCTTTAGCAACCAAGGTGTGTATGGAATCAATCTGGAGTTGTAGTACAATAATCAGAAAATGACCTAGAAGTCAAGAAGAAGGTTACTATGAACACAATGCAGGATAATAATAAGTTGTCAATAATTGAAAATTACTTATCGAGCTGGCAAAAAGCAAAAGGAGTAGTAGCGTATGTTCTTAAATATATCTTGATATTGCAATATCATGACCAGCAGAGAAAGCAAGAACAGTCGACATTAACATTAATTATCTTTATCTTAGCATTGACATGATAGAATATGCTGGATCAAAAATTACCAATCTACTATAAAGGAAACATTTTGCATCAGTACTTGATTCCCTAATATGGAAATTAAACTTAAGCTCATCCAGCACCACTTATAAATTGAATTCATTTGTTCATTCTCATGTAACATTATGAAAATGAACATGATGAAAACATAATCCATCCTATCTTGTTGCCAAAAAAACTTACAGAATTAATTGTTTGTTGTGTCATAATAAGGTAGCTCATAGTGAAGGAGGAACTTAGAAATAGATTTTCTAAATAGGAGCCAGAAAGATAATACATTCTCTTACCAACAAATGTCTTACATGTTGTAGCTTGACAGGGAAAGTTGCTAATCAGTTAATGGGCAATTTGCCAAATGAGAGATTACAACCAAAGCCGTCATTACCTACTGTGGTGTTGACATGTTAAAGCCTGGAGGAATGAGTTAAAGGTATGGAGCGAAGCTTACATGTTTAAGCAGTCGTGCTATTCACATGGAAATAACTTCGTCGTTAGAAAATGATGCCTTCATGCTTGCGTTAAAATGTTTTATAAACAGAAGAGGAAATATTAGAAGCATAATTTCTGATAATGGATCAAGTTTCGTTGGAGCCCAGTCAGAACTATGCAAAGCATTCAAAGAGATGGATCAAATGACTGTCAAAGAGATCTAACCACAGAGTGGATAATTTGGGAGAAAAAATTCCCCTAGCAGTATGGAAAAGACAAATATGTCAGTAAGATCCATATTGACTGCACTGCTAAAGACTCATGCCGGTTTTCTCAATAAAAAATGACTGAGGGGGAAGAAATTGTAAATCCAAGAGCTGTGACTGTTAAAACCCCCAACGATGTCAACAGGATATAACTATTTTGCCCAAGTCGACTTTCTACAATTAAAAGCAAAATGATTATGCCACAACATGACTCATATCCTCAATATGTTCTATCTAGTTGCATGGAATTTTAATGTTGGCAATATTGTTCTGTTAAAGATTGAACAGATCATTGTGATTGACTGATGGCAAGGTTAGTGAAAACATAGGCAGACAAGATGGGTATGATTTAGCCTTTCTTCGTCTTGGAATAAATAATGAACACATTGGTGAATATTTTACACAGAGCCAATTCATGTGCGAGATTATATGAAAAACTAGCTGAGGCAGTAAAAATTTTATTTATAAAGCGGGTTGACATTGATTTTTAAAAGAATGTCTTAAGATCTAGTGCTCATAATGCTGTATTTATTATAGTGTAGTTAAGTCTAGCTTAAGATAAACGCATTTCATATTCCTGTACAAGTTACTGACTCACACCTTAGGTGGCTAGTGTTTGGAAACGAAACATCAGGAATGAAAAGTTGTTTAATGGCGCGCCGTTTATTCATTTTTGTGCAAAAGGCACTTATTTCGCTTTCTGTATAAACGTTTGACTGATTTTTTCTGCCATTATGAGTCTTATCCCACATGTGTTGGATGTTGGATGGTTACTGATTACTTGTCATGGATTTTAAGTATGTTTAATCTTAGTCTTTCAACTATGGTTTTACATTGATTTAATATCATTTTGGAGCTTAAAACATATTGATTGCATCAATTATAAGGAACTTATAGCTAGCTATAGCTAAATTAGGTGCATTTTGGAAATTCATTCTGCAGACTTTGATTCTATTTTTTATTCCATTTTATTCTATTTCTAAAGTTTATATCAGTGTTGCTAATGATTTTGTATCTCCATTATGATAATCCGATTATCTTGAAATTTGTCATTTTAGATGATCCTGCACCCCAAAAGTCTTGACATGAATCAAATTTAATTGTAAATATAAGGTTCCACTTAATTATAGACAAGAACATCATTGGTTACATCACAAATTTATCGCCAATGAAGTCCAGAATTTGAATTTGTTATGTTGTTAAGATTTTTTAAATCGAAGAGAAATAAGCTGCATAGGAGCTTTTATATTATTTAGTATGCATATGTAGAGCCTAGCATATCTCACATTGGAAAAAAACACATCACAGAATTAAGATGCAAATCACAAAATTAGGACGTTTAAGCTAATTCATCTTTTGTTCAACCAGGAAAAATTTCCACTTTGTTTACCTGCATTTTTGCAAAGTTATTTTATGGAATACAAACCACGAGAGTGCTGATAAGCCGCATACACCATGAAAAGTGCAGGCGTTTTCTAGCGAGTTCAGCATTTTGAAAAAAATTCAGGTTTTAGCCTAAAAAAACCCATATAGAACCGAATAATGCCGGAACAAAAAAAAAGGTTTACCACAAAAACACTCAATGATTCACCACAAATTATTTAAAAAAGTATAAAAATTAAAATGAACTAACTATGTGGTAGCGAAGTGCTTAAAAGAACTGTTTTTTATGGTTTTTAATAAGATTTACTTGATAAATAACTTATACATAAACTTTATTAACTCCTTTCTCTTCAAGCGCATGCTTTCAACTGTCCTCCGCCATGTTTATGTTACAAGGTGTTGCATTTCGGGGCTCCGGGCGAGTTCAGGAAATTGCGGGCGGTTTTGGCGGACAACTATCAATTTAATTCGAAGAGGCCAACTCGCCCTTATATATGCTGGCATTTGCGGCTTATTGGCACCCTCGTTAAAAACCATGAAGTTGTGTGGCGAGATGAGTCACCAGAATATTACTGGAGTAATAAAAGGATGGTAGAGGACATATATTTTTTTCACTTTCAAAAAATGCAATAAATATAAGAAAGAAAAACAATTACATAATATTGTTATAGAGATTTACAAGAATAGCTGTCAGGTGCACTTTCTCAGTGTTAACGTTTATTGTTGTATAACACAATTTTTCAGGATTGAAGTCCGAAGTACCTGTACTTTTTTTCCTGATGTTACTTCTATTCCAATATGTTTGTGAAGATTTTTGAGAATCACATTCAAGCTGCTACTGTTTATAAATTCCTTGTCTTTCATAAGTGATATTTTTTTCTCATTTGCAAATTTGCTACTTAAAATTGCAGTAATATGATGTGCTGATGGTACAAACAGGACTTGTCTATTGGGTTTTACAGGAATCAATTATTCGCATACCCAGTGTTGTATCTTTGTTTTTTATATATATACTTACATATATAGTTAATTGTGCATTCTTTTGCTTTTGTTATTATTTTATAGTAAAAATTCTTTATATACAGTGTTTTTTTAATCCACATCACCCTCAAGTACTGCTGCTACCCCTTATAATAGAACATTTCCACAAAAGCGTAGATAGTTGAAAACCTTCTTGTTTCAACTGACAGAAGGTCAGAATAGCCTTCTGGCAGTTGTGAGTGTTTAAGCCGTCCCACTTTCTTGCATAGGCAGATTTTAACCATGTTCTAATTGATTTATTAGGATTGGATTGTGTGTTCAAACCAACAGGTTTTCTTGTTACTATATGGCACTGTAGCTTAGTGGTTATTACTCTCGCACTTTTTGCGATTAAATATGAGAGATTGAATGTTACTATAGCCTCAGGTTAACCTAAGCCATGTTAGGCAAATTAGGGAGATGGCACACTGTGTGGGCTGTTGGATGCTGCATAGAGTTGTCTAGTGACTGGGATCTGTGTAGCTCAAAATGAGCATTAAATTCTTTAGGACTCCCCATCTAAGCTATAGGCCCTTCTGGAAAATTAAAAACAGCTTTATCCCTCAATATTTGTGAGGCTAGATATGTAAAATATGCACATCTATCTATCTATTTATCCATCTATCGTTAGTGATGTCCCTTTAGGACTATTATACATTGAGGCATGCTTGATGTTATTACAGGTAATGACTGTAGGCATGTCACAAGGGAATTGTAAATAAGTTGTGTTTTTTGAGTTTTTTACTTTGCTCGAAACAAGTTTAGTGAATTTAGAGTTTGGTTATAAAGACATGGTGCTGACTAAGTTTTTTCTCTTTGAATATCATAAGTCTAAACTTATACCAATTGATACTTTACTTACTTCTTTTACATGGTTAGCAATTTTGTATTTGTTTTTCCATGTATATCTAAAAAGTCTAATTTATTAATATTAAAATTAAGAACCAAAACTCACCATTATCCAAAATCACTTGTCTGTGATCTCTTCCAGTGCCATATTTTAAGTTTGAGCCCATGCTGTGATGTTGTCCTTGCACAAAAGCAATAATATATATTCAAATAAATAAATACATACATATGAGATAATCTTTGCAATTGAGGTACAGGTCCATTAAACAAAAATTTCATTCTTTACAAATTTGAAGGCAAGTCATTATATATAATATTTATACCTTCAGCAGACACAAACTGGCCAATCACTGAAGCATTGCCAGCGCTGTTTTCTTGGAACTCAATTTCACTGACAATGCAAAGACTTTCAACCACTGAACCACAGCCAATACAAACAGCATCACCTCGTGCTTGATCATGATCAATTTCAGTCCCTCCACAATTTTTACAAGACACTCCCATCTTCATTCTAAAGTAATAATAGGTGCCATAGCTAAGTGGTTGTAACTCTCGTACTTTGTGTGGGAGAATGGAGTTTGTTTCCCATTAACAGTGATTTAATATGGGCAAGTGAATCTTACCATAGCCCTGGATTAACGCAAGCCATGCGAGGAAAATTGGGAAGATGGCACACTGTGAAGCTGTTGGATGTTGCAGAAATTTGTCTAGCAGAGCGCAGACCCTAATTGGTTCTGTGTAGCTAGAAATGAGCATAAAATACTCTAGCACTCCTGCTCTAAGCCATGGCTTCTCCTGGGAATAATAAACAGGGTATATCCCTCGATATTTGCGAAACTAGCCATTATAAAATATGCACATCTGTGATGCTCTCTAGGAAAATCGACCACTTCTCTTTTCGTATTAAAAAATACGAAATACGGATTTCGTATACAAATTTTCGTATTTTTAAAAATACGCAATTCTATTTTTAAAAATAGAATTTCGTATTTTTAAAAATGTTATAGTATCAAGCAAGTAATTAAATAAACTAAATAGAAAAATTACTCAATTTTACAAGTTTGTTTTTAATAGGTATTTAATTGGCCTAATGATTTCACAGGGACGTTTTTTCATCATTTTAAAATAAAATACAGCAACTTTAAAGCTTCGCAGAGACGTTTTCTCGTTATTTTAGAATGAAATACGGTAACGTTAGAGCTTCGCAGGGACGTTTTCTCGTAATTTTAGAATGAAATACAGTAACGCTAGAGCTTCGCAGAAACGTTTTCTCATCATTTTAGAATGAAATATGGTAACGTTAGAGCTTCGCAGGGACGTTTTCTTGTCATTTTAAAATGAAATACGGAAACTTTATAGCTTCGCAGAGACGTTTTCTCGTAATTTTAGAATGAAATATGGTAACGCTAGAGCTTCGCAGAAACGTTTTCTCGTCATTTTAGAATGAAATATGGTAACGTTAGAGCTTCGCAGGGACGTTTTCTTGTCATTTTAAAATGAAATACGGCAAACACCACTTTTCAAAATCATTTCAGAATAGTTTCAAAATTGTTTTAAAATCGTTTCAGAATAGTTTCAATTTGTATCAAAAATGAAACGATCTTGAAGATGATCCCTAACCAGACATTACTTTTTTATGTCATTGTATTTTAAAACTACCTCGTTTTTTAGAAATACGCATATTTTTAGAAATACGCATATTTTTAAAAATACGAAATACGGAATTCTATTGTTTTAAAAATACAAATTGAAAATAGAAGCGGTCGATTTTCCTAGAGAGCATCACAATTTAACTCTATAAAATATTATTAACATGTATGCAGTCAAATTTAGAGGGTTAAAATAAACACTTTAAACTCAATCTACTTTTTGTGAAAGTAGATTGAAGTTTTAACATAACGACACAACATATTTAACATATGACAACATTTTGTTGAAAACTTAGTTTCCATGGCTTTATTTCAAACTTAAATGGCAAAAGCATGATGGGTGGATTGCTTATGAGACTTGAAGACAACTGAAAAACCTATGTGGGAAGCTATACTCTTGCTACGCTATCCATTCTTATCCAACACTTAAAATAACAGGCAGTCAACAGTCACTAAATGCCAAAATTTGACTTTTGACCGATAGGGTACAAAAATGACTGTTGACTACCATGCAACTACCCCAAGTGAAAAGACGTCTCTGAAGGTTAATCAATGAGAAAAATTATTTATCAAGAGCGTAGCTGTACAGCAAAGCTTAAAAGCGTATATCACTACCAAAAACTCTAAGCGAATAAACAATCAATGTTTGCATTGGGATTTAACTGGATCATTTAAAACAGTTTTATATCACTTGTGAGTAAATTAAATTGTGAAACAAATGCTAATTTTTACCCTTTTTCTCGCTAGTGGTTTAATTAATGTTTCTTCTTTTTTATTTATTTTAGAAGAAATGTTTTTATAATGTAATGCTACTTTTTATATATTACAGAAACCTGACAAAAAGTTGACATTATTAAACAAATTCTAAAAAACGCAGTTTCACTTTCTTGATTTCATTTGAATTTACGGGGTAGCCAAAGCTTAAAACATCACATTTCACAAAAAAAATTAAACTTTAGATTTGTTAAAAAATGTCCTCAAACATTCCTTCTTGAATTTACTTAAAAAAAATATTTAATTTTGACACTTTCTATCAAAATCATGGCAAACTAGCTTGTAACTATAGATAATGTCACACCTTACAAATCATAGATGCAAATTTATCAACGTAATATTTTTTCGCATGGATATTTACATGTTATAATACATTTGTCCCATAAGTAATTAAAAAGTTTAAATAGAGAGTCCAGCTTTTAATGTGCATTTATAGTGTTTAAAATCCTGATCAATTTTTTTTGTCTGCCCAAAAAAACGACTTGACTGCCCAATTTATAGATTCACAGTAGTCATCTTGACCACCAGGGACAAAACATTTTTTTTTAAGTGATGCTAATCTAACGAAAAAGTATGTCATTTTTTAAACCATTAAAGTTTTTCATAGCCTAATCAGAATACACATTGCCTAGCTAGTTTACAGTGTGTTGCCTAACTTGGTTAAACATAAAAATTATTTTTTGATATATTGTTACTACTACCATAAGAAAACAAATTCAAGTAGTCTTACTGTTTCATGACACAAACATGGTTTGTGATATTGCAAAGTGCAGAAAAGTTCAATTTTATGTAGCCACTGGTTTGTTTGAGCTAAAAAAATTTGTAATTGTTGATAATTTTGATAAAATATACCTTATATATTAGCAATTCAATTTTATTTCATGATAAATACGCCAAGTTGTTCAACCAAGTTGTTCAGCTTTGTACAAGTCACTCCTCATGAGACAAAGAGCTCAGTTTTAATAAGATCGAACAAGTATTCCGTAAACAATGGTTGCAAGCAATGGAAAAAAACAGACATTATACCAAAAGATTCTTGGTTTTACATCTGCTCGTAACACCTTACTGACATTTCTTTCCAGAGGAGTATGGAAAAGTTTGTCTGGATTTCTTGAATGTAAAAAATAAAGTTTTCTCAATATTTGCATTTTATTATGTCAACAAATCCATGCCATTGTATAATTTATGTCATTTGTTTCCCTTTTTCATTTTTAAATTTATTGATTTTCATCCCTTACTCCTCTTATGATTATCATCCTTCAAAACTCACAGAACATAGTTTTGGATCCTCTAGATTCCTCTGGAATTTTGTTGGTATTGCGACAGCAGTGTGAAATTGCTGGTAAATATTTGCTTTTGCATGACAAACAATTTGAATCGTACTTATTTGGGATTGTGTTTATAGAATATAAGTAAAAAAGAATCCTATTGGTTAGGTTTCTTACCAAACTTGCTTAATGTCTTTTCTAGGACTTATACTTCTCGCTGCGGTTAGTTGAGTGCTGCACTTGCAACTTCATTTTTGTTACTAGATTCAGTCTTCTTGTTTTTACGCAGCCTGCTGAAAAAGGCATATTGCTGGCAAAGAAATTGTTGTTATTTAGTTAAAAGAGACATACTTAGTGCACTTCTTCATTTTTCAAAATATACCACCTAATTTTGACAATATATCAATAAATAATTTTTGTGTTTAGTTCCCGTTTTAAGTCACCATAGCCTAAAACTAGCTCATTCTGACTGCCTGGCTAAAGCAAGTGTGCACATGCTACTTTACATCTATTTTTAAAGGGGAACTTCAGTCAAAATCACTTTTTTTCTCTTTCTTTTATTGTAGTCAGAAAAGCATAAGAAATCAAAAACAACTTACTTGTTTTCCTTTTTTTGAAATTATTGTACTGCCCTTCGCATATTCAATTTTTTTCTCATTAAAAAACAGGTAGACACGATTTCATTTAGGACCGGACCCGATTATAAATAATGACGTCACATTGTGCAAAAAGTTTGAACAAGCACAGAAAACATTCATGTTGAACTTATAGTTTAAATTCAATCGCTTTTTGTATGTAGTTTACCTTTCTGCGTTTGTGCCAATTGATCAGAGAAGTGTAAAGAAGTTAGTTTTCACTGAATCCTGTCTTTGAAAAAGATAGAACTAAAACAAAAATGGCTAAAATAAATATGTCGTACCAAGCGATCAATGTTTTTTATATTTGTTCGTCGCACTTCGCAGATAGTTCTTTTAAAAGAGAACTCCAGGAAATAAAGTTCCAAAAACATTGCAAATTCGTAAAAATGCCTTTTGCGGTCAAAGATTCTCATTTTTTCTTATTTCATTATTTGTACTTATATCCACACAACACAACCAAATAATTTTTTTACATTTTTATATTAATTGGTATAATGTTCTGCTATTTCATATTATAGCAGAACATTATACAAATTTCCAATGGAAACACCAATAAAAAAGTTATCCAGACAGACATTTTTTTTTCGTAGCGCTCGTCAGTTTCTATTCTTTGTTTTTCAAAAAACAAGCTTTTTTCATGAAAGGACCTGCCAGATTTTTCCAAGTAAATATGCATATTTTCTTAACATCAATTTATTGGCGCTACTTCCAATCTTTGTTACTGTTTAGGCTGCATGCAATGCAGATAACGCAGTTTCCAAAACTGCTTTGTCAAAACAACCACTTAAAAATCAGTAGCTTCTGTAACGCATTTATGACCTACGATAATGATAAGAGTGAATTTTTATTTATACAATAATAATACGCCCGTTTTACCAACTTATCACGACACGAACATTATTTGATCTTTCGATTACACATTTCAATGGTTCTCCATTACAGAGAATATTTTAACATTACATAAAATTTGTTTGCATTTGTGTGCAAAAAAGTGCATGCAGAGGAAAGACATTGCTGAACTGTGAAATTAAAATAAATTGGCTTGTAGAGTAAGAAAGATTTTTTACTGAAGCAAATGATAAAGTTTTTCGAGGAAAAAATGTAAAAAAAGCAATCAAATATTTTTTTTAAAAAGAAAAAAGTTCACTAAGAACGCTTTGCGTCAGTAACGTTATTAATTTCTCCCTTGTGAGACACAAGAGGTTCGAAGTCGTATGGCTGTAGCTTTGCAAAGTCTTTTTCATAAAGAGAATTATCCAATTCTAACCTTTCTTAGTTATAATTTTTGTCATTATTACAAGACATCTATCAACGAACAATGCAAACAGTAAGTAAACAAAAATTTTAGAAGGCGAACTGTCGAGCTTACGAACTTTATGCACAACGTAACATATGCTCATTTATTGGGACCTAGTCCTCTCGGCTTTACACAACCTTGAAAATTATTTGAAATTAAAGATTCTTTGTGAATGTGCGAGGACAAAATTTTAACTTCTTAATCTAAGTTTGGTGTAATTTCAGCTTTAAAAAATAAACTAAGGACAAGCACATTTAAGCTCAATTTACTAATGGTATAAACGGAAAAAAGTAAGTGAAACTTTAGGAATAGTGCAGAAACAGTATTTTGATGCAATCAAAACAAATAGCTGCTGTACATAAGTAAAATAAAATTTAAAAAACAAATTCTGATGCTACTTTTACGCATTCGAAGAATACAGCAACAGAAAAGCGATGGAAATCACCGTAAGATTTTTGCCAAACGAAAACAAAACAGAGAGTCTCATCATCATGTTCAAGGTATAAGATTGTTTAACTCGGAATACTTTTTCACATATTATAGAATGAATGCAATATTTGAGTCTTATGATAATGAAATTGTGCAAAAGAAGGGTTGCTAATTTCTCACAGACACCTTAAGGTACCTAATCACTGGTAATTCTCACATATCAGGCAGTACTTTCAGAATGCATCCAACAACAAATAGTTAGCCACTTGCATTTAGTAAAGAGTATTTTTTACATCCAAAAAGTAAGAGTGAATGAAAAATGATAGGAAATATGCAGGCATGACCAAGGTCATCTGGTTCCAGTTATTTTACGTAAAAAAAAACATTAAGTGCATCTTTCCGGCCAGATTTGGTTCTGTAAAATACATGATCTGAATCTATGAATATGACTAGGCGAGACTTGGTGTTTCCCTTTCCAAATCTGATCAATCGAGTGATGTGGTTTACAGTTTCTGTTTCAATTTCTCAACTTTTCAGGCAGCAGGATCTCAGGGTTTTGTTTCCTAGCTTATATGTAATTCTGTCATTGTTTTGTCAAATGGTGGCGTTGCCATCCAATTAAAACAGGAAAAAGCTTGTGGGTGTTGTATGCTGCAGAAAAAAGGGATTATTGCAGAGCACGTGGGTTTTGATTTGTAAAAATAACAACAAATAAAGATTCGTGATAATGAATGAAATATCGATCAAATATGGTGGAAGGACTTCTATCCTTCCACTGGAATCCTGTTGCTAATTTAATTGGTATGTTCAATATAAAGCCAGGTGGGATACATCTGAAGAGTAATTTCCATGGAGGTTGGAAAAATTTTTGGCCAGAGAGTGATGGTTGTTTCACCAGCCTACCAAACACTTTCAAAACTGCATTTTTGGTAAGTGCTTCATTATCACATAATTCTACACATAATTCCTGTTTTATAAATACTTTTCATGGACCATGCGTCTTTTCTTAGAGCCAGCAGAATATTGTTTATGTCGTCTTGCTTTTTTTTTTTATCGCAGCGCAATAATACTTGCCATGCACTTCTAATAAATACATAGGAATCATGTGTGTTGAACATTAAATATGACACTTACGGTAATCGTTAATGATGACAGCTATATGTTTAATTGTCACACTTGTGGTTGGACTGGTATACTTCTCAACACAACTTGAATATACAGAAAACACAATATCAAAGCACAACGAGCAATGCCGTGAGGCAATGTATATATCGTATACATGCAACGCTAAACACCACGATTAACACAACGTAGTATTTGGAACATAACATGTAACACAACACGTTTTTTTGTAACTCTAAAGCCGGAACGGCAAACACAATTTTTCTGGAACGCAACTGCAACACAGCGACAGTTTCTACTTTTAAACACAGTTCATTGAATCACATATCACAATAAACACCAACACCGGACGTCCACATTTTATTTGTCCTTCACTAAAATGAGAGATTAACAATCTCCTATTTTTCTTTTATCGTTGGGATGATGGTGTGCGATTCTTTGTATATATTCTCGTGTTTGTCAATTGTGTGCTAAAGGTGTTCCTTTTGCTTTATATACATTGTTTATTTACATTTATTTACACATTTTCAATTTGTTGCTTTGTTTACAAGGACAGGTGATCCTTGCCTTGTAGCGCTTAAATCAATTTTGAGTTCGATGCCCTGGATTTCGTAAAACAGTTGGCTAGCTGAGCTTTTGTCTCAACCCATCATAACGAGTGCACTTCTCCTTTGGCACGCATTTCCCTTACAAGGCAGACGTCCACTTTTAACCTCTTACGAACAAAACATTTTAGGAAATTTGGCAGAAAGGCCCCAGACCGCGAAACGTTCTTCCAGCGAAAGTTTCTTCCTTTAAAGTATTTAAAGTTAATGCAACGCCATTGTGATAACATAAAACGATGTTATACATTTTTCCGATCTTGTGTAATCGCCATGTACTGTATCTGACAAAAATTCTTTTGGGTCATCAGAATTCGAATTGAATAGAGATAGTCGAGACTCACATACAAATCAGGACAATTTATGAAAGGATCAATTCCAAACTCATTACTTTGAAATAACTGACCACCATTTTCTTCATACATTCTGACCGCTTCAGTTGTTGTAGGTATCAGATGTTGTGCAACAATAGTTGTATTTTCAGTTTGTTGCATGTTTTCTTTGGGAACGCACCCTTGTGGCCCAGGCATTCGATGGTGATTCCAAGAGGAAAGTAGAGGTTGGACTGCGACATATGATACATGTAACATAATTCACAATATGCAATACTTTAGAAAAAGGATCACCTACATCAAAATTGTCGTTTGAATTACTATGATAGAATTCATTGTCATTTGCGACAATTAACCCCTGGCCAGAACCGCTCTGCAACGTTGTTATGGGTGGACGTGGTTTGCTTGAAACATTAGAATTTTTACGTAATCTGGAAAGTACTTTTTGAACGAAAATGACCAAGCAAAATTCATGTCCATGGTCCATTCGAACTTGTTCCCATACTGTAAGCCATACTTAAGTAGAGCAGGTCTGAATACAAATTCATATGTCACAATAATAAATTTCTATGGCATAGGAGCGTAGCCAGAAACCAAGCATGAGCAACCATCAACCATGACAACGTGGGTACAACCATAGTCTTGAGCTATTTTTTCCTTTTGGTCCAAATGACAATTGTATCTGAAAATAAGGTGCATAATATGGGATAGGATTTGTTCTATCAATCAAGTCTCGTGCACAAACTTCGTATACTTCAGTGTGGAGGGCCGAGGCCATACAGCGCCAACTCATAGCATTAGATGTTACACCCAACCTCGTTATGATACTTCCTTGCATTAGTTTACACCCATAACAGTGACCATAGTGGTGAACGTATTCGCCAACCATGTCATTCAAAGCTTCTTGTGAGATGCGAGTGATATTTCGTTCAGCACAATATCTTTTAACACTTCTTGCACTAAGTCCATTTCTTCCTGGATGTTCTTGCTGAAATATTGAAGCTATTTGAGCACAAGTCACTCCCCTTTTAATTATATTTCTAACACGGTCTCCATCAGCAAGGTCAAGGTCCATGTTGTCAATCAATTATTGTTGTTATTAAAATGTCAACACTTTTCAAAGAATAAGCAAAAATCGTAGAAAAATGCATGTTTGGCACAATAATCAGGTACAATTTATAAACTGCCTATATACTCATAGTCTCGTGTATTGGTAATACAACTTTGAGTTTTTCAATATTAGTGAATTGATCTGTATTGAATATTACTATATGTAATCTGTAAGTAGCGTAATGAAGAGAATCCGAAAAGTTCATCTCCAAGAAGTGAAAAAGCAAATAGTCAATCCAGCCTAATCAGGGACATACGATTCGAGAAACGGAAAAGTTGATCAAGCAGAAAAGCTTATTTGAGAAGCAGAGAAGCTAATCTGAGAAGCAAAGAAGACAAATGGCCGGGAAGATACACTGATAGAAAATGCATGCCATATTATTAGCAGTTTGTGATTCTGATTGCAATTTCTTCTTGTCAACATTGGAGACTCAAGACAAAAAGGTGATGTTTTCCTCTCCAATAACTTCGGCTATGAAATTGACCGAAATTTCCTAAATTACCCTGAACTTAAAAATTTAGCAGGCACTAAAAAAATTATTTCCTAACGTATTTGTTGGGAACGAGGCTTTTATAACTTTGAAAACACGATGAAGCCATACCCACGGGAAGAACTTGGTCTAAATGAGCGTATTTCCAACTGTCGCCTTGCAAGAGCACGTCGTACCAGGCTTCGGGTGACTTTTCCATTTATCACGAACCTCCACTTACGTAAACGAAACGAAATGTATAGTAAACAAAGTCAACCAGGTCCTTTTTAAACGCACGGATGGCCGAGATTTTTCTTCAAGATGTTTTCGCTAGTAGCACACTGGTAGCAGACACGGCCGGTTAAGGTCTTTTTACAACAAACACAAACTCAGCTGGGTTGGCTCAATAACACAAAATTATCACTTAACAAGTATCCTTCTTGATAATATGTTTTCAGAATTATGTCATATATGACACGAACGAAATATTAACTTAAATCTGATCTCTCGCGCGAAGTGATGGAATACCACTTTTTTAAAAAATGATTTTCTTTTTAATAAGGAAATGACATGATATTAAAGAAAATTTGAAAATATTATATTCCTTAAGTGGAAAAACATGTCTAATACGCGGAGAAGGGTAAAGTTGTATGTTTTAAATGAACGGAGACAGTGGGATGATCATGGAACTGGATACGTTTCCACATTGTTCATGGATCATGATTCCCAAAACAAGGGAATTGTTTTATTGGTTAGATCTGACGAAGATGGTTAGTTTTTATACTTTAAATAGAAATAATTTTTACTGTGACAAAATAAACTCTACTTTGTCATGCTTTGCAATTTTTTTCTAAGTGGAGCTGGCAGTCGGGGAAAACTGCTAACTAAGAGTGTACTGCTAATTTGACGAACCACTTCTAATTTAGAGAATGCACCAGCCTAATTTAGTTAAAGGGCGTCTAATTAAGCCAAAAACGCATGTCTTTCCAAAAGGTTACATGCTCTTAAAAATTGTAAATGAGACATCTGTTACGAAAAAAAAATTTTTTTTGGCAGATATCAATAAATAATTGTTTTGTGATTTAATCCAAAGATAACAGATATAATCCCAATTTGGTGGATACACTCAGCAGTTTTCCCTGACTGTCAGTTATTTTGAATTTATTTACACTAGGCCCTCACAAAATTAATTTATCCTAAATAGGCGCTGTGGTGCTTAGTTTTCCGCCTTACACCTAATTTTGAGATTCTCCTAATAAGCAGTACACTTTTAGTTAGAAGTTTTTTTCTGACTGGCTGGAGGTCAGCACTTGTAAAACTTGTAAGTGCTTGTTTGTTGACATTGTTTTTAAGATGAAATAGATTTCAGTCACAAAAGTATTCTTTAAAAAACTGTTGACATCTTTAATAACATTGCCCCTGTTCGATAGATAGATAGATGTACATATTTTACATGGCTAACGTCACAAATATCAAGGGATATACCCTGTCTATTATTTCCAGGTGAACCGCCATGGCTTAATTGGGAGTTCTGGAGTATTTAATTATTCCGGTCAGAATGTCACGTCTAGCTGGCGTAAATAGAGGCCGGTAAGCAGCCACTTCCCAATCGAAAGTAACTTACTTTTTCCCAATGGAAGATTTTGGAAAAGCTACAATGTTCTTGAAGAGCATCTATAATTTGAAAATTTTGATGTTGATAAATACCAGGAAACACCAAAACTACTATTAACTACTATTAAGATTTCTATCAATATTTTTTGAAATTTTTAGTTTATCGAAGCTTGCGAAATTTTCAGGCTTGTCGCTGTCTGCTTTCTTTGCCGTGTCTTGATTATCAAAAAAGTTTTAGCGATCCTTACCACTTTGGGGGTAACCGAAAAAGTTCAGCTCAGATTCAAGCTATTCAAAATCAACAAGCTAGGGGCCCTGTCATTATTAAGTAACTTATATTATTACGCAACTTTAAAATCATCAATTCCAATGTTCTTTGTTCTAATTTGAAAGAACATGTTCTATTTAAAATGTGAAATGTACAAGTGGAGTTTGTTGATGTAGCGAAAATGTTTTAGAAAAAAATGCGCTGTTTCCAGGAAACACGAAATTTCAAAATTTTTCCTGCAGATGCCACTATGGGGCGTCCTTTAGGATACCATCATTGAAATTTCCAATTAAGGTCTACTGGCCTCAATTCAGAATTTTCAGCTAATACACGTACGTGGGACCACTTTTGGTTGAGGGAAAACACAGATATTTCACAGTCAAACTCAAATTTTGGCCACCCATCTGCTACAGGACGCGTTTCTGTGAGAGAACGGGAGTTGAGGTGTACCACCTTTTATTTTATTCTCTAGTCATCCAAATCAAATAATAATAATAATAATAATAATAATAAATATTTAAAGTGGCTAGCCCAGAAAATCACAAAAACCTATAGTTAGTGGATTGTTTCCACTGGGGGCCACTAGAACAAAAAAGAAACAAAAAATGATAAACCTTAGACTGCCTCAGCTCAATCAAACATAGTAACATTTATAATCTGTGAAAATTGAAAAGAAAAAGAATAAAAAACAAAAATTAAAAAATTCAAAAGTGATCTCCATTAGAATTTGCCAAATACATTAGAGATGGAAGTCTTAAACGAAAGCAGACTTCCATCAAGTATAAAGAACATACTACTAGTTCTCCCTGTGGCTGGGCTGCGTGTGTGAATTGTTTCTATGTTAGCTTCAATAAGTCACATAACGTATGCAAGAATTTTCAGCACACCGGCTAGCTGGCTAGCCTAAATTTTATTTTTAAATAGTCATCACAAATTGTTTTTATTGCATATAGCTGCATATTGATTTTGATTTTTAATATAATATCTTATTCTTGAGTCATTGACATGTTCTTTTTACATGTGTTGCTTGCTTGTCTCTCTCTGTTAAATTTACCGCTCATTATCAAAATTTAATAACCTGAAATCGAAGTTGTTAATTTTATGTCTTGACCTGTTGTGTAATGTCTTGTGTTGTTATGGTTATTGTATGGTTCGTTTATTATTATCAAATGCTTGTTTATATTTGTGTCATTAGGGTTTAATTTTTTTTATGTGTATCTGTTTTATGTTCGAAATAGTTAGGTTTTTAATTACTGTGTAACTCGAATGCGTCCATAGAAAAAGTTTACAAAAAAGGGTAACATATTCAAATGCAAGTGCAATTCATTTATTTATTCAAATTAATACTTATATTTATCATGCAAACTGAGGCAACTGTTGCAACATTATTTGCATTCACAATTACTGCATTACGAACAAGCCTTTTGATTTGTTTTATCAATCCAGCTGTGTAGCTGATACATTCAAACAGACCGAGCTATGCGAGAACATTCACAAGTTTGAATTTTATTCAGCTTATGAAAAAGTCAAAAAGAGACTACAAAAGCTTCAATTCCACTGCCGAAAAGGTGCCGAAATCAAGTCCGACTTTCAATCAAACGGCTGAACAACCCGTCTTACAGTTGTCAAGTCTATTTAACAATATCACACTATCAAACGGAAGACATGTCTGAATCTAAAGATGTTGCGCAACAGCTATCAATCAAGTTGTTAGTTTTTAGAGGAGATAGATGACTTTATAAATGAAAACCCGCTAGAGGATAGTCAATCGATCGTCGATTTGGACGCTACAATAAATAAAATCGACCAAATGAATTCATCTTTCAGATTGAAAACCATGGAACTCAAAAGCAGCTACAGTGATCAAAAGGCCGGCATTAATTAAGACGCTAAGCTGATCAGTGTGAAAGAGTATATAAAAAAGGCAAAGTTTATTAAAAATAAAATGTACCAAAGCCAAGAAATAAAGGTCAGGAAAGAAAAAGAATTAGTTTTCGTGATTAGAGACGTCACCTATTAGATAGATTGATTGGAAATTGAATTTTAGAAAGACTTTTTCTCTGCAAAAGATAATAAAATAACCAAAGCAAACGAGGATTTACCAGGAACAACCAGATCCATGGAAGCTATATCGAAAAAGGTCAAAAATTTGCTGCTAGAAATAACTGGAGATAAAAGCCTTGAGATACACAATATACAGTACCGCTTTAATGTAACTTTACATGTGCACAATCAATATCACCTTCACACGGACCTTCGGTAGCGTCAGAACTTTCGTTTTTATTGTTAACCTATTGTTAAATACATAAGCTATTTATGCATGTTGAAAACAATAGAGTTTATGTCTCACATGCAAACTTTAATTAGCTCATTGTAAACTTAGCAACTCATTGTTGTATTTAATTACTATAGTCGTCAAGGGATCAGGCCTCGTCAGGAAGAAAAATGCTGGCATGCGAGCTTCGCACGTCATGATACTTTTCAATCATTTTGAGGCGTGCGATGTTCACACGGCAAACTAAAATGTGCATTATTCATTATTAGTTAAAAAATATATATCATTAAACATTAAACTGTTTTTTTTTTAAAAAAAAATTCCCCGCGTTATTATTGTTGCTTCAAAACATCCCCCAAAAAACAATTTTTTTTTTTAATTTAAAAAGAGCAACTAAATCAAAAAAAATCAAATGGGGAATTTGTTTTTTGAATATAACAAGGGCGGCGCCATTACGGGGCTGGGGGGCTTCCCCCCACTTTTTTGCTAAGTAATAATTTTTATTTTCTGCCAATAAGTGTCTCAATCACTGTATGGGAATTGATGTTATCCAACCAGATAACCTGCAGGCTATCTCACTAAATATATAGCCGTTTTACGTATTTTAGGACTCTAAAAATGCATTGACTTCCAGGGGCTTTAACCCTACCAGGGGGCTTGCAGTGCCCATTGGACCCCAGTTATTTCGGCAACTCGCTTCACTCTAATTTATTTGTACTTGTACTCTCAAAGATTTGTGGCTTTACTCGCGATCGGCACTGTATATTATTCTCCTACTCCTTTATTGAACAGAATATTATTTATTTTGCATCATCATCATTCATCATCATTCTCGGCTTAACGTCCGTTTTCCATGCTAGCATGGGTTGGATGGGGTATATTAATGACCCTCTTCCAATCTGATCTAGACTGTGTTAGATCTAAACTCAACTTCCTCTGTATCAAGTCTGTCCTTATAACCTCCTGCCAAGTCTTTCTCGGTCTGCCTCTGGGCTTTGCCCCAGGAACTATCAAGTCTCTACACTTTCTTACCCAATTATCCTCCTCCATTCTTTCCAAGTGTCCCAGCCAGTTCAATCTTCTTATCTGGATAACATCTTTAATTCTACAGAGACTTAGCCTGCTTCTTAGCTCATCTGAACTCTTTCTGTCTCTCAGACTGGCGTTACGCATCCACCTAGCCATTCTCATATCATTCCTTTCTAAACGGTCAAGATCTTCCTGCTTCACTGCCCATGTCTCACTACCGTACAACATAACACTTCTTACACAGGCCTCATACAACCTACCTTTTACCTCAATTGACAGGACTCTGCTAGTCAACAAAGGAAGTAACTCTCTGAACTTTTTCCAAGCAGAATCTATCCTGCAAGTAACACTTCTTCCAACACCCCCTTCACTGCCCAACATATCAACTAAGTAATAGAAGTTCTCAACTATCTCTAACGAGCCACTGTTGTACATCATTAAAGCTGGAAATACTTCATTCTCTATAATCTCACCTTTGCAACGCTTGCATACAAACTGTATGTCAGCTCTTAACCTTCCTCTAATACTACTGCACTTCTTATGTACCCAATGCTTGCAAGTCTGACAAAAAATTGAGTTACTACCAACCCCTTTCCTGCAAACTCCACAAGGCCACTTTCCAACTACAAGGTCACACTTGGCTGCAATGCTACTAATCATGACTTTAGACTTTGCTGTGTTTACCTTTAGCCCTTTCTCTTCTAGTCCTTTCTTCCACTTCTCAAACTTTTTAACTAATTCTTTTATCGACTCTGCTATGAGAACCAAATCATCTGCATACAATAACTCCCATGGACAACCTGTTCTGAACTCCATCGACAGCGCTTCTAAGACTAGAATAAACAACAAAGGACTAAGTACAGAACCCTGATGTACACCAACATTTACACTAAATTCATCACTAAGTGAATCGTTAATCCTGACACATGCCTGAGGTATTTAGTTTTTTTTTGGCATACGAAGATCACACAGGAACATTCAAACATGGCGTGTGTGCGTGCGATCGCACGCCATTCCTAACGAGGCCTGAGGGATGAACAAAAGAAAAAGTATAAAACGTAACAAAACTTTAAGTTTTTATTGTTTCTACTCATGAACGGCAACGTATTATCTTCTGTTTTTGCATGTGATTTATTATGATACTCGTGTGATAAATCTCGTGTTTTGCGCGCAATTTTATTGTTTTTACACAAACCTAAATGTTGTATTTTATTAAGAGACGGTCTCCACCATCGTTTTGCATTTTATACGAATTAAAACGATCATTTCTACGATCCCGTTTTCATGATTTTCAAATGATCTATGGCAATGTTTTTGCTTTCTACAATCCCATATTCATGATTTTTAAATGATCTACTGCAATCTTTTTGGTTGTTACGATTCTGTTTTCAGGATTTTCAAGCTATCTACGGCGATCTTTTTGCTTTCTACAGTCTGGTCAGGAAACGCTTCCGCACACGCCTGAATTAATAATGGCGTGCTATCTTCTGCTCGCCTCAGCTGTGTCATTGTGTGTTATAGAAAGTGCTAATGCAGCCCTCGAAATGATTTTTGGAGACTCGTCAGACAAAATGTTCGCTAAATATCCAGTTTGATCGGACATGTCCGTAGCTCGTTTCGAACTTTCGTCGGACAAAACGTCCAATAGATTTCCGTCTTGGTCGGACACTTTTAGATCTCACAATTATTGAATAGTCCTATTAATCCACAAGCAAGCCTATTCATAGCCAACCTGACCATCCTAGCTAGTTCACTGACTCCTGACTTAGTTAAAAGAACTACGTAGACATGAATCGCTATTGCCTGGCCCCTTCGTCGTTGGTAACCAGGTCTTACACAAGAAATCCAGCCATGCGGTTCTTAACTAATGCGGAGGTAAACGCCAACGGGGCATGGATGAAGCAAGTCTGCAAAACTGCACTTACAGGCGGAACAGACATTGGATTTAATTTTAGTTAATTTCTTCATTTGACAAACATTTCGAAACCATAGCAGGTCCCATTTAATTTTTTTTTCTTTAAGTCACCAGTGGTATTTTTATTCAAACAATTTTAAAAGCGAAACCCACGTGCGGTATAATTTTTATTCTGTATAAATAATGTTAAAAATATATAGCAAAACTTTCTGAATGAAGTTTTTTTTGAGCCATGTGTTTAAAGATTTTTTTAATGTGAAAACAAAGCATATTTTTTAGTATTTGCTTGTGATGAGCCTGCAAGCCTATTTTCTTGATTTTTAAACAATCTACAACGATCATTTTGCTTTCTACGATGCTGTTTCAGTCATTTTTAAACAATCTACGGTGATGTTTTTGCGGGCTAGGATTGTGTTTTCATGATTTTTAAACGATCCACGGCGAACTTTTTGCTTTCTATGATCCTGTTTTCATGATTTTTTTAACAATCTGCGGCGATATTTATATTTTAAAAAGACTATTGATATAGTCCAATCATAGCTAATAAACTTGGTATAAGCAAATTTTTATACAGTACAGTCTGAATGTAATCTAACGCGGACGCGAAACTCGCATGAATAGTTACACAGAACAATGATATTGCGAGAGCTTTTGTTTTTATAAGAAAATAATGACCCCACACGATTGATTGTTTAATCACAATATGTTGCAAGATGCAAACTCTTTTGAAATTTTTAATTGCAGTAATTAAGCGTTTTTTTAAATCACATTTTAAAAGTTTAAAATCGAAAAAGTGGCAATAAAAATGTTTTTTTAAATGCATTTTAGAAGTTTGAAAACAAATAGCGGCGATAGAATGTTTTTTTAGATCGCATTTTAGAAGTTTAAATTCGAAAAGCGGCGATAGAAATGTTTTTTTAGATCGCATTTTAAAAATTTAAAATTGCATTGTAAAGAGATTTAATTATAACAAAAGACAAATGACTGCCGTCCTCCACGCAAAGGTGTGACATTAGCGTGTACGCTGTAGATTACATTTAGACTGCACTGTACGAACTTCTTTGAATTGATCCAAACTACATACAAACTTTATTTTAAATGATACTTTATACGAACTTGTAATTTTGATAATACGAAAAAGTTTGTATTAAAAATAAAATGATCCAAAAGATTTATGAATCAATACGAAGCTTTTGATACGAACTACGTATGAACATTGTGACACGATCCCTAAATCAAATAATAACTGTAAAGTAAATTCTATCTCAAAAATGGCTTTTTTCTCTGTATCAGTAGGAATATATGCAGTTCCGTTCTTATTGCAGTTTCAAAATTCAGCTCTGAGTGGTAGCCAGGCATAATGTGTCAATCTATTATTTTGTCACTAATAAAAATGCTTAAATTCTTGCTGGTTCAATATATTAGTACCCCTAAAAGTATACAACGAAACAGTTTGTTAGATATTGTCTCCACGGTTGTTTCAAAAATAATCGTTTCAACTTGTATAATATTTTATTTGAAACCCTCTGTATCTGATTTTGAAACAAATTTTAAAAGAGCAGTTTCAAATGGTTTCCTTGAATTGAAAATTGTTTCATAATCGTGTCCAAATAGTTTTGTATTCATTTGCCAATCGTTTATAAAAAAAATTAATTTGTTTCTACACTTTGTTAAGTTTGTTCCTGTTCAAATAGTTTGTTGATTTTTAAAAAAAAAAAAAAAAAAATTGCTTTTAGATAAACACATTCGCTTCAGCACAGTAGCACTTTCCCGTGGAGATCTTCTGTAGTTTTGTAAAAAAGATTTAAAATGTAATAGATGGTATACGAAAAAAACAACACTACGAAAAAGTGTTTTAAAGATTTTTTAAAATATCACACTCGCACTTCCGAGGTAATGAATATTCAAAAGGTTGTCCTTTTAATTTTTATTATTCACAAAGGTGACTGAGTATACCATAGAAATAGAACTTTTCTAAGTCGTTTAACATTGTTCTGTGACTTGCAGAAACAGAAAAGGATGGCATACATTTTTAGAACTGAAAGATTTGAGGTTTTTTTTCAGATGGTCTGGTTTTTTAGAAGTTATACTTAACTCTTATTCAATTTGAGGTGTGAAAGACCGATCAGGAAAAAAATTAGTTATTTAGATAAAGTCAATATTCCCCTTCGAAAAATAAATAGTTTGACCATTGGAAAGATGATTGTTTCTTTAGTAGAAATGGCTAATAAAAAAAAAATCGATTTTTTGATACAATAAAGGTATACTGTCACCCTAAAAGTCATGAAACGGCGGGATTGGAAAAAGATTGCTGGAAATTGTTTAAAAACAATCTAAATGGGATTGTAGAAAGAAAAAAGATTGACGTTTAAAAATCATGTAAATGGGATCGTAGAAAGTAAAAAGATCACTTTGAAACGTTTAAAAAGTCCTGAAAATGGGATCATGGAAATCGAAGCGATCGCGTTAGATCGTGTAGATCGAAACTATGAACATGCAATTTTGCTAGTCCTTTCAAAGAAAATAACCTTGTGGAAATTTTTGTGACATCTGTTGAAATGAGAAAGGAATGTTTAAAAAAGTTTCAGAATAAGTTTATCATGTTTTCAATTGTTTATTAATTGCTTTAGGGAAAGAGTTCGTTTCAGAATTCGTTTCCCAATCTATTCCACTTTGTATCATATCTGAGCTTGAAACCAAATAAATTACAATTGTTTCCAAATCATTTTAATTTGTTTCGCAAATTTGAAAAATGATGCTCATGATCGTTTCAATTTGTATAAAATGTGAAAGATGGGTATATACGTTATGTCATTGGCAAAATATGTGCGTGTTTTTTTTTTAATTGATTTTCTGTGATTAAATAATTTGTCCCATAAGTAGTTACAAAGACTCCTTCTTTATCACACTGATTTCTTTTTTTCTTTTTTTCTTTTTTGACCACTAAAATAATTAACTTCACCAGCCATTTGAAACTATTGGCAGTGACGGTAACCAGCAGGGTTAAAATATTTATTTCGAGTGTTGATAAAGCTTTTAAAACCCAAGTGGTTCCTCCTTAATCCTTACACTGCCAAGGACCTATTTGACAAATCGTTCCCACAAACCAGCCACTTTTTCCCAAATATAGAAAATTTTACACACCACTACATACATAGATATCTGGAGTTCTACAAAGAGTTGGAGGTTCAGTAAGCTCATTTTCGAAAGGTTATGAAAAGATGTAACTTATTAATTAATAAAATATGAGAGATTCTGCTGTGCTATACAAAAAATTTTATCATAAATATAGTATTTATTTATTTTTTCATTTACATTTAAAAAATGCAGTCAGAACGGTTTAAAAAAACAATGAACATGCCTTTTTGAAAAACATCCAGATAAATTATTTAACTAAACCTTTAAGTATAAAATATAGCCATAAAAAACTGTATATAAACATGTTATTTAACTCTGAAACAACAATATTTATTTTGTAAAGATAAAGTAAAAAAAGTAAAAAAAAAGTTTAAAAAGTTCTTATGAAGTTTTTGTCCATGCTTTATAAACCTCCTCATATTGTTTTTGAGTGTGATATAAACTAAAGCATGGTGCTACACATAATGCCACCTCACATTGGGCACATTCATAGGAAGTCTCGAGACCAGGTCGTTTACGTTTTCATCCAGCAGCAACATCCATCAATCTCTTAGCAGGGACGCAAACTTTACACGATCGGCTAATTCGGTTTTTAGTTTCTCCTTCTATTTTTCTCGCAAAGTGACGTCCAGATTGTCGCTGAAGTTCTAAACCAGGCATCCAAAAATCAGTAAAATTCTTTGCCAATACTGCATAAGTCAAGCCAAGTTTTTTTTTAGGATTGTATATGGGTTGTCCCTTTGTTGCATATTTATTGTTGTCACAGCAATGAAGGAAAGAAAAATATTTTCAAATTCATTTCTGGGCATAACTGTTCTAGGAAATGGAGTTGATAATGTACTATCGACACTCCAATATGAAGTAATTAAATCTTTTTTTACAATACCCATAAAGTACGTAAGTGCGATGAAAGCTATTTTCAGGCCATCCTGAAATCCTGGAATGTTCTCCAAAATTCTCTGCATTTGCCTGAAGGTAGTTAAAAGCATACATATTTGTTTCCAAAGTCATGGAATCAATTATCTCATCCAATAAAAAAAGTTGTAAACAAAAAGTTCACTAACGTCTTCTGGTATTTGGATTTTAAACCCAGGTGTGCCAGTAAATGGTACCTCTATTAATTGATATGTGTCTCCTTGATTCCACTTGTCCATTTTAAATCCCTCTATAACAGACTTGTTGGTGGACCGAGCACGTGGGAGGTTGGTATGTATACTTCGCTAGCATTTTGTCATTTACCTGACAAAAAATCATTTTATAGTTATAATTTTCCACATGCTTTTTTTAACCAGGCTAAGTTTTGTCAGTGTCATCATGACACTTTTTGTTCACAAATTTTATTAAATCAAGAAAATTTAATTTTTGGACTAGTTTTGGCTTATTCAGTATGTAGGTAATAAAAGCATTTTGAATTTTAATTTAAACATAACCACCATTTCTGTTTCAGTGTCAAATTTGGTTGAAAAAATAAACAAACCCCTATCAGCAAGTCAAAGCCCATGCATGCTGCAAAAATGTGTCACTTCATACAAACAAGATATATTAAAAAGCAAGATTAAAAAAATGATCTTACCATAATAGCAGGAACTTGTTTTTCCTACTTTAAGGTGTGATTAGAATAAAAAGCATCTAAAACTTAACATTTAACACTTCTTTGATTTTTAATGTATCTCCACATAAAGAATTTAACTAAAGTATTACAAATTATTTTACTATATATCTCTTTCTTAGGTAAAGTGATGTTAGAATCGCGAATTCAAACTGATACCGTATATCAGAGACAACAGGTAAAATATACATTAGTTTGCTGAAAAATAAGGAAGTTAAAGTTATGCTCTGTCCCTACAATAAAATATATTGTCTGCTGTATTTGAAACTGGTTAGATTTTAAAACTGAATTATGAATTTTATCAGGATACTCTTGTTGTATGGACAGAAGCAGACAACGATCTAGCATTAAGCTTTCAAGAAAAGGAGGGATGTGGTGAAATATGGGAAAAAATTTGTCAGGTATGTATATGCAAACACAGTCAAAGCTAAATAAAAACAACAGCATGCTGTCGGTCCTTGAAAGTAACCTTCTGCAATAAGAAATTTATTTGGTTATTGATAGTATGCAACAAATCATTATTCAAGGGAAGAGCAAAATTGCTATGCCAAGGGTTTTATAGCTTCACAAGATTTACTAATGTTTGTGTGTATTTAGGTGTATATAGTGTAATTTCTCATTCCGTTTGCTACCCTAATAAAGTGACAGGTAAATTGGACACAAATTAATTACTTTCTATGAAATTTGTAGCAAGGGAGGTCTTTAGAGCTTCCTCAAAAAGTAGATGTTAGGGGAGTTATCAAACTCGTATTTAGGAAATGACTACTGTTCTCAACTAGAGATATTGTATTGCTTTGAAAATAAATGTTTTTTTTAACTTTCTTTCTCAGATCCTTTTCTTTCCAAACATATAAGCCATAGGCATGCAAGAAACAATCACTATGTTCAATACGTCCTTCAAAATTGTTTGAAATGTACTATTTTTATTAGAACACTGAAACCATCATTAGTTTATATATATTTTCATTAGAAAAATAAAAAACATCGAAATTGGTGTGGGTTTGTGCTTACTGTGTTTGGTTTGCAACTCATTTTTTTGTTTATATTCAGAATTTTCAGTTCAACAGTTTTGGATCTTGTTCTTCAAAAATGGCCCTTTAAAGCTTGAAACTCTGTGTTTTGATCTAAAATGACAAGAACAAAATAATATGAAACTTTAAATCGCCGTATTTCGTTTTAAAATATCGTGAAAATGATCCTGCGAAACTTGAAAATTGCCATATTTTGTTTCAAAATGACAAAACCTGCTGTTCAAGCTTAAAAATTGCACTATTCCTGTCTTAAATGACTAGAATGACAATTTTTGTTTTAAAATGACAAGGAAATGATACTATGAAACTCAAAAATGACTGTTTTTCGTTCTAAAATGACGAAAAACTGATTCTACGAAACCTAAAAATCTGTGTATTTCATTTCAAAATAATGAGAAAACGTGCTGTTGAATCTTAAAAATTGCTGTATTTCATTTAAAAAAAGAGCAAACAGCCTAATTAGTTAAAAATGCTGTATTTGGTTTAAAAATGACAAAAACCAGCCCTACTGAAAATCACTGTACAGTCAAACCTGTCTATAACGAAAAATACTGGTCGTTTAAGACAGGTTGCTGTTATAAAGAAACCTGTCTATAACGGCGATCTCTAGCTTCGGCAGTCTAGGTCAGGTTTTTAATATTACAGTTGTTGAGATGTTCGCAAACAAAGGTAATGGGTTTGAGTTGAAATACAGGTCTAAGATGCAATGAATTGCAATTGTTTTTTTTTCACTGGCACCCTTAGAAAACATTGGACGTGTTCTAGCTGTTCTTTTTGTTCTATTTATCACCTTCACCACCATTATCTTCATCGTATGTCTATAGTAACAAGGGCTCAAAGCAAATTACAACTTGCTGCTACCATCATGACAGAATCCACGTTAAGCTCAGCAGTAACAATGGCAAGTCTTCTAGCAGAAATGAGAGCTGTTAAATCTACTGTTAAAGCATTTGAAGCTAAGGTTGAGAAAAACAAAATTCATCTCTTGAACGAAATCTCCAAAACCAAGGATACCATTATAACACAAAAGAGAATAAGGAACTCAAAAAAATTGTTAAAAAACTTGAAAAAGCTTTTGAAGAAAAGAATGAAGAGATAGTTGACATGGGATGTTACTGAACTACAACAATAAGTGAGACGAAATAATATTGAAATCTATCCCTGATGGTATAAAACAGGAGAAAAAGTTATTGAAATCACTACAGCCCTTCACATCAACATGAAATCATCAGACATTGTGGCATGTCATTGACTGCCAAACAATAGAAAAAACACCTGAAGAGAACGATTGTACCTTTCGTTAATAGAAAACATGCAGAGCAACTTCTAAGACTGAGGAAAGATCTCACAGCCACTATCCATGAAAGTATTGGATTAAGTGACTACAAGATTTATAGTAACAATAATTTATGTCCCTAATACTGGATGCTTGGGGTCGCTGCAAGTTGTTATATGAGAAAATAAAATTGTGCGGTTTTGGACTTATAATGGAAATGTTATGGTGAAGGAAACAGAAAATTCTGAACTGATGAAAATCACCTACATTAAGGACATTGAAAACTTCCTAGGTATAACGAAGTAGCTGAATATTTCAATATCTGTTTAATGGCCAACCTTGTTAATAGTTGGGGGTTTTTTTCATAATGGCAGCTTAACTATGGTCTGTCGCGTTTTTATCAATTCTTATGCATCATGCTGTGCTCTTTTTGTGTTGATTTATATCTTATAAAGAAATCTTTAGCAAAAAATAAGTGGTAAGCTTTAGTTATTACTTCCTTTCTGTTTGTCCTACCTCATTGATGCCTAATCAAACATTTTTTGTGCAATATGTAGTAAATTAGTACATGAAGGTGCTGATGCTATTTGTTGTGATTTTTGTGATATTTGGGTCCATCGTAATGTAATCTCTTGGACACCCAGGATTTTAAAAAATTTTAATACAGTGGCTTAATGCCAACAAAATTGCTCTAAATGTGACCAAAACATCAGGAAGAAAACTAACTATAATATTAAACTAAAACTAGGTGGCCAACATCTTACTCTCTCATCATCAGTCAAATACATGGAGGTATTCTTAGATTAAAATTTATCATGATCCTATCACTATAACGCCCTTGCTCTTAAACTTAGTAAAACTAATGGTATACCCCCAAAACTACGTTATTATCTATCATGAAACATCCTTCGCACTATCTATTTTTCTCTTTTTCATTCTCACCTTTCATATGCAACACAAAATTAGGGCCAAAATCTTCCACTTAATTCTCAGATATTCAGACTTCAAAAATCTGCAGTTTGCCTAATAACATTTTCTGATTATTATGCCCACTCACAACCATTATTCAACATATTACACATACCCACCTTTGCTGATCTTGTTTTCACCTAAATGTTTCCTGAATTTATAAAACTCTAATAAATTATCACCTCTACAAATTCAAAACTCTTTTAATCTGACTTATCTACCAAATAGTCATGCAACCAGAGGATGTTCCAACAAACTCCTTTCAAAACCTTCTATTAGAACTTTAACTTATGGCACTGATTCCATTCACTATCAATCACTAACAAACTCAAAATCTCTCCAAAATAATTTCAATGCTATTGACGTCACCTCACTCAGTCTATCTACACTGAAATTATTTGCCTACACATTTCTCAAAAAAAACTCTTAAATATTATATATCGCACAAAAAAAACACAAAAAACGCAACAACAATCCAATTTTCATTTTATAATATATGTAATAATATTTTCATTGTAATATATTGCTAATATATAGTGACCGTTATATACAGGTTGTAATGCAACTAGGGAGCCAAATTTTGTGGCCGTTGGCTTTGTTAGGAGGGTGGTTGCTGTAGGCAGGTTTAACTACTACTAAAATTGGAGGGGTCACTTTGATGTGGTCGTTATAAGCAGGTGGTTGTTATAGAGAGGTGGCCGTTAACACTGGTTTGACTGTATTAATGAGAAAATAACCCTGTGAAGCTTATAACTTGCTGTATTTTTTTCTAGAATGAAGAAAAAACGTTCCTTTAAAGCTCAAAAATTCCTTTATACTGTCATAAAAAATAGAGCAATCCAAAATGCTATTTTAAACTCGATAGCAGTTCTTGCCACAGGAAGATTTTGATACCAGAACACAACCATCTTACTTTGTTTGAGATTTTGAAAGAAATTCCAAAATTTAGTAAAAACAAAAAAAAAACTTAATATTAATGAACCAAACAGAGTAAAAATGAAACCACTCTAATGTGATCATTGTTTTTTTTTAAAAAATTATTATTATTTTTTTTTGTCATATTTCGATTTTTTCTATTTTTCTAATGGAAAAATTGACATGGTTTCGAAAACAGTTAACAAACTAATGACGTTCTCGATTTGCTAATACAAATCATACATTTCTAACGATTTTTAAAGATGTAGATAAATGCATAATCATTTCTTTAGGCACAAGTACTTAGAGTGAAAACAATGCAGTAAAAAATTAAAACAAAAGCAAGGAAACAAAGAATATATTTGTATAAGTAACCCTGCACATTATCTTCCATGACAAACAAAGAATATTATATAACAAACAAAGACTATTATATAAATTAGTTATTAGTTATAGCTTGCTATTATTAGACAAAAATGAAAAAAATACATATATAGCATTAAGGCACCACCTTTGTAGACATGTAAGTCGGGTTGATTCTTACCTACACACATTACAAAACAATCCATGTTGTGGGCTGTGACATTCTTGAATGTTAGAAATAGGTGTCATGCTGATGCAAGCAAAAATTAAATGGATCCGGAGATATTTCACAAGTTGGACTTGCCTGAAAGGTTTGCATAAGAAATTCCCAATCACATATCCACTTTTGTTAAAAGTTATTAGTTTTTAAATATTTTTTTTTTTTGTAACTTGAATTAGCTCCAGACTTTCTTTTGTGTCTTACGGCTTTACTTGAATTGATGACTCTTATCCACTAGAATTAATGACTTTCATAACCAAAAAAAATTAATCAACAAAAAAAATTCTATGAATTTCCAACATCGATTTCTGTACAAATAATGTTTGTTTAAAAAATTTTAAGGGATAAAACAAACAAAAATTAATATATTAGCAACTGGTGTTTGCATTTTTTTGTTTCTAATAAAAAAAAAAGATTTTATTTAAAGGTTCAAAGATTTTACAGGTTGTGATTTACTGATTTATAACCTGCTGTACTGGGCTGAGTATGATTGATCAAATGAGTATGATATAATAAGTATATCCTCATCAAACTCTTTACCAGGGGTTGTTATATGTTTAAAAAAAATCAGCAATCATTGGTGATGAGGTCTCCTAAGTTACCCAGCGTGAAAACGTAGCTGATATATATTCGGATTAAAAAGAACTGCTAAAGCAAGTTTGAAGCATCTTGAAGAACACTGCTTCAATGGACCCCACAATACAGTAACAGACAAAATATATTTTGTGATTAAAGTTTCTTTTATGATATTTTTCAAATATGTATTTGTGAGAAGAGCTTTTAAAAGCATGTATGGAGCATTAATATCAACGAACCTTAATAATGCTGCCACTTATGCTTGACTGGTGTAATACACAGATACTCAATCAGAAGACGGAAGACGGTTTTAAACCATGCCACAAGTCAGTGAAGAGCTACTTTAAAAAATTTTAACAAAGAACAAGTTTCTAATGGTAGTCGAGTCCAAAAAAAACAAGTTATTTAAAAAGCTATATCTGGAGTCACACAATTTTTTTTAAAAAAGTGGATATATCATTGGGAATTTCTCATGCACATCTTTTGGGTAAAACTTACTTGTAAAAGTACCATGTTAAGTCAATTTACACATTCTAAAATCATTTGCGTTATAATTAAAACATTCATTAACTGATTCTGTGGATAATCATTTAAATTTGCTGCTCCACAAATATTTTGACAAAAGATCTTATTAAAAGTGGTCCAGGCATTGTGATAAATCTTATATGTTTTGCTATACTAGGTTCAAGGTACAAACCCAGAAAACGCTATTACACAAGATGTTATTGAAGAGGATGCTAACTCATACGAAGATGTTCAGGATCTTTCTGTACCTATTGAACTCCCACCCTGTGATCTAAGTAAATTAGATGAAATTTCAGAACTTTTTTATAACGCACTTGCATCTCCAGTTGGTCGCGAAAAATTAGCAATGGCTATTGAACATGATGGTTATGTGAAGAAGTTAATCGATTTGTTCCACATGTGTGAAGACTTAGAAAATACTGAAGGGTTGCATACCTTATTTGAAATATTCAAATCTTTATTTATGCTAGAAAAAAACTCTCTCTTTGAAGTTATGTTTTTACCTGAGAATATAATGGATATTGTTGGAATACTGGAATATGACCCTAGTAAAAAAGAGACTACACCACATCGGCAATTCTTAAATGACACCGCCAAATTTAAGGAGGTTATTCCAATTTCTAATACTGAACTTTTAAACAAAATACATCAAACGTACAGAGTTCAATACATCAAAGATATATTAGTTCCAATACCATCATTCTTCGATGAGAATATGTCAACGTTGGGCTCGTTTTTATTTTTTAATAAAATTGAAATTGTACGAATGATTCAGGTATGTTTCTTTTATGCTTTCTATTTTTGACAGTTGACAGTTCTTTTTATCAGGTGTGCAACATTTATTTTTTAAAACTTCTTATAACTTATATTTTTTACTTTTTTCAGGAAGACCCAAACTTTTTAGAAGAATTATTTGCAAAACTTACCGATGATGAAATTTCTGACGAGAAAAGAAAAGAGACGGTGAGTGCCATCATATTTGTGTTATAGGGTTAACTATTGCTGCTAGTGATTATTGATCAAATTAAACTTTTACACGTTTTTTTCAGAAAATAGTAATATTTGATAACATTTGAGTTTGTCAATGCTTTCTTGGAAAACTGTGTACACAGGCCTGGTCAGGAATGGCGTGCGATCGCACTCGCACGCCTCCGCACACGCCTGAATTAAGTGTCATAGAAAGTGCTAATGCAGCTCTCGAAATAATTTTTGAAGACTCGTCAGACAAAATGTCTGCCAATTCTCCAATTTGCTTGGACATGTCTGTACCTCGTTTCAAATTTTCGTCGGACAAAACGTCCAATAGATTTCCGTCTTAGTCAGACATTTTTAGATCTCACAATTATTGAATAGTCCTATTAATCCACAAGCAAACCTATTCACAGCCAACCTGACCATCCTAGCTAATTCACCGACTCCTGACTTAGTTAAAAGAACTACGTAGACATGAATCTCTATTGCCTGGCCCCTTCGTCATTGGTAACCAGGTCTTACACAAGAAATCCAGCCATCTGGTTCTTAACTAAATCGGAGGTGAACGTCGACGCAGCACAGATGAAGCAAGTCTGCAAAACTGCACTTACAGGCGGAACAGACATTGAATTTAATTTTAATTAATTTCTTTTTTTGACAAAACAATTCAAAACCATAGCAGGTCCTATTTAATTTATTTTTTTTCTTTAAGTCGCAAGTGTTATTTTTATTCCAAAACGAAACCGGTATATATTTTTTCCTATTCGCTTGTGATGATTTTTTTGCGATTTATTTGGCTTATTAAAATGCGCAGCCTTACTTTGTTTTTTAATGGCGCCTAACACATTTTTTTATTTGTGGTATGTGTGATCAAGATTAAGAAACTTCCATGATGGCACATGGCAGATGAAAACAAAGCGAAAGACATGCTCAACGAAGATTAATTAAAAGATACAAAATTATATTCGAATTATCTTGTTATTTTTGCATGTTTTATTTTTTAATTTTTGGAGTTATAATAGCGAAGATGTAGATACAGAAACACCATGGCCTTTCTTTCCGAAAAGGATTGCAGCAATAGTTGTGTCCTCCAAGCCCTTTTCTTTTATTTTTCCAATTATTGTTCTGCTGTTTTGCATGCTTTAACATAACATAGGCATGCGATTATCACCGCACGCCATCACTAATTTGGGAGAGTGATGTACGGCACGTGGGTGATTTTACTCCTGACCAAGCCTGTGTACCACTGCACTGGTCTAATTCCTGTGCCTATTGGCTAAGTGTAGTAATGCAGACATTTAATCTTGTTGATTTTCTGCAAGCATTGTTTTTATAGCTGTTTCTTTTGAAAGAACTGTGTTTATTTTCACACTCACTGCAACAACCAAACCGAGACACCTTCATAAAGGTAATTATGAATAATATTTTGTGAGTTACTGTTGTTTTTATATACTCGTTGACTTTCTGGAAAATCAATCGTTCCTTCTATTGCTGTTTTTTAGAATATTGCTGACCATGGATTGTTGCAGTCTTTGGAACAGCTAATGGTAAATAGTATTGATATTTTTGCTTGTAAAATTGTTGCACACTTTCCATTTAGTTCATGGAAAAATGTACAGGGATTTTTAGCCATTGTGCGTATTTTGTACATCCTTAGCATAGAGTAGTGGTTTGGCAGCCATTTTGCATAAAGTTGGGCTACTACTATAAACTAAACTAGCTGGAACGCTGAGTTAAGCCACAAGTAACTCTGTTACCCGTCGTGGAACGCCTGGTGGAGCGCTTAATAAGAAACGTAAACTATGCCACATCCTCTAGTGCAGGTATGCAGTATGTTGTAAATCAAGTCAAGTGCACGCAACATGTTGTTTCGGGTGTAACATATTTTTCCAGCACATTTAGCTAAAATAAAAATACAGTTTACAACCCATTGTTACTGCATCATAGCAAAAACAGTTGGCCAAGCTTTTTTCAGAAAATATTTCAAGTGAAAGTTTACAAATGAATGTTATTTAGGGCTGAGTGCTTGTACGGGTAAAAATGTCATGCATCCATACAGGTTAAACCAATTTCCAAACAACGTGATGATATTTTCATCTTAACATGATAAAAACATACAGAAAATAAACATTCCTATAGGTACAAAAGAGAAAAAGGTCAAAAAGGAGACCTTCAAACCTGACATCATCACTTCCAAACCAGACACCATTACTTCCAAATCAAAATGGTCTTTGTGAGCTTTTTTCCTTGGGTTCTGCCGTGATTCTGAAATTAAGCTACATGGAACCAAAACAAAGTCCATCAAAATCTGGTTCTGCCCGGATTTTCTGAAAAAAGCTGCGTGCACCCATTGTAACAAAATACGGCTATTATTAAAGAGATAGTAATGCAGAGTTAAACGCCAGATTGAGTGTTAAAGTACAACTAACCTGTTCCACATACCTAGATGAATGGCTTAATGCAGGTATACTGTATGTTGCATGATAGTGGTTTAAATAAAAAATACAGGATAAAGCTTATTGAAACCCTTTCTACCTACTAATTTTTCATGAAGAACCTTAATTTTAACTTCGGTAAAATCACATGGCTTGTCCAAAATCCAGTGGAGCTCTTACAATGATAAAGCATTTTAGTCATTGTCTTTTTTCAAAAATCACTTCTCTGCAATTTCAGCTGAAATAAAAACACATGCTACCACCTGTTGTTACCCAATCATAGCAAAAACAATTTTACTTATTACTTTCTATTTTACAAAATAAGTCCCTGGGATGAGCGCTTAGTGTATAAACCATGTTACATATATATCTGGGTGAATAATTACAGTCGGTGCACCCTTTTAGCCCTGATGTCCTTTTCAAAAAGCCTTGCAACGTCTAGCTAAAACAATGACCATGCAATTTTAATTCAAAAAATATATAAGGTTTTGGAAAATTTGAAAAATAGTTGTATAATATAACTTCTGAAGTTAGAGTAAAAACACATGCTACAGTTTGTCATGGTTGTCATTCCGGCTTTGATAAAACGGTCACACAGCACTTTTATTTTGCGGAATATGTTTAATGAAAGTTTAAAAATTAATTGTCAGTTAAATTATAGCACATGCTACAGCCTGTCATCACAAAATTAATTGGAGCAGAAAATAAGCCCTATCTATCACATGTTAATCGAAGCCATGACTGATTGAATCAATACACAGTAAAATTGTAGCTACCTAACTGCATTTAACATAAATAAAAAATATCATATTAAAAATTTTATTGCAGACGACTGTATTTGGCTACTCTCACTCGCCAGAGGTAGCTGCACTGACATACTTTCTTGATCGTTGCTTTAAATAACTGTTTTTCTAAACGTTAGAATTTGGATGAAGTGGAAATTCGAAGTGCTATTGTTGATATTATATGCTCGGTTGTTGAGTTTAATCCATCACTGGTGAGGGAATATCTGAGTAAGGAAGCTGATTTTACTGACGAGGTTGGATTTTTGTTGTTGTTTTATTGAAATATTCTAGCTAATTAAATTAGGATTTAGGGTGGTAGTAACCATTTTCAAAATCGAATATTTTTTTCACAAAATTAATTACTAAATATTGTTTTCAGACTGTATATCTATATATCCATATAAACTTTAAAATAAATCCTTTTCAGTGGAGCATTCTGTATTTATATTAAAACATTTTTTGATTTAGTCACAACCTAAATTTCCTTGTGATATTTGGTCCAACCTTCGTAAACGCCTATTGACAGTTTTTTTCCTTAGGACTCTATGTTACTCAACACATTAATTGACATGCTTTTAATGGGTGCAGAAGATGGTATGTTTCCTGGCGTATATTTTTTGCAAAATTTAAACTTTATTTAATTCTCACGTAATAAACATGCTCCCGAAGTATATTATCTTATCATATAACTTGTTGTGTTCATCTATTTCAGGTACAGGCGTCATCATACTGCAACTAATAAGGAACTTACTAGATCCTGAAAATATGGGTTTAGGAAATAATGTAGGATATGTAGCGTTTTTCTTTCATAAACGTTAGTTGTGTTATACGACCTGCAAGCTGATAATATCTTTCGTTTACTTTAGAAAATGGAAAAATCCGACTTTCTTGCATATTTTTATCACCATTGCGTTCATGTACTGACTGCACCCATCTTTGCTGTTACTGCCACGAAAGAATTGTCTGGGAAAGGTAATTTTTTAAAACACAGAATTGTTTCAAGAAAAACTTTTTAATGTAGAAGGTGTGATCTACTTATCCTTCTATTTCTAGATGATTTCAAGCGTGCAACGATTTTAGGTCACATCGTTGAAATCCTTACGTTTTGTGTCGAGCATCATTCTCATCATATCAGAACTCACATCATCACGAAAGATTTACTTCGCAGAGTTCTTATTCTAATGCAATCAAAACATAAATTCTTAGCTCTAGGTATGTAAACACTGACTAATAATTTTGTAACTTTCCATTTTCTGCTTAGTCTTGTCTGTGCTCAACCAAACTGCAATCTCAGAATAAATATTTGTGATTGAGGGAAAAGTTTTGTTCTTAGAAAAGGTCATACAAGCCCGACACATGTACCAAATTCAAAATAACGCTCTTTGTCCGTATATTATTGTTCAAGATTGTAGACTACTACTTCTGTTGCACTAATTAGAGCCAGTTTTATGTTGAATTGTTGCTATTTTACTGATTTAGCTGCGCTGAGGTTCTGCCGAAGGGTGATTGGTATGAAAGATGAATTACTAAACCGTTACATCGTCGTTAATAAGCTGTTACAGCCTGTTGTTAATGCATTTTTATCAAACGGGAAGAGATACAACTTGTTGAATTCAGCTATAATTGAATTATTTGAATTTATTCGACTGGTATGTTAAATGTTGGCTCAATAATTGCGTTTGTTTATTAATTCTTTAATTGCTTCAAAAATTGCGCGTTACGCAAATCTATTTATTTTTTTTATTGTATATGAACGGTACTCCAATCGACGTGTGTGCTAGCCTATAAGACAAGGAAAATTAAAAAAAATAAAACTTAACATGACATATTGAGACCACCTTGAACGCTGGCCTATAACCTTTATCAACCTATGTGTCTTACTACTTTTGTAAATACTCTTAAAAATTTTTTTGCCTTTACAGGAAGATATCAAATCTCTATGTGCGTACGTTGTGGAGAATCATATCAGCGCATTTGAAAACACTACTTACGTTGACACGTTTAGTGGTCTAAAAACAAGATACGAACAAGAAAAAGATCGTTTGAAAAAAAACGACTGTGAGAGGTAGTTTAAAGAAATTTTTTTCTTTAGCTTTGGTTTCTTGATTGTATACTCTTAAATGTATACTCTTAAATGTATACTCTTAAATGTATACTCTTGATTGTGTACTTTTGATTGTATACTCTTGGTTGTATACTCTTGATTGTATAGTCTTTGTGTACTCTTGATTGTATACTCTTGATGTGTACTCTTGATTGTATACTCTTGATTGTGTACTCTTGAATGTATACTCTTGATTGTATAGTCTTTGTGTACTCTTGATTGAATGTAAACGCTTAAATGTATACTCTTGATTGTGTACTTTTGATTGTATACTCTTGATTGTATAGTCTTTGTGTACTCTTGATTGTATAGTCTTTGTGTACTCTTGATTGTATACTCTTGATTGTATACTCTTGATGTGTACTCTTGATTTTATACTCTTGATTGTGTACTCTTGATTGTGTACTCTTGATTTTGTACTCTTGATTGTATACTCTTGATTGTATAGTTTTTGTGTACTCTTGATTTTGTACACTTGATTGCATGCTCTTAAATGTATACTCGTGATCGTGTACTCTTAATTGTATGCTATTAAATGTATACTCTTGATTGTGTACTCTTGATTGTATGATATTAAATGTATACTCTTGATTGTGTACTCTTGATTGCATACTCTCAAATGTATACTCTTGATTGTGTACTCTTAATTGTATGCTCTTAAATGTATACTCTTGATTGTGCCCTCTTAAATGTATACTCTTGATTGTGTACTCTTGAGTATAAACTCTTGATAGTGTACTCTTGATTGCATCTATCTACCTTTTAATAATTGATTCGACTCAATGGTCTGATAGCTTATTATTGATAAAGTCAATTTTTTTAACCAATCGTGACACACCTGTTTGTTTATACAGTAAAGAAGAGCAAAGTGTCGGAATAATATACGTCAACAACACGACTCGAAAACGTCGTGACGACCGAGTTTTAGACGAGTATGAGGAGAATTGGTTTGATACAGAAGACGATGAAGTTGTGAACTCGACAAATGAACTCGAATCAACATCCACAAAACCTTTAAGTGCCAAATTAAAAGATGTTGATCTTATTGATAATCTGGACTCGCCACCGACTTCGCAAAATTCTAGAAGGCCTGATAGTCCAGAAAGTGTTTTCCATTTGCAAAATTCCGAACGCCCGAATAGTCCGAACAGTGTAGCGACACAAAATACCACCACGAAAGTGGATAGCTCATATATAAATAACGCGTTTCAGAACAATGTACGGCGGTTGACTTGCGCAAAACCTTTAAATAACACAAAACCCACTATGAATATCAAAATAAATTCGAACTTTAACCTTAAATCGAAAGGGGGAACACATTCTAACAACCTGGCGAATCATACGAACAACGGAATTTCGAATGCATCGAACGTTAACGCATCTCAAAAAACAATTATAACAACAACGAAGGAAACACCGAATATCGCTGTGAAGACAAAATCGGTAAGTGGATTGACGTATTGATGTTGTTTTTCACAACTTTTTGAATGACCATTTTGTTCCCTAGATATCTTAGAATTTTTTTTACGAGAATATATCCCATAGTACTCCCGCTTCTTCGTTCTAGTGCGCAATTTCATTTGATTTGATTAAAGATAATCTTGGGGTTTTTTCTTCTTTATTTATAATGAATTTGCGTAAAAAAATTATATCAATTTTGCCTTACATCTCCTAAATCTTGTATTTACATCAAATTTCACTTAACGAAATTGTTTGCAAGCCTGCAAGTTCAATGTCTTTTTTTTAATAAAATTACAGATATTAGGTACTTACGATTTTGTTGTTTGTTTGACTTGAAGTTAAACCATACAATATATTTCAGCTTTTAACAAGTTTGGTCGACTATCCCGATGACGATGACGACAGTGCAGATGATGACGAAGTCCCTTCGTCCCCAGCCAAAAAGCAAAGAATCGGGTCTAGTTGATAACCAATCCACGGCTGTGTTTGTTGCGACATGGGTCATACTGACCCGAATTTGACTTGCAGAGAACCTTCTCCCGTAAGGGTGGGAAAGATAGATTCAGATACAGAAATTGCAGCTGTACGCCCCAACGCGCTTACTCCAACTCAAGATGATGTTTGCGGCGGCGAAAATCGAATAAAAAAAGACCGTTAAGGTCTACCAGACAGCGGCGAAATGAAGGGTTGATACCACGTTGACAATGTTTAGTAAAACTAGCTTACTAGCAGTTACTGTTTCCTTTGTAGGACATGAATTGCCATACTTGCTAATCTTACTTTTTTTATTTTTTGAACTGGAACAATGTGAATTCTCGTACATGTTAATAGTAAAAAATCGTGCGGTGAGAATAAAACAAAACGTTTCTTTACTCCGTTTACCAATACCTTCTTCAAAATAAAACAAAAATCCTCTTTATGTGATGTTTTACCAGTGTACTTTTCAGAATCGAAATACTTTTTGGCTGTCGTTTTTTTATTCAAATCAATTATAATGTTTTTTTATAAGCGACCAGTTTAGTGATTTGATCTTCCAACCATAAATCACAATATAACACGCGACATGACCAATATTACTTACGAAACGACTTATTGTAATATTGGATATTAACAAGGTGTAAATAATAGTTTTTTATCTTTTTTTTTTGTTTCCCTATGGACTATTTTAGTGAAATGTATTATGACATAGCCATAACATTGCCGACGTGATTTTTTTGTTTGTTTTTTTTGTTTTTCACGAAAGTTTTTACGCAATGGCAATTTTCTTAAACAAAATTTGCCAAACTTTACTTTTAGTTATTTCTTTAATTTTGATTTTCTACTAAGACCCTCTTAAAGTTTTTACCTTGCATCCGATGCATTTCTAATAGTATTTTCAACTGCTAACTCACCAAGTATTGCCAGAAATTTAACGTATAAAATAGGAGTCGGGATGCACAGGTTGAACTTGCCAATAAACAAGGTTGTTAATATGCTTAGCACGTAGTCAGGTGATTAAAAACCTATTTCAGACGTGCTAATAACATTTATCTTTATGTATTTTAGCTTGGTACTTTGTTTACGTCAACTTTTTTAATGTTTGCAATTTACGATAGGATTGAAGACTTTATTCGTCCGTAAAATGCCATAGAAACATATTTGTTTGAAATCAGACGCACAAGAAATCCTACAAATATGTATATTCCTAGGGACCCAATTTGCAAAACTTTATATTTACTTAAATTAATAAATTTATTCAAGAAAATAAATATAATAAAACTTGAAAAAGGGGAAATCTAGTGTCTCTGAGAAAGCTATGAATTTCAATAAAACCTAAACCGTATCCAGGCTGAGGCATGCAAAATCCACCCACAAGCTTAAAAAGACGCTGTATGTTAAAAAGTTAACCCATTTTAACTGAAGTTTTCACGAGTTTTATATTGACAGAGTAGCTTTCTGTGATACAAGAAAATAGGAAACTGCGTTGCACCAATCAAGCATGGCACATATTTAGACCCTATCTGACAATTTCAATCATGAGAGTTGTTTTTAATGTTTTCTGCACATGTATCTTTGTCAAAATCATATGCTGTCAAAAACAGTTTATCGGCGTTTTCGAAAGTGGCTAAATTCAGGAGCTATGATAACAGTGAAAATATTTTTTGACTTAAATTTATCAAACCAATCTAAAAACATGTTATAGCAAGACTCAGGACTATTTGAATTTTATTTTTAGCAAAAAGTATAGTTTTGAACAAAAAGTATTTTGAAAGTTTTCCATGGAACGAAATGGACAGGAACAGAACAGAAAATTTCCTACTTGTAATTTCTGTTTCATAGTATTGCAATTTTTTTTACAGACACACTTTGCGAAATTCTCACAAAATGAAATAACCTGATTGGCTAAATAATTGTCTACTTGTCGTTTTCATACACAACGCAAAGAAAAAGTTGAACTCGATTTTAATTTGCTCAGAACAAAATAAACAAAAACATTTTCTGTTCATATGATGTAAACATTTTAAGTATGCATACTCAGAAATTTTTCTGTTTCTTTCCATTCTATTCCACAGAAAATTTTCTTGAAGTGAAAGATAGCCTTTAGCTATATGTATATCCCTTTCAGTACATGTGCTCATACTAGTATTCAGATTAAGGAGGTATTTTAAACAAGAGTATAATTTGCTAACTTTGCAAAAAAAATAGTTCTCGTAAAAATGCAAAAGTATTTCAAAAAATTAGTTCTTGCAAAAAATATTCTCCAAAATATCCCTAATGGTTCTGCTGTTTTACGTAACAGAATGTGTAAGGCAAGCTTTTATTATATCTGAGGCTGTCTACATATATCCAGAAATTAGTCTGCCCTTCTCTTCATTTCCTTGTTTTTCATAGAATTTAAAATCCCACAAAATAAAAAACTTTTTCCATAAACTGGATTTGAAATCTAACAAGACGTATGATATACGCAAACAACCTCGCGAATAAAGTTTACAAAAAGCTGTCTATCAAATTGGGATTTTTGTTACGAAGTTAGACACGACATATTTTACTATTCAGATACGCAATAATATTTGTTACACACTTATTTTTCAAAATTGATTTGTGAGACCTTCCTGACCGGAAAATTCCTCGAACTTTTAATTTTCGATGGGTCCGTCTTTGGTGAACCGACTGACAGGAAGAAGAAAGACCACAAACCCACAAACCCCAAAATTTGCGAAATTCATTAATTCAGTTAATTCTGCCTACATTCACTTTTAAAAAGTTTGGTGGAAACACCTTTATTTACTAGTTAGTTAAACAAGTGTTTTGAACACTTGTCTTATCTTTTTAAAAAAGAAAAAAAAGTAAAAATAGTTACCAAGATGAGATTCGAACACACGACGACTCCCGTGTCGGTGCTCAGAGAGGCAAAAATTTGCATTCTTGTAGGACACATTTGCGTTTTAATACAAGCTCACGAGCTTGTAACAAGAAGCCCTGCGGCTTAAAGATTTCCGCCATTAGCAATAATCTAAAAAAAGTACTGAACTTTGAAGAGGACTGAGTAATATGGGGAAACAAAATCATTGAATATTCTAAAATTTTAAAATTCAATTTTTGATTACTATTGTAACTGTAAATCATAGCTAACTTAACTTACATAAACTTCATTTCTCAATAAGAACAATTTCAAAAGAAAAATAAAAAGCCCTTGCAGGCTGAAAGATTTCGGATTTTCAACCTCATCCATGCATGCACGACTTCTCCGAATTTTTACCCTTTCAGAGGCGGAATTAATTTAAAATTTCAAATTTTTTGACAGAAAATTCTCATTTTCAATCGCAAATATCTCCGCAACTAGCAACACCTATGAGCTGATTTTAGGCCCATTCAATGGGTAACTTGATGCTCTTTAAAACGCTGTCTAGTTTGGCCGTTCTCCTCCACACCGGGGCAGTGCAAGTCGCTGCGTGCTTTACACAGTAGATTTATTCCTATGGAGCTACAGAGAAAGGGTTAATGGGTGCAGTCGAAATATAGAGAATTCATCTTCTTAAGTATTTTGGCTCGGAGTTGGGTAGACATCCATGAAGAATGTCCAAATTCGAAAAAAAATTCCTCTCATTAAAGAGTAAGGTAAAAAACATCCTCACCAGGGAAGAAATGAAGCCACATGTGAACGAGGTTGATATGAACTTTCATTTTTTTTTATTCGAGAAAAATATGCTTTAATACTTGTTTTCTCATTTGAAGGTACATCATGATGATTAATGAAGGCTACCGGATGGTTTTCTGGTCATAACAACGAATACACTTCTATTCAAAAAGGCGTTGTGAAGTCATTTTATATTTCACGTTTCGGAAGACTGCCGATACCTACGTTCTAGGATAAGCTAAAAATAGTTTGTCACAATGTTGTGCGTTGCAAGCCGGGATGACAATACAATCAATCCGTGTGTCACGCTTCTGGGATGTGTTTACAAATTTTTAGCATCAGGACCCTTTTTATGACAGAATGTATATATTACTGATTGACATATCCTGTATGCAATCCCGTTCCCAGAGCTGTTTGGGTTGTGATTCATGAAAACGTCAACAGAATACACCACACATATTTTATTTGCTGTCTCTTCCCCTTTTCGCGTAGAGCGCGTAATAGAGTGCGCAATAGGCAAGAATGAAATTAAAACGCACACTTTTTTTCCAAACCTCAATTCTATCTATCCCGAAATTCCTATAATACCCAGAAATCTGTTCCAGATCCCAATTTACTGCGTTCCTCTAGGTATATTACGTCTTAATAAATTTTTCACGCTTTATATCACTGAGTGTTCTGATGTAAATATACGAATTTGCTGTCAGCGATAATCATGTTGCTGTCATCCCCAGTCTCTATTTGAAGCGAGGTTCGTACGGTTCCCACCAGAGTTGATACTAGAATTACCGACCGCGTTCCTCTGGTCTTTACACTCTCGTTATTTTTCAGCGCTGCTTCGTCAAATCATGCGCATCAGAAAACTTTAAACTGAATAATGCTGCAAGATTGTTGTCGTTTTTAACGCCCGGTATCAACCCTCGTGCACTACACTACAAGTACGCAGAGAAACAGTGGATGGATAAGCTAGGTAGGCCATGCGAGCATAGAGAAACGATTTACGGATACGCTATCCTAAATTAAGAGAGACAACGTACCCAAATTCATCGACCCCGAAGTTAGTGCGTTTCTTTGATCTAATGAGCATGCGCATCAGCAAGCCTCGAACTGAATAATACTGCGCGACTGTTCCCAGCTCCCCTGTTTCAAGCCAGCGCGCAACGCTTTACCACGAAAGTTGATAGCCATTACATAAAAACGCATAGAAATGGTTTATGGACATGTACGTAATACGTGGTAATTGTTTTCACAGCAGAAAAACAACCTGGTTTCCAGGGCATTGCTGCTTGGAAAAAAAACATATCGGTGAAAACGGCGCGGCGGGTTCACGAGTCGGGGGAAGTGTCAAGCGTGATTCGAATTGCCCTTAGATAATAGCTTCAAATTTCATTTTCATGGTTGGGTGTAATAAAATCGAATGAGAAAGCAGTTTGAAAACAGAAAAAACACATGGGAACTGAAGGTAAGTAGTAGTACTGATTGTGTCAACTTTTGTTGAGAAGTAGCAAAAAATCTAATAAAACATGTACAATAATACATCAAGAGCTCATAAAAAAGTTATAAGTCAAAATACTCTTATCGTTTATTGGAAATCACCAAAAAGTTTATAAGTCAAGAATGATGTTTCGATGGTTCATCATCAGTGTTGTCAGTTCATCCATGAGAAGAATTCGACAAATCTTGTCCTCATCATCAAAACACGTTTCACCTTTGCTTTTTAGATATTGATACAGCTGTGGCATATACATAACCACTTCCTGACCTTCCTAAGTTATGATCTTGATAATGAAATTAATTGGAAGAGCACTTGCTACACTGAAAAAAATCATTTCCTGATGTTTTCTCATCAACTGATGCAAAGCACAGAGGGCACTTCAAATTCTTGTGGCTGATGACAACAGACTTTATAGGAAATTTGACTTTTGTTTTGAGATCAAATGGAGGCGGCATCTTTTTCACAGTGTGTTTTGACGGAGTCAAGGATGTTTCATTGGTGGTTGTTAGGAAAAAACCAGTGGAAGTATTCGACAGCTCACGCACAACTGCATTTTGGATTTCATAGACGCCACTCTTTAAGTTGTTGCCCTTCTCGTTCCACAACGAAAGCAAAATGATACCAGAGTCATCATTAATAAAGACATCTGTTCTTTTGGTGTCACCATTTACATCCATTGCTGATGTCGCCATGGAATCGATGTTGATAAATCCTACCACACTTACTGCCTGTCTATCATAGCTGTTATCCAAGATACTTTCAATCTTCAGCTGTTTTGCAATATCCCTTTAATTTTTTTATGAGGGAAACCAGCTTGACTATCTTCAATTTTCTTGTTTCGATTGATCTCTATATCTTGTTGCGAGTTATCTTTCCAATTGGCCTTGCGCTTGAAGTTTTTCAGCTTCACTGTGCTTTTTTCCTCCGTAGCCTTTTCCAGTTTGTCTCGCAAATCCATTCGGAACGACATGCCTTGATGAACATTTTGTTTGGTCTGAACTGTGAAACTGTAGTATTCGGTGTTCCCAGATCTGGATTTTTTACAGGGCTAAGGTCGTGAATGTAACATGTTAAAGAATCTTCTTCACCTCGAAGAAGATTCAAATTCTAGAAGGCTCTGGCCGTGACAAATATGAAGTTCTTGCATTTTATCCATGAAATAATTGGTTCCACAAGTTGCAAATTTTACATGTTATGGACAATCAACGTTTTTTATAAAAAATTTTGGGAATGGAAGATGCCATATATTTAAAAACAGAAATCTTAGCAGATCGAAAAATAACAAACAGTGAAAACGCATCGAAAAAACTAGAAGCTTTTTAACAAATAAATTTCCGAAAACTCTGTGACTTTCCTAGAAATTGAAGTATTTCCCTCGACCAACCAAGGTGAATTTCCCGACTATGTGTCAGAGCCTTCTTGACTTCAATATTTCCCCTCTTTTTGCAATCCTCAATAAGAGCAAAACTACAAAAAGAAAATGAACATTCATTAGTGTTCATCGAAAACTGAGCTTCAGGTGAAGTTAGTTATTTGAAATTGAAGGTGATTGAGTGGGATTCAGTTTTGAATAAAAATGGCTGGGCAGAATGAAGCTGTTCCACAAAAATGTTCACATAGAACTTACCAGTCACAAAAACGTTTTTTCTTGATTACTGAACAAATTAAACTAATTATTAATTCTAAAAACATTTTCATACAAAATTATAAATAATTCAAATATTGAGAAATGCATAGGTACTAAGCGAAGTGTTTCATAGAAACTTTTGAAATTCAACTAGATGTGGCAATATTTTCGCTTCAGTACCTATTGTTCTCGACATTACAATCACATTATGTATTTAAAACATATAATGTAACACAAAATTAAATACTACAGCCAAACATGTTAAAATGACTTATTGTCTATAAAGAAGACTATGTGCTTGTATTTTCCACAGGTTTAGCTAGTAGGAAACTAAAAAAAATACCCAATACTGGTACTGTCACTTGCTATAAGATTCACCAAATTTTCTCTCTGTTTTCATGTTAATTTTCATTACTCTTGCCATCTTTCACTCATTATCCAAACTCATATTATCCTGATCATCCTCATGTTTACATGTCAACCTGACTTTCACGGCATCATGATCTGAAAAATAAACACATAAATAAATACATTATTATGAACATAAACACGATCAAGAAGAGACCCGTCAATATGACTCGGTTCCTGTACAATCATAGTATAGTTGCTTAAAACTTCTGTTAGTCTATGTGAACTTGGCTTGAAATAATCAATGTTGAAATCTTCTAGTAAAATATGAACATCCTCTGTGCTCAAACGCTTATAGAGTTAATTACAAAAAGATGACAAATATGAGGAATTTGACCTGTACAAAACTCCAATTCTGACAGTTTCATATGCAAATGATCTTTTCTCAACTCTAACCGTAGAGAAACCAGGAACAATAACATTTTGACTAGTATATTCAAAACAATCCCTGTAACATACTGCGATACTTTTGAACTTATCTACATCGGAATTAGGACAAATATCAAACATAGGGAGTCGACTGGATACTTCTGTAATGTCATGATCAGGTAACAATTGTGTTTCAGTTAGACACAATATATCCGGTTCTTTCAGTTCCTTGTCGTGTTGAATATCAATAGCATGTTTTGACAGTGATCAGCCCTGATTGCCTTCTGTTTGAATTCACCAGTAAAATATAATACCTTTAAAGAAGTGACACAACTGATAGCTACATACATTTGGCCCGGGTTGAATTGAGTCTGCTTGATTAAATTGAAACTAATAACCGCTTTGGACAAACTCAAACCTTGACCTTTATGGACGGTGCAAGCCCAAGAAAGCATCAGTGGGAATTGCGCTCTTTTTATTACCGGTGATGAGAGCTTTCTCTTTATGACATGAATATCTGTGTCAGTTCTTCTAACTGGTACAACATGGTGCAATCTAGCAAAATGATCTTTTGATATTTTTATAGCATAGATTTATCGAACACAATTGTCAGAATATAAAATATGGAAAACTGTTCCAATACAGCCGTTGATTAATCCATCCTCAATATCCAAGTTTGTTGTTAGCATGACCCTAGCTCCTATCTTCAAAATCAAACTGTCTAGCTAGACCACCTGTGTCTGTTTGTTTCCTGTTCAATGCTTCATCAATAACATGTGATTGTACATCATTTGGTATTTCATCGATCGCATTTATTTTACACAATGAACCATCTACACGTTGCAACATATCTTCATTATGTTTTTAACCGGTTGATTTTCTGCAAACAAATGTAGGGCATCAGCAGGATAATTGGAATCATTATCGTCAATGAACCTTGATTTCAAAAGACTTTCATCCTCACTGGTCAGGTTTGCAGTCCTTACATTGTTCAACAGATCAATAAAAATATTATCACCTTTCTGGCGCATAACTTTTGTGAGCTCTGCCAACTTGAAATATTGCCATAACTTCAATAAGCTTACAAGAAACCCATCGTTAGAATAGACACGCTTTCCTATAACAGAAGGGAGTTGATATAGATCACCACACACTATAATGCTTTTTCCCGCAAAAGGAATCCGGCTCGGACCTCCAAATATTTCAATTAGTCTTTGATGGATATTTACAAGTAGAGTATTTGAAACCATTGAAATCTCATCAATGATAATGACACACACTTCAGATAACTTATTTCGTAAACGAGTTCTCATTTTGTCACTAAGAGGAGCATAACTATTGCCGTGAATTCCAAAACAGGAATGAACTGTTATATCTCCAATAATAACAGCTGCTACGCCAGTGGAAGCTAGAAGACATACCCGCTGCTTTTCTGCATGGTCACCTTTGTAAATTAACAACTTGTGGAGATTTGTATATAGTTTTGATCAGATAAGATATTCCACACCCACTTTCACCAGTTAAAAATATAGACAAAGGTTCGAAACATTTGTCGAAATACAGTTTTGGTTTTTTATAAATTTTCTTGCCCAAGAAAATACTGTATCAAATACTTCCTTTTGCTTGTCATTGAGAGATCTAATATCTTTGTTTATTTTGTCATCAGACGCCACAACAAAACTGTTTCTTGGCAGAGCAGATGAATTAAAAGGAGTTGATTCTGTTTCATTTTCTGAATCATTTTCTTCTCTTAATACTAAGAGATCAACTTCTTCATTTTCCTGTTACGCAAATGCATCTTGATTAGTGTCCATGTCAACTCTAAAGCTAGCAAAAGCTTTTGTTTGTTCATGTTGACAATATTTAAAACCCCTGGTTGATTAAGTTTTCCCATGTAAGTACCTTCAAGTAACTCGATTTCAAAACGAAAAGGATAGTATAAAAACAGTAAATGATGAGCATATTTTTCTGGTTGAGTGTGTCAGTTTGGAGTATAGGATCGAATACAAGCACAGACCTTACGACACTTGAGTTTTTGTTTAGAATTCATTAGAGGTATTGGTGATGGATATGCAGAAAGAGAGTGATTCATTTCCATTGACTCGTCATTTAAAATGACGGGCTGGTTATCATTGTCACTTGAGTCTGTTTTTGAAGAGTAAATAGTAAAATGCTTAGAACTCTACATAACACATTCTATCTAAAACAGCATATTTTCCATTTTTGAAAGTTGAATCAGGTCTAATCAAATAACGATCAAGCATGTTTGGTTTGAATATATCAATACTATCATCAGGCAATTCTTCAAGTTCAGTCTTACTTTTGTACATTCTGAACCGATCTTCCGGCAAATTGCTATTTGCGAAAATTACTTTTGGAAATGTTTTACGCAACCATAATTCTAACATTAAATGATACACAGCTCTATGATTTGAAAACGCATTTGCAATTTTATTCAATTGTTCATATTTGCTATCCCCATTTTCTTGTGCCTCCAACAATGCCTGCTTTATTGCACGTGAGCATTCATCTTCTGCTTTAGAAAGGTATTTACACATGTAAGTTACTGCTTTGTAATGGTTGAAAACTGGTTGAAGGTCAATATTTGCTTGCATGAGTTAGGGGGACGTTTCAAATGAATTTCAAAATCAGAGTCAGGTGATATAGAAAGAGCATTATAATACTCGCTTTCTGAAATTCCTAAACCTTCCAATATATCAGGAATACTTTTCGGAGCTTCATAGTTATCTCTTGTGGATCAATGATGTTCCTCTTTTTCGGGAACAGGTTTTGATTTATATAATCTTTCACTTTATCCAAGATTTCTTTTCTTTTTGATAATACATTTTCTCTTTGTGCAGAAGCCATGTCTGATGGGAGTGGTTCTGCTACCATTGTTCTATCAGTGAAGAAATGTCCAAAATTAAACCGACATGTGCTATTCTTATACTTTCAGAAGTTTTAGAATGGGAATGTATCTGAAACATTTTCACAACTTTAAACGATTCTGGTTCTGTATCAGGGTCTGGAAGATCTGCTCTTATAACACTATCAACAAAGCTTATGTACTCTTCCTTGTTTTCTTTTGTTAATACTGGTGCATCAATGATCCACAAAAACACATGAACATGGGGACTACCTCTAACTTAAAATTCAACACGAATTACATGATATTTAACCTTGCCAAGGGGTCCATCAAGAACAATCTCTTTGAAAAAAACCTCTCCTCGGTATTGAAAATTACGTGCTACTAAAACAGGGTTCATGTTTAAAATTCTACATCGCTCCATGTAGTCCATAGCCTCAAAATCATCTTCTGCAATATTATAACCATTGAGTTTAGATATTATAGAGACCAATTCATTCCATCGCAAGTCAGCACAGGACAGTGTCAAAAAAATGTAGGTGTTCCAAACTGTTTTACCATAGCTAATACTTCATGAAGAAATTTTTTTTAATAAGCGGGCGTGCCTTTGATAGTATTCTTAAAGCTGAAAGCTTCATCATTAGCTCCGAAAGATTTAACAGTTTCCTTAAAAATCGAAGAGAACATGCTGGCAGTTAAATTATTACCACACATTTTTTCATGGCTATGTTTATTCTGCTTTTCAAATTAATTTCTTGAATCACGTGATCAGCATAAAATATATAGTCGGCATCAGATGCAAATTTTTGTGAATAGTGGAGAAGACGTTGGTTGAAATATTTAACAGGACTCAACTTCACAAAATGTTCAACGTTGTAACCAAATTTACCGGTAGGAAACAAGTGGGGATGTTCCTCGCAATTTTCATCATTGATAATAGATAATGGCATTTTCCCTTCACCTGGGGCAACGACTAAGATATCATCATCTACGGCATGTGGAATTTTAGAGGTCATGACAGTTTCATTCGCAGCTACTCTATACTGACCTAATTAATTTTCATCATCCTCCTCATCACCTTCCTGCATACTTTCTGATCCATTATCTAAAATTATTTCTAGCTGTGTATTTTCATCAAAACTTAATAACTCGGGTGGTATTCCATTCATATCAATTGTAGTATGTTGATACAGAGGGTTGTTCGATTTAAGGTATTCCACTGGTTCAAAATATACATGACCGTTGGATGAGTGGCTAGTTACGATGATACAGTCTATGTACAGCAATGCTAGAAGTCGTGTCAGGATTAACGATTCACTTAGTGATTAATTTAGTGTAAATTGTTTGTTCTAGTCTTAGAAGCGCTGTCGATGGAGTTCAAAACAGGTTGTCCATGGGAGTTATTGTATGCAGATGATTTGGTTCTCATAACAGAGTCGATGGAAGAGTTAGTTGAAAAGTTTGAGAAGTGGAAGAAAGGACTAGAAGAGAAAGAGCTAAGGGTGAACACAGCAAAGTCTAAAGTCATGATTAGTAGCATTGCAGCCAAGTGTGACCTTGTAGTTGGCAGTGGCCTTGTGGAGTTTGCAGGAAAGGGGTTGGTAGTAACTCAATTTTTTGTCAGACTTGCAAGCATTGGGTACATAAGAAGTGCAGTAGTATTGGTGGAAGGTTAAGAGCTGACATTCAGTTTGTATGCAAGCGTTGCAAAGGTGAGATTATAGAGAATGAAGTATTTCCAGCTTTAATGATGTACAACAGTGGCTCGTTAGAGATATTTGAGAACTTCTGTTACTTAGGTGATATGTTGGGCAGCGAAGGGGGTGTTGGAAGGAGTGTTACTTGCAGGATAGGTTCTGCTTGGAAAAAGTTCAGAGAGTTACTTCCTTTGTTGACTAGCAGAGTCTTGTCAATTGAGTTAAAAGGTAGGTTGTATCAGGCCTGTGTAAGAAGTGTTATGTTGTACGGTAGTGAGACATGGGCAGTGAAGCAGGAAGATCTTGACCGTTTAGAAAGGAATGATATGAGAATGGTTAGGTGGATGTGTAACGCCAGTCTGAGAGACAGAAAGAGATCAGATGAGCTAAGAAGCAGGCTAAGTATCCGTAGAATTAAAGATGTTATCCAGATAAGAAGATTGAATTGGCTGGGGCACTTGGAAAGAATGGAGGGGGATAATTGGGTAAGAAAGTGTAGAGACTTGATAGTTCCTTGGGCAAAGCCCAGAGGCAGACCGAGAAAGACTTGGCAGGAGGTTATAAGGACAGATTTGATATAGAGGAAGTTGAGTTTAGATATAACACAGTCTAGATCAGATTGGAAGAGGGTCATTAATATACCCCGTCCAACCCATGCTAGCATGGAAAACTAACGTTAAGCCGAGAATGACGAACTGCATAGTATTCTTCATTCCACTTTCCCTTTTTACATTTCATATTCTTGTGATCATGAGCATACTGCTCCCTCAATTTCAAAGTGATTTGCTCCTTTGAGTTTTGGTATTTCTCCCTTTTTTTTCTTTTCCGAATTGAAGAAGCGATGAGTGTCGATTGAGATTCACTTACTGCAACTTTGACAGTCTGAATTTCGTAGTGATATATCCCCATTATCCAATATATAGTCTAAATCCCAATTGGTCCATAAAGAAACCTTGTGTAATGTAGACCAAACAATAGAATACAATGCATTTGCAACACACTGGTTACCAGCGCTTTCACCATATTTTGAATTGTCTTGATGGAAATTTCCTAGGACTTACTTAACAATGCTGAATGTAGGGCCTGGATTGCTCTCTATGTTACCAGCACAAAGCAACAACATGAGTTTTAAAAATAACATATTGAGGTTTAATTCCATGATGATAATGACTGCAACCACAAAAAATGGGGGTGGGGTGGGGTATAGTTGATTTTTGGCCGAAGATGGAGAAAATTCCGTGCGTTGCGTTTGAATAAGAATTCGGATATGATCCGAAATCTTAATAATAAACCTGAAAACAAAATGACGGCAAGGCTGAAAATTTATCTATTTTCTCTTTTTCTCTGAAAAACAACTTGGAAAATATCTTTAAAGGTGGCAACAAAATGTTTTTTACACTTTTTACATAATCAGTTACGAAAGGTTATTATTTTTTCTTTTATAACACACTTATCACGATTTTATAGCTGTAATACATTATCTTTCACCAAAAATATTCAGCCTCAACAATTCCTCTTTAAATTAAAATTCTTGAATAATTAATTAGTTTTGCTGAATACAGCTTTAGTCTCCGTGCTTGTAAAATTGTACAGAAGGAAATGACGTAATCATTAAAGGGAAACGTTAATAACATCAAAGATGACGCATTATAAGACGATCTTCATTATGCTACACTGCACGAGCTTTAACTTTCGATTGCAAATAAACTTAAAATAAAGTATTGTTCATTGGATAATAAAACAATTTGTTGCACTGTTAGGATTCCTTGTCGCGAGTTATTCGTTGATCACGTGATCTGCTGTGTGAGCTCGGCTGCTGTGCAGTTGTCACGAGCTAATGGTGACGTTAACAGATCGAGGCCGCCTTCTAACAGGAAGAAGTGATTTTACGTGCGTTGTAAAAAGTGAGCTTTATTAAGTTGTATATATAAGAAAAAGAGTACATAGAACAATTTGTGAGTAATTATTGTCGTGTCTCGACGCAAGATCCCGACATCTTATTGGCTTAAAACTCATTTTAGCCTCGTTCTCAGAAAAGAATCTGTCAAAATGAGGATTTAGGCTTTAGCCTGGATAAGTTTCGAGCGTCCAGCCTAGCTGTGCTGTCTCTATCTGTCTGTCTATCTGTCTCTATCTTTCTATCTATCTATCTATCTCCTCAGGCGATTGTAAAGATTCCGCCTTAGCTGGAGATATAGAGAATTGTTCCTTCTAGCACAGTCGCGCACACGCGCACGCGCACGTCACAGCCAACCACAACAAATCCAGTATCCATGGAGTGCTTAGCCATGGAATTCAAGGGTAAGTCCCTAATAAGCGATGCTTAGTCATGGAGTTCAAGGGTAAGTCCCTATCATACAGCAAATGAATAAATAAATTCTGGCACACCTAGAGGGGAACTCTCCCTGCACATCCGCTAATAATCATCAAAAATCAACGCATGCACAGTAAAGACGTGAACAATATGTAGATGAAATCCTCAGATGTTGTTGGAATGTATATATAAAATGCTACTCTGTTACTGGTGCTCTGTAGAACTATGAGACAAAATAGGCGTCGGGTGTCCCATGAGATACAACCCTCCACAGGTGAGTACAAAACATACCACGAAATCGGCTTTTTTCATGTCAAAGAAATCATGGCTGCCCATATAGGCGATGGTGGTGAGTACGTGTAGGTACTTTTGTGGAGATACGTGCTGCTTGGCTTACGTGGAAGAGCGAAAGAAACCAAGGTTATCTTACAACCTTGTTGTAAGATAAAAATACTACTAATAAATGTGCATCAACTGTCAAAGAAAATTTGATATATTTGGAAGTGCAGTAGTCATGACCTTTATACCCGGTATCGGTCTCTCCCTGCCGCTAATGGCGTTGGCCCTGGTACAAGAATCAGAGATGGAGAAGTATAATGAGCGGAGGATTCAAAGCTATGGGATCGTCTTAAATCCTTAGAGTAAATGGAACAATCTAAGGACTGTGAAAGGGTACTTGACGAGTATGACAGATGTACCTGTGGGCGGAGGTTTGTGGTAGATGGCAAATTGTAAGGTAGATGGTAAAAGGTAAGGATAATCGGTACATTAAAGGCTATCATACACGAGACCTTGTAGTAGCCCTCAGGGTAATAACACCTAAAATCTGGTCCCCACATGGGGTTACCCGGTGTAACACCAATGCGGTACCAGCGATGAATCTTAATTTCGAAGAGTACCCTGATTGGGTTGCTAAGTATCACCAGATCTGGTCCAAGATCGAGGAGTTGATATCTGAGCAATTGACGACAGAGCCTGCGAAAAAGGACCGTTATGTGAACGCCAGGATGCAATTACAACTAAATTCCACGGTATGCAAGTACCCTACAATGAACCCTGCCAAGTCAGTGCCATCCTGGCTATTTCATCGGTGTATGTGCAAGGTAAAAACTACTACCCCCAGGTACATGTTGTGGAAGGTCGGTATAAGGACTTCAAGAAAGAATGGTTGCTGAGAGAGGATTAAAAAAACCATATATTTCATAGGTCTTCATAGGCCTATGAAATATACCAAATTAAGGGCTGGAAGGAGGAGAATCTACGTAACGCTTACATACTGCGCAGATCGAACGTTTTTTTAAATCTCATTCTGTACCTCTTGCCTCCCATCCTCCCGTCCTTTCGCAACTAGCTGGGCACGCTCCTGTTCATTGATACTATTCACAATCCTATTAAAACGTTGTCGCATCTGTTCCTTTAATAGCATATACTTTTGCTTCTCACAGCTAATCAGGCTGTACTCATAGTCACTAATAGCCCCATTTTCTACTGATTTTGAGATGAGATCAACAAAAGAGTTCAATTTTGATTCGGCCAATAGCCTTATAACTTCATGTTTCTTGGATTTGACACTGAGCCTTTTTGAGTCATTGCGTAGCCCTGCCTGCCCTATCCCAACTGCAATGGTAATCCCCCCATAGCTATGGCCAAAGGGACTCCTACGCCGGAGGCCATAGCTCCTATACAAATTCCCGACGTAATTACAAGCAGCCCATGGTCGCAGAAGCGTACCCACGTGCTATGCATTTCAAACTTCTTAGCGAGCCTGTCCCGCTCCTTAATCTCATTTCACAGATACTGTTCCGTTCTCAATCTTTTTGAGTCTGTAGACCTGGCTTTGGTTTATAATATCATCCTCCGTAGGTGCACTCGGTAGGTTCGGATACAATTTGGTTATTTCGCTCATTTATTCTATCAATAATTGCATCGTGAGGCCGGTGAAGGATACATTTTTCTCATGGTGAAATTCTGTTAACATGAACTCGAGGCGATCCGTCAAGCCCTTCAAGGGAAGGTATGTTGGGGTATCAAAACTCCAAGTAAGCATGTCTCCCCAAGCGTTTAGCTCCTTGGTGGGAAGCAAGGCCAGAATTTTTTCCTGTCAAGTAGGCAGTCGTCTTCATCCAACTCTGGCAAACGAGTCTCAATCTTTGGTAAATGTCGGTCCTGTAGTATGCATCGTAGTCACCCTTCATATAGTATTATTTCGCTGGATCGTAGGGCAGGCCCAGGAGCTCCTGGAGTTGTCGAATTATCACCACCGAGTACCCGTCACTGACACGTAGCCTGCAGAGTCCATTTTTCAGGACAAACAGTTTCATTTTGTCCTCTGCCAGACTGTTGACGATAGCCGCTAAATCCTCGATCTTGTACAAATCATTCAGGATCTCATTTCGAGTAACCCTCTGATCAGGCCCTATTTTACGTATAGTAAACTGATTGTTACTGTACAGGTTCAGCCATACAGGCCTGATACTGATCAATTTCAAGGCTATCCTACTATCCTGCCCCAGGTAGTCCTCAAATATCGTAGGCTTTTCGATATCAGTGATATACAGTTGCTTCATCTTTGTTTTAAAACAAAGATGAAGATGTATTCGTACAATCCGAGAGCTAGGTACAAGTGAAACAGGGGAGAATGACCGCTTGGTATAACAAACCTGGAGCATCAGGGCCTGTACGTGTCTACAGACTCGCACATTGAGTTGGCATTCTCTTTTACCAAATACCAGTTTACCACCAGAGTTTACCAAATATGCTATCAAAATCCTCACCAATTTACTGAACGACCCTATTAGGGTGGGTTGGACAGGGCAGGCGCTGGACTACTGGAACATTCAGGTTAACTTCGCCACCCATTGCGCAAGTACTGCCTTAGGCATCTCTTCCAAGCACATGACAGGTTCCGTACCCCTTGTCAACTCGATTTTTTGAATTTTACGTCTATTACCACATGCGTCGTACCCTAGCAAGAATGAAAGTCCCCATGCCTAACGATGGGTTTTCTCAGTACAAAAACCCCTGCTCAACCTCCGGATATGCGCAGGTATGTAGGGAATACTGTGCAGATGCCAATAGCCTGTACAAATTCAAGGCTGTCATGTCCTTATTGACAAATGGTAGATGGTGGCCTCAGGTCGATGGGAATTGGGCAAAGTTCATCATCCCCACAAGTCAGGGTTTGACATCGGAGGGTCTGACCAAGCTGAGCGAGAGTATTCGCGTCTACGTGGTCCTGTTGCTAGGATCGCAGGCAGAAGGCATCCTTAATCGGATTTGGTGCTGACAACTACACAGCAAGGCAGATCCTGTTGCAAAAATTTGAGGCCATGGTACAGCGTCAAGAGAATGTAGGACATGATATCGACGAATTTCAGAAGGTGCTTTAGTATGCCCGAACTCCGGTGAATTTTGCCGTCATGCCCAGCGTATACATGCTGCACTCTGATATGAACCTGCGCATAGGCAAGATTGTGGGTTATAATAACAACATTCTCATAGCACCTGCCAATGTAAATGTGGGGGTACGGGTTGATGTGAATAACAAGCCTATTGTCAAGCATACCATCAGACATGTCGCAGCTATCAAATCACCACCCAAGCATACTATCAAACCATATCAACCATATCTAAAATCCTGCAGATTGTACGTAGGATTTTCTAAAGGTTCTATTGTTTCCATCTGGATGATCTCGCCCTAGGCCTCCTCTTCAATATTATTCACAAGGACATCAACCCTATTCACGAAGTTCTGGGCCGTTGCTTTACCACCTTTGTTGGGTGTTTGATAGTCATCAATTCCAATGGCCTTCATACGCGTACTACCTAAAAAGATGCGGGGACGGCGACCTCGGGGTCTACCGCAGCCAAGGCGGCCGATGCTGCGTACAAGATCACGAACATCAAGTTAAAGTTTGACAAAGTGAGCCATGAAGGCCTAGCAAGTGCCATGATGTGAAGGTATAGCCACCTTGCACTACCCTACGAAAGGATCCTAAGAAGTAAGGCAGTGACCATGAAAAAAGCCGACACTTCAAACAACCTTCAAATCGATACCCCTGCAAAGAGCCTAAAAGGCGTCTTGCTACTCTTCATAGACCCTGGGAAAGTGAAGCCCTACGCTGGTGTTAACGAGGTCTTTTACAACCCCAAAATTGAGAAGATAAGCGTCACGGTGGAAGGGGAGCCTAATGAACTGTATAGCCATGCCATGCTCCCCAAAGACCACCTCGAACAAGTCGTGAGCCTTTTCGGTAGCCATGACGCCTCGGTAACGATTGGCCGATTCTTCAACGAGAGATATGCGTTGTTTATCGATTTCCGGGTCTCTCCCGACGATACACTACATGGCGCCGGAAGACCCCTGCAAAGGCTTAGTGACGGAATTACCCTCCATATGACTAAGAAGGCCGACGGAACTGGGGATTTCAGATGTTATGTGTACTTGCTCCAAGATGCTCAGCTAAATATCTTAGATGGTAGGTTTCATAGCGTGGAGTACTAATAAATGGCGACAATAGCTGTTCTCGTTGCAGGCGCTGCTGTTAATGCATTGGCATTCAGTGGCACGAACTTTCTATTTAGTAAGCTCTCGGGGCATGGCAAGGCCGAGAGGAGAAGACATGATAGGGCCATGGAAAAGCTCAATGATACACAGTGGATACAAGACCGACAGGCTAAATTAGACTGGTTTGCCAAGCAACTGGAACTATAACTAAAGGCAAGGAAGATTCTGAGAGAATTGGATGACGACCTCTATAAATACTATATTGCTTCAAACAAGAAAGCCCCGATATTGTCCGATTTTTACACACCCTCAAAAGAGCAACAAGATGGGAAATTGACCTTCATCGTTGACTCATTGTCCCTGCTAGGGTTCGTGGCGTATAAGTATCTCTATGAACGGTTTTTGACATATAATACAACATGTCAAAAACGCACGTTGTTACGGAAGAAGAGTCTGGAAAATTAACCCAAATTTACTACATGCCAGATCATCTCTGGACGGGGCGCAAGGCTGTCAAATTGCTCGCGAAAGAGAGCGGTCTATCCAAAAAGCTAGTCAACCATTGGCTGTCCCGTCAATTGCTCTAGCTCCGGCATATCAGGGGCCCAAAACGTATTGATTACCCTAATTTCATCATCACAACACCCAACGAAATGCACCAGCTAAATCTACTATACATGCCCCATGATTTAGACTCGAGATAAAAACCGCCCGCCATTGCGCTCCAAAAATTCCAGCGAGATTGCGGACATGATCAAGCGGGACCTTTACGATACCCCAAAACATTCCAGTGTGATAATGGTTCTGAATTTAAGTCAGATGTAACGATGTTACTGGAGGACAAGGGTGTGGAGATTAAACGGGCTACCACAAAATACCACCATGCATTCACGGCCTTTGTAGAGTTGTAGCACAGGATGCGCAGGAGCTTGTTTCTAACGAGAATAGCAGTATATGGGTCAAGCACCTATACGTTATCGTCAAAAGTCTCAATAATACCAAGACTGCCATGATTGAGATGAAGCCCAACAATGCAATCAAGCTTGATGAGGTACCGCACGCGAAAAGCGAAGAATATCCAGAGGAAAAGCCTCTACCTGAGGATGGTTTGTACCTCTATTTGCTACAACCAGGAGAAGAGCATAGTGACTCGAAAAGACGTGCTACAGATTCTTTCTGGAGTAGGAAAATGTATAAGTTGGACCGTATTGTATGGAGTAGTCGTGTTTTGTACTATTTGAAAGATGGACCCGAAAGAAGCTTCGTGTCAGAAGAACTCATGCTTATTCGGGAGGATGTTGAAGTACCTTCAGAGGAGGTTAAGGCTTGGTAAAGAGTATTTTCAGGAGTACCTCTAAAGGTTCATCTTCCATCCTCCAAAGCAAAGGAGCCTCAATACCTTATTTCTCGAATCCAAACTGGTCAATAGGGGAGGGACTTTAAGCCCCTGCCTTTAATATGGTAATTTTGCTACCCACAAGAGTAGTAGAATTAGCGCCCGCTTATGACATATCAATGTCAAACATTGCCTCAAATAACTCACGCATATCATCGTCAGGTAACGTGAAATGGTTGAGATAAAATTTCTCAATGCCTAGGGTATCATCCCTGAATCGGCACCAGGCATGCACTGTATTATGATCGTCGCATTCCGGTTTCCTAGCGGTCATGATCAGGGTACATTGCTTTTAACGTGTTTATTCTTGCACCGAGTTGACTGCGCTGGCATCGGATCATGTAGTGCTTATGTATACCTTTTTTTCTACGTTCATGAGGATCGTTTTTATCAACCACGCATAGCACGGTATTATATTGATATCGGTGTTGAACATGTCATTCCTTAAGCCTCGCATTTTTCTGGGTCTGTACCTCAAGCTCGTCCTCAAGTACCATGAGCTGACTATCTCAATCCCCCAGATCATCCTCGAGTATAGAGACGGCAATATCTCTGTCCTCGAGGGCTTGGCGCTGCTTCTCAAGTTCGTCTTGTAGTTTTTTCACATCTCCCGAGCAAGCCATTTGATTATCCCCACAGCCTTTGGTTTTCGGGAACGACGGATGATCTCCAACGCGCCGTCCAACGTGACAAATACATCATGCGGATTTTTCCCTCTTCCAAAGGGGAGGGTGGCAATTTCTTGCCTTGTTATAGTTCCCTCAACATATTGAAAATTGCTCTTTATATCAGCAATACCCAAAAAACGGCCAATATCGGCACGTTTGAACATAGGTTGATTTTGATTGCCAGACAGTGTCGATGGTCTCTGCGTTGAACTTAACTTGCGACAACATCTTTCTAATATATTAACATAAGTCAAGGGATTTCACCGTGGTCACTCGAGAATCTTCCAAGTCCTAGGATGTTCCAGCCTCACGTATAGGCATGCATTTTTGGACTTTTTAAGCTCAGCCTTAATATCAAAATAAGGTTGGTCTCCTCGTCTACCATTTTCATGGCTGAGCGTTCATTAGGGTACCACAAGAACAGGGCCTTCTTCTGTCTCCTCAGATTCTTGGGAAGAGCAGTATAGCTCTACGTGAGTAGCCAAAGACTATGTTTGCGATGCCTAACACTGATAGCCAATTCAAGCAGGAACTGTCGACGCTTATCGAGACTCTCGTCGGGTATCATATCGTCCACGACAAACAACGTCCCTTCACCTGCCAACAACGAGAACAACTTCGCTATCCATCCAAACAGCTCATTTCCAGGGTCTATAAGGAACACGTAGTCGTCCTTCCAGAGTGAGGCCCTTTCCAAATAGGTCGTATTCCACCGTATAGTAGGGCACAGCATCACAATATTGTGATAGTGTCCCCTATACTCATTTGCGAAGAGGTCCAGGACACGTTGTGTTTTTCCACAGCTTGTCGGTCCTGTCAATATCGCCGTGTGAGGCTCTTTATCAACGTTCAACATTTTTTTAATAGTTAGACCATTTCCTATCGTGAATTTTAGGGCATATCGCTGCGCATGTAGAACATATCAAAACACTGCCGTGATTGTTCACCAAAGACCCCGACAGGCAGGGCAGAGCGTGGTATTTTGTGTATGGTATTCGAGGGGTAGTGGAGGATATGTTAATTTTCCCTGTAGATATTGTAGTACTTTGCGATACTTTTTGACGAGCAGTGCCTTCTCCGGGCCGACATGCTCAGGGGGTGCTCCGATGAGTTCGGCGTAGCGGGGTATAATATCGTATGTCAACAAGGTATAGAGAAGTAGGTAATTCCTATCCTGTTGAAACCCCTGAATCTCCTTGTATATTCCGATGGGGTCTACTTCGTGTTCGATAACATGGTCCTTGCATTTGGTACACCGCTTCCCCTTAGCTTTGTGCATGCAACCTATGCAACTCTTTGTCCAACTATTCCCCCTAATCTTGAACTTGTCCAGGGTTAGGACATGCTTGCACTTCGAACAACATTTGGCCTCCATTTACTATGAAGAGTCTCGCCTTGTTTAATGCCCTGGCAACATCAGCAAGCATAGGTTACCTCCCTGTTTCTATATACTTAAACGGAATCTTGTGATGGATATGAAAAAACTCGTAATGTTCCCAGGCCATCCCCTCAAAAAACTGAGCCTCAATATGAGCCCTACATATAGCCACGAGCTCATGTAGAGGCTGGTTGCTGGGGCGTGTTGTACGCTCCTTTGACACCTTCTTTTTATCGAGACATTTGATGCATGTCCTCGTTAGTTGACCATTACGCTTCATCTTGAAATTGTCCATAGATAAAAAGTGTTTGCATCTCTAACAACTCTTGGTTCCTTCCATATTTCTTTTTGTCCTTAGGGACAAATAGAAATTTTACTAGACGCTCATTTTGGAGGTATCAGTGATTTCTTAAACCATCCCTGCTTGATCGCGTATTCGGCGAACAGGATCGCTGCCGTCATATAGCCGGCGAGCTTCAGGCCGTCCTCCAGGTCCATCTTTGCCCCGGGTCTCGAAACCCCAAGGACCCCTTTTTTTGCACCCATAACTATTAGGATTGTATATGATACTAGCCTGACTGACTCCCATAAGGAGTCAATAATCATCGTCTCCTTCGGGCTAATGTTGCTATCCATGTGAGCCTTTGTAGTCATTTATATTATAGCATTTTGAACATTTCGACCTCGAGAGACTGAGTTTTGCCCTGTTACCTTTGCTGAGACTCAGGTGCGTGGTTTTGAGATCCATTTTCGCCTCTACCAAATTTGTACCAGGCGCCTACTCCTATGGCAAGCACGGCCAGCGTGACTGCACAGAACTTGCCCCAGAAGAGGTTTTGACTGTAAGCTCTACAGTACCCTCTTGTTGCTTCATTTCTTCCTTTCTTTTCTTCATCAGTGCCGCCAACTTGTGTCCCTGCGCAACCCTTCCGGGATGCTTTACCGGCTCTGTAATGACTCTTTCTTCTTTCTGTTTTTCACTCATTTATTATAAGCCCTGCTTTTCAATGATCTTCCTTGGTTTCCTTCTCCTCCTCTTTTTTGCCCATATGTCTCGCTTTATGACCAGCTACCACGATGGGTGCCAGACACCTCCCAATGGTGCAGTACACAAGGATCCCGAGATCTGTCATACTATCCCGGATGATAGGATCCTCTTTAATGTCCCTACGTAAGTCATCACACTGTCAATATCCACGATATTTCCGATCATGCTAGCATAGAGGCTGATCACGTGAGTAGACAGTGCCCTAGCGTTTTTTTCACACTTTTCGTGGAGTTCTCGCTATACGTACTCGGCATGTACCTTTTCTACCGCCTCGTCAGGGGCTTTGTCGACAAACCCTTCTGTGCATTTTATCGATAAAAGGTGTCCTTTGCCTTTCCTAAGAGCTTCTTTCAGGACCTGGCGTTTATCGATGGGTTTCTCTATCTGCTCATATTCTGCAGAGGCTGTATCGAATACTCGTTTAGTGCTAACTTATTCACCTTTTGGGTGAACACCTGATGGTTCTTGTTCTGAATCAACACTTGAGTTTTGTATATATCAACGCCCTCTTCCAGGCATCGCCTATAGTCGTCGAAGGTGATGGAGTTCTTGGTTACGCATTTCTTCAAGCCCTTCGTTTTCCTGTCGCCGCCCTCTTTTGTGAGGCTCTCGTAGGCATAGAGTTTTGCCCTTAGGGTGATGATGATTTTCCCACCTAGCTCGTCTTTCACGAGGCCTACTACCTTCTTGTTTTTCCCTATGGGGAGAGGCCTGTTATCATCCTTGCTATACGCACTCGTGTCAAAGCGTGACTCGACATCGTTGGCAATATCCTTGTAAAAGTCCTCCATTCGAATGTGGTACAGCTATGCTACATGGTCCGTGTCCATGTAGCATAGCTGTAGCTTGCTACCATAATTAGGCTGCATGAAGCCGTAGTGTAGCTCGTATATGATCAGCTTTGACGTGTCGAGTATTGCCTGGCCTATATACACCGACTTGTTCATTTTGACCTCTGTTTTGCCCATTTCAAGTCCTCGTTGGTGACCAGCTGAATGTTGCGATGGTTCCGGATATTCTCCATCGTCTTGCCGAATACGCTTAAATTCATGAGCTTGTAGAAGTTCTTCTCGAACTCGTTGCTGGCAGCCGTCCTCAGCCTCGTGTTGTGATCAATATACCCTTTTAGCCATGCCTTCTAGTTAAACTGGATGACCCTATGCACCCCCTTCAGTTCAAGACCGTGTTTTATAGCCTCGTGAAGGGCTCTGATATGTCCCACATATCCACGCTTGTTTTTCAAATTCGGTACCAGTTTTTCGACTTTCTGGACCGTCCTGCGTTCCGGTAGAAACGGTAGATCATTATGTGTGTCGTGCAGCCTCTCCAGGTAGTCGATATCAACCTCTAAAGTTTACCCGTGTTTATTGTCCATAACAAGCTTCGCAATTCGCTTTTCTGTAAATGCCTCAACATTTGACACCCATTTTGAAACCATCTATTGGTAGGTGTTGACGCATCGCCCAGCCGTACAGGTTGTTAGCATCCAAATATTGTAGGTAGGAGGATTCAACCTCTGGACCGTACTGGTCTCCCATGTACTTGTTGTTAGTCCTCGCATAGCGGTGTACAGTCTGGGTTATACATCCTTTTATACCCTTCTCGAACATCAATAGCATGTTGGGATCTGTGAGGAGCTCTAGCTTGATTCCAGTAAACTTGAGTGCTGCTTTCCAGGCCAGGCCAGGTGCACTGTAAAAGTGCACAGGATCAAGCTTGTAGTTTGTCAAGCACACATCTCGAAACGTTTCAAATACGTCGGCTAATAGCAGGACGTCTGTTGTCAAATAGATGTCGTGATAGTCGCCCATAGTAACGTTATCACCCTCTGTATGGACATAATCATATTCGCTGATACTCTTCATGTTTAGCCTGCTGTGGAATGCCTCCTTGGGAGGTAGCCCCACCCCCTCAAATCCTTGCCAACCGTCCATATACTCGTACGGCTATACGCCTTTTCTCAGCATTAGCCAGAAAACATCATCCTTGTCGATAAACTTTACCATGGATGGTACGTTTGCCTTTAGCTTCTCCTGTTTTAATTGCTTCGTGGTATTCGAGTTGCAATTTTTACAGTAGAATTTTGCCACATACTCGGCGTCTATGTCCTGGAATTCCAGACAGCTATCCGCACACTGATGACATTTCATACCGGTAGCGTTTTTCCCAATGAGATTGCTTGCCAATTTGTCCAGGCTGGAAGGCATGAATTGACAGCTATCGATGAACCTAATCTCTATGGTCTTGTACGCCCCACCGTCGCCGTACCCCATGCCTGCAAGTGGTACCTTGATTTTCACGTTGAAACTGATATATTTTTCATTATTCTCTGCTATGCAACCTATGTCCTGGGTTTCGCATTGTTCACCCTGTTCCCGGATGAAGAGATGCGCGTCATAGCCTGAGAGATTGTGGAATATTACGGGTATATGGCTAGATATCTTGTATTTGAGGTTACAGCTGTTATGCGCCGCGCCTCTATACAGCCCCGTATAATGACAATGGTCCCTGACTTTACGGTTATTTTCGCAGTCGTCAAACGGCTTCATGCAGATGTGGCAGTGCGTGGCCTCGGAATGTTTCCTTTTTAGAATCTCTGTCAGTTCAGCCACGGGTTGTTGTGGGTAGGTATAATATAGCCGCTTCATCTCGTCCTCCAGGTTATTTACAAAGCGGGTTACATAGTCCTTACCGCGGTACACTGTTAGTGGGTCCAGTACATCCCCATAGGCAAAGGTACTATAGGTGCACCAACCAGATGGTACATGCCTACTCCGTCTTTTGGTTTTCGTCTCCCTCGCATCTTCTACCGGGATTAGCAGGCTCTCAAAATCTGCATAGATAGCAAAAGGTACCTTGAATTGCTGTTGGCCATCTCTATATTGTAACCATTTTTCACCTTCTGTTGGCATCGTAATTTTAACAGCCTCGTAATCCTTACAGTATCCATAATGCTTGTTCCTTGATTCAATCGTAGAAAAGGCCTGTAAGCAGTTCAGGCAGAAGTGCATCGCATTCCTATTCTTCGAGGTCCCCTTGCCTAAGAGCCTGGATAGACTTTTGACGCCGTGTAGTGGGTCTTTTTGTCATCGGTGATAAGCAGCAGGTTCACCTGCCTGTTACGCCTAATGTTATATTCTGATCGCCTTAGGATATTGATCTTCTTCCCCGTTATGTATAGGACGTTTACCACAATGTCCTTATTGTTCTTCTCAAACTGTGATATGTCCTTGATAGTTGTCGGAAACTCTATATCCTGCCAATTATACAGTGGAATATACCACTGCATGTGTGATATTCGATTAGGGTTCCTTCCGATCTCTGTATGGTGTAGTGATGCTATGACACTCCACTTGAAACACTCCTCATCTTCATTCACTGGGTTAATAACGGTCTTTTTCGAGGCTATCCACTTAGGTAGTTCTATGTATGATGAACCCCTTGTTAGCCCGCTTTGGGGTAGTACCGGATGTTCCACGTGTGTCTTGATATTGGCAAACATCCTATCCAGCATATCGTCTACATCGCTATCCTGGAAGATTGACGTCATATTACTATTGAAGGCCTTCTTCACCTCAATGTACTCGGCCTCCTTCATGTTTGTTTTCTTCTTCCACATGATTCACAGGGACAGCTGTACCTTCGCCGATCCCATTTCAACTACCTGCTCCCCAACCAAGGTTTTCACGTTGGGTCTTATCATTCCTATATACCCGTCTACATCTGTTGGTATCGTAATTTTAACAGCCTCTTGATCTTTACAGTATCCATAATGCTTGTTCCTTGATTCAATCGTAGGAAAGGCCTGTAAGCAGTTCAGGCAGAAGTGCATCGCATTCCTATTCTTCGCGGTCCCCTTGCCTAAGAGCCTGGATAGACTTTTGACGCCGTGTAGTGGGTCTTTTTGTCATCGGTGACAAGCAGCAGGTTCACCTGCCTGTTACGCCTAATGTTATATTCTGATCGCCTCAGGATATTGATCTTCTTCCCCGTTATGTATAGGACGTTTACCGCAATGTCCTTATTGTTCTTCTCAAACTGGGATATGTCCTTGATAGTTGTCGGAAACTATCCCCTCTCTTGATCAAAACACCTAAAAAGCTCAATTCCAATGGTGCCTCGCGTTACGATGAGGGCTGCTCTCTTACCATGTCATTCGACATCTAAAACCACCCCGAGTGGTTAGAGAAGTATGAGAGTATCCTGGCCAAGGTAGAGTCCTTGGAGGGTCATTGCTTCACCACTCACCCTGTGAAAAAGGTAAATACATCACCACCAAGGTGAAGGAGTGGGAGGGCAAAGTCAGAACCGACTTCCATTCTAAAAAAGTACCACTAAAACAAAGCTGCGAGTACAAGGCTATCATCAAGCTATATGGCATCTATAGGCAAGGTTCAAATTAATACATGCAATCGTACTTGGAGGAGTGTAAGTATAAGGTTGTCGAGTTTCATGGCTCCCGCTACCTTAGCGATTCTGACGACCATGAAGGCACTGAAAAAGGAAGCGAAAGCATTAAAGACACGTAACTACTCAACTATGAAAAAAGCCGAACTCCTCGAAGCGATCCGCAAGGTCAAGTTCAAGGACGCTTCGACACAGACAGACGGCCCTTATTGCGAACCTTGTTGTACTATCGCTTAGCAGAAGAATCTCGAAGAATATTCGAGACAGCTCTCCGAAAAGCAGCGACGTGTCGTACATGATGTCGACCTCATCATCAATCGAGACACCGGAGAAGTACTCGAGATCGAGTAAGCGGACATCTAGTATGTTGTTCAACACACTAGATTACGAATAAGCTGGCGGCTCCTCTAAGTACCGCTGACATACTGTACAGACTGCAAGTTTTTTATCAGCTTCTGTTTACCCTCTTCACGCCCTTGCTGCTGTCGCTCCCGTTCATTAATAGAATCCACGTTTTTGCGTGTTCGTTGACGGCTTGCTCCTTCAGCGGCATGTAATTTTGCTTCTCTTGTATAATTAATCTGAACTCGTGGTCGCTAATCACACCATTCTCCACGGCTTTCGAGATCCAGTCAACGATAGAGTTTAACTTGGTCTCCGCTAGTAGTCTGATACTCTCATGCTTCTTACTCTTGACATCTAGCCTCTTCCCAGCGTTCCACAGAGCCGCTTGTCCAAACCCTACAGCATTCGTAATTCCATCCATAGCCACGGCTAATGGTACACCGATCCCAGATAGCATGCTACCAATACCAACGCCGGAAGTTATCACACTTACCGATAGCAACCCGTGATCCGTATATCGAACCCATGTACCATGCATCTTGAATTTTTTAGCGAGCTTGTCAAGCTCTTTAATCTCACCTCGCAAGTATTGTTCCACTTCTTCGATCTTCCTCAGTCTGTAGACTTGTGAACTGTCCTCCTCCATACCCTCCGGAGGTGCTGAAGGTAAGCTCGGGTAAAGCTTAGCAATGTAGGCATTGAACGGTTATCCCAAAGCGTAAGATTTTACGCTTACCACATACTTCAGAGCCAAGCTAACGCGAGGTCCAACATCATTGGCAATCAAGGTAGTGCGATCAATGCGCAGCGCCTCCACTTGACGACTTTTGAGAATTTGATCCTCCGGCCTAGTGACATGGGTGAGGAAATAAGGCGATTCCAAAATGTGCTCAAGTATGCACGGTTCAAGGTCGACTTCTCGGTTGCTCATGGAGTCTACATGATTCCTAGCAATATGAACCTTCATATCAGGAGTCTCATGAATTTCACGAACAAGATGTTAACCTGCAAGGTGTTAACCCGCAAATTAACGCGGAAAATGGATTAGTTAGTAACCAACCACTTGGCGGGATCTCGCAGTCGACGAAACATCAAGCACCAAGTCATGAAACGGGTGGGGTGGCAGGCCCGATCAGGTCTGCGGATGTCCATAAGAATACCAAGGCCACTGTGATAACGTTGGGAGTAGGGCTGATCCTCGCCTTCATCTGGATGAAGAAATAGATCTAGTGTGTTGAACAACATACTAGACTCTCATCGATTCTTTTCACCCTTACTCCTCCTGTTACCAACATACGCAACAACAATATGGCCATATACAAGTGCTTTGCCGCGAACTCGACAACTCTTCCTGCTACTCTGAAAAAGAACGCGACCACCCTGCCAATGATCCCTGGTAACGCAGCACCTGCTTTGCCTGCTAGGTACTTCAGAAATTATCCGAGTCTTTCAAGCTGTTTCCGCACAAACCCCTTGTCCAGCACCTCCAGCACTACCTCCTTCACCTGTTGCGGAACCTCCACCTGTAACTGCGAGTACGATGGTGGATATGAGCAAGCCTACAGCGGAGACTATGCTAGCTATGGTCAAGCCTTGCTCTTTGAACAGGATCTTCAGTTTTTCGGCCAAGGTTTTATCATCCCCCGCGATCTTGATCAGGGTGTCTTTGATGCTCCTGAGCTGGCTATGGATACTGGAGGATAGTAAACCGTGTGCTTTTTGCGTGACCTTTTGATCCTGGAGTCGTTCCAGGTCTTCTTTTGCTTGTTTTATGTCTTCATAGCTAGCTGTTCCTCAGATGCTCCAGGTGTGGCCTTCTTGCTCTCGAGCCTATTCACCTTGGCTTCTGCTTTGTCGATCTCACTGTCGTAGAAGACCGTCTTACCTTTCAAGTGCTTGATGTTATCCCTTAGCGTTTGAAGCTCGCGGTTTAACCTCTTCTTTCGCGCCCTGTGATATCCCCGCCAAAGGAATTATCTTCGATAAAGCTCTCCGTCTTGTCGAGCACGTTCTCTAATTTGTTAAGGAGCCTCTGGGCCATAGTCTTACTATCCTTGTGTGGTGTAGTATAGTCGGTGAACCCTATGGCTCGCAATCGCCTAGCACCCAACACCCTCCGTATCACGTCAACGGCTTTAAATGTGCCATCCTTATTTGTAAGCGTTATGTCCTTGTCTATATCTTTGTAGATGAGCTGATTACCTTGTAATTCGAACCTGTCGTAATGTCTCGCGTTAGGCTGCTGCTCCACCCCCTCACTTAGGTGTTTGTAAAACGAGTCGACCTTTCCTTTGACCACCTGCCACCTCTGATCCTCTAGGCTATCGCCTGTAACTGCGCTACTAGCCTCAGGGGGCTCTTCTGTCATGGAGCTGGGGAGATTGTCAGGCCTACTAAACTCATCGGGCTTGTCTTGAATATCTTCTTCTTGTATAAAGCCTTCGATATCGTATCCTGGATTTTCATCCATTTATTCAACCCTCTACAACCTACTAATAAATATACGGAACGAAGTTAGATCCTAAAAAGGAATTAAAGACTATGCTGGCCATGAAAGGCAAGAAACAGCGTGTCAAAGTCTTCCACAACCCCAGCACGATTAATCAGAACGAAGACCTGTACGTCGACGTACCCAATTTGGGTAAAGATGATGTAATGTTCCCAGGCTCTCTTAAACTCCTATTCCACCTGGAGCTCACTGGCACTAACACCAAACGCACCATCGTTAGCAACATCGGGAAGGCCCTGGTTCAAAATCTTCGCATAAGTCTGAACGGCCACGAAGTGCAAAATATCAGCGATTTCAATGTCCTTGCAGTCTACCGGGACTTATGACTCCCCAAGTTTGAACGCGAGAACAATCTAATTCTAGAAGGCATCAACCCCAATGATGGGAAGATCAGGGCTCTGCAAGTAAAAGCTAGTGAAAACGCAGACAATGATGAACAAAGGGCGATCGTGGAGGAAACACCTTTTGCATTCCTATCGGCAAAATGTTCGAGTTTACGAAGGATCTACCATTCTATCAAGCAGGCTTATATGACAGGTTACAGTTCGTACTGAACTTCGCACCATATGACTAAGTCATAAAAGATGAAGGCACGGCAGCTTCGGGAAGCACGGCAGCTAAGCCCGCTGATGGCACTTATAAAATTACCAACATCTGCTTCCAATTCGATAAAGTGACAAACGAAGATCTCGCGCGTGCTATGATGTCTCGATACTTGAGGCTCGCCCTGCCCTATGAAGGTGTACTCCGCAGCAAGGTTATAACGATGAAGAAAGCTGATACCTCCTACAACCTCCAGATCGATACTCTGGCGAAGTCTCTGAAAGGCGTCTTACTACTATTTGTAGATCCCAGCAAAGTGAAAGCATATGCAGGCGCTAACGAGGTTTTCTACAACCCCAAGATCGAGAAAATCGCAATCATGGTGGAAGGTGAGCCTAATAAACTCTACTCGCATGCTATGCTCCCCAAAGATCATCTCCAGCAAGTCGTTGAACTCTTTAGTAGCCACGACTCGGGGGTAACCATCGCTCAGTTCCTGACTAAGCGCTATGCGCTGTTCATCGGCTTCCGTGCAACACCCGATCACAGCTTGCACGGTTCTGGAAGGCCTCTACAGAGGTTGTCAGACGGTATCACTCTCCATATCACCAAGAAAGCTGTCGGAACTGAGGATATCCGCTGCTACGTCTATCTATTGCAAGATGCGCAGTTGAACATCTTGGATGAGCGCTTTCACTCTGTGGAATATTAGAAATAAACAATGACTACCTTGGCAGTAATGGCAGGAGGAGCGTTAATTAACGCGTTGGCGTTTAGTGACTCTATTTTTTTGTTCAGCAAACTCAGTGGGCATGGTGAAAAGGAGCGCAAAAGGCATGATAAAGCGATTGAACAATTCTAGGCTGCCCAGGCAGCTTGGGTACGTGACATACAGGCAAAGATCGACTGGTACAACCAGCAGCGAGAGCTTAAACGCCAAGCTGGCGAAAGCTTGGTGAAGCTCTACGAGGGTATGAGAGAGTACTATGTCGCGACGATCGAGAAGGCCCCTAAGCTCTCCGACTTCTACACACCAAGCAAACAGCACAAAGACAGTGAGCTGACGTTCACCTTGGCTCTGCTGGGTTTCGCGGTGTACAAGTGTATGTAAGGAACATTTTTTCGACATGTAATAAACATGTCGAAAGCACATATCATTACCGAGGCAGAAGCTGAAAAGCTAGGTCAAATTTATTACCAACCCGAACATTTTTGGACTGGACGCAAGGCGATCAAATTACTCGCTGAACACTCTGGCCTTTCTAAAATAAGAGTTATTCGCTGGTTGACTCGTCAACTCCTATGGCTAAGACATATCAAAGGCCCCAAGTGCATCAATTACCCGCATTTCACCATCACAAAGCCAAACGAAATGCACCAATTTGACTTTCTGTACATGACCCACGATAAAGTCCATGGAAACACGTACAAGTATATACTCACAGGCATCGACGTCGACGAAAAAGGCTAGCGAAGTCGCTGACATGATCAAGGACATATACAAAGCGGGACCTTTGCGCTATCCGAAGACCTTTCAGTGTGACAACGGTAGCGAGTTCAAGTCTGCCGTGAGTAAGATGCTAGAAAGCCAAGGAGTCGAGATAAAGCGCGCAACTACCAAATACCACCACACTTTCACGGCGTTTGTCTAATCGTATAACAAGATGCTTGCGGAGAGGCTCTTCAAACCTCAAGATGCGCAACAGTTGGTCACTGTGGTCAGTGTTCGCAACATTTCGCATTCTTTTCTCCCGTTTACAATTTCTTCTCTTCGGTATTTTTAAAAATAATCGTAAGAAATCAAGTCATAAATAAAATAAGGGAATAATTTTGGTTTGCAAGTTAATTTCAAATAGGTCTCCCGAACAAGATATTTGATTAATTTTTGTGCAGCTCCGTATTTTGATTTAAATTGGTCAGGGAATTTTGTTGATTGGTCAGGAACAAACCAGAGAATGGTTTCAAATACAAGAAAGAATCAAAAGCTGAACAAGCGGCAAAAGTGACGAAAACTATATGACATCATGAAGAAAATATGTGCCTGGAACATGCGCATGCCTCTCAAGAAAATGAGATGTGGGGGTGGAGATATATTAAACCAAATTCTTCAAGGCTATTTTCTTTCGACTTGTGCGTAGTTTTTTTCCTTCTTTTTTCTTCTTCACATTGACTTATTTATTTTAAAAAAATATTTTTTAAAAAATTACTATATTAAAAATTATTTAACTAAAAAGTATTATTATTTTTTTATTTAAAAAAAACATTTTTTTTCTTCACTTTTTGTTTTTTTAATTTTGCGTTTCATACTTATTTGAAGTTAGTGCGCCAATCTCGATTCTAGGACCTGTGCTGTAGTGTTTTTTTGTACGAGGATGCAACGCTACGGGCCATGTCATCACAACAGGTTGTTCTACTTCCCAATCACCTCTCGCAATTTTTAACATTTTCCAAACCTCTGATTTCTTCGGTACTCTAGAGCATAAACCCACCTGCGTACAAAGCCTATTGTTTTCTTCACATATATTTAAAACCCGTGGATAGGACCACCTGTGTGTAACTCCCCTTATTTTTTGGGAAACAATGGACATTAGTTAAAAAATTCTTTATGCTTTTTTTCGGTAACTGCAGACTCACAATACCACGTTTTCTTCGGTAAATTGTTTTTTAACTTAGGTGTGGCGACATATTTAGTTGTTTAAAAAAAAGAAGGTTAAGAAGTTTTCAGAAAGATTCTGCAACCGTTATTAGTTAATCATACTGACATGTAACGTGAAATTAATTTGACATTATTATCGGGGAGCTGTACATATCCTTAAAAACAAATCAAAATCACAAGACAAGAATTTACAATCTAAATCTATATTATCGACTTTTTAATGCGATTCCATACTTACTCCTAAAATGTAGAGTGCATTTTGCGGCCTCTGCAATAAATCCCTTCCAGTTAAAAACTTTCGGCTACAATTCTGCTCTACCTAATAAGAAACTGAAAACAATCGCTTTTAATTTAGGTTCACGCATGCTTCTTAACGAACAGAGAGTTTTAACTAACTTTTTAAAACATAGTCCAAAAAAGAATTCTAAAATAAAGAAGGCAATTCAAGATTTAAAAACACAAATAATTTCTGAAACTTTCTACAGGTATATAAATTGAAAAAGAAAATACGATATTCACACAGTCAAATAATGAATGGTAATTTGAATGACTGATTTCAACTAAGATACTACAGCCAAATCTTCTTTTGTTTTGCGAGGCTGGAAGTTCGTAAAACTTCAATAAAATTATGAAGTAAAAATATCATTTATAAAACGGACTTTGTTTCTAAAAATTTGTCCACGAACAATGAACGCATTTTTTTTTCATTTCTTAAACAAAAAACCGAGCTAACTGCTGAATGTCATGTAAAATAAAACAAATTCCTTATAAAAAAAGTTCTCAATACCCGCTAACTTTCTCTTTTGTATCCATATCTAACGTGATTCACGAATGATTTCCCTTCTTGCTTTCCTTTCCAAGTGGCGTAGTTAAAACCGTTATGCCTTCCTACACAAATATCATTTTCCTTCCACCACTTGTTCGCATTATCATACCACATTGGGAAGTGTGGAGCCAAATGTGTCATAGCGCATAGGCGACACATAAATTTTGTATTGATGAATTCACCAGTTCCCTTCCATAGAAAGTAAGAATTATAAAGATCGTCATGCTTGTCAAGAAATTTTAAATATTCAGCTAATTCTGCTGGCGATTTAAAGTAGTCGACATGAATGTAACTTTTTGGAGGAGCCAATTTCTTGTAATCGTTTGGATGTGCTCCCATCACAATCGGAACTATATTGTTTCTAAAACAAAAATAATTTGTTAGAAGTAAATTGTTAGATGTATTAAAATATATCATGTAAGCCTTGAAATGTTCAAATGAGCAAAGTACGTAACAGAAGTCAAGTTGTACGATTGGTACTTTACGAGACGCATGTTACATTAAGGGAATTAATTTTTACGAATTTCGGAAGTTATTGTTAATGTCGTGAAAATTGATTCCTGCGAAAATTATTGAGCAACTCACTAATCGCGAATTACAATTTTTTTCTAAAATGATTGATCTAATCTTTTCCGTTGTCGATATACATAGATATGTAAAATATGTTAGAAAAAAAAAATTGAATTCCTTTTTTCGCAAAATTCACGAATTTAATTCTCGCAAACTATTAGGACAGTTAACGTTATCAAAATTACTTGTCCCGAAAATTAATTCCTTCAAGATTAATAAGACTACTGTTATTTGCGTTAACTGCCATATATTTCGGACGTTTTTAATTTTAATTTATCGAAACATTCAATTTAAGAAGTTTCACGTTTGATTAATATCTTATTTTCTGAATTTCTCAAAATCTGCAATTTCATCGATCTCATCACCACCACAACCAGCACTCATCACAAAACGAAAAACGTAAAACGTAATTGCTGTTTTTCTGATGTTTTCTTAATTTTTGCTTCATTTACCCTACCCTTAGCTTCCGAGAGTTGATGGCTAGTCAAAGTAATCATCATTTATAAAAAGAATCTTACAAATATGCATTCCAATGCAACTTCTCTGTCACATAATCCTTACAATTTGAGTTTTCAAACGCCAAGTAAAATTTATAGTCTCTTTTCAGCATTTGAAAGCAACCCTTGTCGGTCCTGACACATGACAGTGAGCCACAACCACCGTACACATCCACTGTGATGTATTTCTTCAGCTCGTCCACGTAATTTTTTCTTTGGTTATGCCCTCCGCAATTAGAAACAAACCAAGCCACGAGTTTATTTTTACCTTGTGCGTAGTTTTTCAACGGTTTATCTGGTAGATTTGTAACATTTAGATACGGTACGAATTTTTCGTAAGGTGTATTCAAAACGCTATCGCGTCTGTAACTCGCTGTCCAATTGAGAGTCGATGTTGTCGACAGTGTTGGATAATTTTGCGCTGATTCGATTTGAAATGATACCCAGGTTTGATTCTTATTCTTATTGTTCCGTTTCAAGGCGGCACTGCCAGCAAAAAAGACTGTATCGGCATGGCTAAGAAGTCTTTTATCCCTAGTAACAGTGCATTCTTTAATGTTGCAATTGTCTTTCAACAGCTTTTCCCTGTTATTTGTTTGATCGCCAGACCAAATGAGAATGTTTTTTGGCTTTGTAATTTTTAGTTTCAATCGAAGTTGATCCGTTACACGGTCATTTTCTTCATTTGGACTTGGAAAAAGCGTGCTTAATAATTTCCAGTCTTTGTCAATGTCCAATACATTTCTAAACTTTTCTTCAGAGATTCTCTCTTTGCTATAGAAATCGATTAATTCGTCTTTGGAGAAAATATTATGCGCAGACTGATGTAAATTATGCATCCGTTCTAAATATTTGTCTATTTTTGATTTCTTCGTGGTAATGACAACTTTGTCCTTTCTACTGTTTCTTTTATAAACAGCAGGGCTTTTTATAGTTGGTTGTTCGATTTTTTTAATAAATAACTCTCCAAAATGCTTTCCTGCCACCATATCTGTGGAGATGCTAATTTTTATACGAGATTTAGCTGGATGATTATCATGAATGTGCAACGTATCTCTGCGAAACATTTCACCTCCACTTGTAAAGTATATTGCAGAACAGAGCAAAGAGGATAATACTAAAACAAATGCAATACGTTTTGGATGAATTCTCATTCTTCTAATGCTGCTTAAGTTTCTTAATATCTAAAGAAATTTAAAATCACATGTAAACAAACGTTGTTGCGAAAAATATGTACAAATAAAAAAGCGAAAACATTTTGAATTTTTGTCTGATGCAGTGTAAAAAACCTTTTGAAACTTTTTCTTCTTTATATTCACCTGCAACAAAAAAAGTTACCACATACTTCTGCTCGACACGTTTGTCAATAAACATACGGTTACTAATTTTATTTTTATCAACTTAAACATAAGAAGCTCCTCTTTTAAAGCATCTATTGTTAACAACAATTAAAATGCCTATTGAGTAACGAATCGATAATTACCATGGCTTTAATGACAATTTTACGAGCCACGTTTCAAAAGGGAAGCTAATCTACATTGCAGACATAGTTATTAAGTTATAATGTGTTTACCCCTCGCGTTTCTAGAAATCTACTTTTTCGTTTGGAATTAAAAACTTTTTAAAATTTAAGAAACTTGCCATGTTTGGAGTCACTTTAAAAGATCGTTATAGTGTTTGAATTTAGTCGTTATCATTATATATCGTTATAATTTAGTATCGTCCAAAGCGACGATAGCTACTAGCTTTTATTTGCTGGTCATGGATGTGCAAAATTTCCGCAAGTTGAAAACAATCACTAGTCTATGAACTATTGAATTTTCACCTCATAATTTTGAAACACAATTGATTTTCATGACAAACTGCAAAATAGTGCCTTTGACAAGCAGGGTAACTACTCAGTACAAATTTAAACCTAGGACGATTTCTGTAATCCTAGGTTAGATTAAATTTGAGCTTCCAGCAGGCGATGAAATTAGCCTTACTTGCCGTAATTCTCCAATAAACGCCTCTCTCTCTATTAAAAGCCGCCCCCTCTTCCCACCCACCTAGTGTGACAAAATGGGGACGTTTATTAGAAAACCCCTTTGAGCCAACTGATCTGGACGTTGAAGATACCAATATTAAAGAGAATTTAATTGAATTTGATGAAGAAGAAGTTGACCTTGTAAATATTGAGGATGTATAAAAAATATCTCACATATCGAAAAAACATTTTTTGTGAATAAACTCCCCTCTCTTATTAACGAACCCCTAAAAATCCTAAAAATCTTATGAATGCGCCCAGGGCGTTTATTGGAGAAAATACATATTTCAAATAGTTCATAGAGTAAAAATTTTTTTTTTTTTTTTTTTTTAGTTGCGAAAATGTAAAAATTAACACGTGGAGTGTAAGCTAATTGCGGCCTGACGAAACACAAATTTGACCATAGAAGGCAGAAGAATATATTTTCTTAGGATAAGGTGGTAGTATATCTATAAACAATAAAATAGAAAGTTTTTTACGTACGACTAGGCCAATTTTCGGAACGGATTGGTGACTGAAGTTTTGAGGTGACTAAAACAAAAAAGTTAAAAAAAGTTAAAAATGTATTTTTACCTTTAATTTCTGGTCTGTGAAATACACAAAATTAGTTTTTTTTTAGAAAGAGATATACTCTGCAAATAAAATTAATTTGTTAAGACTGGTTAAAAAAAGTTGAACACACCGTTTTGTTTTAAACCTACTTAGAGCAGGTTGATTAGTCTGAAAGCACAGCCCGAATTATGCTGCATAGGTGAAAGTGCCAAATACTTGAGATCATCCAAAATTATAAGGTGGTATTAAATTTTAGTATTTGAAAGCTTAACCCTTTACTTTAGTATCTTATAAAAGGAAGATATTAGAATATTTAGAAACAAAAATTTTTTTTTGCTAAGAACAAATTAATAAACAAGTAAAGTTACAATAACAACTTAGGTTAAATATTGAATTAAAAAATGTCGAAAAATCTCTTGAACACTAGATGATTCTGAGAGAATAAAAAAGAAACTCCTCTCACATAGAATAAATCAATTATTACAAATAATAACATCACAAAGTTTCAAAGAAAAATCCTTATTACACGAGAACAATTATTTTTGTCGGAAATAATTTTCGTCATTTGCATGACAAATATCTTCTCACATTCCCGGCAGATTCTTTCTTAATAAGGTGTACATGTTTTTGTAAACATATTCGAGCTGGATGGTGTTGTAAGTGTAACAGACGCGTGTTTTCTACTTGTCTTTTAAAGTTACCTTGGTAACTTGAAAGATACTATTTCTTTTTATTTACTTTTTATCATACCTTCTTCTTTTAAACCTTTTTGTTGTTTTAAATGAGAAGATAGTTTTATTTTTTATAGGAATTGTTTATTTGGGGGAAAGATCCCCCAGGATCCAAGAAAATCTCCATTTGTGAACAAATCACTACATGTGTACATAAAAATATTTCTTCTCCTAAAGAGGTTTCAAAGGGAATTTAGAGAGGGGTAAATTTTACAAAGTGCTTAGCAATCTTGATTGTAGTGCCAACGGTTTCTTGTGTAAGTTCAAAGAAGTGATTTTGTTTTCAACCTCGTCCCAAGGATATCTTGTATATTTTCTGATATCTCAGACGGCGAATATGACCCTGATATAGGCCTGTTCACGTGACCATTTTACAACCCAGAATCTGAGTTGTAATAATTATTAAGATTTCTCTTGATAACCCAGGTTTTTCTTCAAGTTAGGCAGTGCTAAGTAAGCAAATACCACGTGACGTCAAGATTAAACTATGATTTCTGACAAGTAAAAATGTGATGGCGAAACCTAAAGAAGTTAAATGAACAGTATGCTATTGCTTCAGCTAAACAGAGTTGACCAAGATGATATTGATTCATTGGTTTAGTTATGTTACGGCGATAAAAGAAAATATGTGTTACAGAATAGAAACTTTTGGGGTACCTGAGAACAAGGACTGTGTTAATACTAGCCGAGTCTTAGTGTCGCAGGCCAGAATGAAGTCTTACGGAATTCCTTTCACTATGAAATAATTTATGTCGCACTCAAGTGAAGGGGTCATCATGTATATAAAAAACAGACAAAAAATTTAGTGATCGTATTATCATGACTGACCTTCCTGGGGCCATTTTTTGAATATCAAAATTGCAATAACTTGATTACAAACAGGATAGTTGACTTAAAAGTTGTTATGGGGTGTTTTTAGACCAATGCACATGAATTAGCTTTTGTGTTAGTTTCAAGATTTAGGTATTAAAAAAGAGGGCAATAACAATTTTTGAAAATAATAATTGACTTCGACGAAATTACAAAGAAATAGGTATACATAATTTATTTAACAAAATAATTTGTTCAAAGCCAGTGCACAATGCTAATAAAATTTCAGATCAACTTAGGCCAAATGGTAATTAAGCTCAACCCGGCACATTGTCATATTCCTCGACATAGTGTGAATATGGTTAATGCCTGATATTATACCACCTCATTGTGACTATTACTTTTCAGATATCACATGTCGTCCGTGAATACTACGATCAAAGAAGGCTATTGGCCAAATATTGGTTAAGATCACAGTCCGTGGAAAAAAATATGGCCTTAAAGTCTATTGTTATGGTTTCTTGTTTACACCAATCAAGGTCATGTGATCAATGTAAATGCATCGTAATCACAATGAAAACATGGCAACTGGCGACATTAGCACTAATGAAGCTACATTAAAATCATTTGTGTGAGAAAAAACATGTCAGGAATATATTAAGATGTACCCGACAAATTTCGATATCTCATAACCCGGGTTAAATAGAATTAATACATACCCTGCGTAGAACACAATTTATCAAGAATCTTGCTTTGAAAGGATATCAAAATAAAAGCCTCCTAAAATATGCTAAAAGTAATCTTGGGAAGATAATATTTCAACTTCATTGTAGCTAAAACTTTGATAACTAATTATATTCACCACTCAATATTTGTCTTCACAAGAATCTTTGATTTGAATGAAATACAGACTGGACATATACACTGTCGTTGATAGAGCCCATACTTCAGTTTTTAAGCGTCTTTTTAAATGAAATTTGTGCGGCGTATCCTAATGAACAGGTAACGAACAACTACAAGTTGCAGTAATTTAAAGTTTTCTTCAAAAACTGCAGGACAAAATGCGATATGCCTAATCTCAAGTGCCCCAAAATTTCTTATGAAATGAAGATAAAATTTTACGAACAAACAAACAAATAAACAAACAAAAAACAAAAACAAACAAAAACAAACAAACTAATAAGATTAAGGTAAATTTATTTGACGTTTATTTGAACATGCAAATAAAGCTCAAAATAAATAAATATACTAAGATTTCTGTTGAAGACTTTAACCAACACATATGTACATCTCGATGAAAACATTCGATTAAAAAAATCGATTTATAGTCATTCGAATCTTTATGCGGGATACTTTTTTAAAAACACAAAAACATTGACAACATGTCGGCAAACATACCAACATATTCATTCATTATCTTTTTTCAACATGGCGAAAAAGAAAGCTGCCGCATTTATACGTTGCTGGCCTTGGCTTTAGAGTTCCTACAAGAAAATGGGTTCAGTGGAGGGATAAAAAAGGACTTTATGCCATCCTCGTCCAGGAGCTATGATGGAAGATACTAGAACATACGAAGACAGTTCATTAAGTCCTACATCACGCCGCAAAACTCCGGCGTTCTTGGTCAGCATGTAGTAATCTCTGCAGGTAAGATAGTTTTGACAATTGAATTTCTTGCAACAGGTGAAACTTTCCACTTTTTAAGTTTTCAATTCCGTGCATCAGAAGGTGCTATATCATATATTGTTGTCACATTTTAAAAGCTAGTTACATTGGTAAAAAATACATAAAACCGCCATCATCTTCCCAATAATGGTTGAAACTACCTGAAGCATTCCTATCGTGATAAAATTAAAAAATCGGCTAACGATGAGCTAACGATGAGCTAACGATGAGCTAACGATGAGTTCAGCTGTGAGCTAAGCAGGTACTTTTACGTTCACACATGCGCACTATGGTTAGCTCATCGCCTATAGTAAGAACCAAGCTTTGTTTGGGAGCAATTGATGGTAAACACATCTAAAATTACCCATTATTCTGGTGCGATCTGAGCAAGTGAATCCAATTTGGGTTTCTTTTACGGCGATTCAATCACAGGTACCAAGGAAAGCACCCAAAAAGTTGTTCGGGAAACTTTAACTAACTATTTTATAAATGAAGAAAGAAATACCAATAATTTTGACCAACAATTTTTAAAAAAATAATAAATGTTGGCCAACATTATTGGCGTATTTTTTTCTTTGCCAATATGTTGCCAGCTACCGCAAATCGAGACAGCATGTTGACCAACAAATGTTGCCGGTTGGTCCAAATGTTGTTATTTTTGTAATTAAACTCTTTTGAAATTCCAACAAAACTATTCGAAAAGGGAGTTTAAAATCTAACAAAAAACCGCGGTCGTTTAAAATCACACTTAACGAAAAAACATTTCAGTCTACACATGTCTGCAAAGAAAATGTCGATATGATACCAATCTAGACATTAATAAAAAAATAATAAGCTTCACTTGCATGTTTGTAAATTTTGTAAACTAAAATTAGAACATGGTGTGTCAAAAGAGGAAGAAAAACTAGCCAAGAATAAACTCAGCGTTTGACGTGTAAGATTAAGATTTTTAAAAATGCCCTGTGTAGGAGGTCGTCAAATTTTCTGCATGATTTAAAATTTTATCAAACATTCTGATAACTCCGGACAAAAGCTTCTTTTCAAAAATGTTTTTTGTATGCAAGCTTTCCACTGCGCGTAAGAGTTTATTTCAAAAAAATATGCAGAAAGAAAGCAAAACCGAATATGAGCTTTGCTTTTGTGAGAGCGCGTGTGAAGTTAGAACTTTATGGGGGGTTCACACTAGAATAAAGCATGCTTAGTATAAAAATAAAGCATGCTTTGACTAAAGCAAGTTGCCGGTAACATCAAAGGGAGAGTTGTAAACAAAATTTAAAACAAAACGTTCATGTTGTTGTTTTTCTCATATACGAATGAACTTTCACTTTCATAACACCCGCTCAAAACCCTCACTTTTAATACTCAAATACTTGTGCATAATTTTTATTCTATTGTTTCATGCACTTATAGCAACTAAAGCAAAAATAAAGAGTGCCTCGAAGCACTCTTTATTTTTGCTTTATTTAAAGCATGTTTAAAGCAAGTAAACATAATTTGAAAGACATTTTAATAAAGCAAAAATGCGTTCACATTATTAAGCACGCTTTAAATCGTGCTTTAAATTTATAGCATGCTTTTAAAATTCTAGTGTGAACCCCCCTATATGTTAATGGGCTGTTCACATGGAGGCGGGCTGGCTCGGTTAGGGAGGCTGGCTCGGCTACCCGGGGTGATTTCCATCTCGTGTTCATATGAAGTTTTTTACATCTCGGCCATCTTTCGCAAAAGATTCATATACAATGAAGACAAAAGAATGTATTTCGAACTTTAAATAATTGATGAGAATTTTTTTAAATCTATTGTTAATTTCATCTCGCCTAGGCGGGCTGGCTCGGTTATCATATGAACACATTTTTATTATTTCATGTGTTTCTTAATAGCAGCAAGATCCCGCTCAGCCAGGCCAGCCCGATCAACCGAGCTAGCCCGCCTCCATATGAACAGCCCCTAATACAACATTGTCCAGGTAAAACACAATAAATTATACGACACAAAAATTCTTAGCTATGATTCTTTATATATTGGTTTGTTTTTTTGTTTGCTTTTTCGTTTGTTTCGCTGAAAATGAAAAAGAAAAATTTCCCTGCAAAAGTCTCTGGCTAGACTCTACAAACAGAAAGAAATAATTCCGTTCGATTTATAGTGAAACAATATTTTCTCTATAAAGATTAAATTTTATTGTTCAAATTTCGGCGCTCTGCGAAGAAATAATTTGGTTTCCACATTCCACATCTTAACGGCCCATCATTTTTTGCAAACCTAATAAATCACAGACCTATGATGATGCTAATATATATATTTTTCATTTTTGTGATAATTTATTTTGTTTGTACTTGAACAAGATTTTCATCATCCGATCAGATTTTTTATTCCGTTACATCTCTTATAGTAATATAGAGACTGTGTCTGTTTGTAACAGGCAAAGTGGATGTCTTCATTTCCCTTTGATGTTGGCGAAAAAATTATGTCTAACATGTTAAATTTTTTGACGTTAGGGCTCGCGCCGAAAATAACACTACTTTAACGTCAATATCCTATATTAAATTAATGAAGCCATTACAGTGCCCCTAAAATTTTGAGGCCAAATAACTTGGAAACGAGTTGGTGACGTCAATGTTTTTTCACTGCGTGGGTAACTAGGGACCACCTGGGACCAATTTCGGTAATTTTCCAAACCTGGGTCCCCAAATCCATTTCGGACTGCACGGATTGATGACGTCATCAAAAAACCTTTAAACCCCAATATCTATGCAACCGCTTATCAAAGCACATGATTATATACATTTTCTTGATCAGCGTTTCAAGATCTATACGATGAAGGCAAGGTGTATACAAATTTCTAAAAAATTTTTGGGGGTTTTAACGGGCCTTTGTCGACGTCGGCAAAATTTTTAAACCCTTACATTTCATTGATCCCTCATCAAAACCACACGATTATATACATTTTCTTGATCAGCAGTGTAAGCTCTACACAATGGAGGAAACATGAAAACAAGTTTCTCAATTTATTTATTGTGTATTTGCACTGTTGTCATCAGCAAATAATCTAAAACAACCTATTTTTCCATTGTCGTTCTGCCTAAGTGGATTACTCCACGGTCCTATCGACTAGTCTCTTATAATAATACAGAGACTGTGTCTGTTTGTAACAGGCAAAGTGGATGTCTTCATTTTCCTTTGATGTTGCCGAAAAAGTTATGTCTAACATGTTAAATTTTTTGACGTTAGGGCTCGCGCCGAAAATAACACTACTTTAACGTCAATATCCTATATTAAATTAATGAAGCCATTACAGTGCACCTAAAATTTTGAGGCCAAATAACTTGGAAACGAGTTGGTGACGTCAATGATTTTTCATCGCGTAGGAAACTAGAGAGCACCTAGGACCAATTTGAGTAATTTTCCAAAACCTGGCTCCCCAATCCGTCTCGGAATGGACGGGTAGATGACGTCATTAAAAAACCTTTAAACCCCAATATCTCTGCAACCGTTTGTCAAAAGTACATGGTCCTATACATTTTCTCGATCATCGTTTCAAGGTCTATACGATGAAGATAACAGGAATATAAATTTTTGAAAATTTTTTTTTTGCGTTTTAACTGGAAATTTTTAAACCCTTATATTTCCTTTGTCGTTCGTAGAAAAGATATGATCCTATATATTATTTTGATCAGCGTTTCAACCTCTACACGTTACATGCAACGAATAAACTAAATTTCGCCAATTTTTTTTTGGATTTGCAATGCTGACGTCAGCAACCAACTTTTTCAATGTCCTATTGGCTATGTGGATTTTTGCACGGGTCTTTATCGATTAGTTTTTGAAATAATTTTAAAATAAACTAGCTCTACACATATTCGATCCGGAGTTTTTGAACAATTTAACCGGGGAGGCTTGTCCAAATTGAATTATACTTGGCACAGTTATGTACTAAAAGAAACAAAATGGCAGCAATAAATTTTCTAACAGCCAGATAAATGTTATTTAACATACTTTCGGGTTTTTACATAATTCGCATAAAAAAAGGCAAAAAATTTACCACAAATCCGATTATTTTCGGGTAAAATACGAAAAGATCAGATAATTGGACTAATGTCGTTACCAAATAATTCCCCTTAACAAAAAGTTGTGTTGTAAGTTTTAAGTTCTAAGGAGGACGAAATGTATTACATTTTTCCGATCATAAGGATTTCACTGAGAGGGTACTAAGGCTTTAAGAACTATGGGACCTAAAAATTGGCATGCAGGTGCCTAATAGATAAATTTTGTAAACTCAGTAAGTATCATAACCATCCAACATAGCAAATAAGAGTTATTATAAAAAAGACTGGCAGGGGCGGCTAGACTAATAGGGCTAAAATCTTTATCTTTCATAAACAGTTGTTTGTTTCACCTATCAATACGCTTTTAGACGTAAATGATATTAGTGTCGCTACATATGATATTGTTGCTCCTAAGAAGACATTACGGACATACAGTGGACTCTTAATTAACCTTGAACCCAGGGCTATTTTTCTCTTTTTGATATAAGGCTCGTTCTGTTATAAAAAGAGACAAAGGCCTGGAGGTCGAGGTTAGACTCTCGATATAACAAACCCCCGATATAGTGAACATGTCAATATAACGAACCAAAGTACATTCCCCTTAGATTTAGCCTTAAGAAATTCTTATAAACCCTTTCTATATAACGAAACCCTGATATAGTGAACTTTCGCTTTAACGAACCAAACATTTCGTATCCCGAACCCAAAAAACCCTGATATAACGAACCTTAAGGCACTAAATGTAACAGACACTCGGCGAGGTTTTGTGCATCATCGGTATCAATATTATGTTTCACAAACAAAACAATGTAATATCATCCAAATCGGAAAGTTTGAATCATGAATTTGTGGACCAAATCGATCCATAAAACCATTCACTCGAGAATTTTTTAGCTTTAAGGGTGCTCTAACCTCACTTATAAGCATGCATGTTTTGACTTTTTCAGTCGATCCTTGATATCCTCTCAGCTACTGATCATATTGGTTTCTTCATCGATAAGCATCATATCTGACCGCTCGTGGCGGTACCAGGGGAACAGCTCCTTTTTTTTTTCTTCGAATATGTTTCAGTAAAGCGGTATACGATTGTGTAAAAAAACCAGAGACTATGCTTTCGATGTCTGCCTGAGATCGCTAATTCAAGAAGGGACTGTCTCTTTTTATCGAGATTCTCGTTTGATATACAGTTATCGATAATGAACAGTGATTCCTCACCAGCTAGCAGCGACGATAGTTTTTCAATCCATTCAAAAAGTTGATCCTTGGGATTAATCAGAAAAACGTATTCATCTCGCCAAAGCGAGGATCTCTCGAGGTAAGTGCTGTTCCATTGTATGGTTGAACACAGGATAATAATGTTGTTAAAATGCTTCTTGTATTCACCCTCGAGGAGATCAAGGACGAGCTGTGTTTTTCCAAAACTTGTTGTTCCTGTAACGATTGATGTGTGCGGTTCTAAAACAACATCTATCATTTATTCAATAATCAATGCTGTGGTATCTACCATCTACGATGTTCAATTGCGCATCGCTAAGCAAATAGACGTAGCATTTAATTTCCGGTTCCATCCGCTTTCGTAGTTATATGCAAAGTAATACCATCACTCAATCTCTGCCAAAATCTCCCACTACCATGTAAACTATGATCAGGAGATGATCTAAAATCAACAAAAAGTGCATATTTGTCAGTCGCGAATTTCCCTATCGCCACCGTGGAGTCATGTTCACCGAAGAGATTCACAATTTGCTCATATTGGTCTTTTGGAAGCATGGAATGGAAATACAATTGGTACATTTGGTGAACCCTCGACAGTGATTGCTATTTTTTCAATATTGGGGTTGTAGAAGACTTCATTCGCCCCAGAGTAATCTTTAACTTTTGATGGTTCTAGTAAAGTATCATCATCATCATCATCATCATCATCATCATCATCATCATCATCATCATCATCATCATCATCATCATCATCATCATCATCATCATCATCATCATCATCATCATCATCATCATCATCATCATCATCATCATCATCATCATCATCATCATCATCATCATCATCATCATCATCATCATCATCATCATCATCATCATCATCATCATCATCATCATCATCATCATCATCATCATCATCATCATCATCATCATCATCATCATCATCATCATCATCATCATCATCATCATCATTTTATTTAACGAAAAAACAACTAATAATAAAGCCTGCATGTTATTCTGACTCTATTATCCTGTGATTCTCATGCTTAGGGGGTGTTGCTGTCACAGTCCGTGACTCTGAAGTGTGACTCACCACATGTGTGGGATGCTTTGTTGGCACCGGAGTCTTATCAACCTTCTTCACATTAATTTTTTGATTGACACCAATAGAGAAATAATCCTTGCTGATGAGAATTTTATTTGTGAAATTCATAATATTACCAATGTGAAGGTTCATATCACTGGGGATCATATAGACGCCATCTCAATCATCAACCCCTCAAACGTTGTCAGGTACAAACGTTGAGCATTAATCGCACTGCCTTAATTCCCAATTATCCCAGACCTTGCATTTGCTTGACTCTCGAGGATTAAATAGGCGTAAAATCTAACGCTTTGCGATAATCGTTCGATACCAATGCGAGTAAGGCCCTGACTTTTTTCAATAATCCAGCGACTCCACGAGTCCTCATCGAAATAACTTGGACCTGAACCAGGATAGTCCTTGCGATAAAGTTGCAAACTATGATGAAGATGCTTTCATTCCTCCGATTTTGTTCAGCACCAGACGCACCAAATTTATTAACTAATTGCTGGAGTTTTTGCTAATTGAATGGGTTGTTTAAAACGTCGAAATCTTGCCGAACCCGATAGTGAAATTTCGAGTTGGGATAAAATTTTACGGATTTCAAATAGGTATGAAATCGATATACGGCACGAACCATTGGCAACTCAGCGTTTAGATGTTGCATGGAAGTACCGCATGTGGACGTTGCACAATAAGCAGGAAAATTAAGTTGGGTTGACCAGAGGTTAAAGGGCTGACTGCTCCATTCCTTCACTAGCGAACTCGTACCTGAATGAAATTCATAGTCGACAAATATATTTAGAAATTTTACAGTGAAAGAGAAACCTTTATTATGAATATAGATGTTCTGCGCCGTAAGGTCTTTCCCCTTAAGGCGTTCCAAATATCTCCCATGATTCGGTGCATATTTTGCGTTTGGATTATATGAGCAAATCATCGTTCTTTATTTTAAGAAACATGAAGCAATTGTATATCACTGATATCAACAACTCTACAATTTTTAACGATTACCTTGGTCAGGACACGAGGATCGCTTTGAAATCGATCAGTATTCGAGGCGGCTGTTTTAATCTTGGTAATGATAAAGCCTTTAATATATGGAAGGAGATATCGGGATCTAATCCAGATACCCGGATCTGGATTGTAAAAAGTTTGTACAAAATTGAGGATCTGGCAGCCATTATCAACAAACAGACTGATGGAAAAGTAAAGATATATATCTTGAATAATGGATATTGCGGGGTTCGTGTGAGTTATGGGTTCAAGGCTAATATTGATGCAGAACTTCGAGGACTCATTGGTTTATCTGATCCGCCCGGTGGAAAGTACTATACAGCGGGGGATTGTGATGTATACTACATGACCGATGTTTACCAGAGGCTAAGGTTAGTCTGCCCTCAATTAGATGAGGATGATTGCTTGCTTGATGGTAAAAAATCAAAAATTCTTGCTTTGCTGCCCACCAAAAAAAATTAGATAAGTGGGGAGATATGCTCACCTGGAATTTTGACACTCCGACCTATCTTCCGTTGAAAGACTCGACGGACAGGCTCGAGTTCCTGCTGACTGATCAATATCATCCTGAGAAAAATGTGGCTTTCACAGGACTCACGATGCAAATATTTATAAAATAAAAGAAGATGGATACTATGAAATTATATCCAACCTATTCGCCAAGTGCGCCTGAGGACGATGAAAGTCAAGTGTATAGATTAAAAAAGATTGAAGAGATCGAATAGTATCTAAGAATGGAAATCAAAGAGCGGGACGGACTCGCGAAAGGTTCAAGATGCATGGGACTTGGATTATTAGAATCGGGCAGGCTGGCCTGAGGAATGCTTCAAAAAAGTGAAGCGTCAAATCACAGAAACATGAGAGTATCCGATTACTAGCCGAATCAAAATTGAATTCTGTCGTTGATTTTTTATCAAAGGCAATCGAAAATGGTGTTATCAGTGACTATGAATTTAGCTAAATCATGCGAGAAAAACAGCGATATATGGTGTTGAAAGAGCAAATACGCCAACAAGTTAAGCGTATCGTCAATAATGTCAATGAGAGAGAGCGCGCCCAGTTAATTGCAAAAGGTCGACAGGAAGGTAAAAAAACTTCAATCTGTACAGCATGCCAGCGGTACTTAGTTTCCCCGCCCGCGTATTCGATATTGAGTATAAGTTTTATAGGAAATACTTTCCTATAAAAACTGCATGGTATATAAGCAATATCGCAACCGAATACAGCAGTATCAGCATCGATCAGTAGATCCCCATCATGTATTATACGTCGCGATTTTTTAGCGAGTTCTTGCAAATATTCTTCAAGTTTTTTTTCATATGCAATTTTAACGCAAGGTTTGCCATAAGTTGTGGAAGAACGAGGAACATGCAGTTTTTAGCTTCTTTTTGAAGTGTGTTCATTTATTTCATATAGTTGTTATTAACTATATAAAACCATACATACTACAACACACTAAAACTCTCGTCTTCATCATCATCATTAGATTCACTAAGATAATTAGCACCATACCTTTCAACCTCCTCATATTTACACTCTTCCAAATAAGTCTGTATGTATTAGTTGCACCCTTGCTTATAAGTACTTCCTATTTTAATGATTGCCGTACACTCACAAGATTCCTCGGGTATCTTTTCTTTATGAAAATTAGTTCTAGTTTTATCTTCAAATTCTTTCAATTTGGGGTTGATATAACGATCTTTCTTTACACCTAGGTTGGTGAAGTAAGCCCTACTTTCCAACTCCACTTTTTTTAAGATCTCGTCGTATTTACTCAACCACTCAGGATAGTCACCAAAATCAAACGAAATGGTGAACGCTGAATTCTTACTATATTGAGAGACACACTGAGAGCAGATTTTTTTAGGGGTTTTTATTAGTAACGAGGATATGTTGCCGTCTCACAAAGCGTTCATCTTTGCCTTAGTTTGCTGGTATGGAATCACTCACCACTAGGTTTTCAATTTTCAACATCTTCGATATTGTAATGTGTGACATTATCGTAAAATTCTTTTGATTTAATAATTTTGTCTCCAAATCTCAACATGCTATTTTATTAATTAGTCAAGCACTTACAAAAACCACCGTTATATAACGTATATTCCTGATAACAACGCCAACATAACATTTTCCCTTTCACCACAAGTTTTCTACCACATATGCACTTATCATACTCATCAAGTATACATTCACAATCATCGCACTGTTCTTTCATCGTTTTGTTTTATGTTTTCACAAGGAACCATAAAATCCTGCTCTATTCTAAATCACGAACCCGATCCTCCAAATCTTTAATTGATCTATCATTCTCCTTCTCCCTATCAGATTTCTGCACTAGAGCCATAGCCATAAGTGGTAGACAGATATCAACGCCAGATAAAATACCATGACTACTGCATTTTCGAACATTTCGAATGTTGATTGTTGTTGCCTCATTTATTATATATGTTTTTTTTACACAATTTTATCAATATTTTTTTTCAATGCACTATCCACAAATTGAGTTTCTGCAACGGCTCTTGTGCACATGTTCAGGTCCAGGAGATGACTTGAAACATTTGCGACCATGGAGGGATCCCCCCCAACGGCCTGGCTACACAATACCGTTGTCGATCCGGTACATTCAGGAGCGCCCAGGGGTTGGCCTCAATCGCCTTATTACACAGTTCCTGTGTTTTTAGATGATCCAGAACATACTCGAGCCGAAAGGGGCACATTTCCTGGGTCTTGAATCGATCTGGAACATGCTTGAGTCACCAGGGGTCCCTTTCAACTGCTTTATTACACATTTCCTGCGCCCTGAGATGTTCTGGGACAGCCTTGAGCCACCAGGGATCTCCTTCAACTGCCTTATTATACAGCTCCTGCGTTTTAAAATGTTCCGGAACATAGCGGAGCAGCCAGGGCGCACTCATAATAACAACATTACACATCTCTTAAGTTCTGAAACAATCTGGAATATTTTGAAACCAATTCATTTTCCTTTTATTATAAGATTTTTTTGTCAATAAATTTTTTTGTATAGGGGTATTACTCCCACAATTTTTCAAGATCATTTTTTTCATCCTCACAAAAACACCAATCTATTACCCTATCAGGATGCCATGTTAATGGAAGTAGTTAATTGTTTAATTTTAACCTTCTGTACTTTCCGCTGCCGATAAGCAGCCACTAATTCAGACTCAATGCCAACACTTCTACAAATATCGTCAGTAACAAACAAGTCCAGGACATATTTGAATATATCAGAGTTCTTTTCAAAAGCTCTGATGCACATGTGCTGAGTTTTGAGATGTTTGACGCACGGGGGAGCCAATTCAACAAATACGGCGCATATCTCCTGAGTAACAAGCCGATATGGGATATACCTTATCAACCGAAAATTCTCTTCAACAACTCTGTTGCACATGGCTTGAGTAATAAACCGATATAGGACATACTTTATCAATCGAAGATTCTCTTCAACAGCTTTTTTGTACATTTTATAAGGTGCTTTCAATAAGGCGATGAGATCAGCCTTGACTAGCCTAGAGTAACAAGTCAAACCGTAGCTCTTTGCAATTTCACCCAACTCTTTTGGGTGAAATTGCAAAGAGTTTATAAATTGTTTCAGAGTTACAAGTTTAGTCTTCCATCACCACGATTGAAACCATGAACTGGGTCTTAATTTTACACCTGTTTTAATTGGTACTCATTTGACAATTACCCTCTTAATGACGTTCTATTTGGAAAAACACGTTTTTGTAAAGACGTTTCCTAAAAAAAACATTCATAAACATGGGTGTTTCTTTTCGTTGTTTCTTAAGGCTCGTTTCCATTCAAATTTTCCGCTTCAGCGGAAAAGGTTTACAAGTTTCTTGCGCGTGCGCACTTTGACAAATTTTTTTTACAGTACGCACGGGCTAACAAGGAAACGAGCCTAAAGAATGAATGCATCGTCCAGAACTGGTTCAACCACAGAAAACAAAATAAATAATTAATCTCAAATGAAGAGGGTTTTGTGTAACAAAGGCGTGGCATTAAATGGTGAATCGACAAACGCTGCTTGAATAATGTCATTTTAATACGCTTGGCCCACTTACTTTGTTAGATTTATGTACTCAATAAGCGTATTAACTTTCATCACAATGAGAAATTTTGATACGCGTCCATTGAATTTCATTACAACTCACTCATTTGAAGACCCGTTTGTATTTTGAGGGGGATTTATTATTATTTTTCCATTTCATTACAAAAAACAGGATATGTGCGTGATACGTTAAGAAGGAACGATATATTTTTAAATATATTGTGGAAAAATTCAGCTAAAAAATATGCTTTTTTTTCTTTTCATAAGAATCACAGAATCTTGCGAATTAAGAATATTTAGTATCATGTGTAACAGACAACAACTTTTTCTGGCACCAAATAAAATTTGCCAGTAAAACGACTCTTAGTGAAGTGAACATAGTAACTCTTACCAACATAACTCTTTTTTAAACTAAATTAACATGCTTTTTTTTATAAGAGTAGTGTTTTTTGTTTCCACCCCACGTGAATATTCCTAACTAACAGTTTGATAGAACTTATCGTTATATTGCCATCATGACATTTGGATGAAACTTTGTAAATAGTTTTAATATATAAAAATTGTATAAAAAATAGCTAACTAGGGACAAGGTAGCCAAACCATAATGACACGATTGAAATGCAAAGATAACTTTGACGACGAATAGCATGGGCACGGGTGGCGATGTCAGTTGCTTTATCACCGAAGAGAATTTTTTTTTAAAAAAAGGTGAGGCCTATCAGGGTTCACATTCCTGGTCCAAATCATTGTACAAAGATCCTTCTTGACCTGATCCACGAGATTTGGATTGGAATTTCGAAAAAGAAGATAATTATGCAATTGAATGAACAGCTGTACCAGAAATATAAAAAAATGTACAATGAACTAAAATTTGTTATTGCTCCAATCCGGATAACGTCTATTGTGGGCGTTAAAAGTCAAAGTACTAAATGCGATGGAAATCGTGAACGATGACTTTCATGATTATTTTGTTCTGTCAATCTATATAGTTTTTTAGGGTCAAAATTTGTAAGGATTTCGTAAATCATTTAATTTCATTTTAGAATAAAGTACGAAAAATAACAAATTAGTACGATGTTACTACTGTTTGCTACTTTTTATAATCTAATTAGTAAGTATGTTTATATCAAGTCCGTTTTAAAGTCAACACATATATTAAGAATGTTTCTAAGTTTCAAAAGTACTTGTATTTGTGAGTTCACGTTTACTTTTTTCTTTATGTTTATATTTGCTAAGGCTTTTTATACGTTTCTACCCCTTGATAGAAACGTATAAAAAGCCTTCGCCTTGTAAAGCCTTGTAACTCTGTACCATTTTTACTATATGACATAATAGTATTTTTTACTCCTTTTTCGATGATCTTCTGAAAGGTATAAATATTTTTTTAAATCTTCAAAAACCTCTACAATAAAATTACCCGTGTTATCCCATGACTGTTTTATATAATGTTAGATTTAAAAAAAAATATTTTAGGAAAGTGGAGATTTTTAGTAACCTTCAAATTTGTCGTGTTACGACAATGTCAAAATTAAACGTGACTTACAACTACACATTTTTCTTTTCACAGGACCAAAAAATATCAGCCTCACTTTTCGTCAGTCTTTTCACCAAGTTGCTTTAAGACGAGAATTTAAATATTTTGTAATTAAGTTCTATGTTTAAAGAAATAATTCAACTTTAAAATCGTAGCAGATAAAAAGTTTTCTAAATCGCCATCAATATTTTCTTATAGCTTTTAAAGGAGCATGGTCTCAATTTTAAATTAATTTTAAGCTGATATGATTTTGTTTTAATTTTTTGTAAAGGCACAAGAAAAAAAAACATAACGATAACTCACCTCAAAATGCTCACTATTCATATCACGTGTATCTTTGACGAATAAAAAGTTATAAAATATTGTAGAGCATTTGTATGAATATTTTAACATATTTTAACTACGCCTATCTAACACCTAACCTTTCATGTTTCACTGATCCAAATTGACTTAACCCGCCCTACTTTCTTCGACTCTTTTTCCGAGAATGCATAAGTTAACTTAATTTAATTTGAAGTGCTATCAGAAAAAAATTCCACGAGATCTTTGTAGCATTCTAAGAGATTTGAGTAAAATTTGTTAGTCAAGTTTATTTTTAAATATCTTTGCACCAAAAATTCCAGATATAATCAGAGTCGATTCCATTTACGCGGGGTGTGAATGTTTTTAATGTTTTCATTATAACGCAAAAATATATGAATCAAACAAGTATTGTTTTTATTCATGTTCTTGTTTTATAGATATTGGTTTCAATTTTACATGAGCCGCTTAGTAACTGCAAGCTTACATGGCATAGTGGAAATAACATCCTAAAAGCTGATCTAACCTGCTAAACTGCTATCAACGGGTCCTTTGTTCTGAATGTGTACATTAGATACATCGCCATTTCCAAACTAATTCCTTCGCAATGCATAGATTGATTCGTAGCTCATTGAGTTAACAAGCTAGTATTGCTGAATACTTGCTTGTTAACTGAACGGTTAACTAACGGTTAATTGAACCACCACCTCGTGATTACAAAGCAAATCCCGTAACCACCCGAGCCCGCAGTCACTCGACCCCATACCTACTCGACTCCATAACCATTCCGTAATCACTCGACCTCATAACACACGGTCACGTAACAAAAACCACGACTTAGAGAAATTCAGTTACAAAAGTGAATCTTGGCCAGTGCTATCTTAAGAGATGAGTCTAAGAATAAAAAGACTTATGACTATGATCTAGCGAAACAATTTCATGCAAACGTCTTAGAGGTGACTGCATTCGATACATAAGAGTTTGAAAAAAGTACAAACAAAATCTCTTACCCCACCAATTCCGTAAAAAACTGGAGATTAAAAAAACTGGAGATCAAAAATGAAAGTTTAATATTCTTTATAACGTGTTTCAATATTTCTCACAAAAGAGTTAGGGAACAGGTGTGATGAAGAACGTCTCTTCTTCTCTTTTTCGACGTTCTTCTTCGCGGTGGTTTTCTAAATATTTTGCAAAACATTTTCCTATGTGCTTCTCATAATTTTAAAAATCAAAATTGTTATATGCATAATTTTATGGGCTAGCAATAGTTAATTTTTTTAAAAAAATTTAACTATTGCTAGCCCAGCCTGCTGAAATGGAAAATTAAAAAAAATATGATTATAAGAACAACAATAATTTTCAAGAAACATTTGGCGCAATAGCCAACTTGAGCAACCAAACACGCATTGGTCTTCCCAAATAGAAAGTGAACAAGTAACAAGTAAGCAACAGTTGAATCCGTAAAATAAGAAACTGAAGGAAGTTGCGCTAAACCAAAAAGCTCGCTTTGCTTGTAAAAAAGGAGCTGTTTGTAGAGTTGTAAAAAAAGCGCATTGACCATCCTTTCGATATTACATGAAACATCGGAACAAAATTACACGAGAATTCGCCAATGACCACAAAAGTTTACAACACAGGACCATATGGGGTAGAACGGCTATTATTAAAATTCAAATAATTTTGAACAAAATTTTTTTTTTTAAATGGAATTATTTGACTTCTATGGTCTGCCGTTTAAATTTTCTACCAGCAGTATTATGTGCACATCGTACGCAGAATCAAAAGAGTGGCCTATGTTTTACTTAAAAAATGTTAGTATTCTGCCATTTATTTCAGGTTGGTGAATTAAAATAGAAGATCTACTCTAGAAGTGCAAATTGAGCGGAAATTCCTGTTTGCTTTAGTAAGCAAATTTGCTCTACACAATGCGAATTTCCAGGACTATGATTTATCAGTAAATTTACAACTAAAGTAAATCCAGCAAACCAAGTGTCTGTTAAATGTCCTTATTTGGATGTGAGAGTCATTCTACTAATATGTAAAGTCTAAGAATTGCCAATCACATTGAAGAAAGCATCTGCACATTGCTCTACTTTGCCGACATTTTTTATATTGTAATGGGAGCAAGCAAGCTGTTCTTCTTCTGGCCAAGCATACTGAGTTACAACGGGTTGTGCTTACATCGTCATCAAGTGATCAAACATAAAATTTAAATTAGTAACGTTGTTATTGTTACCACACTCAATTTGTTTTAAAATATTGCTCCAGTCATACGTGCCATAAAGGAGTACGCAGAGTACGACACAGTATATATAAATAACAACTAAGTATTAAACATAACAGCTACAAGAACGTCTGTTCACTTTCGCTGCGCCTCGGGAACACTTTTCGCACGTGACTCCGTCAGGTAACAGGATCGCACGGGTGGGATTTTAGACCCCCACACTCTTCCCAACTTTATTGTTTCGACATAACTTAAGAGTTTTTTGTTTGTTTATTTGTTCTTTTGTAACAGACAAATCGTCCCCTAGTCATCGACGCATCGACAAATCAGATCGACAAATCCCTTCTGTCGTGGCCGTCGCAATTTTCTATCAGTTGTTGTTGTTGATGATATGCGGCCATGCGTGTATCGTTGTTATTGATAATCTCCTCTTCACTGTTGTCTTCTCTTTCATGTTGCTGGCTTCTCATAGTGTACATCTTCCTCTGTTTCACCCTGCTTCTTTACTGCTTTTCTTCATTCTGTTTTCCAGTTTCTCTCCATCTTGTCTTCTCTTCTGGTCTGTTATAGTTCGTGTAGCTTCTTGTTTTATTTGGTTGGTCATTTAGCATTTTTCTGTCTCTCCTCCTCCAGTCTGGAGGAGGAGAGACAGGAAATGTCTCGCTGCTCCATTCTGTTCTCTCTCTTCTCTCTTCTCTCTTTTCTGAAGTATGCTGTTTCGTTTCTCCGGTCTTTTTTTCTTTACACGCGGCATCTCCAGTTGCCATCCTTTCTGTAATCAACTTTAACGCTTTTCCCTCTTCGCCATCTTTCACTTTTTCCTCGTCACACTGTCTTCTTTTTGCACTTGTGATATTCGCTCTCTTTCCTGTGTCCTGTCTTTTCCTTGACTCTTTGTAGCGTGAACGTTCTACACGTAGGCTTATGTCCTGGTCATCGTCTTTGCTTTATTGCTTTTCATCAAATGTTTTTTCTCCGTCTGTTTGCTTCTTACATTTCTACTATTTCCCTTAAACTGTCCTTCTAGTTGCGTCTCCTAAATTTCCACCGACTAGTCCTCTTCACTTGCTTCACTTTCACCAAATTTCTTACAAGGACAGTAATACGTCGATTGATTCCCTGGCTTTTCTGCCAAACATTAACTCAAATGGTGAATAGCCGGTAGCAAAGGGTTGCGTACAATTGTACGCAAATATGACTTTGTTCATCTCATCTTTTTAGTTAGATTAACATACACTTAACAGGGATCGTAACATCTGTAACAAAATCGATTTATTCTCTCTATTAGTCCGTTACACTGTGGGTAAAATCGCGTTGTTTGACTCCGTTTGATAGCTATTAGTTTATTTAGGTCGTGGAATAGGTAGTTCTAAAACTCTCGTCTTTGATCATGGAGAATCCGACGAGGTGTTACAAATTGTAGTAGAAAATCGTTGTACAGTTTTCGGGCAGGTAGTTGGTGATTTGCTTCTCGTGGTATAGGCCTTTGTGTATTGAAGTGGTCAGTGATGAAAAAGGATGTATTCATATCCACCACCACATCGGTTTATATGTAAAAAGTTAATGCCAACTATGTCCATTGGTGCTGTTGAGACAATCGTGCCAAGAGGTGCCACTTTCTCTGTGTTTTTTGTTTTTGTTTGTTTGCTATGCAGGAGCATTTAGACGATATATAATGGGTGATCCTGTCTTCAATTCTGGGCCAATACACTCTTTTATTGGCTAGTTCATATTCTGCACTAAGATGCCCCATCTCTTCATGGATGATGGTAATACTATTTGATTGTTATGTGCATTTTTCATAGTAAAACACTGTCATGATCAACTTTAAGCCGACTTCATTCTCTTAGTAGTCGTGCAACATTATTATTGTTGTGTTTTCTCATTGGTCTTGGCTTTTTTCCCAATTTTATACTTCTTTAATAACTGCATCCTCTGTCTGTGCATTTTCAATATCAACTCTTTAAATAAATTCTTCCGGGGGGTTAACAGTTTACCCTCCAGCCTACTTAGTACACCTGTGGCATTTACTGTGCCTATCCATGCTTTATCATTATGCAATTGTGTTTTTATTCCTTAAAGTACTGCTTGAACCATATCATTCTCATATATTTCGTTGAAGACTGCCTGGAAATCCGCTCAAGGAATCTGCGTCAACGTACGGTTTCCCTGCTTTGTGGTGGATTCTTAAGTTAAAACTTGCTAACTGATTTGCCCATCTCTGTCCAGTTGCATTGCATTTTATCACCAAATGCACTTGGAAATGTACTAAATATAAAAACAATTCCATTGCTCAAGTCTAACATTATTTGTGGTGCAGCAAGTAATCAGTTGGGTAAATACAGAAGAAGTCCAGGTCTTAATTTAAAACTACGTGTAAATGCATATATAACTTTTACATGTTTTTTTAAGCGTGGTTCACACAAGTCATAAAGTTATTCTAATCGTATTGCGTATGATGAACTTTCATAAATTTGTTCCCGTGTGAACGTCAGCAGGTATCGGATATACTTATGAAAAGCCGTCTTAGAATAGTGTTAGAATATTTTTTAAAAACAAAAACTTTTGATTTTGAATTTTATTTTATATCTTTCATACAACAGGCGCGGATTTAGACTTTGTCAACCCTATCACGCGACGTAGTAAAAAAATGAGCCAAATATTACGCAGCGATGCACGAGAAATAATTTTCGAAATAATTTCGGTGTTTTTAAATTATACCCGGAATTTCGGGGACGAAAATCTACTTCTTTGTTTGCTTCGCCTTATCTACTTTATGACATACCTCACAACACGAATTCAATCGACCGATGTTGGGCTAATCTATTTTATGTCAGACTGTAACCATATACTTCATAACACACAAACCCTGTCAAGGCTGTTTCTAGGTATAACCATGGAATGTTTCTCCGTCAAGGTTTGACAGTAATGCTATACTTTAGGGCACAAACCCTGTCAAGGTTGTTTCTAGGTATTACCATAATATGTTCTTTCGTGAGAGTTTGACCGTAGCGCTAGACGTTATAGCGTACAAACCCTGTCAAGGTTGTTTCTACATATTGATAAAGATTATAGGCGTTTGGTATAAATATCGGTCGCACATGTTCGACACGACAGTCTAATATTATTTCTCACTTATTATAGAACAAACATAATCGGGGCAGGCCGACTTATGTATGACAGTCAAATATTATTAGAGACTTATAAAACGAACGTAATCGGGCACGACCGGCTTATATAGGACATTTTCATATCATTTCTCACTTATTATAGAACGCACATAATCGGGGCAGGCCGATAGAACAAATGTAATCGGGGCCGACCGCTTTTATATCATTCGTCATCACTTCTGACAAGCAAATAGCCCTGGTTGTTGTTGTTGTTCTCAAATGAAACGAAATTTCTTGGCAAATACTAAATTTTGGAATTCGAAAGTTTAATAACTTTTCACCAAACTTAATTCCCGCAAAAAAAAATAATTTAGGTTCCGTGAAATTTAGTTACTTCAAAGTATATTATGTTGAAATGTATTTACTACAAGAGTAGTTTATACTAAGAATTACGTCGAGACTTTTTTCTTTCGCCATGTCTAGTTTTTAAGGGTGTTCTATCTTTCAGAGAATGTTTAATTCACAAAAGTTCGAAGAAAATGCCAATCCTTCCTGGCCAGCCATTATATCAGCGTTCATAATCCGGTCACTACGACATAACCAGTGCAAAAAAAACATAATCGGACCATGCGTACATATCCGGCTGTTCCGGTTGTAAACAGGCCGTTTTCGCAATCTGAGCAGATCATTATCAACATGGGTTGCAACAGCTTGCGAGAGCGTGTAAAGTTTGTTTTCGAATGAGAAAATTCTGATTGGATACATGAAATTTATGCCGAATTGCTAGAGGAACTTAAATGTAATTCTATGTTACCATTTCCTGACGTATTACAAAAGCAAGTTGATATTTGTTTATTCTAAAGAAATTAACCTGCAGAGTACTATCTTCCTACCAATGTAAAAACAAACAAAGATCGCTGCACAGTAGCTTTACTTTAAGATTTTTAGTTTCTATAATAGCTAAGCTATGTGTTTATTTGTTACTATGGCTATAATGTTTTATAATATTAGCTAATCAAAACGTGCAAAATATTGGACTGTTAAGAGCAATTTTCAGTCGATTTTGTGGCGAATTTAGCTGTATGTGGTGTCAGGTTGCTGCATCTTTTGTTTAGCTAATTTTTAGCGTTTATCTTATAACAAAAGTCTGGTAAACTAAACTCATCATTTTCCCCTTTTTGATATTTTTGATAAGGGCGGGGAAAAGAGATATGTATCCATTCCACTTATAACTACTGTCCACAAAATTTATTACATTACGTTACCAATAAGTTGTAAAATGTTCATATTATAAATAGGCATAAAGCTAAAAATTTTCGTTGAGTTTTTTAAAGTTTTGTATACCGAACGGTATCATTTGTTTTTGTTAGCTTTTTGTATAAGCTTTTTAGTAATTTTATTTTTTAAATAAAATTGACTTTAGGGCCTTTTTATGTGAGAACTGGGAAACTCGCTCATCGAGTTTCCCGGTAGAGCGGGCTAATATCAACTCGGGTTTATATGTAAATTTGTCATTTTCCATCCCGGGTTTATATGCAGAAAAATTAGCGGGAAACTAAAAGTGGCGGTGTTAATATGTAAGCAAATATGGCTTCCAAGAACAGAAAAAAGAAGTTAGCGATACTGTTTATGCTTGAAACAACTTTGTTATCACTATTAGTTATTTCTCAAATTTTTTGAAAATTACCATCATTTCTGACCAATTTAAGTATTATTCATTAACATCTCCCACACGCTTGAAACAGGATTAAAAGTTAATCATAAAGTTAATCAACCTGGTGTTTTCAGCATGTTTCATGGTTTTGTTGTCTTTTATTACAAATACACTATAATACAAAAACAAATATGTCCATTGATATGCATTAATAGTGATAATTATTTGCTCCTCTAAGGTTACATAAACTTTTTCCGTACTTTGCCACGGTTACATGGACAACTATCCATCCCGTTTGACCGGGATCCCGGCTCACTTGCCCGGGATCTCGGTTGACCGAGTTTCCCGGTCGCATATAAAAATGCCCTTAGTTATCAAAAAAAGTTTCTTTGCCTGACATGTCGATTAAAGAAGCTTATTATAATTTTAAGATATCCTGATTGGTTTAAATTCTCGAAAGATCAAGCTGATTGGTTTAAAAAACAATGCCATAGCGGATCAACCGTGACTAATGTAAATAAACAATGTGCCTGTTCTTTGATCGCTATTTTCGCATTTCTGTATAGAAAATGCAACAAACACTTTCAGCATTCAAAAATGTATTTTATACTTTTTAGGTACAGAAGGTACAGCAACGAGAAAGATGCAGAAGAAACTCAACACTGTCGATCAAAATTTTCAAGGATATTTTTTAGGAGGAAGATGTATTACTAAGACTTGAATAAAACTAAACGATACGGCTTTATATTTTCATTTGTGTCACGACCTTGTTGAGGAAAACAACATTGCGGATTAGTGTACGTAAAACTTGTTTTAGTAGCGAAGTTTCTGAAGCAATGGCGTAGAGAACACTCCAGGACCCCCAGCATTGTTTTTTTTATATTCAACGCTCTGACATAGCAAAAAAATTGGCTAGATACGCGCCTGTTCAAATGTGCAGATTTGTAAATTTTATAAAGGATTTTTTATAAGATGAGTGAGTTGATTTTCAAAATGGCAGAGGAAAATAAAGAGAAAAGATCTAACAGTAAAGCAATAGTTAGCGCCGCAAACTGCGAGCAGGGCAAGGCCAAAGATTCTTTAGTATTTGAAATATTGGGACCCCGTAAGCTTTGGACACTCAATTCGGACGTGCTTGCCGTCACTAGCACCAATAACATGTGGCATATTCCATCTATTTTCAAAATTTTTTGCAATTTTCAGCTAGTCATCGTCATTTGTTGGCGAAGATAAATAGTCTGAAAGTGCTTCGTAAATCTCGTCGCATGTTTCTGTTACCACTTGTGACAATGTTAATTTACCAATACGAAATGAGTACGCAATTGACTGTTGAGCACGCATTTATATATGCAGGCGTTTGTAGCTTATTGGCACCCTCTTATTTTAGAATATTCCTAGGTAAAATAGACAAAGATAAATTACATCATAGTGCTGTCTGTATCTGTCTTGTTGTAGTTTTTGTTAGCTAGGGGTCACACTGGGGCACTCATACATATCATAGCCTTATTCATACAGTAATCAGATATATAGGTGGGTAAGTGCCCAGATGCCAAAAATAGGATCATAAGAACTCATTTCTAATATCACTCAACTCAACAGTGCAGTTCAAACACCAACTTAGCCTTAAAAATTGCTACGCCTCAATTTTGCATTGGAATAATTTTAATCTGTAAAGTACAAAGTTTCGACCGCTGCGAAATATAAAATAAAATAACATACTGTGGTTACAAATTTAATGGAAAATAACTTTTTAAACAAATTTAGTGACTTTAACTGTTTTCGTCAAATATTTTCGGTTGCCAAATTTTTCTTATGTCAATGTACCAAAATCACTATAGCTATCACAAAATTGTAAAAGTGGACCTTGCCTAAATTTATTCTTTCATTTTACCAAAATTGAGAACACAGTAATACAGTGTAACATGCTATTATCCCTTCCTAGCTAGTTATGTAATGTTTATATACAATAATTTCTAACGAAAAGTCAAAGCCAGTCATTAGCTATATCATTGAAGTGTATTTTATTTTCAGTCGATTTCATCTGTGCTTTTTTTTATACAACTAGTTAGCTATAACTTCCAAATAAATCCTTTATTAAATGTTCTTCCACATTAATCCATGTCAAACTTGCAGATCCATATATAGCTAGCTAGCTAGCTATAGCTTACTGTAAAAAAACTTCCTTAAGTCTTTCTATAGCTAGCTGTAGTTTTTATTTCTTCTTGCCAAAGTGCACTGATAATGATAAAATAGTGTTTCTTTTTAACCATTACTTTATTCCTCACAACACAAAATGTATGGTATATGTAGCTTGAAACTTCAGGAAGCTAACCCCTAAAACCAACATCAACAATATGTCTTCTCTTGTTTCTCTATAAAAGTCAGTAATTTAAGTTTCCTTCGATTCCAACATCTTACCCATGCCAATATACCACAAAGAGGGTTAGCAACACCATTTAAACGTATTATTAAAAAGCAAAACTTCAGTTAAAGTAAAAAATTAGTTGAAGAAACATCAGGCAGGATTCGCTAGCGCCCAGACCTGCGCGGTATGAAACTCCGTAATAGCTTAGTAGTGAACCGTGGCCTTTTTCGCTATTCCGATGCCCTTAGAACGAGATTGGCGATCTTTCCGACTTGTGTAGAGACTCTTACGGAAGAAATGCTAACCACAGAGACGGGTCGTGGCGCCGGGAAGTATATTTTAAGGTAAAGAAGAAGCTATTTTGGGTTATCAAACCATTGCGGGCGACATTTTATTTTAGTCTTTCGTAGCCTATCTTAACACCCCTCCCTACATTAATTGCCACGTCGCGATCCCTAAGAATTTTTGTTGGTTATAGAAGAGTAAGGCTCGGAAAGCGTTTTTAATTTTTAGAAGATTAGTAGAAAACTTCATTCTATGGCTAGACTATTGGCAGCGTTAATAATCACGACCATGCGGGAGTAAACATAGAAAGGACGGGCGCAAGCTAAAACACAACCCTGGGCTTATTATAATAACAATTCAAGCAACCTCGATTCCAGGGCCTATAGCGTTCTTTGATATGAGAATGAAACGCGAAACGAAAAAATAAATTAAAATAGATTATTATAAGAAAGAAAGCGAGAAAGATAGAAAAAAAGAAAAAAAGAAAGAAGGAACAGCAACGCGCGCCAGGATTTGCACATGGCCTAATGCAAAGACAAGTGGACAGAGATTTAGAATTGCCAAAGCCTTTTTTGCCAGCGTTGATCAAAACATTCTAGTGATTAAAACTCAACTTTGAAAGCGTATCGACTCAGTTAATGAGTACACGCAGCTTTCCAGCGCTACTTCTATTATTCATATTGCAAAAAGCCATAGCACGAAAACACATTTTATAATTATTAACAAAATTAATCTTAGTTGCAACAATTTACTCTTCTTCTTTTTCTCTGAGTTATTGTTTTGCTGCAACATGTTCAGGGGGCCTTTTTTGCCATCCGGGAGATGACGTCAAACTGGGTTTAATCCGATAAAAAAATTATAACAAAATGGCGGCTTTCGAGAAGAAAGCATGCTATAAACACGAGAAAATTTGGCTTTATATTAGCTTTATTATTTTGAATTTTACTTAATAAATGTTAAATTACAAATTCTCAACATATTATAAACAGAATAAGATGAACTTTTTTTGAAGTGGGAGGTAAGCGTTAAGCTACGCAAACTGAATTAGAGTCAGGGCTCTGCCAGACAACTCCTTGCATCATCCAACGGCGCACACAGTGCGCCATCTTCCCAATTTCCCTCACATGGCTTGGGTTAACCCGGGACTATGGTAATATTCAATTGCCCATATTGAATCGCTGCTAAGTCAGAAAAGGAAAACTCAATCCACAAGTATTAACAAAACTCTTTCTTTTTAAATTTTATTATGCTATTTTTAAATATTTCCTAAAACTCCACTTCTTTTTTTTGTTGCATCGTGGAAATAAATTTAAGTCGCCAATCCAAAACTAACAGGGGAAAATACACCTCTTCATTTGCTCATTTCTGGTTAAAAACTGTTGTACTGTTTCTACTAGCGTCTTTTTACTGATATATGTTCTAAATCTGAACTATTTTATCAAACGGTGTCTTTACCTAGAAGTTTTACTTTGTTTACCTACTTTCGCATGTTGTTAAATTCTTCAACACTCAAACCTCGCAATAAATTTTCCAAGAAGTGAGCTATGTACGACGTGTCGAATGTCGACGTCACGAATGACCAGGTGGACTTTTGTTCGATAGTGGTGGTGACCGTTAATGTAATTAATGTTTTTGGAAGATTAAGTTTGGACATATATAAAAATATTTATAAAGATAAAAAAATTTAGGACTTCATCATTACACATCTAACCCTATGTTTTTGCATTGTGTTTCATGCTTACAATAACGTGGTATCAGGGGCGTAGCCAGAAAAAAATTAACCTTAGTCCAACCGAAGGTGCGATAATAGCCAACTGGGGGTTTGGGGGCGTTGTGAGCCCCCCTACCCCAAAAAAGGGCGTAAAAAGCCAATGCCTTTTTACACCCTTTAAACACTGAAACGTCTTAAAACCGACTCTCTGACATACGCGATAGACGTTAAGTATTGATCGAATTGATCGAAAAAGGGGAATAAATGACAACATAAAATACATTAAAATCTTTATCATCAAGGGTGTAATCAAACCAACAATAAGACAACACAACACCATCATAATGTTTTTTATAGATTGAAAGTTATCAAAGCAATAATTAAAATGTTCATTCTTCTTTCTTCATATTTAGCACCAAAATAAAATTTTCCGCAGATTGGAGGTCATTAAAAATTCAAACCAAATTAAAATCTTTTTTTTTGAAATGGAACCATGGACAAAATGCCTTCATACAAGTCATTGAAAACCCTCGTGTTAATAATATGTTCCACACATCGTGTTACAAACATTAAAAATTATTGGCATAGTTGGGGTTATTAGTTAAGTAAGGAAGATTCTTGCGTAAAAATTTTAACCTACTTTTGGAAAATTTGTAAAAATATGTTACGTTACATTCGATTCATCATGTTTATAGAAATAATGTACAAAGCATGAATTGCAGACAACTAAATTTAAGCAATGAGAAGAACAAGGATATGTATAAAGCTGATCTGTTTTGCTTTAAAATGTTAGAATGACAACTATTAAGTTTAACAGATACATTGCCAGCATCGTCATAACATTGACCTTATCAATTCTGTATATATATATCAAGAGAAAGTTCATAAACAAACCTGAGAGCCTTCACTACAATGAATAAACCTTAAGACGTCCTCTCGCAAGTTACAATGGGAAGAATAATCGTGATCACTGAGGTGTGGAGCTTGTCGTAGTGAGTGCCTACATTATATTTCCCAATACCGTTAATAAAACCTAAAGGGAATGAATCTACCAAGGTTCTGCAGATAAAATTTGTTTAGGTTTAATAGGTTTCGATTTAGAGATCCCTTGGACGAAAAAGATTTTAAGTTAAAGGTTTGCTTCTTACAAATGGAAGAAGTCTCGTCATTAATTTTAGAAGTACCACATTGATTAACTAACGTTTGGGCTAATACAAAAGGAACAACTTCGAGATGATACACACGTTTCCTTTTCTTTTTCTTTTGCTTATTGAGCAGAAATATTGAGCAGAACGCTTTAACGTAGCTTTACTCAAACTTAAAGAAACTGAAGGGGTCAGAGAAAATTGTTATTTAATCTGTAAAATCGATTTATATAAGGCCACCCTGAAAAATATAATTGGTTAGAGTCACCCGACCCGAGTCACCCGTAAAAAATAAACCAAACAATCCACGAATAATCTTCGACACGCAACAAAATCCACCATTTACCTTTTCAGCGGTCCTCCGAATTACGGTTGTTACGTTCGAATGTTATTTCGATAGGGGACTGCGCTGCGCTACTCAGTGCTATATTTTCCTGCTTCGCATTTATACGGCAATACAAGCGAAAACCATGGGAACAGCATTGACTGACAAAAATCGAACTTGAAACAGAGCCTAAAAATACAGCTGGCGTACATTTAAAACGAAAAACAAAATATGGCTGCGAAATATAGTATTTTTGTAATTTTTCGGGAAAAATTTTTATCCGACCGACCGACTCACTTTTGTAATTAAAAATGACGCTAACCAAAAATATTTTTGACGGTGACCTAAGCGTATAACTATTTAGTTAATTAAATGGTATGAACTTCTTAATCCAGTTTTTTAATCTTTTTTAACCAAATTAACAGCATATGATTTTTTTGTTTATGTGTTCTGCTTCGAAGGAATATTAGTTAGAGTGTAAAAGAAGGTCCGTTCGGGAGAAATAGGATTAGTTGTGTATACCTGTATATAACTTGTGTTTGTATTTGAGCTAGCTAGATAGCTGCTAAACATGTCTGCAAAGAAACCTTCATTGTGTTTTTTTACTACACCCTGTGCACAAAAGCTAGTATAGCTAGCTTTCTAGTCTAGTAGCTACCTCCTCAACTGCACTGCAAAAAAAAAACAGAAGCTTACTTTAACAGCCTCTGAGTACAACTAAAAGCTATTTAATTTTGTTTTCACGTTAAGCTATACTAACAATGCCAAATATTTTATTTTTCACAAAAATAAATTCAGTCCAGCAGAACATAAACATTCCAGCGTCCCTTTCGCACATAAACTTAGCTGCCATTATTGTTTTTCTGTTATTATTCAATTTTTTACGCATATATTAATTTATCTTCATAATTAACGGAAACTTGAGAAACCAATCAGATCTCAGAACTGACCAGTGTGGCCCAGGGTCATTTCTTCTCGCTGTCCAAGATTGTTAGAAAGAAAAAAATGGGCCTGGGGATGAGGTTGATTATATGCCATCTAGCATTGTAATTTATATATATGCATACTTTTATACTGGCGAAATATATATAATATAATAATAAAAAGTTGTCCAGCCCTTCTGAGTGGCCTCTGTGGTACATCCAATAGGGTAATTAATTCAGCTTTACGTAGTCTATAATACCCCTTAAGTCCACGACTTTGTGCAATATCACGTAATTGTTTAACAGTATGTGTATTCATTACTTTTTCTTTATTATAGAATATTAACATTGTCGGAGGATTTCATAACGGTTAATACTAACGCGGTTATTTTCCCCGGGGAATTCCCCCCTACTTATTTGCGGTATGATAGGGAATTTCCCTTATGTGCGTAGAATATTATGGGAATTGCGTCAGAAAATATTGGAGCTCTATTCTTCTACAGATGACGTCATTAATGTAGTGAATAATAGGTCTTGGATGGTGCGGTGACTATTAGGGCATTGTTGTGACTTGCTGGGGGTTGCTGTGGGTTGCCGTGGGCGCGACTGCCCTAGAACATACATTTCCCGATCTCTTTAGTGATAACACAGTAGTTTTAAGCATCAACAGTATCGCTATCTTCTTTTTTCTGTTGATGGAAGCCATATTTGTTTAAATACACACTCCGCCGCTTTCAATTTTCCGGTAATTTTTCTTCGTATAAAACCGAGATGGAAAACGACAAATTTACATATAAACCCGAGTTGATATTACACCCCGCTTTACCGGGGGAAACTCGATGAGCGAGTTTCCCAGTTCTCCATATAAACAGGCCCTTAGCTAGGAAACCCAGCATAATTTTTCTTACCACCAGAAATCGGAATAATTAACTCTTTCTATACCGCCCCAGCTAAAATCAGTCCTGTGGGACTGATGACTTCAAAATCGAATTGTGAAACAACCACTGGTCGTCTCGCAGGCTATAAAAGCTCAAAATACGGCTTTTGAATCAGCCAATCAGATTCAAGTATTTTCGTTTCCGTGTGAGTTGTAGATTCGGGCCAGCAACATCACAAACATTCAAAAAACAAAATGGCGAAGGCTGGAAGCTCAAGGAGAATTTCTCTTGAAGATGCTGTCAATTATATGCTTGAAACTGATGATTCTGACATCGATTCATGTCATGGGGGCCTCAGTAGTGACGAAGAAGAAAGAATAGATAATGCTTTATTGGGTTACTACTCGGATTGGGATGAAAAGTAAGTGCTTTATCGTCCTTTTTCTGTGCTTATGCGTTTCTCGCTTGGAACCTGTCTTGTAATTATTTTATGTAACATACTTGATGTCTACTTTTAAACAGTCTCAATAAAAGGTGATGGTAAGACTTTTCTCAGGGTGATTGCTTCCTTTTATTTTTAGTGATCCAAATGCTGATGTTGAAAGCAATCTTGTCGGTCGCTCATCACCGCCTCCTTCTTCACCGCCACCGCCGCTGTCCACAAACTCGACTGAAACGTTGAACAATGAAAGTCAAGTAACTGCTCTAAATTCTGCTGTTTCTCTAACATTCTGTGCCAATAATAATGTTCCTGACCATGCCACAGTCACTAATGAGCCCAGTACGAGAATTTCTCGTCGCACGCGCCGTCCTCGAAAACAGGTTATTGATTTGGGGTCAACCGATGATGACTGCGATAACAAAGAAAACATTTGCGAGAAACATACCTCTACAAAAAAAGGTAAAAAGAAGCCAGCTAACAAGAAACCAGCCAATAAGAAGCCAGCTAATAAGGAGCCAGTAGCACATAAGAATACCAAGAGTTATGATGATCCAGATACTCCAAACATTCTACCAGATTTTACTCCGACACGTGACCCAGGATTGCATTGTGATGTTCCATTGATACGCGGCGTTCAAGAAATTGATTTTTTCCAACTATTCTTTAGTGAGGAATTGATTCAGGATATAGTGAAGCATACTAATACATATGGCTGGAGAAACATCAGCAAAAAGAAAAGTTGTGCAAAAAAAGATGGGTCATGGAAAGAAACCTCTGTCCACGAGATGAAGCAATTTATCGCTTTACTTATGTACATGGGTATCGTGCGGCTACCGCGACACGACCGATACTGGAGTGTCAAATCACTGTTTCATGGTTTATGGGCAAGGGAGATGCTGTCCAGGAGTAGGTTCTACGCTTTGTTGTCCATGCTACATGTTGTGGATCCTGAGGAGGAGGAACAAGGTCATAAGCTAAAGAAGGTCGCACCGTTCATCGATCATTTTAGAAATCGTTGCCGCACGCTGTTCCAACCAGAACAAAACTTAGCAGTTGATGAGCGCCTTGTCAAGTCGAAACATCGTTCTGGTATCCGCCAGTATATCAAGAACAAACCGGTTAAATTTGGTATCAAACTCTGGGTAATTGCCGACAGCAAGACTGGTTATACATGTGACTTTAGTGTTTACACGGGGAGTGGGGATAGAGTTGTCCATCCAAAACACGGGCTTGGATATGGTGTTGTGATGACCTTGGCAGAATCCTTCTTGAATCAAGGATATCATATTTTCTTTGACAACTTTTACACGTCATGCATTTTGGTCATTGATCTTCTCAAACACCAAACTCCGTCTTGTGGAACAGTGGTTGAAAGCAGAAAAGGTTTTCCGGATTCGATGAAGGGAGGAAAAAAGAGCTGGGCACCTAAACAACACCGGGGAGCTATGAGATGGAGCCGTGAAGATAAAGCGTTGTGTCTTCAATGGAAAGACAACAAAGTGGTTACCATGGTGAGCACCATTGACAGGGCAGATAAATTTGTTAAAGTACAAAGGAAAGTCAAAGCTGATGGTAAATTTTCTACAGTTACGGTTAGACAACCAGAATGCATCCAACGGTACAATTCTTATATGAATGGTGTAGATAAATCCGACCAATATCTAGCAAAATACAACATGCTGCGAAAATGTGTAAGGTGGTGGAAAACTCTGTTCTTCCACATGATCGACATTGGTTTAGTCAACGGTTTCATACTGTTTCAATTGCATCGCTCCCGTAACCCTGATGTTCCGGGGCTCAAGCGACCTAAGTCTTACGCTTTGCTTGTTTTTCGAGAGGCTGTTATCAGGCAACTAACCAGTATGGAAGAGTATGCAGATCCTCCTGTTTACAATAACTTCCAAGCTCCCATTGATAAGAGATATAACACTGAACATATGCCGGTATTCACCGAAGAGAAACGAAATTGTAAAGTCTGTTACGCAGAGTTGAAGAAGCAAGTCCGTGTTTACACGAAGTGTTCTGCTCCACAATGTGATGTTTATTTGCACTTTACAAAAGAAAATAATTGTTTTCAGAAGTGGCATACAACATTCAAACACTAGGAAAAACATTCATTTGTGCAAATTTTCTTTTGTTTGTATTCCTGTTCTTTATTAGGATTTGAACCGATTATTCGTCGGTTTACGATAATTCTCTAAATAGGAGGAGGCTGCTTCATGTGACCATATCTCCGGAACTAATTGTCTTTTGGACGTGAAATTTTTTGCAAGGTGTCAGAATTTTAATGGGGTACAACTTTGTTAGCAAAAATATCACTCTAAAACCAAGTGGAAGTCATTTTTTGATCAAATAATTCATTTTTACGCACAATTTTGAAGAAATTTTCACAGCTTTTCCGCCATTATGGATTTCAATGGGTTTAGATTTTCTTTTTTTTCTTCAAAATTAAATCTTTGATACATTACCTTTCTTTTGAGGGGTCATTGACTTTCTAGGAACTAGTAAGTATTATGTTATTAGACTTTATTTAGGGTACACTTTTCCATTTTTTATGAATATTTTACGGTTACATTTTTACTAAAATAAGAAACCGGCTTAGTTTGACCATATCTCCGGAACTAATAGTCCTTTGGACCTGAAATTTTTTGCAAAGTGTCAGAAATATAATGGGGTACAACTTTGTAAGCAAAAACATCACTCTAAAACCAAGTGGAAGTCATTTTTTGATCAAATAATTCATTTTTACGCACAATTTTGAAGAAATTTTCACATCTTTTCCGCCATTATGGATTTCAACCGGTTTAGATTTTCTTTTTTTTTTCACAATAAAAATCTTTGATACATTACCTTTCTTTTGAGGGGTCATTGACTTTCTAGGAACTAGTAAGTATTATGTTATTAGACTTTATTTAGGGTACACTTTTCCATTTTTTATGAATATTTTACGGTTACATTCTTACTAAAATAAGAAACCGGCTTAATTTGACCATAACTCCGGAACTAATAGTCCTTTTGACCTGAAATTTTTTGTAAAGTGTCAGAAATATAATGGGGTACAACTTTTTAAGCAAAGAAATCACCCTACAACTATGTGAAAACAAGTTAGAAACAAGAGAATATAAAAACTTACCATTTTCTCTAAAAATTTCAACAGCTTTTCCGCCATTATGGATTTTGGCCATTATGAATTTTGAAATTTTTTTTTTTATTTGGAATCCTTGATCTTTTACCTTTCTTTTGAGGGGTCATAGATTTCCTAATAATGTTTCAATCAAAAGATATGAGGCTTTTTCAAGGGCTACCAAATTTACCATGAAATTCACGTGGTATAGAAAGAGTTAAGGTGGGAAAAGTTACGCTGGGTCGCCAACGAATTTCTTGCAGTCAAAATACTGACTGCGCTCCTAGATTGATTATATTTGTTCCTTAATCCGTAATCATTATCGGGGAATAATTTTTTTTTAGCACCCAAATAATTAATTCTTGGGTTGTTTCTATGAAGGCAGGCTGGCTCGGCAAACGGAGCTGGATTAAAAAAAAACTACCATGGTTAGGCTGGCTGGGTCTTAACAACAAAACATTAAATAATGTAAAAAACAAAAAAACAAGAAGCCCTGTGGGCTCTAAGAATTTCCGCTCGCTACCAAAATATTTGATGACAACCTGCTAATTCGTTGTGTTATCGTGCCAAACATTCGAAGAGGTTTGGTGAATGAAGCTCTGAAAAAAAGCACCCAAGTGACATTATATCTTACAACAAACGCAAACAAAACGAAACGTGTCAAATAAACTCACATTTTAAAAGAATTTTCTAACAAAAAATACAGCCTATCATTCATGGTTGAAAGTCTTGCGATTGAAACGTTTATGGTCTTAAACGGCATTTAGTTGACAAAAAGTCAAAATTTTGATGTGACCATCATTTTCAGCATAGTTTTTTTTAACTGTGCCAATTTTTGTCGAAAATAAAGTAGTTTTAATTTTTGGACAAATTTTGGCCTCAAATGACATTTAGGTGACAAAAAATAAAACTTTTGTATCATCATCATTTTCAGCATACTTTTTTTGTTAACTGTGCCAATTTTTGTCTAAAATAAAGTAGTTTTAATTTTTGGACAAATTTTGGCCTTAAATGACATTTAGGTGACAAAAAATCAAACTTTTGTATCATCATCATTTTCAGCATACTTTATTTGTTAACTGTGCCAAATTTGCCCGAAAATAAAGTGGTTTTAATTTTTGGACCAATTTTGACCTAAAATGGCATTTAGGTGACAAAAATAAAAAATTTGATGTCACCATTATGTTCAGCATACTTTTTTTGTTAACTGTGCCAATTTTTGTTAAAAATGAAGTAGTTTTAATTTTTGGACCAATTTTGGCCTAAAATGACATTTAAGGTGGCAAAAAATCATAATATTGATCTCACCATCATTTTCAGCATACTTTATTTGTTTACTGTGCCAAATTTTGTTAAAAAAAGGACTTTTAATTTTGGACTAATTATGCCCTAAAATGACATTTGAGGTGGCAAAAAACCAAAACTTTGATGTCACCATCATGTTCAGCATACTTTTTTTGTTAACTGTGCCAAATTTTGTCGAAAACAAATACCAATTTTGGCCTGAAACGTCATTTAGATGACTTCCCAGTACTTAGGGAGCTTGGGTACGAAGTTTAAATCTGTGACGTTGCAATTGACCATTTGGGACAGGATTAGTTAATTAGTCAGTTATACCAATACTATCCTCCTCTCAGAGGAACGTAAAAAATCCAGGGTCTAATTTTCTCAAAAAATGCTCCGAAATAAAAAAAACGACGGTTTTAAAGAATTTCCTACGCCTTCGGGCGCGGAAATTCAATAATTTTCATAACAAAATAATTTAATTACTTGAGCATAACAAACCATCTCGCCCAGGCAGGCTAGCCCGCTTTGTTACTGTTTATAAGGAGTTTTATCCAGCCCGCTGCCAAGAGCTCGCCTCTCCATATAGTAAACGAAATTTTAAATTCCTTTGAAATAGCATTTAGAGGCGAGATAACGGCAGACGGGCCTGGCCCTGCAACAGGACTGGCTTGGCTTCTATGATGCAGCCACAGCTGGCCTAGTGCTCATTTTGGTTGATTTTAATTTGGAGTTACCACCGGAAGTCGGAATAGTTAAGGTGGGAAATAATACACTGATTTGCAAAAAATTTCTCGCAGAAAGACCCAGTAAATCAAATCTCGTTTCGTTCAAAACAAACGTCTTTAACCTGACAAATAAAAGGCGGACAATTGGGAGGCTTGCTACCATGTTGTCCAAGGGGCTTCGTATTCGCGAGACCTTCAGACATCGGTAGAAAAAGTCGCAAAAATATAAGGGAATTAATTTATATTAATTTCTCCTTTCTCTGGGCCCTATGCTGACGTTCTTATTTTTCGAGTAAGTAGTAAGCTTAGAATTCAACATTCTTGTTTTTATGGATTTTTGTTGTTGATAATCCTGATACTACTCTCTTTTTTTAATCTTTGTGCCTAAATTAATTGGTGTTCACAATCAAGCTGGAGAAAAAAACAATCACAGACTTGCGCTGTTCTTAGTTAAGAAAACAATAATTTGAGTGCAAAACTGTTATTTTTCCGCATAATAGAGGCTTGTGTTCTATATACGCAGCAACTAGCTTTCCCTCCCTATTCATACTGACACTTGGTAATTGGCGTCACGTCACAGGCGTGACAGTAATCCACTTTTTCGAAAGTTAAAAATAATCATAGTCAGACGAAAACAATTTTTTTGCTAATGTTCTTTATTGTGTTTAAGCATCAGCAATTGTTACTTCAACTTCCACACCAGGCTCAATACTGACAGAAGTAATTTGTTTTACAACTTCAGCTGGACTGTGCAGATCAATTAAACGCTTATGGATCCTCATTTCGTATCGGGACCATGTCTTAGAACCTTCACCACAAGGTGTTTTTCGGGATGTGATGCGTAAGGTTTTTGTTGGTAAACGAACTGGACCTTTTACCATCAATTTCTTATCCTTTGCACCACGGATAAGTTCCCCACATACTTTTTCCAAGCTTTTTACATTTCGGCTTGTCAAAGTAATACGGATGCGATGAACTTGAGCTTCCTCCTCCTGAACTTGTTTTTCCTTGTAGGCAGACTATAAAACGTAATAGTGGATTTATCAAAACCCTGATTACTAATACATAAAAGAATAAAAATAAAAGCAGATTTTAGCGCATCACATCAGATATGGATGAAAATATTTATTGAAAGTAGTTTCTGTTAAACTATGCTACGATGGCCCCTATGGCTCACTTTTCTTCTTTATAAAAACAACTTCCTAGTCATAACACTTCTCTTCTTTCTTACAAAATCCTCTCGTTTGTTAAGAACACTTCTTTTCCATTAACAATTTTTGTCCGGAATACAGATTGAGCTAAATTTTAGCCCAAGTTTTTTAATAAAGGACACACCGGCCAAGACAAAGAATCCTGCTCTTAGTAGCTAATAAGGCAGGGGAGGGTTCACACTAGAATAAAGTTTGCTTAATATAAAAATAAAGCATGCTTTGGCTAAAGCAAGTTGCTGGTAACATCAAAGGGAGAGTTGTGAACAAAATTTAAAATGAAATGTTCATGTTGTTATTCTCACAAACGAATGAACTTTCACTTTCATAATGCGCGCTCAAAATTCTCACTTTTAATACTCAAATATTTGTGCATAATTTTTATTCTGTTGTTTCATGTACTTATAGCAGCTAAAGCAAAATTAAAGAGTGCCTCAAAGCACTCTTTATTTTTGCTTTATTTAAAACATGTTTAAAGCAAGTAAACATAATTTGAAAGGCATTTTAATGAAGCAAAAATGCGTTCACATTATTAAGCACGCTTTTAAATCATGCTTTATATTTATAGCATTCTTTTAAAATTCCAGTGTGAACCCCCCTAACTCTCTGAAATATTTTTGTGCATATTAGTGGACCATACACCTTAGATAAAAATACATTGTGGTATTACACACTTTTTTTTATAAAAATACCAAAGCTCTTACCAGGCTGGTTATTATTCTTATTTTTCTATAGCTCCAAACAAAAGTCCGAATGTTTTTAACCTAAAATCCCAGCCTGGTATTCTTATAAGGCATTTTTATAAAAGAAAAAGACTGAAGTTTGTTTGGCGGACACTACTATGACTTTGAGGAGTCCATACAGCCATTTTGCCATTTATTTTTTCAATTATAAAAAATTAAATACTCTGCTACTGAGCTGAATTATTTCATGATATTAATTTTATGCATGCACAAACACCTGCTGCTACCAATATAAAGCTATTGGTAAATCAAGATGTGTTAGCCAATTATACTTTTTGGGAAAAGTAAAAAAAATATACAATGGGTTTAAAATTGCAGACCAGAATTTTGAATTTAGTTGAGAAAAGTGTGAGAATACAAAATAGAACTGTTAATCGTATACAGTCAGGGAAAACTGTTAACTAAGGGTGTACTGCTAATTTGACATACTACTCCTAATTTGAAGCATGCACCAGCTTAATTTGGTTAAAGGGCGTCTAACTAAGCTATAGAAAAACATAAACATAAAATAAGCCCAGATAAGCCAAAACTACTTGCCTTTCCAAGGTTGCACCCTCCGAGAAATCGATGACAGCCTTCTGTTAAGAAAATCAAAAAATTTTGCCAGAGCCGAAATCAATAAATAACCATTTTGTGATTTAGTCAAAAATTAGGCAGATATAATCCCAATTTGGCGGATACACCATTTTGAATTTATGGCTAAGACAGCATGTGGCACATAACTAGGGGCACGCATAGCACAAAATCTGTCAAAATAACTAATCGCTCCCGCGTTTTTTTTGTGTTATTACAGACCCTGGCCTTATTTACTACGAAGATAAAATAATACACCTTTACGATAATTCAGGACAACTGATACTCCATCGCAGCTTATTTTGCGATCGGAGGAGGTAAACATCACACTTTTATAAGGGGCCTTCAAAAAATTTTTATAGGCCCCATTAGTGGGTTATCACCACTAAGATTCAGACCGCCTTCCCCCTCTTTTAGTGGATTTCCGTCTGTGAAATACACACATTCGGATAAATTTTTGAAGGCTCAGGGGCGTGTTTTGTAAATAAAAGTTATCAGAATTGATGAAAAGAGGAATTATGCTCACGAACGACGTAGAATGATCAGGCCACGAACAAATTTTTAAAATTTCTCAATCCTTAGCGGATTTCTTTTTTAAGCTCCAGACCCCCTCCCCCCTTAGCAGCGAAATCCCGCTATCTGGGCCCGAAAAAAATTTTCGAAGGCCCCTAAGAGTTTATTAAGGAGAAAACACGTTTATTTGTAATAACTTCCCTGCCGCGTTTTGTTTTTAAAGAAAAGTACACAGTTGTATGTTATTAATATGAACGTTTCCTGAAAAATTGAAAGAAATTGATACAATAGAAGTTAAAAAACTGGAGAAAACAAGCTTTCGTCTCTAACAAACTCTCATAAAAACATGATTGTTACCTCCTTTTTTCCGATATTGTAAAACGATGGAGAGCCGTAGGAACGTAAATACAATTGAATTATCGTAAAGGTGTATTCATTTGGTGGCTCAAATTTGCACTAAAGGGATTAAACTAGGCCCTTAAAAAATTAATTTATCCTAAATAGGTGCCATGGTGCTTAATTAGTTTACCGTCTTACGCCTAATTTAGAGATTCTCCTAATTAGCAGTACACTCTTACTTAGCCTTTCTCCCTGACTGGTAGAGAGGATTGCTTTGAAATTAGAAAAGAAGTGAGCCATAGAGGCCATCGTACTATGCTTTTGCAATCAATGTGTTACTGTTTCTGAATATTTTAAATATGTCATTTAATATTGAACATACCATGCTAGTAAATTGGGCCGACTTAAACCTCCTGTTGGAAAAGTTTTTTGGAGGAACAGCGGTGAGCCTCCTTCTTGATTGAAGTGTTGCGTAAAAAGAAAGTTTGATCGCGGACGTGCTATAATAGGGGTTAATTTACCAAAAGCTGAAAAGCAAAGTCGACAGGTTCGAGAATTTGACTCTAGTAACAAGTGCCAGGTCGGAGGTTCATAAAAAACATTATTTTGGACGAGTTTGCGCGAGTTGTTCCGAATATCTGACAGAATATACCCCTACCTACGGCTTGAACACCCACGCGGGAATGGAATAAAACACTTTCGTTTGTTTTTTCTTTTTTTTTCTTAAGAAATAAGAAAAAGTTACAACAAAAACTTAACACTTCTTGCGGAGCGAAGCAGAGCTATTTTCCTCCGTCCCATAAATATATTAGAGCGTGACGTAGCTAGCATAAAATTAGCTATTTTTGGCTGGCATAAAATCAGCAACATAGCTAGCATAGAAAGATTCTTTGGGACAGATTTTCTATCTACCCTACCTTAGCCAGGTAGCTATTATACATATCAGTGAGTGAGATAATTATATTCTGTACGAATATCCCATCACACAGCTTGTTCTCTAATTAGGAATGTCCATGACCTTATGCTTGGTAGTTACATCCGTGTCCAAAAAATATGTTGGTCCTTGGCAATTTTAACTTGAATGTAGCATAAAATTAGCTAGCTAGCTACATACTATAGCTTGAAAAATTCTTTCAGACTACCAACGTGGCTAGCGTAAAATTAGCCATTTTTGAGTGAGATACTTCTACTCTGTAGGAATGTCCCATCACATAGCTTTTTCTAGCTATAATCATTCACAAAATTTCTTGTCTCTGACAATTTTATACCAAAACCAAAAAGTTTAGCGCAAAGTCAGCAAAAGAACATAGCCAGCTGCATATTTTGCAGATAGTACGTTCCTTCTCCTGTTAACGATAAATGTTTTATATATAAAGGTTGATGTGGAAATCGACTTTTTTAACCCTGCTCTTGAGCATACACAAGTGCGGCTATATATATATATATATATATATATATATATATATATATATATATATATATATATATATATATATATATATATATATATATATATATATATATATATATATATATATATATATATATATATATATATATATATATATATATATATATATATATATATATATATATATATATATATATATATATATATATATATATATATATATATATATATATATATATATATATATATATATATATATATATATATATATATATATATATATATATATATATATATATATATATATATATATATATATATATATATATATATATATATATATATATATATATATATATATATATATATATATATATATATATATATATATATATATATATATATATATATATATATTGGGAAACTATTTCAACATCAAAATTTGTTATTACTGACGCTTTTTAAATTCAACAAGCGGTTCTCATGCAATCGTCAACATGTATTAAAAATCGTCAAAGTTCTTATTGAATTTCCGCGCCCGAAGGCGTAGGAAATTTTTTAAAACCATCGTTTTTTTCTTTCGGAGCATTTCTTGAGAAAAAATCGACCCTGGGATTTCACGTTCCTCCGTCACAGATGTAAACTTCGTACCCAAGCTCCTTAACTACTGGGAAGTCTCGTATTGACGTTTCAGGCCAAAATTGGTATTTGTTTTCGACAAAATTTGGCACAGTTAACAAATAAAGTATGCTGAACATGATGGTGACATCAAAATTTTGATTTCTTTTACCTAAATGTCATTTCAGGCCAAAATTGGTCCAAAAATTAAAACTACTTTATTTTTAACAAAATTTGGCACAGTAAACAAATAAAGAATGCTGAACATGATGGTGACATAAAAATTTTGATTTCTTGTTACCTAAATGTCATTTTAGGCCAAAATTGGTGCAAAAATTAAAACTACTTTATTTTTGACAAAAATTGGCAAAGTTAACAAAAAAAGTATGCTGAACATAATGTTGACATCAAAATTTTGATTTTGTCACCTAAATGCCATTTTAGGCCAAAATTGGTCCAAAAATTAAAACTGCTTTATTTTCGACAATAATTGCCACAGTTAATAAAAAAAGTATGCTGAAAATGATGGTCACATCAAAATTTTGATTTTTTGTCAACTAATGCCGTTTAAGACCATAAACGTTTCAATCGCAAAACCTTCAACCATGAGATAGGCTGTATTTTTTGTTAGCAATTTCTTTTAAAATGTGAGTTTATTATGACACGTTTCGTTTTGTTTGCGTTGTAAGATATAATGTCACTGGTGTGCTTTATCTTCAGAGGTTCATGCACCAAACTCCTTCGAATGTTTGGCACAATAACACAACGAATTTGCAGGTTTTCATCAAATATTTTGGTAGCGCGCGGAAATTCTTAGAGCCCCCAGGGCTTCTTGTTTCTTATTTAATTTCCTGATATTTACATATACAAATAATGTCCCAAGAATTTCCATTTCTGTAACTTGACCTGAACTTTACACCAAGGATATCATGCTTAAGTCCAGCTCTAGCTAAGTACCAAAGGTGACCTAATTAATTGCTATTCTTTTGAAGTTTATGTTCAGTATCAAATAAGAGCTGTCATGAAAACTTGTTCTACAAACTAAAACTGCTGTGTGATTTTTAGCAGGACAGAGTAACAACGGGCTGTTTCTGCTGTTTTTATTTAAACCGAAGTTGCAATAAATGTTTTTTGGAAAATGTATTACGCCTATTTTTGATCTTTCATGAGAACTTTTCCAGTAAAGTAAAGCAATGTTACAGGAGTCTTTTTATTTTCACAGTTAAAAACTGCGTTTATTTTTATTTTTAAATGTTACAACTTTTCCACAAAATAAAATTGTTGAGTGATTGTTTTAGCTGCGTAGATAACAACAGGCTGTTTACTCTCTGTTTATTTGAAGCAAAGTATTTTGAAAATGGGTATTATGCTTATACGGATGTGCGACACAGTATACTTGTACTAAGCGCTTAGCCTAGTGTTAACGTCAGGCTTTTATCTGTGTTTCAATATAACTGAAGTTGCACTAATGTTTTTTTTCATAACGCTAATAAACGCTCACAGGATAACATAGTCACTTGTAGCTTAACCCAGCGTTTCTTAAAAAAGGTTTATTAACTAGTCTATTTGTGCTGTAAATTCCTAAGTGTATATAATATTTTGTGCATTCTTTCAAGCCCTGTTGGTCTAATGGTCATAAATTAATTTAAATCGCATCAGATTTAAAGAACGAATCATCTTCTTCGTCACTTAAAAATAGTCCTTTTCCATCATATTCTACAACACGAGTATATCAAAAATGATTTTTTTTCACGATAAACAGAAATAAAAATGAAATAAAAAAACAGTGAATTCACCTATTTTAAAATTGCTTGAATCAATCTTTTTCCATGATAATAGGTCATAGATTAAAAATTATAACAAAAGTATAATTTTAAAGAAGCCAATGCGTTCGAGAAAATCAAGTTTTCGCGCGTCTCATGAATCATCGAGACAAGAATGGTCCCATATGTCAGCTACTCAAATTTCTAAAGTTAGTCGCCGAGCAAAATAGGACCTCCGACCTGGCACTTGTTATTACAAATACAAAATCAATATATAAAGGGATGCGGAGCGGGAACAGGTCCCTATGTTCGCGAGCGAACTATTTACATCATATTCTATCACAAATATGGAGAGAAGTTTTACCTGCTCCAATAGACAGTTTAAGTAAGATCTTAAAAAAGGTTCCTCGAGGAAAATGCAATCTCGTCCCCAGAGCTTCTTTTTCACTTTTTGATATATGCATGCTGACGCGGCCCCAGCCACTATTGGATTGCGAAAAAGTAAGTATGAAGAGAAAAAAAGTAAGTATGAAGTAATTAAAGGAAGTATCAACTCAGTTAAATATTCATCTAGTTGGAAAACGGGGAAAGTAAAATGTTTATTTAAGAAAGGTTCGAAACAAGACTGTGATAATTATCGCCCTGTAACACTGTGAAGCATTCCTAGTAAGATCTTTGAGAATATGCTTTCAGCTCAAATAGACAATCATCTTAACCAATTCAACCTCATAAGTGAACACCAGTGGGGTTTTCAGCTAAATAGATCAACAGAATATGCCCTATTACACATGACTGAGATATGGCAACAAGCCATTGATCAAGGAAAGATTGTTGCTGCTCTGTTCATCGATTATAGGAAAGCATTTGACTTTGTTTCACATAATATCTTGAAAAAGAAATTGATAGCTTCTGGAATTTCAGGAAATATGTCTTCTTTGCTTAGTGACTACCTTAGTAAACGAAATCAGTTTACTGTTGTGAACGGACAGAAATCAGTTTTAGAGGAAGTGGAGTTTGGAGTACCTCAAGGCTCACTACTTGGTCCTCGTTTTTTCTCCATTGATTCCAATGATCTGCCTGATAACGTTGTTGATGGTGAGACTGATATGTTTGCTGGTGATTTAACATCGTTTTGTATCACAGGTTCGTTTGAACAAGCTTTTCTTGAAATCCAAAGAGTATTAAATCAAGTTAGCAAGTGGGCTTCTCTGAACGGCTTCAATATTCATGCAGGTAAAACAGAAATTATGTTTATGTCTCATCAACAGTTCATCGGACCATATCCACATTTTAAATTGAATGAAAATACAATTAGTGTTACCAGCTCCAGAAAATGTCTTGGTCTTATCATTGACAATAAACTGTCTTGAAATGACCAGGTACATAAATTATGTAAAGATTTTCGATCAAAGGTAAAGAAACTATACTCGATGAGGGTTATGGAACCTGGTAATTCGAAATCGATTTATTTTGGTGGAATACTTCCATCTGTGCTGTATGTTATAAGTGTTTGGGGTAAGTTCGTCTACGCTTATGAACCCAATAGAAAGTATTCATTTAAAAGCTGTCAGGTTCATCGGTAGAATCAAAAAGAATGTGAGCGATGAAACTGTTCTTAAAACATGTAATTGGAAACAAGTTAGCTGGTAATGCAAGTGACGTTTTGCGTGTTTAACATATAACATTTACAACGAATTGTCACCATCTCCTTTAGCATCTCTAGTTGAAAAACGATCGACCACTCGCTGTACTAGAAAAAGTATGCTCATCAAACAGCCACAATTTAAAACTATTCGATATAAAACATCGTTTCGTTATAGAGCCTCGGTATTGTGGAACAATCTAGCAGATGATATAAAACGGAAATCGTATGAAACCTTCAAACTAGACCTAACAAAAGACGTTTCAATCCTGAATGAAATTCAGTTTCAAACCTTTATTTCTGGTAAAGCACTAGATGATGCTTATGAGTAATATTAAACTACAGAGTTTCATGCAATGTTCATTTAATTTCATGTGCTTGTATATAATGTATTGTTTTAAATTTTATATTTTCAGGAGGTACACATCAGTTTTTAAACTGCCATTGTAACTAACCTTCTTTAACAAATAAATTATCTATCTATCAATCTAAGCCCTGGGAAAAGATATTTACAATATGCATTTGTTTTCAGAGCGTATAAACAGCAAACATTTTGCAGCATAGATTACCTTACTGGTTTCTATCATTTAACGCACTTTTCCGTTTTCGGCTTTTTCTGTTTGTTTAACAAAAAATCTAAAAAAATCAGAGAAGGAGAATCACAAAATCCGAATACGCGCTTAGTAAAAAGTCTTGAAAACACTTTCATACAAAGCAGAAATAAAGGTTAACTGAGCAATGTTGTGTGTACAGTGGAACCTCTATTAACGGTCAACTCAATACATCGGTCACCTCCTCATAAGCGGCCAGAAAAGAAAATCCCTGCCGAATTCATGGTCAAACTCTTATAAAAAACCCTCCATACATGGGTCACCTCCAATCAACGGCCTAACGGCCACTTTTTATTGTCCCAACGTCTAATTTCACCTCTATTAACGGTCAAACACAATCTTTATGCAAGCAAATGAACATAAAAATAAAAACAATTGTTTTTTTATTTACAATAGGTATATTTCTTCATAATATGTCATGTTTGAAATTTTCTACTGAGGTCAGTAGCATGTGAAAGGATCTTTTTCGTAACTTGCTCTATCCACTTTAACGCTTTCACATGTCCCCTTGCTTGATATGTTACGGGTATTTCAAGTCTTAAACCAACCCCTTACTTTCTTTCCAGTAACAGTACATAATATGGTAGATCTAGGCAGTGAAAGGAAGTTTGAAAAAGCCTTGCTCAAACCCAGAGGAGCATACCCTACAACATATGAATTACGCATGATGGAAACAGCGAAGGCATCATGAGGAATAACAGTTTCTCGCGTACAAACTAATATTTCTCCATCAAATGGGTTCCAGATGTTCATGCGTGATTGTAGATTGTACTGATAAGATACATGTATTTACTTGTGTTTATTTTGATCATGAATCATTCTTTGAGCACCTCCCACCTCTCCCGACCAGACTTTTTGATAAAAAAAGTCTGGTCGGGAGAGGTGGGAGGATCGGTCACCTCTAATGCAACGGCCACTAAGCTGGGTACCCCAAAGTGGACGCTAGAGCATTCTGGCTATTGGCCTGCATAGCAGTGTCTTCAAATTTGATGAATCGAACATAACATCGATGAATTGAACCAAACCATAACGTAACGGACAACATTGTTTTTCAGGAGCTTTTTCTTGTTGTACAAACAGTAGAAACAACGTCATTATTTTTCACAGTTTGTATATTTTATTCTCAGAGTTAAATTATAAAGAAACTGAATAAACATACAAAAAGGATGTGTTTATATTTTACAAAAACAAATTTAAAGTTCTCCTCCTACTACTGATGTTGCAGTTTAAAAAGTTTACGAGGACTATTCTTTCCCAAAACAACGGCCAACGTTATATTCAGGTTGCGCAATCTGTAAAAAAGATACAAAGAAAGAAAAAGTAGATTCGGACGATCCGTTTATAGAAAACTCTCACGTCAACACGCTTTATTGGTAAAGATGATTTTTTTTATCTTTACTGTTTATTCGTATCACAAAAGTTGAAAGAAAATCGTTAAAAATCCCAATTCATTTATCTAGCATACTTATCAGAAATTTCAAAAAACTGCAGATCAAGTTAAAGTTATCTTTCCCTGCTTGTGTCTTAAGTAGAAAATTTTAGCCAACGGTTGCCTCTGTACAAAGACTGATATCAAACTTTATTCGAACTACCAACCTTATTTGACATTCCATTTGAGATGATGCTATATAATTCAAATCATTTGTTGTTCTTTGTGACGTCTTTGTGACGTAAAAAATCTTTTTTGAAATTGTGTGAAAATGTTTTTCGAAATAGTAAAAATGTTATTTGAAAAGGTGAAAATGTTATTCGAAATGGTAAAAATGTTATTCAAAATGTTGAAAATGTTTGCCGAGAAACAGTAAAAATGTTTCCCGAGAGATGGTGAAAATGTTTCTCTAAAGAGAACTGGGAGGAGTTAAGGTCTGGTGCTGAGTACAAAGGCGGTACCCTCAAGTTCCTTTTTTTAGCAGGAAAAGTAAAGTAAAGAGAATGAAATGGACAGTCCAGGGAATAGTCCATGGACATTGTCCTTTAGCTTTATTATATATTCATCATGTTTTGCTCTGAGTGTGGATTGCAGTTGACTGGAAAATTTTGTGGTCATACTTCAACTACTTGATTGATTTTCTGGGAATGTCGCCACCTGAGAACTTCCACTCGGCCAAGCATTTGTATACCGTCATGTTATCACATGCGGAAAAATAAAGATGAACTTCTCTTTGTGTTACTTCTTTTTTAGAGTTAAATAATTGCATATTCGCCCATGTTGAATCCCTATTGACACTTTCTCCAGTAATAACTACTAGGAGTTTAAAGGAGCGAGAATTTTTTTTTCGTTTTTTCGTTAAAGTCTGTTTTCTAATAGGTAGCGAAGCGGTCGTTTACTATGAAACTCTGTATTCTGATTGATTAGCGTCCTGAATCTGCGGCGCAAAAGTAAAAACTTGTCCCAACAATAGTTCGCCTGGGTGGGGCTGTGTGTACTGGGTAAAAGGGGGTAAATCTGTAACTCTGGAATTTTGCTAAAATAGCTAATTTCTAATTAATTCACCTATCAAATACCAATTCGGTTGTATTTTCTGGAGATTAAATATATAAATAGTTGTTAGGCAGTGGAAAATCCACGGGTTCACCCGTCCTTTTTATACCGCATTGCGTCTTTCTTGCTATTGCGCAGCTAAGCTACCATTTTGCGTGACAGACAGACAGACGTGTATGGGTATTATAATATAGACTAGTCGTTAGCCCGTGGAAAAATCCACGGGTTCGCCCGTCCTTTAAATTTACTCGTGGCAACAAAGTGGATAAAAATATATCGCATTTGATATTCGTGCTTCCGTAACATCATTTTCTAACTCAGTGGGGGTCCGCGCAAAGACAGACAGACGACGGCTATTATTATAGAGACTAGTCGTTTAACCCGTGGAACAACCCACGGGAATTAGCCGACGCAATTATTTCGCGCACCTGTTATAAATTATTTCGCGCACCTTTTATGAGATTACTCTGTGGTAGCCATGGTTCCTGGAAATATACACTTATAGGCACGAAAGCAGTGTAAACTACACATTTTTTTATAGTATAGATTATCGGAAGTAGTGTTACGCCGCTTTTTTGTAAAATTCATATATTTAAGAATAACTGACGCATTTTTACGACCTGATTGAGGTTAAGAAAGAGGCCTTTCTTGCAAATAGCTTTTAAAGAACCAAATTTGACTTTTTCTTACACTTTTTGTTCAGTTAAAAACATAATAAGTTTCGGCAAAAAAAATTAAGCACATTCAGCTTTATTGTTGTCAAAAAAAATAAAAATGGTTGAAGATGAAACAAAATTTTACAAAATAATATTCAAATTCATGTTTAGAAGAAACAAAAAATCACTTATTAAATCCTTCTAAAATTTATTGTTCTCCTCCTATTATCAAAAACTTGTTTTTGTTAATTTCCCTTCAAAGGCGCGAATAATTAAAGCTTCTTCAATGAAATAGGCAACGCAATGTTAATTGTCCGCAATTTTGTTTGCCCGTGTAGTTATTTATAACTAAGAAACTGCATCGAAGGAACAATAAAAGTTAATTAACCATGAATTTTGCATAAAAAACTTTTTAAATTATACTTTTGAACTACGCAAAAACAAAATAAAAATAAAACTTTAAAATAGCGTAGCAAAAAGATCAGAGAGCTGCACGCAATTTCGTGCGTGGTTAATAATGCAAGTCGCTTTTGACGCACGAACAGACCAGACGGAATACGGCTATTATTAAGGGAGGTTTTCACGAAGCGAATTGAACGGCGAATTCGATGGCGAATTCGCTTTTTAATTTTCACGACAAAATAAATAAGGCGCCAAATTCATTGTTTACATTAGTTAACCGCGTTCTGATTGGTCAAAAACTAGCAGCGAAACCTTTAGCCGCTAAAACGTAGGAACTTTTTCTACTTTTCAGCGAAGCGAATATTTCGATGCAAAATCAAAACAAAACTGCGCATGCTCAGGTATAATTCGCCGTCGAATTCGCCGTTCAATTCGCTTCGTAAAAATCCCCCTTTAAAGAGATAATACGCCAAAATGGGCTCCGCGCGCTCAGCAAAAAATAATACGCGCTTAAATGCTAAATGGGCTCCGCTGCGCTCGCTTCGCTTAGCTCCGCAAAGAATACATACAATGTAAACACTGAGCTGTGATAATGTAAACATGGGGGCGCGATTTCGTTACGACAAGGCATGTTGAGCTTTATTTGTCAGATTTTTACTTTGTACGCGTAGCCGCTTAATTTTTGGGTTCCATACATAAATTTTTTGTTTCAAAATGAAGTTAATAAACGACTTTTTTTTACCATAAATGCTTTGGTATAAATTTTGTATGTTTAGGTGTTAAATATGACTCGTAGTGCAAAAGATTTACGGGCTATTATAAATATGTCCAAATTATCAATTCAAGATTACAGTTCTGATAGTATTTCGAGTGAAGATGATCCATCTGATCTTTCAAATTACTTATCATCTCGACCAAGTTCTGCTATGGGCGCAAGCAGTTTTGCTACAGTTACCGAATTAACTAGACCTGGTTCTTTGTGCCAAAAAAGAACATTGTTTTATACAAATTTTAATGAAAAAGATTTCAGACCGAATACAGAACCTGCTAAAAACAAGGCGTCTGATATATTCCATCACCTTCCCCATTCTGCTGGTAGAAGTACTGGTTCTTTGGATGAAAAAAAGATTTTAATTTTTCCTAGTAAATATATGCCAATCCCTCCTATATCAAATAACTTATTAAAGGAATTTGATGCAGCATCTTTAGGGAAGGATGCTGTTCAGAGGGGTAAAGATTTTGATAGGTGGTTTCAGTACTTAGATGGTACAATTGTTGGTGTCTGGTTACAAGAAAGCAACAATATGTTAAATCACCTTAATGATTTTGTCAAAACAGGAAATAATTATGTAGAACTAGTTCACTTTTTCTTAACAAATCTTCCTTTTGAAAAATACTGCAAGTTGTTAGACCTAGAATTTTCCATTATAATGGACCAGTTAAACTTTGCTTTTCAATCTGGCAATGAGAACTTAAGTAACAAAGACTTGCGTATCATTATGAATAGTGTTCTGAAAGAATATCCAAAAGCATTCAATCAACGTAAAAAAGGAATCGAGCTATTGTTGGATATTATTTCAATTTTCTGTAGTGACAAAGGTGAGCGTTACAGAAAACTCTTGCAAAACATTAAATGCTCAACACAGAATAAACAAACTGTCAAGTGGTTGTTAGCTCTTCGTGCATTTGGCTTAATTAGTTTCGTATCTGGAGTGTTAAAATTTTTTGAAAATGTGTTATCGTTACAACAAAATTTCTCAGAAGCTATTCCAATACAGAAACAGTCTGTTGATATGAATAGTTGCTGTATTGAAGCTGTGCGTAAAGATTATAGTGATGTTGTTGACTATCTAATTGCTCATCAGAATGTTGAAATTGATAAAGTGGTTGATAATAGCAATCGAAATCTAATTTTCATTGCTGCAATCGAAGGAAATATTGGCATGATGCATCATTTAAACAAGGTAAGTGTTAGAAATGTAGTAGTAACACTCTACCAAACAAGGACACTTTTATTGCTTAAGAAGAAAACAAGGACAGAATATTATTACGGTTTTATTGAATATATTTTACATGGTAATTTAGTTTCTCGATAATCATGTGTTTATTTAAATTAATATATACTGAATAAGTCTCTTTAAAAGTTAAAAGCGTTCCATTATCATTTCAGTCCTTATAATTCTTTGTAATTTTACACACCTCTTTCAGTTGTCCACAACCTTAGACATTGACAAAGCTTCAACTAATGGGAACACTCCGTTACATTTTGTGATCAGCAAAAATGACATTGAAACAGCAACCAGTTTGCTTGATATGGGCGCCAATGTAAATATGTGGAATGCTGAGGCTGATGGTGCCACCCCACTTCACATTGCAGTAATGTTAGGTATGTAATATAAAACGAAAAGTATTAATTTCATATTTTTTTAATAAATACAATAGCACTTCATATGTTTTATATATATATATCTTTTATTAAAATGAGTAACAATTTTAGTCTACAAAGTTAATCAAATCACATTTTCTGTTTTATTGTCTTTAAAATAAACATCTTCCTCTGATAGAATGCCTTTCTATCTTTGGAGACCTCTAATATGCACCTTGCATAAAAAAAATTTTTTGGAAGGGTTTTGTGCAGCGCTTTGTAATAAATGGCTCATTTTTTATATCTGTCACGTTTTGTAATAAAAGCAGCTCATTTTCTAATAGCTGCTACTTTTTGTAATAAAAACGGCTTATTTTGTAATAAAGCTACTATTTGGCCAATGACCTGTTGAAATCAAATGTTTTGGTGACTCTGTTGCTGGAACTGATATTTTAGTGAATGACCTGATGAAATGTTTTAATGATTCTGGTGCTGAAATTCACGACTCTGCTTAGTGTTTTGGTGAAATCATGTTCTGATGATTCTGATGTTCTAACTAATATTTCTGCTGCGGGAACCGATGTTTCTGGTTTCATTCATTCTAGTAAAATCAAATTTTTTGGTGATTATAGCGTTAAAACTAATGCTTTTGGTGAATGTCGTGGTGAAATCTAGTGTTGTGGTGATTCTGATGATAGCGGACGGACCACTAAAGCTGTTTCTGAAATATCAAACGTAGATTTGACATAGTTTCCACTCTCGGTGGTCAAGGTTTTCAAAGAATAGTACCGCAATATTTTAAACCTGCACATACTACAGCAGTCGGACATATTGCTAAAACCAAAGATATTGTTGTCATCATCATTCATCATTCATTCTTGGCTTAACGTCCGTTTTCCATGCTAGCATGGGTTGGACAGGGTATATTAATGACCCTCTTCCAATCTGATCTAGACTGTGTTAGATCTAAACTCAACTTCCTGTGTATCAAGTCTGTCCTTATAACCTCCTGCCAAGTCTTTCGGTCTGCCTCTGGGCTTTGCCCCAGGAACTATCAAGTCTCTACACTTTCTTACCCAATTATCCTCCTCCATTCTTTCCAAGTGCCCCAGCCAATTCAATCTTCTTATCTGGATAACATCTTTAATTCTACGGAGACTTAGCCTGCTTCTTAGCTCATCTGAACTCTTTCTGTCTCTCAGACTGGCGTTACACATCCACCTAACCATTCTCATATCATTCCTTTCTAAACGGTTAAGATCTTCCTGCTTCACTGCCCATGTCTCACTACCGTACAACATAACACTTCTTACACAGGCCTCATACAACCTACCTTTTACCTCAATTGACAGGACTTTGCTAGTCAACAAAGGAAGTAACTCTCTGAACTTTTTCCAAGCAGAACCTATCCTGCTAGTAACACTTCTTCCAACACCCCCTTCACTGCCCAACATATCACCAAAGTAACAGAAGTTCTCAACTATCTCTAACGAGCCACTGTTGTACATCATTAAAGCTGGAAATACTTCATTCTCTATAATCTCACCTTTGCAACGATTGCATACAAACTGTATGTCAGCTCTTAACCTTCCACTAATACTACTGCACTTCTTATGTACCCAATGCTTGCAAGTCTGACAAAAAATTGAGTTACTACCAACCCCTTTCCTGCAAACTCCACAAGGCCACTTTCCAACTACAAGGTCACACTTGGCTGCAATGCTACTAATCATGACTTTAGACTGTGTTTACCTTTAGCCCTTTCTCTTCTAGTCCTTTCTTCCACTTCCCAAACTTTTCAACTAATTCTTCCATCGACTCTGCTATGAGAACCAAATCATCTGCATACAATAACTGTAACTGTTGCATAGCATTAAAAGTTCATAAAAGAGATCAGCTGTTTTGTGTGTCTCAACCAGGGGAGAATGTAGACCACCACATCAAAGTATCAAACGTTCAAAAAATGTATTTAATAATCCACCTAAGAGATATTTTCCTTTAATGTTTTACACATTATAAGAAAATAACCTACTGTGACCCTAATCCTTAACCCTTACGTAGCTAGGCTTTAACACAAATAAACAAAGAAATAAACAAAGAAACTGTAGCGACAACTTTCTGCTTCTGCTTCCTTCGTTCTAACTGAGTTTTTTGTTTATACTACATGTAGCTATTCGAATTCTTTGCGAAACACTCCCATTACACCAAGTCACCTTTCTTGTTTTGGCACTCACCACACCAAGTCATCTTTCTCGTTTCAGCAATAATACGATTGATCGCTGTATCAGGCGTTCCATCGTTGTATACTTCGCCTCTCTGTAATCGATGACATTTTCATTCAACTGAAAGTTTTTGTATAATATCGTCCCCTTCCGCACCTTACTATCTGCACTCGGAAATGTGTTATTAACGATTCCCGTTTTCCATTCTACGATGGCCCCTATGGCTCACTTCTCTTCCAAATCAAAAACACTTCTCTTCTATATAATGAAGCACTTCTCTTCTGTATTTTGACACTTCTCTTCAGTATTTTGACACTTCTCTTCTGCACTTAACACATCTTTGCATGTGGCTCTTTACAACTTGAATTCTAAAATCTGGTCCGCAATTTTACATCATTGGTGCGTAGTTTTAACCTTTTGTGAGGTTTATTACACGGGACCAGTCCCCTCGCCATGTGACATATTTTTTTAACCGTCGTCAAGCAAGCATGGACATGTAGTCTGTAGTACGTGAAATTGTTAAAGAGGAGCTTGAATATCTAATGTCCTGCTCGTCCCTGACAGCAACTACGATAACACCATCAGCCACAAGGTCTTCGCTGACTTGTGTAACTAACACAAGTCATGCTAGCAGTAGCAGTAGTGGTCGAACAAGTAACGTATCAAGTAGGTTGACCCTACTAACCACCATCAATAAGAAAAAGAGTGTGAAAGGTAAAAGTAAAGCCAAAAAGGATATAACTATACAAGTGAAATGGATGAGGGATGGAGGTATAATTTTAGTTTTTTGATTTTTTTGTTTTTTACATTAGCTTAGGCTAGAGTTTTTTAACCAATCAGGTCTTCTAACAAGAATTATTTGGCCTGCCAAAAGATGGCAATTTATCTATATAGCTAGATGTAACTTATTGATAAAGAAACACTACTATACCTACTACTATTTCTACTAGGTGATGGCCAGTTTGTGCAAATTAAGATGTGTGATGGTGGGGGAAGTAGATTTATTAAGTTACTGGGAGATGGAGGTCAGACGTTTTACGACGTATTATTAAAATAAACGGAAAATTTTTTCTCAAGAAGTGGCAAGAATGTGTTCAACGAACACGCTGACGACGTTGTATTCTTGAAGATCCCACAGGGTTTCCATATCAGGAAATTGAGATGCATGCATCAAGATATGCCGTGGAAAAGATTAATTTGCTAATTAATTAATTAATTTGAAATTGATGAAGAAGCGTTGGAAGAGACCATACCGTATGAGGGAAACGTGGAGGTTGACATTGGCAAGCCTGCGAAAGAAGTTAATACATTGATTACATCACTGGCATTTGAGAAGTGTGGCATAAGAAGAAATTTGAAGATCAGGCTAAATGAAGCCTGGAATGACTACTGTGGTTACCTCTGTAATCCATGGTTGAAAAGATGCTTAAATTATGCAATTGAGTTCATTGGTGAGACCGGTTTGGACTCTGGTGGCCCAAAAAGAGAATTTTTTTCGTGTAAGTATGAGAGCTCAATTGTAAGGAATTATATATATATATATGTAAGGAAGGAAAAAGGAATATTATCCGCTGCCTCGATAACTATATCAACAACTTCTTTTCGAGATGTAGTATAAACTAATGTTTTTATACTGTTTTGGTCTTCTGTAGATGTAGGCATAAAACAGTAATCACGCTTTCCAGCAACAATTGGCCTCTTTCTTGATTTGGTAATCTTTTTCAAAATTAGCTTTTTCAAAGGTAATTCAGAAAATAGTATAGCTTCATTATTTGAACCCTCTCCAGGAACATGCCATTTTTGAAGAACATCAGTGCAAGTTTTGTCATCTCGAACTTCTTTTAAATCGAGTTCCTTATACTCTACTAGCTGGTATAAAGTTGCAGCTACATGTTTACAGCAGCCGCCTACGCCAGATTTACATTTGCATGTTGCATATAAAATCTCTCCAGTGCTTTGTTTTAAGTGTACATATACATCGTATTTGGCTCTTTTCATAGAAGCAGCTACATAGCACTTTACAATAAAAAGTGTATAATTTCCTTTCACATTGGGTTTAACACGAACTCCATTGACATAATTTTCTTTAAACAACTGGTATCCAAGAATTTTGTGCTTCAAAGCACCTCTAACACGATTGTCCAGAGCTATAGTGCCATCGATTAAATCGTCTTGCATAAACCTGTGTGACAAAGCAGGAGTCAAAGACAGATCTCTGCTCCATAGTTTAATGCTGTTATTTATAATTTCTTCTTCTTCAACAACGAGTTCTTCTCCAGAAAGCTCACGAAAGGCAGGTCTGAACCCCTTGCTAGAGTCAGAATCAACATCCATATTTAAAGCTTGAATATTTTCCTTGTTGTTGGCCATTTTTACAGTACTGTTAAACCATAATGCATTGCGAATCTTGATAATTACGGGAACAGCGAATAAATGATTCGGTCCCTCCGTTGTACCATGGCTCACCAGTGGGATAGAATTTCCACTCCATTTCGTTTTCTGCTCCATAGCGTTGCCAATTCCCCCAATTTAAATCGCGTCACGCAGATTTTAGAAGCGGCGGTAAGCTGACTTTTGTTGTTGTTTCTCATCTTTCGAGACCAACCTCGAATTGTGCCAAAATCGTCTCAATGTTTGGAGAAAAGTGTCAATTGAATAGTCGTAACTGATGTCGCTATGTACTGCACAGGATACAAAGCATGTGAATATGGCCCGATAAGCTTTTCCTATAACACGTTTTCAAAACTTCGGCTTTGATAAGATATGAAGACTACGCCAGTAGTTTTGAATTGGGGTGCAGGCTTTATCTTTCTTCTGGCAGTGGATCCATTACTTGTTCAGATAGCTGTTTTAATTTGACCTTGCATTTACCGCAGCTCCTATTAATTTCTGATACTAATTTCCGTACGCCGCTTATCCAGTACTTTGATCTGACCCTGGCCATTTTAGATCCGATACCTAAATGACCAGATGTTTCATGTTCCTGCAGTCCAACGAAGTACGAAAATTGGCAATCTTTCGGTGGCAGGATAAATTTTTGGCGATTCCAGGTAGCCATCATCAATCTTTCTGTCCTTCCACCAACCACAATAACCCCATTTTCCTTTTTCGGACAAAACGTTCAAACTTTAATCCACATCCTTTCTGCGTTTTCGATGTCTTCAAGTTTGACATTGGTCCTAAAACTTCCTATAAAGCATAAGTATGCAAAAGGTAATATTAAATGTGTATGTAATGTAAAAAAATTAGCAAAGGCGCTATTCTCGTGGTAATCCCTTAGCTACAGGTTTCCGTTTTTTGAACATTTGACTTCGTGGTTATCATATGTTCGGTTTTTTCTTAATAACCCAATAAAATTGGTAATATTGGTTGTTTAGTTGTAGACACTAGCTAAATTAATTGGTTTATAGTTAAGAGCGACCCTGCTCTGCGACTCGTATTTCCAACCAAACCATTCTTGACTTTCACAAAGTATAAAAATATACAGGAATATTTAATCAGAACAAAGATGAGATCTGCTGACCACTGCCTTTTATTATAATTTTTAAACAATTTTTACGTTTATTCGATTTGTATAACATTCAGTTTTTAATATCATAATATAATTGTTACAACCAAAACAGTTTTTTTTTATATTTAGCAAAATACTGCATGCTAACGTTTTGCCGTTTTAATTGCTAATCTGATATTCATTTATATACCATAGCCTGTGGAATGGGTTATAAAATTAATTTACAACCTAATTAATACACATAAAACCAAGTAACTATATGACGAAAAAATCAATACCAAACTCACATACGCGTGAAAATGAAAATTATACGTGCATGTGTATATATAATATATGATAAATGTGGAAGCAGAGATAACTGGGTGTAGAACTTAACTGTAACAACCTTGGTTCTGCCTTACTTTGAAACGATACGAAGAAAAAATCTCGTTTCTATAACAACATATTAAAACCTTTTATCTGCACTCACATTCAGTTTGACTAAAAAACTCTCATTTCTATGACAACTATACTCATCAAGTTGAAATGAATCAATAAAAAATTACACAGTTACGACCCATAGATGGATTCCTGAAAATACAACTGAACCATATGGCTAGAATTTAACTTTTCATACAAAGCTAATATAGATTAGAAATAAATATTCGTAGCACTGAAAACGAGGTAGGATGTAATGATGAAATAGTGATAAGAACGACTTATACCATAGTCATAAGAAAAAGAGATTGTTTTTATTGTTTATGTTTTTTTAGCAGAATATACCTCGTACCCAGTGCTTTGACTGCACGCTTGTGTTGAAAAATGACGCATTTAAGTGGTTAGTTACTGTAAACATAGGATTAACAAACATTTAAACAGAATTATTTTTAACATGCCTGGCGAAAATTGCTCTTTATACAGTTGCACAGTTTCACAAAGGGCTAAGTATAAGGGTATATATATTTTTAAAGTTCCTGCTGGTGAGAATCAATTTGACAAGTCGTGGAGAGAAAAGTTAGTTGCTGTTGTGATGAGAAATAGGGAAGTTGATCATGCTCTAAGGGATAGAATTCAAAGAAAGAAAATATATATTTGTGAAAAGCATTTCAGCGAAGATCAAATGAAGCGTAATCACTCTAGCAGAACCACACTTGTTCCCGGTGCTATCCCTACAATAAACCTTCCTATCAAAAGTTTTTCTTCATCCTCCACATCTTCTAAGCCTCGTCAATCAACAATCTATTTTGCAGAAAAAAATTGAACCAGTGGAAAATGTACTTACTGATCGGTACAAGTCATTTACAGATTTTGTTTCTAAAACTCAGTTATTAAAATTAGTCGGTTGGAGTTTTGCCTCTACAAGTGATTGTGCTTCTTTTGCCTGTCATGATGCTATCCACTCAGTTTCAAAATATGAGATATAATGTTGATAATACAGTGGAATCCCGTTAAAGCGGACACCATTGGGACCAAAAAACTGTCCGCTTTAACGGGATGTCTGCTTTATAGAGAGTTTGTGTCAAATTTTATTTTAGATGGGGTTTTGACCGAAAAAGGTGATTTATGCTTTACTGGGCTTAAAGTAAGAAGTTAAGAGGCTAGGATTTGAGGGTATATAAGCTATATTCAGAAACATTAATCAAACTTTTACAAGAAAAAGTCTTTGATAGAGGCTTGCTTCTTGCATTTAATTTGTAGATCCTCAATCTTTTTTGTAACTGCCGTCAGCATTTTTTGACTTTCTTCATCGAAGACGGTACAACGGCGCATTTTGTCCAACGTTGTGATGATTTCTTTGCAGCTCATCTGCTCTTCTTGTTCTGGCTCATAGTCGTCATTATCCTCGTCATCTTGGTCGTCGTCAGAAATTTCCTGAATCTGATCATCTGGCTTTTCTCGATTGCAGATTGCATCAATACTATCATCTCTGACCTTCTGTCGCCAATCGATTTCTAATTCGTTAATCATGGGTTCTGATGCTGGAACGTTTGCGTCGAAGTTGACATATTCTGCTGCGGATAAGTCTGTGGTAAATTCCTTTACAATTGCCTCAAACTCCAAATCATCATCTCCGTCATTTTCTTCTATCTCCTCGCTATCTCTTTTGATGCCACATTTCTGAAAACAATTTTTGATTGTCGAGCTGGATACTTCCTTCCACGCATCTTGTATCCAGCGAATAGCAACAAGCACGTTGATAACCTTGACAATTTCGGAGTCAAAAGAAAGCCTAAGTTTGAAAAGAAAAGGGACATTTTATTTCACCTGCCAAACTTTAAGCACCAATTTCCATGACTTCTCCAGACTGAATCATAAAAACCCTTCAAAATCACCGGTTGGAAAATAAAGAATTAAAGAAAGAGTTAAAGAAAATGCAAGATGAAATTTCCACTTGTGCAGTTCCAGTCCAAAAAAGTTTTGGTGATGATTTCATAAAAATTATGTCAACAACTAATCGCAAGATACTACCATTTATGAAATTTTTTTGGGAAGAGCAGCAGAAATATTTATCATCATTGAAAACTGGTGTTCGCTATCATCCTATGATCATTCGTTACTGCTTGGGTTTAGCTGAAAAATCCCTGGCCTTTTATGATGAGACTCGTTTTGACGATAAAAAAGACAGTGGTTTCTTAGTTCTCCCTAGTAGACGTCGTTTAAGGGACTATAAGAACTATATTCGTCCAAAACAAGACTTTAACAAAGACTTTATCCAGGAATTGTGTAATATGGTCTCCAAATTCCAACCACATGAGAAATGTGCAATACTATTAACGGATGAAATGAAAATTCAAGAAAGTCTTGTGTGGGATAAGCATAATGGTGATCTTATCGGTTTTGTTGACCTTGGTGATATTGATCTAAATTACATTGCGTTGAAAAATGTTGATGAAATTGCATATCATGTTTTTCTCGTGAGCAGCATTGTAAATCCTTTAAAATTTTCGTTTGTAAATTTTGCTACTACCAATGTCACATCAATTCCATTGTTTCCTCTCTTTTGGAAAGCAGTTGGCATACGAGAGGAAAAATGTGACATAAAAGTTGTTGGTGTCACAAGTGATGGAGCATCTCCAAACCGACGAATGTACCATATGCACCTAAACATAACCCGTGTAGCTGACATTAATGCAGAAGTGGACGTAACATACCGCACTTTGAATGTTATGGCGGATGAAGAACGGTACATCTACTTCATCTCAGATCCACCACACTTAATTAAAACAGCCCGGAATTGGCTGAGTAATTTTCTTGCAGGATGATGTACCGGAAGTATGTGGAATGATGGAAGTTATATCACCTGGAACCATATTTCAAAGTTATTCCTTGATGACTTAGACTGTGGATTACATCTTGTTCCCAAAATAACAAATGACCACATCAAGCTCACACCATATTCAGTCATGAATGTACGTCTGGCAGCACAAGTGTTAAGCAAATCTGTTTTAACGCTCTTCAATTGTATGGACCACCAGAAGCTAATGCAACTGCCAAATATTGTAATATGTTCGACCAATTTTTTGACTGTCTCAACGTCAAGAATGTTAAAGAAGCAGCAATTAAACGTAAATCATTTCTTAAACCGTACACGTCTGTTGATGATGAAAGATTCTTATGGTTGACCGAAACAATTCTAGGATATTTTAAAACATGGAAGAATTCAATTGCTGATAGGCCTGGTAATTTCACAGATAATGCTAGAGCAAATATGTTTATCTCGTGGCAAACCTACCAAGGAATCAAAATCACTGTCCATTCTACTGTTGAATTAATCCAGTATTTAGTTAATAATGGAGTTTCATATGTACTGACAGAAAGATTTTGTCAAGATCCCCGTGAAAACTACTTTGGTCGTCAAGGTGCAATTGGTCATGGGAAAGATAACCCGTGATTTTGGTTATAATGACAACACAATTAGAACACAAAAGATTTTCCGACCCATAGCTGGTACCTGTCATGAAATTGATGTCGAAACTGTGCCATGCCGTAAGAGCAATTAAACACACTTGGAAGAAAGAAGATACTAAAAACGGTTATTTTTATAGCCACACATTTATAAAACACATTAAATTGGCTTAATAAGCAAGAACAAGCACTGTTTTCCAAATGATGATAGGTAATATCAATTTAAAGCTTTTATCTCCTTAACACAAACATTAATAAAAAATATTTGGAAATACCTTAAAACCTATTATACACTACATGGACCTTTTTGTGGACTGCTATAATTATTTATTATACCATGTGCCAAAATAATATTGTTTTAAAATTTGTTGCTATAAAAATAGCAGTTGTAACAGGTTTATAGTCACTGTTCTGGACTGTTAGTGTCAATGTCGATCTCTGAAAGATTGCTTGAAGATTTCTTGATTTCAGTGCGTAGAGATCGAGCTTTTTTCTGTTTTGATGCAATTTTGTGCAATTTTGTGCAGCTTACATTTATCTTTCACGAACACGAACATAAAGCATGATGAGATGCTCAAGTAAGTTCATGGCTAATTCTTTTGTGACTTTTTTAGTTGAGTGTGATGTTATTTTGTTGTAATTACAAAGCACAACAGGCTTCTCAAGCAGGTCTGAAACAATTTTCTTACTATCAATTGTATGGTGAAAATTAGCAGTTGCAGCACGAACTTCAAGTTCTGCACAACAAAAAATTCTGAAAACATCATCGGTTACTGACCATAACCCTTCTCTGTCCTTGATATTTACTAAATCAGACTTTTTATCATCTTCCACAAGACACGACTTTCCAGCTAATAAGATGTCTAAACTTTGAACTCCAAGCATACTTCTTGATTTTTTTGATCTCCCAATGGCACGATATAGGGTACTAAATACATAACCACTTAGATATTGAATTATGTTTTTTTCTTTGGGTGAAAAATTCACATGGGAAGAAAATTCTACAGTGTTTTCTTTTACAGTTGAATTAGTGAGATGAGCAAGTACGTGATTAGCCACCTCAAAACCAAGGAGAATAGAGCTTCGATTTGATAAATGTCTGAAAACAATATTTTCAGACACAGATTTGTAGAAGGTCGGATAAAACTTTTCAGCATCGTCTTTAAAACTACCAATCACATCTCTGACAAAACTATAGGAAAAGTTTGTATCGTCGTTTGTAATAACATAATTGACAAATTCATTGTTGGTCTTCTCACTATAGCATTCATCTATAGAAAGTTTACTTGCACTTAATTGGGTGTACTTCTCAAAGTATAACGGGTGGAGCTTGGTTTCAGCAGTAGTAAGGGGGTGTTTACATGGGAAATCTCATCCCGGGATGAAACTCGTCCTGGGATAAGTTTCATCCCTGTCTCTGGCCAAAGTCTTTATACTGTTTACATGTTTTAGGCGAGATGAAATCTCATCCCGGGGCGAGTTTCAAAATACAAAAAATACTTCATCCTGGGATGAAACTACGTTTATTTCTTAACTTTTGCGCAATGGTTTTAAATAATTTCATCCCGGGATAAAATTTCATCCCGTCTACATGTAAACGTATTCTAAGGCTGTCGTCATTTAACTGGTTCTGTGGCTGACGATGTTTCGCATTTCGGTGTCTTGTGAGTCCCTGTTGTGTTTTGCATGTATCACAGGAAAAACTGCTTTCAGAAGGGTCGTCAACTATTTCTTCAGTTAAATCACGATTTTTCGCTAATAAATCTTCATCAATAACAGCCAAGATTGCATCAAAATCATCTTCACCAAAGTAATCCTCCTCAAGGGCAGCCATTATTGATAATTCCGTGCAGTCTTAAACCGGCCACCCCGATTTAAGAAACATCTGCTTGTGAACAATAGGAACGCATTATGGACGGCCCGGAATTACCAGACCATCTCTTTTTCTTATGACTATGCTTATACTATCTCAAACAACACAGAAACCCTGTGCAATAAGTGATATGCATACCATCTGGATTCGAGAAAGCATACACGAATGATAGAAACCTGGGCACTATCTTGCCTTGAAACAATTTGAAGATAAAATTGCGTTGCTAAATCTATGCTCACATTCAATTTAGACATCGGTTTCTATAGCAACTAAGACTGACTAATAAAAATTAAAAAATAAATGAAAACGACCCTACAAACAGCCCTACCGAAGCAATATATAAGGCTGATAATGGGTATAAAAAACGACCTCTTACAACAGAAACAAGAACGTAACAACACTATTCAAAATAACGTTTTTTTATTTAATCAAATAAATATTTCATCATGCAGACTAACGATCTCTTCAGTTCAAGCGAATTTGACGCTAGTAACGGAAACAGTGAGTAACATTTACCTACTTTACAACATTTGGTACTCCTAGTTAATAGAGAATGCTTGATAAAGCATGGCCCGCTATCACGAGGAATTATTAAATAGTCTAAACTCGGACGGGGCTGAAAATTCTGATGACGGTAGTAATCAACTGACGATCTCGCAATTTAGCGAATATCTACAACTAAACAACCAATATCACCAATGTTTATTGGATTATTAACAAAAAGCCGAACGTATGATAACCACGAAGTCAAATGTTCAAAAAACGAAAACATGTAAGGGATTACCAGGAGAATAGCGCCTTTGCTATTTTTTTTACATTACATACACAAATTTTTGAACTTGCTGATATTTATTCTTGAACAAATGCTCTCCTCAATATTTCCTTCCACTATAAAATCACAAATGTTTGGGATTTCTTTTCGGTAATTCTTCAATATTTAATTGGCTCACGATTATGTGATCTTAGACTGCTGATTTTAAGAACGTAGGACCATTTTACCATACGCTTATACAACCAAGCTTGTTGGCATTTTACCCTCTCGTTATCCAGTCGGCAATGTTGCTATTTCCATTGACCCAAACTATTCAGAGGGTGCTCTGTTGTATTTCCCCAGTCCTATTTGCTGCAAAGGTATTAAAGCCGTAACTTCCCTTAGCGATCATGGCTTTAACAATTTTACTGTTAACGATGTTCATATGTGCCATCCAGAAGTTTCCAATGAGCAAAGCTGAGTGCGCCATATAGTTCCCCTAATCCATTGGAAAATATTACAAATGTTGGATTTCCAATAGCGTTATCAGGTTTAATGCACTGTTCGAATCGCAATTCATCCAAAAGAGGAATCTCATGAAAAAATGACTCCCACTCTTTAATGTTGATATGAACAGAATTGTCCCATCCTAGTTTCTTATCTAGCTTGCGTATCAGTATTTTAGCCCGTACCGTAAAGGGTGATAAATGAAATTAACGTATGAAAGTATATGTCGTTTTGTTATATGGATAGGGAAACCCTTGACCATGGTTTTCGTGTAAAACTGAAACATATCTTTTTCAGGTTCTTTGACGATCTCCAAAGTTCATTGCGGTAATTGCGTTAGTCATCAGGATCCTTTTTTCGTTCCAATACACCTTTTTCAAAAGTTCGGGTTTTAAGCGGATTGAATCGGTTCTATCATGCCCACGAAAATTTCAAGTAAAACGGTCTGTACGCAAAGTGTTACAAAGGAAGTCTCAAGCTTTTTAGTGCCAGGTGCTTTCAATTTTTGTGCTATAATTGTCTTAGTTGCAAAGAGAAGTTACTTGAGCCCAGTAACAATGCAAGACTTAGTAAACACTTCCTTCCTTCATAAAAAGCCCACCGAATGCGATCCCCATCCTACTGAAAATCTAAAGAAAACATCGCATTTTTTTAAAATCCCGTTTGCAGAGAAAACCTTTAAAAAATACAAGAATACACGGTGATACTGATAAGTGCCTACAAATAAGCAAAGATGCTAATGTTAACAATCTTGATGATAACAATAATGTGGTAAACAGTATTAGCACCTTTGTTCATTTAACAATGATAATAGCAAGTTTTAAAGCTAGCTCTCATTATTATGTTTTTTAAAAGGTGTTTAAATGTAGAGAGAGAAAACAGTGAACTTAAAAATAACAACATAAAGCTTGACTAAACGAAGTTACAAAACAGAACCGACAAATACCACAGAGAAGTGATCCATATGGGGCCATCGTAGAGAGCACGACAACAACAGCTTTCTGTTTTCATGAGAAAATAGTAAAGAATGTTTATTCCAGTGAAATGAGCAATTACAATGTTTCAAATCCAGTGTGATAAAAACGTCATAAAGCCCATGGCTATATGAGATAAACCTTGACAGTAGCTCTGAAATCGTCTACACACGTGATGGAGCCTGATTGGTCTATTATTAGAGATCTATGTTTTTCCACGAAAGAATGTATTTAGCATTTAAATGTAAACAAACATGGCGGTGGAGTGACAAAAGATCGAAGTATGCTCCCTATGATTATGTCGTGATAGGCAGATATTAAGGGCTATCTATATCTATCAAGCGCATAATTCGGCTCTTTCTTTTAACAACATTATCTGTTAGTATTTGACTATTCTTCAGATAGCTAACTTTTAGTGCCACTTAATGGACCACAAGCCAGGCTAAAGGGAGTTGGTCTGCTAGATAGGTAACATAACTCTGCTAGCTAGCTGACATAACTCTGATACTAGCTAGCTAGCTTATTAAAAGGTACTGCATGCTAAGCAAATGTTTATTCATGCAGTAGGAAATTGTTTTTAGTCAGCCAAGTGGAAGTCACAGCTTTTTACTGAATAGTATATAACTAAATACTATGATGTCACACTTGAGATGGGGAAAGAGCTTATGGTGATAGCTTTTCTGGGGTTCTCTTCCACAAAAAATATAAATTGGTGTTTCCTTTTGACGTTCAACGGATAGGCTATCCTATTCTTTTTTTCGTGTAATAAGATGCAGTTAAAAAACTTATATATAAAAAGCTGTGATTTAACCATATTTCATCCAACTTTAAGAGCATAAGCTTGCAAGTTTCAAGTATTTTAGTCGCAAATGTTAATTATTTTGGAAATTCTGAAGCAATCTCGAAAAAGTTTATTCCGGCAAATAATTTCATATGTTTTTGTAGTTTTTTATGTAAGAACCAAAAATTGTGGCAATAAAACAATTTGCTTGAAAAAAAATTAATAGCAAATGTTCAGCACAACATAAAATATATATTGTATCTTTTTAGAAAGCTAGATTTAAACAGAAAATTAAAAGCACAAATAATTATTTTATAAAATGAGAATATTTTTCATCGTAATCTCTGTATAATAATACGCCAGTTCCGTGTGTCTGTCTGTCACTTTTGCAAAGTCGATTATATTCTTCACAATTTACTTTGATAAAGTCTATAAAACATCAGTTATAAATTTGTTCTGTATTTTACCAAATTTTGAGGTTAACACAATATTGACGTCAAAGAAAAGTATATTGACAATGCACTTTTAAAACTTTGAGGCCAAGTCACTTGGAAACGAGATGGTGACGTCAATGATTTTTCACCGCTTGGGTAACTAAGGACCTCCTGAGACCAATTTGGGTAAGTTTCCCAAACCTGGGTCCCCGAATCCGTTTCGGAATGGACGGGTTGATGACGTCATCAAAAACCTTCAAACCCCAATATCTCTTCAACCGTCTGTCAAAAGTATATGATCCTATACATTTTCTTGATCAGCGTTTTAAGATCTATACGATGAAGGCATTAAATATATACAAGAAGCCCTGCGGCTTAAAGATTTCCGCCATTAGCACTAATCTGGACTTTGAAGAGGACTGTAAGTAATATGGGGGGGAAAAATCATTAAATATTCTAAAATTTTAAAATTCAATTTTTGATTACTATTGTAACTGTAAATCATAGCTAACTTAACTTACATAAACTTCATTTCTCTATAAGAACAATTTTAAAAGAAAAATAATAAACCTAAAAATTGATAAACAATAAAAACAAAATAGAACAACTCTATTTTTTCTTTTTCCCTGAAAAGCAGCTTGAAAAATATCTTTAAAGGTGGCAGCAAATTATTTTTTACATAATCAGTTAAAGGTAACTTTTCTTTTATAACACACTTGTCACGATTTTATAGCTATAATACATTATCTTTCACCAAAAATATCCAGCCTTAACAATTCCTCTTTAAATTAAAATTCATGAATAATTAATTAGTTCTGCTGAATATAGCTTTAGTCTACGTGCTTGCAAAATTGTTCAGAAGGAAATGATGGCGCATTATAAGACGATCTTCATTATGCTTCACTGCACGAGCTCTAGCTTTCGATAGCATCTAAACCTTAAAATAAAGTATTGTTCATTGGATAATAAAACAATTTGTTGCAATGTTAGGATTCTTATTGGCTTAAAACTCATTTTAGCCTCGTTCCCAGAAAAACATCTGTCAAAACGAGGATTTAGGATTTAGCCTGGATAAGTTCGGGCGTCCAGCCTAGCTGCGCTGCTCTATCTATCTCCCCCTCTCCTCAGGCGATATTAAAGATTCCGCCTTTGCTGGCGGAAATCAAAAATTCTGAAAAATAATTTTTGTGTGTTTTTACGGGTCGGTGCTGACGTCAGCAAAAATTTTATTCCCCTATATCTCATTAATCAAATAATATTTCACATCTCAAATTTGATTTCCTTAGGACTTGTGTTTGCAATTGAGAGTCCTAAATATAGATTTTTGTGAAATATATTTTGCGATTAGATTTTATGCATAATGCGGAATTTATGAAAAATTTTGCATTTTGTTTATTTTCTTTATGGCATCTTACGACTTAGTTGTACATCTTAGATAGTCATATAGTAAGTTATTGTACTTTAGCAAAATTTTTCGCATTTTGCTGTATAACTTCTTTTTTTTTAAAAAAAAAAATGAATTTTAAAAGTAACAGTTGAATCCAAGAGAATTTTATAATCTTTTGTTTCAAAATAAATAAAAAAATTAACGACTTTGTAAATTAGACTCAAACTATTCCTAAATTTTGTAGTTTTATTTTAGGTGAAATAAAAATGGTTGAGTTACTTCTTCAATTCGGTGCTGACAAAACAGTGTGTATGGGAGTACCAGCAGACATTACACCTCTTCTACTGGCTGAACAGCTGAATCATGCTGACATTGCAGAACTATTAAAGAGATAGAAGAAAAACCAGTGACATGCTGATAAAAATACGACACACTATCATTGATTTTCTTTCCGGTGTGGGCCGATTAAAAAACCTAATTTATTTTTTAGATCGCAATATGTTATGAAGTTTAGAACTTTATATTCACTATTTAAATCCTGATCTCCGTACAGAAGTGTGTTTTGCCTATCCCTTGCTAGTACGACAGATGGTGGTTTTGGTAAGGGCACATGATTACTCCTTCTGGAATTTCTTTCTGGTCATAATGACCATATTTTAACAGCTTTGAATTCAAGACGAATTATTTTTTAGGCTCAACTTTTTTAACAACCAATAAGAATTCAAAACTGCAGCCACTGAGCAACAATAACACCGACGCCAACAAATAACTGTTAACTCTTATTTTTAGCTGTACGTCTTGTAATATATTGTTATATATATAAAAAAAGATTTTAAAAGAGAATGAACACATCTACTTTGCATGTTATAGATAAACAGACAGTTTTCGTATTATTGTAGGAAACGTTAAGCCCGTGAAAAATCCATGTACTTTTGACGAACGGTTACAGAGATATTGGGGTTTTCAAAGGTTTTTTGATGATGTTATCAACCCATCCATTCCGAAACAGATTCGTAAACCCAGGTTTAGAAACATTACCCAATTTGGTTTCAGGTTGATCTTAGTTACCAGAAGGGTGAAAAATAACTGACGTCACCATCCCGTTTCCAAGTTATTTCGACCTCAAAGTTATAACTGCATTACAATGGCTTCATTCTGTTCACAAGAGTTGTGCGCGGCTTAATTTCGGAATCACGGCACAACCCCCAAAAACAAGGAAACATACTAAGAACCTGATTAAACCTGAGTTTGGCAAGAAAGTTCGGGTAGTGGAATTTAAACGCTGCAAGATTCTAACTACGCATCAATGTTTTCCGTATCTTACGTAGTAAAGGTAGTACCTACCATTTGACACTTTTAGCCATGTTGGGAACGAAGATAAATAAAAGACAAATCTGTATTTTGCAGTCTTCGTAAGAAAATCATATGAGTGATGAAAATTGTAGTCATAAAAATATATTTAAAAAATGCTCGCGTTAATAAGAGCACCCATACACATCAGAAAACCAACTATACTTCAACATATTTGCATACTCATGGGCGAAACTAACATAGCTTTTTTACAAGAGGTTGTGGTATTGCTCAAAATGGAGCCTTCCATCGTTAAGCACTAAAAAATATTACGGTAATTAGTGATGAAAGCGTTGTTAGGAATGCTGTTAATGATCTGGAAATACAATTCACGATATTACAAGTACCACTAAATGCTCGATCATGTTTTCAACGTTCTGAAAATATACGTTACATTAAAATGCTCAATCATTGGCAAATTATACCGAGCATTCTAAGGGGGGCTATTACAGAGCAAGCTGACAAAATTTTATGTGGTAGGTCCTGTCGCGCACACTGGGCTGACTTTACTATTTTTTTGTATAATAAAGTTATTTCAGTTGGAGAAATCACATGTTTTCTGTACATTATTAACAAAAATTTTAAAAAACAAATATTTATTAAAAAATTTATCTCGTTTCATAACCCTTGTGATGAAAATAATGCTCTCAACAACAACTCTTCCTGCACAAAAGTTTCTGTTGTGAAATGTGTGCTTTCAGAATTTTCTAACAACAACAAAAAAATACTAGTAACTTAACTGGCACGAAACCTAATATGAGAAAACCTAAGAAGTTGAACGAAGTTAAACGAAGTGACGGTGTTATATATACTGTTTAAATGTTTAATTTATAGATTCTCTGCTTTGTTATCGACTTTCTTGCTTAGCAAAATTCATTTAAAGAAAAACAAATGAATTATTTAAGATCGCATCTCATAAAATTTTCACAGCTACTTGCAAATTTATTTATTTTATTTATTTATTTATTTAAAGTTGGATCCAGTATAGTTACACGGTACTAATTTACACCAACTATCAAATTGAAACATGTAAATACTAAGTGATAAAAATACAAATAAAATACTAAAATAAATCGTCGATTGATCCCCGAATGAGCAGCACAGAGTTTATATATATTACAACGTGCCTGATAACATTTGAATTCTTTTAGATCTGTCACATTTTTGACACACGCAGGTAGGTAATTCCAGGCTAGGCTAGCGCGAAATTAAAAAGAATTCTGCCAGATACTGCTTTTAGGTGGAATGACAAGTACAGTACCACGCCTGAAACTGTAAGTAGTCTCCTTCTTTTGAAAAATATGCCACATTAGTTCAGGGTTCAATCCATGAAGACACTTATAAACTTCAGTTACAAGGTTTTTCAGATTTCTATCATGGATAGACATCATACTAGATATTTGCAATATTTCTGTATAGGTTTTCTGCGAAACAATAATAGCAATAATACATTCTGTTAGCTAATTAATGAGTTCTTCTTTTTCCTGTTTTGTTTTTTTTCCCTTTTTTTGTATTCGCAAAATATTACTTACAACATTTGATTTCTATCTGCTGGAAAATGCATTGTCCCCTCTTTCCTCATCAATGTTATTGTATTAGATCGTAAGCGTTGTTGCAAAACATCATCATGTATATCATTCGGTGTTTCGTTTATTTTGGTAGTTATAGATCGGTCATTCCCAACTGCTGATGACATTTTGATACTAGAATCTGATGTCAATACGAAATTGTCTTTGGTGAACGCATTGGAGATGTTACAATTATTCCTGTTTAAAGAAACAAGAGAGTTATTGCGATTTATTTTAGGTGTAATAAGGCTGTTTGACAACGTGGATATAGCACTAGAAATGGCACTGGTATCGATGCACCTTGGTGTGGGTTCATTTGTAAAGTTGTTTTTGTTCGCATGGCCGTTCTTTTGTGTTGCATTGTTATTGCATTTATAATTATGCTCATTGTTAATTTTACGTTCAGTTTTACGCGAGTTGTTGTCGTCATAATGTTCTTTTAGATTTTTGTAGCCAGCTCGTGATACAACAGTTCGCCTAACTTTCCAATCAGGTTCGCTAATTTGTGCCAAATGTTTTGTCTGAAAGCGCGGTAAATTAGTAGCTAAATCCGTCTTCAGCGAACAAGACGACTCGGACTCAGCAATAGTACTAAGCTTTCTAACCTCTTTATGATGGTTTGTGTTTTCTTTCGTTGTGCTTTTTGAATTTTTTGCGCAACTATTAGTGCTAAAATTAGGACGTCTGGGGCGAGAATTAAACGATTCTTTAAGGCAACTGATTTCAAACTTGGGCATGACAACCATCATTTGATTGACCGATGTGATACAACCATCTTCATTGCAATCATTATCAACTAAAACACTTTTGTAAACATTGCTTTGTTTCCTTCGCGCAGTAATTCTTGCTCTTGCAGCTGCCCGACGCCATTTCGAGGCAGGATCAGTGCCTTGCATTTTTTGCACTTTCCTATATTCGTTTTGCAGAATAGCTTCTATTGTGTTTACCGCCTTCAACTCACTTTTCCCCTCCGCATCACAATTTTCGGCCTTTAACCGAATCCTATCTATAGCTTTTTGGATAGCTGCAAAGGAACCAAGGCCAATCCCATCATCATGTACCGAAATAATACTAGCTCGTGCAGAAATCCTTTGGCTCGCATCTGAAGTGTTTTTCGGTTTGTCATTAGAGACAATAATGCATGGAATGACTGATAATTTTACTGCCGCGTCATGTAGAAGTAATTTTATTTGCGTCGCAGCCAAATTTAATGCAATGTAAGTTATTACAACGCCAAACATGATAAAGCACCAATTTATTATTTGATATACTGGATGGAAATTATATTCTGATTTGAATTTTGATGGTACAAAATCGCCGAGACCGATTGTCGTGAAGGCCACGATAACGAAATAAAATCCTTCAAAATATGTCCAATCTTCAAAATGAGCAAAAGCAAAAGCACAAACTGAAACAGTTAAAATAAATATGACGCTTACCATGGTTAAAATCCGACTAATCGGTAATGTGTGAACGTCGTGACGTTTAATAAAATCGTTGGTTGGTAGTATCATATAAAGTTTGTTTAGGAAATTCTTTAAAAGTGTAATTATTCTTTCGAGTAGCACATTCATAAAAAGTACATAGAGTGGTATACTTGTGAGGGCAAATACAATTAAAGCTAGTTGTCCGAAGAAGGTCGACGGCGAAGCGTGACCAAAACCTGAATCAACAATATTATTGAAATATTAAAAGTAGAGAACAAAAGAAGAATAAACCACATGGCATGCAGGAAACACTGCAAAATTGTATCAGTATATACTTTTTTTTAATTGGTTACTTACGAATTCTCACTACACATTTCACTGCAGTTGATGTGCTCGAATTAACGTAAGTTTGAATTAAGAATCGCAAAATAATCTTGGATAAATAAAGACATAAGGAAACTCATTAGAAAAAGTCCTGGTTGTAATCTTGGAGAAATAAAGACATAAGGAAACTCATTAGAAAAGTACGTACCAATTGTTGTGATAACCGTTCCCGAAAAATAAAACGAACCAACGAAATCCCATTTTCTATTCTCTTGACTTTCTTGACCAATTTCACAAGCTTGTTCATGTGTTTGAACGATTTGATACATCAAGTCCATGGAGATGTTATTCTTCGTTTGTAAACGCGTAAATAATTCTACGTATCTTTCAATAGACTTTGCTTCATTCTCCGACTCCAGAAATTGGAAAAGAAACCCGCCTAATAGCATATATAACAGCAGAACAGCAGAAAGAAAAAGAGTAAGAAATGTTTCTTCTTTCATTGTGAATACAATTTTACATGGCTTGAACAAGTACAGATCTTTTGAATAACAAAAGGTATTCAATACAAATTTTTCTTATGTTAGTAGTTTAAACAAAAAAATAAAATAAAAAACGGAAATTCTTGAAAACTCCCTCAAGAGTATAAATAAATGAATATATTGGGTCTTATAACTATAAAAATTAAAATTATATAATTATACTATAAACTTTAAAATAAATACATACTTACATAAAAAGATGGATATTATTACACATTTATGTATGCAGCAACTAGCAAGCGTACTACATAATTTAAGAGCAGGTGGATGGGCTAATGAAATGGTAAAGAAACTGAACAAAAATAAACAAACAAACAAGCAAACAAAAATAAAATGGGGCTTTATCTATGGTATTTTGAAACAAACCACTCAATTGTACCCAAGATATTCAACCCTTTAATTGCAATTTGACGCTGTGTCCACCCACATATTTAGCATAATTAATGGCTAATTATAACTTTGTTCATATAACAAGTTTAAAGTGGAGAAAGTTAACAATCCATTTCATCACTATCCCCAGACACGATTAACAAGCAAGAAAATTTTCCCACTCCTTTATGTAATATCACTTGTCATTCTTTGTCAAAATATGCAATGATTTTTTTTATTTATTACCGCCTACCGTTTTTGTTTTGTTTGAAGTTGACAACTATACGATAAAGTTTTTTTTATCAGGAATTCTTCAAGAAATTCACATTTAACTATATACAACTTCATTTAAATTTGAAAGAAAATGCTGTAAATACACCAATGTGGTTTTATTTTTTTCTCGGAAATAATTTGAAACAGGATGGCTTATTCGAAGAGGAAGGGAAAGTTAAGTAACGGAAAGTTGATGCCAACACTGATTTATCTTGATACAAACAAAAAAATAAATCAATAACAGAGATAATACCGAAGTGAATGAATATATAACAACTCAAAAAACTTCCTTCAAGATCAGTAACTTTCACAGTTATATTCAGTATTTCCATTTTTAAATGGTATTTTTTCCGGGTGTAACAATATTTGTTTCAACCTAGGAGACGAAACTGAAGATATTCCATTGTACTAAACGCGGTTTAAAGTAGGTGCTTTATTCAGCTTATATTTTTTAATTTTGGCGCTTTAAATTTCTAACAAATTGATAATTAAAAAACTCAAAACGTGATTGATTTAAAGAAAACAATCTTTATTTAATATACAAACTCGCCACTTTGCTTTCTTCATATTTCATCAATGTTTTCATCCATAAGCCCGAATTCACAAGCACCACGTGTAACTTCCTCGGGATCTTCTTCTTTTTGTTTTGATTCTGCTTCATCAGACATTTTTTATCATTTTTTATGTTAAATTTTTTACGCTAATTTACATACATAAAACAACATAGTGTACATAGTGCACAATAAAAACACTACATTAACGAACGATATTCAATTTCGACCCATTTCTATTCAGAAACAATAACCATAAATATGTAATAACCCCCCAAAAAAACAATACAATAAAGAAATAAACAGTGCAACAAATTCAACAAATTAACACCTTTTAAAAAAACACACTGAACTTGAACACAAAGTCACAAAAATACAAAGCGGAAAAAAATAAAAAATTCACGGCTTTTTTTGTAACAAATGAAAAAATAAAAAAATATTTTTTCTGATAGATGCCATATTTTATTTTGTAGGCCGAGATTAGGCAAATGTCTAGGCTGCCTAACCCTAGATCCGCCCGTGGATTTTTCCGGCAACTTTCAAATGTTATTGCTCTTTTCAGGCCTTTTTTGGCTTCCATTTTCTCCGTGGTGTTCTAAACATTTTTTACAATTTTTATATTCCTCAATTTAGTGTGCAAAACCACATAATCTCCAGTAAACCACATAATCTCCAGTGAAGCACATAATCTCCAGTGAAGCACATGATTTATCAAGGGTTATGTAATATATGTTACGAAACATCGCGAGATTAGCTATGGCCGAATTAGCACCGTTTATTCGAGTTTTCCGAAAAGCAAGCTATTTTTAGTCCACATTATAATCCAAAGTCCTTTTTGCATGGTCAAATTAGATCAGTAATTAACTTGTTCTACAACCTTCTATTAGTGGATACAAGAATCGTAATATATCGTGCAATCACACCCCATGTCATCACACCTTTTCCATGTTATTTTGGCTCAAAATAAGAAGTGCGATGTAATAGCTTTTTTAATGCTTTGACGACTGTCTTATTTATTTACATGGTTACGAAATGTTAAAATGGTAACTTTGTATCGTGGTAAATTTTTATATAAAAAAATCAATGCTACAATTTACACTTGATTTTCTAAATGTGAAACTTTATAACACCAAAATCAAACCTAAAAATAAGGAGGAAATTTTGCTTCAGTCCAAGATGTTCAGCCTGAGATTTCTTTTTCTGTCCTTATAGTTTCATAAAATTGCACTTTTCAGTAAATCGCAAAAAAGGTATATATATACGCAAGAGTAAGAAAAAGTAATGTCAGCATTGGCCCTCACAAACACACTGTGATAGAGGCAACGTGAAAACAAATTCTAAATCTTAATTAGTGGATGGGTTGCTGACGTCATCAAAATTTAAGTGACGTTTCTTTTTCATTTTTATCCTGCCTCAGTGGATTATTCCACGGGCTTTATTGACTAGTTATCTATATAATAATACGCTAGGTGTGTCTGTGTATCTGTAATAGGCAAAGTCGATATACTTATTTTCCTTTGATTTAGCCGAAAAATGCATGTCTAATTTGTTAAATTTTCTGACATTACGGCACGACGTCAATAACGCTACTTTACCATAAATATCCTATATTAAATTGACGAAGCCAGTACAGTGCACCTAAAACTTTGAGGCCAAATAACTTGGAAACGAAGTGATGACGTCAATGATTTTTCACTGCGTGGGTAACTAGGGACCACTTAGGACCAATTTAGGTAACTTTCCCAAACCTGGGTCCCCAAAATCCGTTTCGAAATGGACGGATAGATAACGTCATCACAAAAACCTTGAAACCCTAATATCTCTGCAACCATTGGTCAAAAGTACATGATCCTATACATTTTCTTGATCAGCGTTTCAAGATCTATACGATGAAGGCAACGGCTATACAAATTTTGGTTTTGCCGAGCCATTGTTAACATCATCAAAATTTAAATGCACCTTTTTTAATTTTTCCTCTGCCTAAGTTGATTTTTCCACGGGGCCTTTTCGACTAGTCTCTATTATAATACGCTAAATGTGTCCGTCTGTCTGTCTGTAATAGGCAAAGTGGATATCGTCATTTTCCTTTGATGTCGCCGAAAAACTTATGTCTGATTGTTAATCTATCTAACGTTACGGCGAGATGCGAATAACATTGATTGAACGTCAATATCTTATATTAATCTAGCCGATAAAGCCCGTGGAAAGATCCACTGAGACCAGATAAAAATAAAAAAAAATGCGTCATTTGAATTTTAATGACGTCAACAACCCATCCACCAATAAAATAATTTAGAACCTTGTTTTCATGTTGCGTCTATTGTGTAGAGTTGGAAATTCTGAGCAAAATAATGTATAAAGATAGATTTTTATACCACATTGCTGCACGCAATGCGGCATAAAAAGGGCAGCCGAACTCATGGATTTTTTCACGGGCTACGGACTAGATTTTTGTATTTCTTGTGAGGTTTTGTGGCGAGGAATTAATGCGATTTGACATTCGACATTTTTTGTAAGATTTTAAGAACTTTTTTGAGGGAGGACTTTCGAGCTGACGTAAAGAAAAACGTTCTCATCCGTGGAGAGAAATAAGATCGGAATCTTTTTCTTCTTTCTTTAAAATTGCTTTTCAATATCACTATAGGAAAAACACAATGTGACTAAAAATGATGATATCAAACAACTAGCTAACTTAACCTAACGTTATCAGAGTGGCTCGTGCTGAGTCAAGAACAAAAAAGTACGACAAAGCCTGGAACTTATGGTTGACATGGTGTAGTAAGGACAAAAAACGAGAGGAAAAACTTGCTTGCAGACTCTTTTACATTGCAATTTTTTTAACCACGTCTTGAAGACTTCGAACAAAAAGGAAGCATTAACAACTGCTTTTTTACGGCATCAGATTGGGTCATCATATTAATGGATTTCTTTCACCTATCATCCCTTTTGTTCAAGTTTTCAGTTAAAACACGTTATATCAGACACTGATTTGTACAGCAAGCAAAAAACAACCAGTATAGAGACAGAAAAAATGTTTTAATCTCGAGAATCCTATTGACTTTCTGTCCCGTTGCCTTGCTGGAAAAATTCATGCAGGTTGCAAACTTGACAGTTTATACGAATAAAAAATGTTTTCTCACTCCTCGTTTGATGAAAACAAAAGAAGGATATAAAGGTCATAAACAATTGGATATTTTACGCTCGGGCTAGGGAAATATCTAAAAATAAATTTAAGGCAAACTTCCCTGGAAATTACAGCTTGCGTAGTTTGCGTTCAGGAGGTGCTTCAGCAGCAGCAGAAAGTAATGTAGACGAAAGATTTATTTCTAAGCACGGTCATTCGGTTTCAAACAGAGCAAGAAATTGCTAAATAAAAGATTCTCTTGAGAATAGATTGTCAGTCAGAAAAAAAGCTGGGAATATGTGTCCTTTTATTACTGTATTACGGTAAATCATCATAAGAAAGAAAAAGATTTTTTTTTACAGCTTTCTTTATATCGGAAATACTGTTCATGTCAGCCAAGAGCAATTACTCCAAAAAAAGTTGCATTCCTTATGTTTGAGTATTTCCAGATGTAACAAGTGGAAAATAGTAAAAGAAAAAAGTTTCCGACTGAACGCAGACAGTTGAAAGCGATTTTCCCTACGGTTTGGGAACGAATTGGATGTTGCGTGGGTCGAAAGAGTAGCACTTTGATCCAGTCATTCTCGGTTGCTGAACAGCACGATGGCACGCAAAACCCAACGGAAATCTAACGAAACAAAGGGAATTGATGACAAAGACACCGTGGAAAATCCATGAGTTCGCCCGTCCTTTTTATACCGCATTTTGGTTGTTCCGCCACTTGCGGTACCCCTTTGTACAGAGACAAATGAACAACGGCTATTATTGAAGAGACTAGTCGTCAACCCGTGGAAAAGTCCACAGGGTCACCCGTCCTTTAGCATTTCGTGTTTCCGTAACACGACTTTTTTCTCGCGCACAAACAGACAGGCGGAATACGGCTATTATTAAAGGGACTAGTCGATAGATCCCGTGGAGTAATCCACTTAGGCAGAAGGACAATGGAAAAACAGGTTGTTTTAGTTTTTTTGCTGACGTCAGCAGTGCAAATACAAAATAAATATATTTTTTTAGAAATTTGTATACCTGTTGCCTTCATCGTATAGATCTTGAAATGCTGATCAAGAAAATGTATATGATCATGTATCTTTGACAAACGGTTGCAGAGATATCAAGGTTTAAAGGTTTTTGATGAAGTCATCAAACCGTCCATTCCGAAACGGATTCGGGGACCCAGGTTTGCAAAAACATTGACGTCACCACCTCGTTTCAAGTTATTTGGCCTCAAAGTTTTAAGTGCATTGTAATGGCTTCACTAATCTTAATTAACTTTCCTTTGACGTCAATACTATTTTATCGTAAAGTTTGGTAAATTACAGAACAATTTTAGAGGCGATGTTTTATAGAATTTGTTAAAGAAAATTTTGAAGAATGTAATCCACTTTGCAAAAGTGACAGACAGACACACGGAACTGGCTTATTATTATATAGATTATATAGATAGTCGTTGACCCGTGGAAAAATCCACGGGGTCGCCCGTCCTTTATATACCGCATTTTGTATGTCTTTCTACTTGAGTTGCCATCTTGCGCAGAGACAAACAGAATACGGCTATTATTATAGAGACTAGCCGTTATCCCGTGGAAAAATCCACGGGTTCGCTTGTCCTTTAAATTTACCCGTCGCAACAAAGTGGATAAAAATATATCGCATTTGATATTCGTGTTTCCGTAGCATGATTTGTTAACTCAGCGGGGAATCCGCGCAGAGACAGACGACGGAATACGGCTATTATTAAAGAGAAGCCGGTAGCCCGTGGAAAAACCCACGAGGTCGCCCGTCCTTTATATATCGCTTCGTGTTTCCGTAACACGACTCTTTTCTCGCGCACAAACAGACAGACGGAATACATATCCTTCTGGCGCAGTCGCGTGCGCGCAATACCGTCACGTCACAGCGAACCCCCTTACTCGTTTGCCGTATGATAGGGAAATTCCTCTTAGGGAAATAACCGCGTTAGTTTTGACCAGAATGAAATCTTCCGACAATGCAAAAATTCTATGTAATAAAGAGAGAATATAATCACATACAGTCAAACAATTACGTGATATTGCAAAAAGTCGTGGATTAACAGGGTATTATAGACTATGTAAAGCTGAATTAATTAGCTTATTGGATGTACCACAGAGGCCACCCAAAAGGGCCAGACAACGAAAGCCCGCAAGACCTGTAACCATACTACAAACGCCGGAGGCTATGGACGTCTTCGAGAAGCAAGAGATGTCAAAAAATCGATCAATCGTAAAATCCAAGATGCAGGAATGGTACAACTGGCTAGTTGATGCTGTTTCAAAGCCTATAAAAGAAGGGGTCATGAGTAATTATGCAAAATTCAAACGTACTGTTATGGGACTCTATCGCAGGGTAGCAAATACAAGACCTACGCTGCATGATGAAGTCGAACAGGAGGCTAACGAGGACTATCTACATGAACAGCCAGGGCAAGATTTTACCCCCCAGGAACATAAGCATGCTCACCATAGAACCTTCCGAAGTTTCCGCATTCCCGGTATAGGAGGAGCCGACGTCGACGGGTATATAGGGATGGTGCGACCAAACGTGAAAACCTTAGTTGAGGGGCAGGTAGAAGATATGGAGTCAGAAAAGATACAGCTGTCTCTATGGATACATTGGAGGAAGCCAATAGAGGGAACCAAGGAGTATGAGGAGGCGAATAAAGCCTTCCATAGTAGTATGGCCTCAGTATTCCGGGGTAGCAACGTAGATGACATGCTGGATACGATGTTTGCCTAAGTTAAAACATATGTTGAAAACCCGGCATTCCCCAAAAGTGGCTTTACAATCGCTCGAATACTACACCTTGATGCAGACTTCCATTAATTGAAACTAACAAGAGGCTCATCGTATATCAAACTACCTAAATGGATAGCTTCGAAAAAGGCAATTATTAATCCAAAAAATGAAGATGAGGAGTGCTTCAAATGGGCTGTCATAGCATCCCTGCATCATGAGGAGATTGAAAAAGACCCACAAAGAATCGAGGGATAAGCATTATAGGTATTGCATAGACCACGAGACCGTTAAAATTACAATGCCAGGAGAGTCAGAAAAATGGTTAATATACAGAGATGGCCAGATGCAATTTAAGTCACCCTTTGCAATATATGCCGATTTTGAAAGCTTATTAATACCAATGGAAGAGGATGCCAGAGAGACCAAGACTGAAAAGCTGAGCAAGCACGTACCATCTGGATGGTGTACCTATAGCACATTTGCCTATGGGGATGTACCAGATCCCCTAACGGTGTACCGCGGCAAGGACTGCGTCACCGGCTTTGTCAACCATCTGGAGGATGAAGTGAAACGTTTCTATAATACATACCCGCAGCAGGACATGAAACACCTAACAGAGATCCTAAAAAGGGAGCACAACGATGCATCGAAATGCCATATCTGTCTAAAGCCCTTCGATGACGGCAAGAATAACCGTAAGGTCAGGAACCATTGCCACTATACCGGGTTATATAGGGGTGCGGCGCATAATAGCTGTAATCTCAAATATAAGATGCTTAGCCATATACCCGTGATATTCCACAACGTTTCGGGGTATGATGCCTATCTGTTTATAAGAGAACTGGGTGAAAAATATGATACTCAGGACATTGGCTGTATTGCCGAAAACACGGAGAAATATATAACTTTCAACGTGAAAATCAAGGTACCTCTTGGGGCATGGGATATGTTGATGGCGAGAAGTATAAGAAGATTGAGATTAGGTTTATCGATAGTTATCGATTTTGTGACCTCAAGCCTGCACAAATTAGCAAGTAACCTCATTGGAACAAACGCCGCCGGTATGAAATGTCAGCAGTGTGCAGATACCTGTCTAGAATTCCATGGCATAGACGCCTCATAAGAGGCAAGATTTTGGTGTAAAAATTGCAACTCGAATACCACGAAGCAGTTTGACATGGACCGGGTAAAGGCAAACGTACCATCCATGGGCAAATTCATCGACAAAGATGATACCTTTAGACTGATGCTTCAAAAAGGCGTGTACCCCTATGAGTATATGGATGATATATGCAAAACCCAAGTCCCAAAATAAGAACCATAAGGTATACACACAAGAGGTATCGAAGTTAGCATTAAACAGGGCAGACGACAAATGGCTCATACAACCGGACCAGACTACAATACTTGCCAGAGGCCATTACCGCCTAGCGTCTACGGAGGAATAAAATGGAGGCCTGTCTGTATATAGCCATACAACTTCCATATGCCCTGATTGCCTACATACTTTTTCGATATGGACGTATAATAAAAGGAATGTCCGACACTGCACAAGTATTCCACAATGCCTCCGCAGAAAATGAAAATATTGAGAAGCCCATCGATAGATGCCAGGCTTTGAGGGAGGCCCTACGCAAAGGAAAAGGGCATCTCCTGCCCAAAAATTGCACAGAAAGCTTTGTCGACAAGGCCCCTGACGAGGCTATCGACAAGGTACATACAGAGTATGTACAGCGGGAACTTCAGAAGAAGAGAGAAAAGACTGCAAAAGCACTGTCAACCAATGCCATAAACCTGTATGCCAGCATGATAGGGAATTTTGTGGATATAGACAGCGTTAAGGAGCTAAGGAGAGATATTGAGGATGACCCTATTATTAAAGACTCCTTCGCGAACTTATGCATACTGGTCTACTGTAAATTCGGCAGGTATCTTGCGCCTATTTTAATTGCCGGGCACACATCCCGGCACATGGGTAAAAAGAAAGAGAATGCGGCGAAGGAGGCGGATACGACGGAGGAGACGTCACCATAAGAATAAATGAGTGAAGAAGAACAAAAAGAGGAGAGAGTTATAACAAAGAAGAATGGGGGTCGTGTAGCAGCCGGCAAGAGACCTACCGAATGGAACCGAAAGAACAAGGCTAACTTACAGAAGAACGTAGGCAAAGAACCTTCACAGGATGATAAGGAACCTGCGGCAGGTTCTAGCAAGTCAATGGGCAGTGTCCACATCTATGGAGTTGGAGCGATAGCCGTGATTGCTGTGGGGGTGGGTGCCTGGTATATGCTTAGCAAAAATGAACCCAACAAGCCGGCGGCTAATCCGGAGCCCCAACAGGGCAAAACCCAGCCTATCCCAAGCATGCAATGAATTTTTCTAAAAAATGACACCTAATAAATGGCAACAAACAAACATGATGAAAACATGGGACCTAAGGAAACCATGATAATCGATACCTTATGGGAGTCTGCCAGGCTGGTATCCTATACAATTCTGATCGCTATGGGAGGAAAAAAGGCCCTAGGGGTCTCCAGGCCTAGGACTAAAATGAACTTGGAAGATGGTCTTCAACTAGCCGGGTATATGAGTGCGGCAATTCTATTCGACTAATATGTGATAAAACAAGGTTGGTACAAAAAATCGTTAATATCTCCGAAATAGACCGCCCGTTGAAATTTCTATATCTCCAGGAGAGATATAGAAAATATGGAAGAGCCCAAGCAGTGTCCTAAATGTCTAAAATCCCTCCCCTTGAACCAGTTCAAGTCAAAGGGTAAAGGGCAGCTGACAAAAACATGCATCAAATGCCTTGATCTCAGGAGGGTATCAAAAGGCAATGCCAAACGTCGCATCTATATGCAACCCTTATATGAACTAATAATTCTCCTACAGGACCATATTCAAGCCCAGTTTAATGAGGGCTACACGTGGGAGAACTTTGAAAGGCATGTCAATAACAAGTTACGATTCAGATACGATGAAACTTTTAATCGCCCAACGCTTGCCGAGGTCACCAATGCATTACGGAGGGCACAGTATGTCATAACAAATGGACATCAAATGTTGTAGGATCTGCAAACAAATATTAGCGCTACACAATTTTAAAATTAGGGGTAATAGTCGAACGAAAAGTTGCATAGATTGCCTTGATAAAGCCAAAAAAGCCGGGCGACTCCAAAAAATAGGGACATCGAAGACGTTGAAATAGGCCCCATTGCCATTGATGCAGAAATTCAGGGTGTTCAACAGGATGAAAACTTTATCATCCTGTATGATCTACTCACATACAACATTATACCACTGTATATTATCGGTTCCCCCGCAATGGGGGAACCGGAGAAGGCAAGGCTTGTTGAAAGGTATCGCAAAGCCCTGTGGGAGCCATTGAGACCTTGTTCGATAAACAAAATCAACCCTTGTTTAAAAGGGCAGACCTAGAAAGATTTCTATGATCCCAAATGCTACGCAGTATGGCCTTGATCGTCATATGACAACATCAAGGGGAGAAATAGAGGGTATACCGTGTGTAGTCGGTGACTACACCCGGTCAGGTACACTAAGAGGAGGGATAAATCCCCATGATATATTCGTCACGTTGGACGGAGCCCTCGAAATTACCGTAAGATCGAGAAAGCCCAAGGCTGTGGCATTGACAAAATGGCTGGCCGGGAATTGGTGGAAAAATTGCAGGAAACCATTATTGAGAAGGATGGGACCCTTGCCTTCCTCAATGATGAAATTAAGGACAGAGATAGCCAACTTATGGTTTTGGGGGATGAGATTGAGCAGCTGAAGCATTTATTATTGAATTATTACCATTATTACCATAACAGTATGGTAATAATTCAAAAGAATAATGATGATCCCTGCCCATACGTTGCGATCTGTGGACAACAGGGATATGTAGCACAAAAAATACGCAATAAACTTGTTGATTACACCAAGGGTGAGATCGTGGTACTGGCAGAGAGCCCGAATTCGATCGTCCATTACAACTGGCTTCGAGAACGTGGATGTATTGAGGTAACGCGGAGAGAGTCAGGCATTTTAGGTTTGGTAAGAATTATATGCATGAAAGACTTCTGGAACTCGCGGAATAGGCATGATTTTTACTACCTGCAGGTAGTAAAAATTATATGCAAAAATGGGTGAGGTGCCACCCCACCCCTCCCATTATACTCTTTACCAATCCTTCACATGATCGAGCGGAACTTCAACATTTTCGGGAGTAAGCATCTTCCGAAACAAAACTCCTTTCGGGACCATCTTTCAAATAGTATAGCATGCGACTACCCATCACAATACGATCCAACTTATACATTTTCCTACTCCACCGGGCATCAATGGCACGTCGTTTCGCATCACCATGCTCTTCTCCGGGCTGTAGAAGATACAAGTGTAAACCATCCTCGGATAGAGGCTTTTCCCCGGGATATTCCCCGCTTTTTGCAAGTGGTACATCATCGAGTTTTATCGCTTTGTTAGGTTTCATACCAATCATGGTAGTCTTGGTATTGTTAAGGTTTTTGACAATGGTATACAGATGCTTGACCCAGGTGCTACTAGTCTCGTTAGAGACCAACTCCTGCGCATCTTAAGGCTTAAAGAGACTTTCTGCAAGGACTTTATTATAGCTTTCAACAAAGGCTGTGAACTTATGGTGGTACTTGGTGGTGACCCGCCTAATTTCAACACCCTTATCCTCCAGTAGTTTCGTTACGTCGGATTTAAACCCGAAACCATTATCACACCGGAAGGTTTTGGGGTAGTGTAGGGGTCCCGCTTTGTAAATATCTTTGATTATGTCCGCGACCTCGCTAGCTTTCTTTGTGCGTAGGGTCTTGCTACTTTGTATCTTGAAGCTACTTCAATGCCTGTCAGAATATACTTGTGCGTATTGGCATACAACCGATAATGGGGCATATATAACAGATCGAACTGATGCATCTCGTTGGGTGTAGTAATGGTAAAGTGTGGATAATCGATCTTTTTAGGACCCCGAATGTGTCTCAACCATAAGAGTTGCCTACTCAACCAATGAGTGACTAGCTTTTTGGAGAGACCACTCTCCTTTGCGAGTAACCTAACGGCTTTCCGTCCGACCCACAAATCTTCTGGGGTATAGTGTATATTGCCAAGCTTTTCGGCCTCTTCTTCGGTAACAACGTGCGTTTTTGACATGTCTTTATTATATACATGTTAAAAACGTTCTTACAGATATTTATAGGCAATGAACCCTAGTAGGGATAAGGAGCCAAGTACGAACATTAGCTTACTTGTTGGGTTTTTGAAGGGGTGTAAAAGTCCTTCAATTGTGGGGCTATTTTGTCCGAGGAAATATAAAATTGATACATAGAATCATCAAGCTCCCTCAAACATTTTCCTGCTTTTATTTGCCTCTCTTTTTCCTCGTTGAACCAGTCAAGTTTCTTTTGCCTCTTCCGTATCTATTCCGCTTGGGCCTCGTTAAGCCTTTCTATCGCACGGTCATGACGCCTGCGTTCTGCCCCGCAAGCTTGCTGAATAAATAATTCGATCCAGAAAATGCGAGGGCGTTTATTAACGCGCAACTCGCCATGATCATAAGAGTAGCCATTTTATTCTGAGACAAAACGGTTGCCCTTGGATATATTTTCGCTTGCCCACATAGGTTGGGTGTTGGTATAGTGTAACCTCCTTCCAATCTCTGCAAGCGATGGGGCATCACCATTTTCTCGATACCGGAGCGGGATTTTGTGATCGATATGCCACTGTTTACCATAATTTTCCCAGGTCATACCCTCAATAAACCGAGCCTCGATATGGGCCATCAGCGTAGCCATATCGCACCCAATATACTCCTGTGAACTGAGCTCCTTGTTTCCCTTCAGTGCATTGCGAGCTCGGGTACTTACATTATGAGCTTGATGAGGGGTCAGGGGGTCGCAAATGGGGCAATATCGTTCTGCTTTTCATGGTGACAATACTGACTCCCCTTGCAGTCTTTGCAATAGGCTTTCACCCCCATGGCAAATCTGGCTGCCTTTGCACTCTTTACAGTGGGATCTCTGTCTTTGATGGGGGCAAATGCTTCCACCGCCACATCTTTTACATTGGGATCTCCTTTTTTCATGGTGGCAAATCTGACTTCCCCTGCATTCTTTACACTGAGACCTAAACCTTTGATGTTCACAAATTTGTCTACCCCACACTCCTTACAATATGCCCTCTCCCTTTGATGGGGGCAGATGCTTCCACCACCACACTCTTTGCAGCGAGACCTAAACCTTTGATGATGACATATGCTTCCACCCTTACATTCTTTGCATTGTGATCTCCGCCTTTCATGCTTGCATATATCCCTACCGCCGCAGTCCTTACACGTTGATCTTTGCCTTCCATGTTCACAAATCTCACCTCCCCCACAGTCCTTGCAGCGGGATCTTTGCCTTTGATGCGGGAATTTTGTACACTCCTTTGATGCCTTGGCTACGTTCAAGCACTTGATGCACATTTTTGTTATTTGACCGTTACACTTAATCCTAAAATTTTCAAAAGATAAAGAGAGTTTACATTTTTGACACTTATATTATCCATCCATATTGACTCGTTTTTGCCCTAGGAGGACAAACACGAGTTGTGGTCATTTAGTACTCCACCCTATCCAATCTACCATCCACGTTATTAATCTGCGCATCCATCAGGAGGTATACATAACATTTGAATTCGCCGGTTCCATCGGCTTCCTTGGTGATATGTAGGGTGATGCCATCACTTACCCGCTGTAGTGGTCTACAACTACCATGCAGCACATTATTGGGGGAGCTCCGAAAGTCCACAAACAGGGCATACCTTTTATTAAAAAACTTTCCGATGGTTACATTGGAGTTCCGCGTCTGCCAAAGATATGGACGATCTGTTCCAGATGATCCTTGGGAAGCATGGCATAGCTATAAAGCTCGTTGAGCTCCCCCTCGACAGTGACGCTAATCTTCTCGATTTTAGGGTTGTACAACGTTTCGTTAACACCGGCATAGGGCTTCATTTTTTCAGGGTCTAAAAACAGTAGCAGTACGCCCTTGAACGATTTTGATGGTGAGTCGATCTGGAGGTTATAGCTAGTATCGGATTTCTTCATGGTAAGTACCTTCATCCTGAGTACTCTTTCATAAGGCAGGGCAAGCCTCGAATATCTTGACATCATCGCATTTGCCAGGCCTTCATTAGTAATCTTATCAAATTCTAGTCTGATATTACTAATTTTATACGTAGCATCAGCTGCTTTGGCTCTCGTGCTCCCCATGGCTGCCGTCTCTGCATCCTTGATGACGTCGCTGTAGGGCGCGAAATTGATGATGAATTGCAATCTGTCGTACAGGCCTGCCGGATATAACGGCATATCCCGTGTCAACTCGAACATTTTTCCTATGGGTATACAGAAGGTGTTCCCATAGGCTCCCACATGACCGGTTGCCTTGACCTGTAGGGCCCTGATCGTTCCGTCGTTGGGATTGATACCCTCTAATATAAGGTTATTGTTGCGCTCAAACTTGGATAGCGAGATGTCCCTATACAATGCCAGGATATTGTAATCAGAGATACTTTGAACCTCCTTGTTATTTAGAGTAATGCGTAGATTTTTTACCAGACCTTTCCCTATATTCGATGCGATCGTACGTGGTGGCATATTTGGAATGTCGACATACAGATCTTCTTTCTGGTCAATGGTTGATGGGGTATGGGAAATCTGGACTCTTTGCCGGTGTCCCTTCATACCAAGAAGCTGTATGCTCTCGGCGTAAGGGTCCATCAGTATACCATATGCGTTCATTATATATTTATTATATGGCTGTAAATAAATGGATAACCCAGTATTCACACCCGAGGAGGATATTGGTAAGCATGATGATAAAGGCGACAAAGAGGATACCCAGCAATCAACGCAATTACCCGGAACATCGGGTACTTCAACGCCGGGACAGCAGGGAGGTGCGCGTAGACGATTGGCGCAAAAGACCAAGCTATTTCATATATACACATCTTAGAGACGGACTCGGTATGACGCCCAATGCAATGCATTACGATAGGTTCCGAATGGATGAGAGGGGTAAACTTATATTAAAGAGGGTTGTGACGGGGAAAAGATCACTAGCGGAAGTACCATTAACGTTGGAAGATGGTAATTTTCCAACTATTGGACAGCTCGAAAAGAGGCTGGGTAGTGCGCGTATGAAGGCAATAGGTTTTGATAAATATCAAACACCCAACAAAGGTGGTAGGACAGAGGCCCAGAATCTTATCCGTGATGTTAATGTCCTTATGAATAGGGATGAGGATGATGAGAGGACCCCTTGATAAGGCCTGATGTGATGGAGATGGAGACGATCGATAGTATTCAAAATTATGCCCAGGACGTTGAAGGCTGTATAGATACCTCATTTGCAGGCATTGACGATGATGCCCCTGAGGTTGATATGAAATCATTAAAAATCGAAATTGAGACCCTTAAGAAGAATATGAAGGAGGTGAGGGTCGAAATTATAAAATATGATAGCGACATCAGGACAAAGGAGGGTAAATTGAAAGAGAAACTCAAGAAGCAGAAGGCCGGGGCGAAAATGCCTCAGGAGATTGCCAGGCTGGAGAAAGGTATTGATCAATTAAAGAAGGATAAAAATATTGCACTCGGTAGGCATGGTCTAATTTCCTCCGAGGTTTTTAAGCATCTACGGAATACTAAGCCTGAGTTGATAAAGATTGCCGGGGATGACATGCTTGAAAAACTTAAAACACTCTTCCGTGAACAGGGGTTAACCATAGCAAAGCATCGTTTCTGCTGTAGGTCTACTAATTTCCACCATTGTTATTGCTGTTACAGGAGGAGAGGGTGCGGCAGCAGGTGCTGCAGGGGGGACCGCAGAGGGTGGTGAAAAAGGGTTTGTGCAAAAGCCTGAAATACCTAGCAGGTAAAGCAGGTGCTGCATTGCCGGGTATTATAGGTACAGTGGTCTCCTTCCTTCTAAGAGTAGCGTCAACCATCGTTACATATGCAGCTAAACATCTGTATATCGTCATTGCGGGAGCTGCCGGACTAGTCGTGTTATACATATAATAAGCCTAGTATGATGCCTACACCTATGGTGATTAATGAGGCCTTGGTATCCTCGTGTTGATTTTGTGAGGGTTGTTCGGGTATGGAGGACTATGTTGTGGGGCCGGGAGGTATGGATGGTATAGCCTGTATGGTATGATTGGGAACATGTATAGGAGGTATAGGGGACCCGGCATGCCTTGGGGTATGTATGGGTGTTTTGATAGTGTGCCTGAAGGATGTGGCAGACGCATGCCGCACAACATGCTTATTATTTAGATCAAGCCGGATACCAATCATCGCACTTGCAGGTGCAATCAAAATATTATTGTTATACCCGACAATCCTCCCCATACGCAGATTCATGTCGGAGGGCAGCATATGCACATGGTGCATGACAGCAAAATTTACGGGAGTCCGGGCATACTACAGTACTTTTTGGAATTCCGTAATATCATGACTTAAATTCTCCTGACGTTGAACCATAGCCTCAAATTTCTGTACCAGAATTTGCCTTGCTGTGTAGTTATCCGCATCAGATCCAATTAGGGATGCTTTGGCACCTACCTGGGACCCAAGTAACAGGACTACGTAAACCTGGATACTCTCGCTTAACTTGTCAGGCCTTGGATGTCAGGCCTTTACTTATGGGCATAATAAACTTACCCCAGTCCTCATCAATTTGTGGTCACCATCTACCATTTGTCAATGAGGACATGACAGCCTTGAATTTATACAAGGCATTAGGACTTGCATCATACTAACGGCATACCTGTGCATACCCGGATGTTAAGTAGGGATTTTTGTACTGTGAGAAGCCATCATCGTAGGGCATGGGGGCCTTCATTCTTGCCAGGACACGACGCATGTGCTAATAGGCATGGAATTTATAAATAGAGTTTATAAGGGGCACTGAGCCCGTCATGTGCTTGGCACATATGCCTAATGCCGTAGTCGCGCAATGGGTGGCGAAATTGACCTGGATATTCCAATAGCCCAATGCCTGACCCTTCCACCCTACTTGAACCGGGTCATCAAGGTGGGTTGTTGGAACTTTTAAAGCATACTTGGTAAACTCGGGGAATACCACAGAAATATGGGGGTCTGTACTCACGTACAGGTACTGATGATCCAAATAGGTTATACTAAGCGGCTATTCTCCCCCGTTACTTTTATACTTTGCCGAATGGTTGTATTGATAGATATTCATTCCTTTTCTTGTTAGAAGAAAGGAGATGAAACAACTGTACATCACTGATATCCATAAACCTACCATATTCGAAGACTACCTGGGACAGGACACCCGAATAGCACTGAATTCCATCAGTATCAGACCGGGATGGCTGAACCTATATAGCAACAATGATATCACTATACGGAAAGTGGGGCCTGATCAGAGGGTTACTCGAATTGAGATTATGAATGGCCTGTATAGGATCGAGGATATCGCGTCCATTGTGAATAGCCAGGCGGAAGATAAAATCAAACTGTGTGTTTTCAAAAATGCCTACTGGACTCCGTGTTGGCGATGGGTATAGGGTGGTGATCGGTAGGCAATTGCAAGAGCTTTTAGGATTAACCTGCAAAAAAATATTACACAAAGGGTGACTACAATACCATATATAGAACCGATATATACCAAAAATTAAGACTCATTTGTCCAAAATTGGATGAAGACGACTGCCTATTGGATGGCAAAAAATCCAAGGTTCTGGAAACAATCCCACCCGGGAGTTAAATGCCTGGGGAGAAATGCTGACCTGGACCTTTGACACCCCTGTATACCTTCCCTTAAAAGGGTCTACAGACCGTCTTGAGTTTATGCTGACAGATGTGTACCATCACGAGAAGAACGTCACGTTTTTTGACATCACAATGCATCTGCTGATAGAATAAAGATAAGTGATACCAGCAAACTTTATCCGAGTTTGCCGAGTGCACCCGCACAAGGCTATGATCTGGATGAGTGACAAATTTTCAGGTTAAAAAAATAGAGGAAATAGAACAATATCTAAGGGATGAAATAAAGGAGCGGAATAGATTGGCGAAAGAATTCAAGATGCACAACACGTGGTTCAGGATGTGCGACCATGGATTGCTTGGCGTGAGTGTTATCACGTCGGGGCTTGGGATAGGAGCTATGGTCTCGGGTATGGGGGTACTCTTGGCTTGTGCCATGGGGGGACTCGCGATTGCCGCTGGCATAGGGCAAGCCGGTCTCCGGAACGCCTCTAAACGGCTGCGTGTTAAGTCCAAAAAACATGAGGGGATAGGACTGCTTGCTGAGGCCAAACTAAACTCGATTGTGGACCTAATCAGCAAGGCAAGATTGTAAATGCTATCAACGAACAGGAGAGAGCCCAGTTGGTTGCCAAGGGTAAAGATGAAATTATAGAAGACTTCAATTTGTGCAATATGCAAGCACTATGTAGAGTCTCCACCTGAATATAGGCCTTAATTTGTATTATATTTTATAGACCTTTTGGGTCTATAAAATATATGGTTCTAGTCCTCGCTTAGTAACCACTCCTTTTTAAAGTCTTTATACCGACATTCTGTGATGTGTGTCTGGGGGTAGTGGTTGTTACCTTGTACGTATAAAAACAAAAAGGCTTGAATAGCGCTGGCTTGGCAGGGCTCATCATACGGTACGGGCACACCATAGAATTTGGTGGTAATTACGTCCCAGTAATATTGAAGCTTAGCATTCACATAACGATCCTTTTTTACAGGCTCTGTCGTTAATAGCTCTGATATCAACTCCTCAACCTTTGACCATATTTGACGATACTTTGCAATCCAATCAGGATATTCCTCACAATCCGGGCTCATTGCCGGTGACGCATTGGCGTTATACTTAGTCACCCCATTCGGGGACCAGATTTTAGGTGTCTTTACCCTCAAGGCCACCACAAGGTCCTGTGTATGGTACCCTACCACATATTGTTTGTCCTTACCTCCATTGGCAGGCATGGGATCCGATACTGTCAGGTATTCTATCTTAACATCTTCGATTTTTGTGAAAGTAGCACCAGAATTGTAGAATATATTAGGTTTAACAAATTCGTTCTCAAATTTCAGCATCTTGTTTATTGTATATTTCGAATGATTGCACAGAATTACATGTCATCGTACATACGCAACCACCCCCATTATATGTGATATATTCGTGATAGCAGTACCAGCATAACATTTTACCACCTACCACAAACCTACGTCCACAGGTATATTTGTCATATACACCGAGTACCCTTTCACAGTCGTTACAATGCTCATTCATTTATTAGGATGTCAAGGCGAGCCTCCAAAGTCCTTAATCCTCTGTTCATTAGGCCTTTCCTTCTCATCTTGTACGCATGCTAGGGTTACAAGTGGTAGGGAGAGACCGAAGGCGGTAAGAAAGGTCATGAAAATCATACTTTTCAAACTATATTGACAGTTGATACACATTTATTATAGGTTACACATATGCGAGTACCTCGGGATCCTTTTCAACAGCCTTATTGCACATGTCCTGTGTCTTGAAACGATCCGATATATATTGGAGCATTTCGGGATTATTTTCAACGGCCCCATTACACATTTCCTGCGTTTTGAACCGATCGGGGACATGCATGAGCAGCCATATATTCTTTTCAACAACCTTGTTACACATGTCTCGCGTCTTGAGTTGATCCGGTACATGCCTTAGCATGCAGGGATTCTTTTCAACAGCCTTATTACAAATGTCTTGTGTCTTAAAACTCATCTTTATTAGTAGTAGTATTATCTTGCTATAAGATAACGTTTTAGGACAACCCCCACAACTGTCCAAGGTCTACCTTTTCATCCTCTGAAAAGCACCAATCGATGATCCTATCTGGATGCCAGGCTGTTGGAATAAGATCCTCCCTAATCCTAGCCTTTTCGGCTTTCCTCTGGCGATAGGCATAGAGTAGTTCGAGCTCCTCTTCAACAACCATATCCCATATGTCCTGGGTGACAAACCAGTCGGGCACATACCTGAGCACCTCGGGATTCTTTTCAACGGTCCCATTACACATGTCCCGCGTCTTGAACCGATCCGGGACATATTCAACCGTCCAGGGATTCCTTTTAACAACCCTGTTGCACATGTCCTGCGCCACGAACCTATCCGGCACATCCCAAATCAGCCGGGGATCCTCCTGAACAACCCTGTTACACATGTCTTGCGTCTTGAACTGATCCGGCACATACCTGAGCATGTCGGGTACATACTCAACAGCTTCGTTGCACATGTCTCGCGTTTTGAATTGTTCCGGTACATACTTCAGCATCTTCTCATCCTCCTCAACGGCCTTGTTGCACATGTCTTGCGTCTTGAACCGATCCGGTACATATTCGAGCATCGTGGCATATCCTTCAACAGCCCCGTTGCACATATCCCGCGTTTCGAATTGTTCCGGCACATACCCGAACATCAACGGATTCTTTTCGACAGCCCCGATCCAATTGACAGTGTATGAATCCATTCTCTTTATTATATAGAATTTTTACATTTTCGGAGGATTTCATTCTGCTCAAAACTAACGCATCTTATTGCGCATGCGTTGATTGTTGATGATTATTAGTATCATTAGGGAATAACCCGTGTTAGAATTTTAACTCATTTGATGTATACTTTGATGTGCGTTGATTTTTAGGGAATTGCACTAGAATTATTTTGGGATTTTTTATTCTACTTTTGATGACGTCATCAGAATACTAGGTCCTATGTAGATTAATATGGAATGGTATCGGATGGGTGCGGTGACTATTAGGGGATTGTCGTTGACTTGCCGGGGGTTTGCTGTGACGTGACGGTATTGCGCGTACGCGACTGCGCCAGAAGGAATATTTTCTAATCTCTAATACGGCTATTATAATAGAGACTGGTCGTTAACCAGTGAAAAAACCCGTGAAAAGATCCGTCCTTTATATATAGCATTTCGTGTTTCCGAACAGGACGCGTCTTTCGCGGACAAAGAGACGACGGCTATTATTAAAGAGATTATTGTACGTCTATATAATCAACCTCGTCCCCAGGCCCATATTTCTCTTTCTAACAATCTCGGACGGCAATCTTGGATATTAAAACAGCTAAAAATTGCCCTGGGAACAAGGTTGTCTATATAATGTTTATGTAATGGAAGGAATCTGCCGGCGGAGAAGGTGCAAGCCAACGGTTTTCCTTGTGAAAATATTAATTGTACAAAATTATACTCCCAGTTTCTTCAGGGGAGAGACGTTTCCGTCCATGGTCAGCAGTTATCCTTTAGTAAAAGAATTTTTTCTCAGTACTGGATGAATGGATGGATGGACTGATAGATAGATGGATAGTTCTGTCCGCCTGTCTTCCATCAGGAGATTTTAAAGACACCATGTGTAGCGTTGACAGAAATCAAATAGTAAGGAATCTCTATTTTCTTCCGGTGATTAAATTTTTTTAGCGTTTTATGGTGCAGGAGCAATCAATAAAATGACGATGAACATAAAAACACCTTAGTTAACCCATCTTTGTTATCATATTGGAAAGGTAAGATCTCAAAATCTAGTGACTTTTAGACACTCTAGATTGTTTCTTTCCGAAAGTATAAACTGAAGTTTATTCAAAATCAAGGGGTTTTTGGGCCGCCATCCCCAAATGCCGCCACCCAAGGCAACGCAGCGAATTATTTTTCGAAAATGCAACCTATTTGGTATGGAAATTTAACAATTTTAAGTATAAGAATTATTTTTTTGATCATATGTTTGTTACCTGCCACTGGCAGGGTGGGTGATCGGTTATGTCTCAAAATCTAGCGTCTTTTTGACAGTTTAGAACGATTTTTCTAAAAAAAAATTAAATTTTCTACAAGATTAAGTCAGCCGCCCGAACTGCGCGAGGCGACACAGCGAAATTTGGGTGACGTTAAAGGGCAGGGGCTTCCAGGCTAGGGGGTTAACAACATCTCCTCAAACCCGTAGGTTCTTAATCCTTAATCTGACCCTGAGTAAACACACAATTATTGTTAATTACAATTAATTCTTCTTAGGCATAGAAATTTTGTATAGAGCAGCAACACCAAATGCAACACCAAGTAAAGAACCATACATTATGCCTTTGTACAATACGACATCACGAGGTGTCTTTAAATGAACGGGTGCACTTCCAGTCTAAAAATATTAATGCTGTTTAACAAAAATATAACATGAATTTAACTGCAGTAACAGCGACAGCACCTAACTAGGCCTATTACTATATTCCTTTTAGTTCCGCAAAATACACATGCAAAAATACGGACTAACATGAAAACAAGATTAGTTTTGAGCGAATACCGGGATCCTAGTTATTCCCATGCAAGTTTGAAAAATGTCGACTTGAATACAGCATTGATTTGTTCAAACATAACATGAGAGATATGTAGATCAAACAAATGCAAATTTGGTGGAAAATATCAGATCATTAATACACTTTGTAATGTATAGATAATAACAATGCACAAAATAATAATCAACCTAAAATTTTAGTGGATGACCTTGAGGGAAATTGTTCATTGAATTTGCTACATAAAACTGTTCCTCTGGTGTCATGAAAGGAAACCTTACCATGTTGTAAGGTGAGAGCTGTCTTTGGAAAGCATTGTCCAAAAATAAAATATACCCTGAAGGCCAACCTCGATCGCAGGTTTTTTTTCTCTTTTTGATACAAGGGACAGCGAGAAAGAAATAGCCCTGGCACTGGCCCATCCTCAACACCTCAAAATATGCAGTGTTTGCTCGATTACCGACCGTATTTTAAGCGAGCGACACAAACTACTAGACAAGCTTGTCGAGTTCACGCGGTTGATTCCTTCAGCGCAACAAATGGAAAACCTAACATTTGTTCACCAGATTTCTTTTAAAGTAAAAAAAAAAATAATTTATCGTTTAGATTTTAAAAAATTTATTCGTATGGTTTTAAGATAAGATATAGCTATGGTTTGTTATTAAAATACAGCTAGCTACTTTGTCACATGGCCCAAGAATTTGTAAAATAAAATTAGCTAGCTAGCTGGGTACATTTTCAAAAGTAACTACGCTGTCTCATAGATATATTTGCTACAGTTTGCAAGTTGTAGTCATATACTTTGGAAAAAACATGTATATAAGCGGTAATGTGACATCTGCACATGATGACTTCCAGGAGTGGTTTAGGAAAAGTAACCAAACATTTCTAGCATAATGACAAAATGTACCTGCAACGCTATTGTTAGTTGCCTAAAAAATCATGCAGTAAAACCACCAGGCATTCTTCGTCGCATACAAAGAAATGATTATGCGATAATGAGATATCCTACCCTTGGTCATTGTTTATCTATATATTTTTTAAAACAGACTGCTGGAGTAAAGTGGATATACAGCCAATTTTATTACGTGTACATATATATATATAGATGCAAAAATTTAACATGTATTTCTAACGTCTTGTTTAATTATCGATCTAGTCATCTAATTGGTAGGATATCTTATTTATGGGAAAATGCAGTTTCGAATGCTGTCTGGATTAGTTTCGAGAATTATGACAATAATACAAGCAATTACTAATAAAAATGTAGTCATTGTTGCAAGCATATAATGTATGTAATATACTTGCCTGGCTTGTGATACATAATACAGAATCTTAGTTAAAAAAATGATTTCTATATTTTTTTCTTTTATAAGATTTCTGTATATACTTACTACAAGTTTATCGCATATTTTAGAGTGACTCACCTCTTTGTAGTTTTACGTGTATTGCTACAGATACACAAATGTTTGATATTTTTGAGAGAGTTCATTGCAAAGAATTGATTCACTGTGGATAAAAAAAAAAACGTTTGAAAAGGTATTGGTAAACTAGAGAGTATTTTTTTCATGGGCATAAATTTTCTTAAACATTAGGCACCGCACAACATGTGCATTGCAGTATGTGTGTACAACTTAAAAAACACCATGAAAACCCATTATATATCTTGTGGCTTTTTGCAGAGAGTACAGGTAATTACTGATTTTCATAGCCAGGTTTACTTTTATAATCATTACAGCAGTATTTTTATCAAGTAAATGTGACTGCGTTACCATTTTTATAATGGTAAAAATGTAATTTAGAGATTGATCTTATGGACAGTCGAAACCAGGTGGTAGTTTTCGGTATATTGGTCACATTGTTGATCATTTTTCATAGTTTCATGCCCTGTTTTCACTTGTACGCAAAACAGCAGTGGAAACTGCAGAAAGGTTTGTGGTTAGGTTTCTAACTGTCTTTGGATTACCAAAAATTATCCTCTCAGACAATGGCAAAGAGTTTGAAAATAGTGTGACAAATTGTGTTGCTGCATTATGGCTACGTTCGTACAAGCTTTATCGGATTCTGTTGTAATTTTGCTTTTTTTACTTTTTTAGTGTTCACATATATAAGACTAAATATTGAAATATGTGTAACTATCATAATTTATCTCATTTTTATGCGTTGAAATCTTTTCCCGTATCAAAAAGTCCCGACAATATGGGACAAGCCTTTTTGACCGTCCTGTATTATCTATAAGAGCCACAGCTATATCGGACAAGCTTTGCATTGCACACTCGCCACCTCAAAATATTTAAATGTCACTCGCCGCAATTTTTGGGACGGCCTTTGTAAGACCACCAGCCGGTATCAAGGCAATTTCTTTCTCGCCGTCACTTATCTCAAAAAGAGAAAAAAAGCTTATGTTGTTATTCCTCTTTGTTAATTACGTATAGCTAGCTACCTTAGTTTCCAAACTTTTCTTCTTTTATGAACACGAATTATGATGTAACAAGCTAGCTAGCTAGCTAGCTAGTTACCTACAAAATCTTTAAAAGACTTGAACTTTTGTAGGTTAGTAGGATGTATTTTTATGCCTGTAAGAGTATAATTATTTTCACAGGGGACTACGTGCACGAATTTTTTTTCAGAATTTAAAGCGTGTGTGTTAAGTTATTTTTTTATTGTTTTGTTTCTGACATCCTGTTAAACTTTTTTCAGCCTACATTTATAAACCAGGTTATTTTTACAGGGGGTTGTAGACATTTCATTGGAAATTTACGTGGGTTTATGACTTTATTTTAATTTATGAGAGGATGGTAAGGTTGTTCGTGTTTTTGTTTGTGTTGCAAACTGTTGTTTTTTAAAATTTTGTGTAAAATTTTATGGGGAAAAGACCACATGCAATATACTTAAAGAACACATTTTGTGGAATTGGCCTCCACTAAAGGCTGTTGTGTAAGCTCATGGCTTTTTCATAGTTCGTATTATATATATATATCGTATTATATATATATATATATATATATATATATATATATATATATATATATATATATATATATATATATATATATATATATATATATATATATATATATATATATACATATATATATATATATATATATATGATGTCATTTTTGCTGGAAGAAAATTCCATGGTTTCACGTTTTTGTTAAGAATCTCTGTTTTCCAAAAATAATATCTTTGTTTATTCAAATTTACTCCTTATTCTTTTTTGACATTCACGTTTAAAATGGTTGGTAAAGGTACACTACAGATCATCATACTAAGGAAAAAATATTTGTGTTCTTAAGCTGTTCATTTTAACAATTTGTGTATATTTTTTGGGGACAGGATAGTATGTATTTGAAGAAATGATTTTCCAGATATAAATTTGATGTTTTTTGACACTTCTGATTGGATTATTAAAGGTTTTCAACGAAGTAAATATTTGAGATGTGTTATTTCTGACTTTATTATTATTGTTGGAGTTGTACATGATTCTATACATTATTTTGATTATTGTTTCAAGCTCTACACATAATGATCTTTGTTGATTCAAGTTTATTCTTTGCTCATTGATTTTTTGACATTTAGGTTTAACATTGTTGGTAAAGGGCAGTACGGAACTAAAAGAGAAAATTTTTGTGTTCTTAACTGGTTGATTTTTACATTTTGTGTTAATTTTTGTGGAAGAGGATGGTATGCAACCGAAATGACTGATTTTTCTAGATTTAAATTTGATGTTTTCCAAACTATGGCTTTTTCATATTTTTGTATAAGCTTCTAAGGGAAAGACATATTTAAAATGCGTAAAAAAATTATTTTTGTTAATTTGTGCTAACTCTTGCAGGTCTCCTTCTGGACATTTTAGAATAAAATACTGAAGGTTTTCAATATAATCACTTATAAGATGTACATATTTGAGATGTGTTATTTCTAACATTGTTATTATCCGTGTTGTGGCTGTTGGTGTTGTAACTGTCGATGTTCTTAATGTCGGTTTTGTGAGTTTGGTGTTGTGAGGTCGATGTTGTCAGTGTCGTTGTTGTAACTTTTTATCAACTAGATTTTACACCTTGCAAGCTGTTCTTCCTTATTTTGCGTAAGATTTGTGTGGAGGATTTAATGCGATTTGATATTTGACATTTTGTGTAAGATTTTTTGCCTAAGTGGATTTTTCCACGGGCCTTATCGACTAGTTTTTTATAATAATACAGAGACTGTGTCTGTCTGTTACTAACAGGCAAAGTGGATATCGTCATTTTCTTTGATGTCGCCGAAAAACTTATGTTAAATATTAATATGTTAAATTTTCTGACGTTACGGCGCAACGTCAATGACACTACTCTAACGACAATATCCTATATATTAAATTGATAAAGCCATTACAGTGCACTTAAAATTTTGAGGCCAAATAACTTGGAGGTGGTGACGTCAATGATTTCTCACCGCGTGGGTAACTAGGGACCACCTAGGACCAATTTGGGTAATTTCCCAAAACTGAGTCCCCGAATCCGTTTCTGAATGGACGGGTTAATGACGTCGTCAAAAAACTCTGCAACCATAATATCTCTGCAACCCTTTGTCAAAAGTAAATGATCATATACATTTTCGTGATCAGCGCTTTAAGCTTTACTAGAGGCAACGTGAAAACAAGGTTCTAAATTATTTTTTTTGTGGATGGGTTGCTGACGTTATCAAAATTCAAGTGACGCTTCTTTTTCATTTTTATCCTGCCTCAGTGGATTTTTCAACGGGATTTATCAACTAGTCCTATATTATAATACGCTTGTGTGAGTAACTATGCGAGTTCACGGTACTGAAATCACGGGTCACCTTTCTCACAGCTCACGCATTTTCTCCACAAAGAATAATTTAATTTAACCCCTAGTTTACTATGTGCGTGCCGTACCTCACGGAAACAAGTTGTTTATCAACTGAAAAAAGAAAACCTCATTTTCAAATCAATCCTGAAAATAGTTATTTCAAGCAAGGCATGTCAATGTTCACTCATTATGAGGTTAGCTTAAAGGGGAAGTTCGGTCAAAAATTATTTTTTTTAAATTCAATGTTATAAAAGAAAAAAAACCGGATACCATAATTTTTTTTAAGTGAAACCCTCTTTTTCTGAAATAATCAGTGTTAAACATGCGTAAAAAATCTCCGTATATTGAGCCCTTTACATTTTTACAAAGGCTGAATTGAATTGAATTGAATTATGACGTTTTATAGCTCAAAAAGCGAGGTTCGGTGTTGGGAATTAGGTGTAATCACATATTTTGTTTATACATTTTTATTATTTTAATATGCCAAACTGTGCTGCCATCGGCTGTACAAATCGAAGTAGCCATAATAAAAAGACAGAAAGAGATAAGGGTAATGAGAAAAATAAAGAAGTAGAGAACGAAAAGCTGACGAAGAAAGACGATGGCAATAATGAAAGAAAAAATCGGCTAGTCTCTTATCAGATTACCAGTGCGAAAAAAATGAGGAGCTTCGAAAAAATGACTACATAATATAAAAAAAAGTGGTACCTTGCTGAAATATTTTATATTTGTTCTCAACATTTTGAACCAGAACGCTTCAAAAGTTTTGTTAGCTATGTTTGTTAGTTATGCTTGTTACCTATGTCTTACCATAGTCACCAAACAACCAAACATTTGTCTTTCTCGTATTTAGAAAAATTGAACACAATTTCATTTATTATAGCCATTTCCAAATTAAAACTATTTCAAAAAATTATTATATTTTCTCCCCATGTTTGCTTTCCCCAGCGCTTAATGTTTTTTTCAATGTGAAGCTCTTCAAGAACATGTGCTTTGATAAGAAGGGGGTAATAAAGATTTTTGTCTTGTCTTCTACCGAGTGCATTGCATCGCTCCTTATATTATTGAGGGCAGAAAGTGAAGTAGTTAGTACTGGTTTACAAAAACAGAACATTCCAAAAAATTCGGCTTCAGTTATACATTGTTTTCTTAAAAAGAAAAACCTTTAAATAACCCCGTCCAAAGTTTCAATTTTTGAGCACACTTTCTTACTCGATTTGTAAGGCTAAATAAAATAAAACAACCACCGTAGTGTTTTTTTTGTGATGTTGTTTTGGCAGTAGCAAATAATACAGAAGAAAATGTATGCGAAGGAGAGTTAAATGATTTGGAGATAAAACTTATGTTAGGCAAAATATTTTGAGAGAAGTTTTGAGTGTGTTGTCATGCTGCTCGTTGGCATATTTTTTTATCAACGTGAAGACTAATATTAAAAGGGATATGTAGAGTTTTGTTATGGCGGTTTTAAACACAAAAAAGAAAATTATGCTTGGCTATTTTTTTTTTATTTTACCTTCGAAATGATTGTCAGGAATTTTAATTGTAACCCTGCAACACAACCCTTTCACTGTACGACTCCATCGCTCTAAGGGACCACCCCATTGGCACCAGGTATTGTTGCCGATCCTAAAAACTTCTTTCTTCTTCATCACTCTCGGAACTACACGTTCGTAATTTATTCAGTTCTTCCAAAGAAAGTTCTGGTTTAAAATTTATGGGACTAAGAGTAGCTAGATAAATCAGGTAGCTATGTCATCATTTTGGAGCTTGAATCGCTGCGAATTGGTTCCAGTTCTTACAAATTGACACTGTGTTTTCAAAGAAGTAATTTGTTAAAGATTTAGAAAGAAATATAGTTAGAAAAAAATGGAAATTCTTTTAGCAAATTGTGTAGCTTGTGTTTTGACTCTTTCACGCGATGCAATGTTTTGAACTATGAAACGTCATACTTGAGTTAGAACCCAGCTTTTTTTTCGTTACGCGCCTTTTCAAAAACGGAGTATTTTTAAGAAGTTTGTGTCAACATTAGAGAGATTTCCAAAACTCTGAGTTTAATGAAGTAAAGTTTTTCTGTTTTTATAAGTAAAAATGCGTCGAATTATAAAATAAAATAATTTTTTTTTTTAGACCGAGCTTCCCCTTTAAGGCTTATTTGTTCTTCTGTATTTTCCATTTTTGTGTTCTGGGCCGAGGTTGCTTCTTTTTATAAAAAGCAATCACATGCGAATATGAATAATTCGAATCTAAAATGTAAAAAATAAAACTGTTGTTGGAGCGAGTATAGATAGTTTTTGTTGTTGTCAGAAATATTTTGCAAGAAGAAAAAAAACGTACGATGATATAACGTAACAAAGAGACCTGAGTGGAAATGTATCAGACGTATACATTTTCAATACGTTTTCTTTGGGATGAAGCGAAGTTTAGTAGCCGAAGTAAAAACTGATTGGACTTTTATTCAGAGAACGCCAGCTTAGCTGAGAAAGCCAAAGAAAAGCAGGTGCGTTGTTTCAAGTATCTGGTACAAAAATAAATTTAGGTGTGTAACGATTTTCTAGCCGTTAAAACTTTCAAAGCTAAACTTCCCCTTAAATATTAGTTCCTTGCTGTGTCTTGAGCCTGTACATATTTTCTTTAAGCACTTTTTTTAAGAACTCTCAAAAATGGGTCAGAAGTTACGAATATTCTAAGAATATGTCTAAGCTTGATTGTTTGTTCCAAAATATAATTTTTTTATGAAAAATTGATTAGAAGTTTACTTTTTTATTGCTTATTAAACAAACTGAACTTTTGGTTTTTGAAAGCCTTGGTTATGACGTCAAGATTACCTCTTTAAGAGGATGAGGCTTTTTAATATTTTTTTTAAATTTGTTTCCTCAAATAATTATATTTTTAGTAAAATATATTCTATTTGTTTTACTTATAAAACTTTGGTTTTCTGAGAAGAAACCAACCATCTGAAAAGAATTGTGCCCTCATAAAAATGATTATTTTTTTAAAACACTGTGTTTCCATGAAATATATTTTTATGGCCCTCACCTTTTCTCCAAAAATACTAGATGCTACTATAGTTATTTGGCCAGTATTTTTCTCAATATACAGTATGATTGCATAAGTCCTCCTTCTATTTATTTAGGACTGTTTTATATTTTGTTTCTCCTTGTTTTGCTGTTCTAATCAAATACTGATACACGTTAAAGATATTTCCTTGTTAATAAAAATCTGTCTGGTTCATGAAAATATATATTTTCCCCTGTATTCTATCACGCATTTTATCTGTTCAATATTTACTTTCATTGTACGTTGTTCCTTTTGTTGTCAGGACAACTGTAATTATTTTCATTTTGATTTTTAACTGATGAATATTTGAATATAAACATATTATTAACAAATAAATTATTTTTATAGTAATGCGATCTGGAAGGGTTGTACGTTTTCATAGAATTGATAATAAACTTTGTATTAATGCATTTTTGTACAAAAATATATGATTCCAAGAATGTAATAATAGTGTAGTTCATAATTCACGCATTTTCTCAATAATTATTTTTAGGCCCCCTCAGTAAAGCAAGAGTAAATCGGAGAAAACATTGGGAGAGAAATTAATCTAACAAAAAATTTCCAAATCGTCAAATAGGCAAACCTACAATTAGAGAAACCTAACTCATGTGCTTGAGGTCACAAACTTTTGAAAGAAATGTTATATATACTTCTATCTTTTGTTTGGCCTTTAATAGTAATAGTAATCTGGAATCTCCAGCATGTCATTTTCTGAAAAGGAGAGATATTTTATGGAACTTTTGCATCTTGTTTGTTTTTGTTAGCTTTATATAGAATTTTAGTGATTTCAGTTTTCAATTAAATGTAGCGACTGCTTGGAAATTATAACAGCTGTATTAACTTATATTCGTACACTGACAAAGAAAACTGCTACCTTTCCCTTTAATATTTGATAAAAACAAACATAAACAAAACTTTATTTTATGTGGCCATGACGATGAAGGTCGGACTGACTTGTGGCATTGTTCCAAATGGTCTTCCGCCTTTCGTTCGATTCTCAGTGTAATGCACCAGCCCAGCATAAAAGTGGCAGCATGAAGGAAAGGGGCCGACTTTAATGTTCTCTATACCTCTTTTTGAGGTATAGAGAACATTAAAACATTATTGCCTGTTTTTGATCGCGGGCTTCATAAGCTTTGTGTTTTTGATCGCGGGCTTCATAAGCTTTGTGTTTTTTATCGCCGGCTTCATAAGCTTTGTGTTTTTGATCGCGGGCTTCATAAGCTTTGTGTTTTTGATCGCGGGCTTCATAAGCTTTGTGTTTTTGATCGCGGGCTTCATAAGCTTTGTGTTTTTGATCGCGGGCTTCATAAGCTTTGTGTTTTTGGTGCCGCTTATTTAGTACATTCTCTTGAAATACAAGAAAAATATATCATAGATGGACATGCTTTGAAAAAAAAAAAAATTTTCCGTAATTTATCATCTTCAGGAAAGGAAAGAAACTTCTATCTTTTTCACGCTGACTTTTATTACTGTAGCGATACGCAGCACACGAGGCCATGATTCTTCCACAAACCCAAAGATTTTAGCGCGCATCTTATCGGGATCATAGAGATATTATTAAAAGAGAAAGAGACACAACTCAATATTTCTCTATTCAAATTCCTATTGTTAAGACAAACAATGCAAAGAAGGCGCGTCACTCGGTTCCAGCTCTTTTCGTGTGTTTCTCGCAAAAGGATGAATTATCGATTCTTTTAGTATAGAATCCCGACAATTTTACTTGTAAATGATTAAGAAAATAATCAGGTTTTCCACTGAATTCCGCCAAAATTTATTGGTTAAAAAGCTCTCAGGGGTTTACCCTCGCCTTCGAAATAATTTACATACATAATTTCTAAGAGAATAAGTTGGAGAAGCTCGAAGGTCAAGCGGCCATGTTTGTTGTTGTCGTATGTATATGAAAAAAAACGTGTTTTTTTCAAGAAATACTGAACGGAATATGAATCCTTCATAGCTGTACGAAGGTAAGGGTTTATTCTTCACTTTAGTAATAACCTTTAAGTGAAGGACGATGGTTAGCCAAAGTTTAAGGCAAAAAATCAACTGTAAATTTTCGGTGTTGTTAAAGTGTCCCTTTAAATATACTCGGTGTATTTACCACATTTTTAAGTAAAAATGGCGGACTTGAAAAACTCGTGACTTAAAAGTTTTTGCAAGAAAGCGAGTTGTGGCTATTTTTCTTATTTAAAATTTATGTCAAAACAGTTTTAGCAATCTTCTATCTGACTTATATTTAGGTTTCAGGAGCTGCTCCACACATGTCATCAGCTATAGCTAGCTAGATACCCTCAATTAGGCTAACCACATAGATGCCCTCGAGGAGGCTAACCACATACAGCCCTGCACATAGAATTTAAATCACTATTGCTAGCCAATGAAGGATTTATTTTGGAACTATCAGTTCTGACCTGCTAGTATTTAGACCACATTCAAGTGATGTAAGCTCCAAACTCAACTGCTTTCATATCAGACAATGAAAATATGCACTGAGAATTAATTATCAAAAATTTCACACACTTTTCATTTCAAACACACGTTTTACAAAATCAGTGTGGAGGTAGAAAACCTTAATCAGAAATACTTTAGAAAACCAGATCAGCAACGTTGTATGGAAGTGTCGAACCACGATGTTTTTAACACAAATATGTATGTGTATGCAATCCAAGCTATTGATTTTTAAAAAAAATCCACAGGTCATACCAGATGAAAATATTGATAACTGTTAAGTTACTTGATATACATCAAACATATTGAATTTTATTATGTTTGGACAAAATTATTGTTTGGAAAGATCCATTTTTGATTAGTGATTAGCTAAATCGAGTTATTCAAACAATTTAAAGATAGTTATACACAAAATACCAACACATGAACAGTTTTAAATTGACATTGAAGTGGATTGATACTTTATTGAAACAGGATGACCGGTGCGACACCTGAAAAGTTAAAAAGTTTAAAATTTGGTTTAGTCGTATATATATCCCTTAAGTATTTTGTTCTTATAAAATTTTTATTAGTATGTACTGTAGCAAATCTTGATATATCCTTTTTATCTTTGGCTTTACCTTGTGTTTTTGACATGTTTATAACTTGAAATTGTTCTTATATTTCTATATTTTGAGTATTTTAAAATTATTTTGTTGTACGTACATTGCAAGTATTACAATGTAACATTACGTTTATAAGTATATACACGTTTCGAATAAAAGTAAAAATTGATTTTGTAAATTTTTTTGAAAGCTGCTTCCCATGCTTTGGAGTGTGTGTGTGTTTTTCAGGAGTCTTATCAGTAAAACCTCAGCTCTTTCTATGTTCTTATCTATGCTATAGCTTAGTAAGATTTGTTGGTCCACAACAACAGGCCATTTAAAAGCTATCTAGCTCTGGCTGGCTAAGAGAGCTTAGTGATATATTTATCAAAATCTTTGAGCTTATTTAGTAGTGCTAATAAATTTACATTATATGTGGTAAAAATCCTATGACTTAAAACATTTTTGGTATAAAATTAAAGTAAGTTGAAAATTTGTATTGATAGATGTAAAACATGGTTTCTGAACGTACAAATAAAAATTTGTTCTTTTACCGGGACTACGAAGTCTCCTCATCGTTAAACAAATCTTCAGTCCGTTGATTAAACCATGAGGCAACGTTATATCTTAGGAGTTTGTTTTTTCTGCTTCCTTTATCTCTAATTTTTTATTTCTCCTTCTTCATTTTCTTTTTTTTAAAAATGTTTTTTTTGTCATGTTGAACCTTCCCATTATAATTAACAATCGATAAATTATGTTTTTCAACAGTATAACTTTACAGTATTTAAAAAAATGCAGAATAATTTATAGCTTGTTAATAATAGTGTGCATAGTGAATTATATTTCAAATATTTTATAGTCTTAATTTTAATACAGAGCGTGGGTGTTTAGAGAAAATTAAATTCAAGACTCATATTCAGGGCAAGATCAAAGATGTTACGAAGAAATGCATTTTCCCTGTTTTATCCCACCAAAATAACACTTTTATAATATATTTTTTCCAAAACTTACTGGAAACTTAAAGTTACATTCGTGAAAAAAAAATTGAAAAATTTTAACACTAAGGGCCTACCGTATCCTTAAAAAGTTTGTTATGATTTCAAAATTAACTGACTAATTTGATGAATTATGCCGGGATTTTTTTATCTTTGATTTCGTATTTTAGTACAGAAAAGGCCGCATATGCTTTTATAGGTTACATTTAGAAGTGTGATTTTATTTTTAGCTGTTAAGACAAAACTTGAGTACAGTCGTATTAAATATACATCCACTATACGCCGACGCTGAAGAAACTCAATTCTTTATATACTTAATTTGAATAAAAAAACCCAAGAACAATTGATATTAGTAATTCTTGTTTAAAGTTGAACTAAAAAAGTAAAATTTACGTAAGTAAAAATGAGAAGTTGGGCGGTTTATCAAGGACTCGTTCTGGGGTTAATTTTTAAGCTGTTTTGACCATCAGAGGGCGTTAAAGGGTGGTAGTCCCAATAGGAAAGGCTGGGGGAGGGGCACAAAAGGCCCTTCAAACCGCCAGTTGTTTTTGATCGCCCTGACATGCAATTAAACCTCTTCGAGGTTATTTTACACCAGTCAAAAAAAATCCTAAATCCGTCCCTGAAAAGCGAGTTGGAATAAATAGGGTTAAACACTGAAAGATTGTGTGAAAGTGCAAAGCTTTAGAGCGCAATGAAAAGGTGAATTTTGATAAATCAGCATGCTAGGAAAGCACGGAAAGTTTACCCCTACAAGGTTAAGTTATCGGCTCTTACGGTACTACACCATAAATTTTTAAGACTTCCGTATAATCGGTAAAGTGAAAATTTGACAAATGATTATGATTCCCCTATTTTTTGGAGTTTCCCCAAATATAATATTTTTAGACGACGATTTCTGGCATTTTTCATTTTATGAGCCAAAAGATAAGTTAAATGATTTTATTTGGACGTCATAAATTTCAAACACAATGTTAAAATTTGTTCTAGAACTAAAGTAATGTGATTTTAAGGAAGCAAGCGTTTTATTAACATGAAAAAAGCCAATATTTATTGCTACCATCTTGCTTCTTGTATGACACACTATAACTGTGTCTCATCCTCTAACCCGGGTCACAATATGTTGGATGACGTGAGCATTGACATTTTGATGTCAAATTACTTCTGTGCCAGGTTTCACAGTAAAAACATTTGTCCATCCTTGAATTTTATTGAGTGGAGGGGAGGATGGGGTAGTAAAATTACACATATCCATTTGCCCCAAAACAGATGCCCACACAATACTCCACTTAAAATAGGGTTAATGCAGTTTAGAAACCTTTTCCACACATTAAAACCAACTATGTAGAATGATTATCTGCATATAAAATATATAAATTTAAAACCAACTGCAGCTACCTGAAATATTTTTTGATAGTGAGAAACTGAACTTGCACGGTCGAACACTCCACCTTTTAATCCACTTCTATTTGTGACACCACCGTTGTAATAAATAACTCTGGGCTCCTTTTGCGGTACAGTATGAAGTGCCTATGGTATAAATACAATAGGTAATGTAAATATATTTCAGGCTTGCCAATAGTCAGGGGTTGACAATTTATTTTTTCTGTGCACGTATCTCTACACATATTTTAAATTCACACATAGAAATGAAACCATTAAGAATTTTTCATAGGAGATTTTTGTCTAAATCGAAAAAAAATGGAAAAAGGAATGCCTTTTCCATCAATTTTTTCAAGGTTTTATGTAATAAAAATGAGTGAAATGATCATTTGCGAAGGTTTTTTATTGCAAAAAATTTCGCGAAAGTTGTTTCACTCGATTTCGAGAAAATTTCTTAGTTCAAAGTATTATGATCGTTGTGAAGAAGGATTCTATAAATAAAAAAGGCAAGAAAAAAATTGAAAGAAAAATATGTGAAATGTAAAAGGATATGTTAAATAAGCTTCTGCAATGTACGTTCTAAACCATGACGTACGTGACGCTCAGTCTGAGAAATCTACGCCAACATATACTATACTTGAAATAATTTCTTTTTGTGCAGATCCTATAAATTTAATTACTTTTTGTACATATTTGTGTATACACAACACAGCAATTCGTCCACTGATACTAAGATAAAATACATATTATTTAATCATGTAAGAGCTCAGAATGCTTTTACAAATTACTTTGGTGCATATTATTTATACAAGCAGAAGATAATCTTGTTGGTATGAAGGAAAACTGGACACAATTTTTTTCGACATGCATATGTTGCAGTACCTGGCAGAAATCAAATTCATATAGTCATGTACTCCTGGGTTAGCCATACCTTTTATTTACATTGTGTAGTCAGATCACCTTTAAACATAATTCGTTTAATGAATTCTGATTTGTCGTTTACACAAAATGCTCATAAAAAATTTAACAAAAACTTCTTGAAGAAAGCTGAAGAAAAGGAAGACGAGAAACACAAACCTGAAATGTTCTTGCGACTATGGCTTAAATAGTCTGTAATGTGGGTGAGAATATGCTCAAATTTTTTATCGTCAGTAGCCAGCTACAGTTTCTAAGCTTTTTAAAACTTCATGTCTCAAATGTTGATTGACAAATAAAGTGCTACAACACAATAACAGTAATTTATCGTCAATAGCTTAATTTATTTTATAACTTTGAGGCCAGTTTTTGAATGAAGGGTTGACAAGGTCATCAAAAAAACCCCAATATTTCTTCAACCGTTTGTCGAAAGCACATAATCCTATACATTTTCTTGATCATTGTTAGTAGATCTACACAGCAAAAGACTTCTGAAAATTCTGGAATTCTGAAAAAAATGTTTTATTTATTTGTAGGTTTTAGCTGACGTCACAGAGGAGGAGAAAAGGGTAGCTTGGAAGAATCATTATCAGAGGTTGTTTAACACTGAGTTTGATTGGGACGAGGATAATTTGTCTGATGATGATGTTGTAGAAGGGCCAGCTATGCAGATCAAGACAGAATGGGTAGTGGAGGCTATTAGAAAATTGAAGATTGGCAGACTGCAGGAGTATCAGGTATTGTTGCAGAGATGGTAAAAGCATCTGGATATATTGGAGTTGAGCTTATTACAAGTCTTGCTAACCAGATTATAAAGGATGGTGCTATTCCGAGTGAGTGGCAGTCGAGTGTAATAGTGAATTGTTTCAAGGGCAAGGGTGATGCATTAGAAAGGGGTAACTATAGAGGTTTGAAGTTGGTTGATCAAGTATTGAAAGTTATTGAAAGAGTGATTGATAAGTTACTTAGAGAAAGAATTGATATAGATAAGATGCAATTTGGTTTTGTTCCAGGGCGTGGCTCTACAGATGCAATATTTTTACTCAGACAGCTTTAGGAAAAGTATTTAGGAAAGAGAAAGAATCTCTATTTTGCCTTTGTAGATTTAGAGAAAGCTTTTGATAGAGTGCCACGTAAAGTTATTTGGTGGCCTATGAGAAAATTAGGTGTGGATGAGTGGCTAGTTACGATGGTACAGTCTATGTACAGCAATGCTAGAAATCGTGTCAGGATTAACGATTCACTTAGTGATGAATTTAGTGTAAATGTTGGTGTACATCAGGGTTCTGTACTTAGTCCTTTGTTGTTTATTCTAGTCTTAGAAGTGCTGTCGATGGAGGTCAGAACAGGTTGTCCATGGGAGTTATTGTATGCAGATGATTTGGTTCTCATAGCAGAGTCAATGGAAGAATTAGTTGAAAAGTTTGAGAAGTGGAAGAAAGGACTAGAAGAGAAAGGGCTAAAGGTAAACACAGCAAAGTCTAAAGTCATGATTAGTAGCATTGCAGCCAAGTGTGACCTTGTAGTTGGAAAATGGCCTTGTGGAGTTTGCAGGAAAGGGGTTGGTAGTAACTCAATTTTTTGTCAGACTTGTAAGCATTGGGTACATAAGAAGTGCAGTGGTATTAGTGGAAGGTTAAGAGCTGACATACAGTTTGTATGCAAGCGTTGCAAAGGTGAGATTATAGAGAATGAAGTATTTCCAGCTTTAATGATGTACAACAGTGGCTCATTAAAGATAGTTGAGAACTTCCGTTACTTAGGTGATATGTTGGGCAGTGAAGGGGGTGTTGGAAGAAGTGTTACTTGCAATATAGGTTCTGCTTGGAAAAAGTTCAGAGAGTTACTTCCTTTGTTGACTAGCAGGGTCCTGTCAATTGAGGTAAAAGGTAGGTTGTATGAGGCCTGTGTAAGAAGTGTTATGTTGTACGGTAGTGAGACATGGGCAGTGAAGCAGGAAGATCTTGACCGTTTAGAAAGGAATGATATGAGAATGGTTAGGTGGATGTGTAACGCCAGTCTGAGAGACAGAAAGAGTTCAGATGAGCTAAGAAGCAGGCTAAGTCTCCGTAGAATTAAAGATGTTATCCAGATAAGAAGATTGAACTGGCTGGGGCACTTGGAAAGAATGGAGGAGGATAATTGGGTAAGAAAGTGTAGAGACTTGATAGTTCCTGGGGCAAAGCCCAGAGGCAGACCGAGAAAGACTTGACAGGAGGTTATAAGGACAGACTTGATACAGAGGAAGTTGAGTTTAGATCTAACACAGTCTAGATCAGATTGGAAGAGGGTCATTAATATACCCCGTCCAACCCATGCTAGCATGGAAAACGGACGTTAAGCCAAGAATGATGTCATAAATTTTTGCAGGGATTAAATTTCATAGATTTTTGTCGGTTTAAGTTCCTGCGTAAATGTAGAAAGTAGTCATTCGTGAAAATTTTTCACCGCGAAATCTTTGAATAATTGTCTAATCCGCAAAATTTATAAAAAAAATTTCCATGGTCAAAACCTCCACTTCCACAAGTGTTTGTTTTTCCTTACTTCTTTTGTCACCTTCTATAATCTATTCTACCTTTAAAAATAAAATACCTATATTCATTGATTACAAAAGTTATCTACTTTTTTTTAATGTATAATTATAATTTTCCCTATTCTTCACTTTACTCCTCTTAACCCTTTAGAGCCCTTAGATAACGACCCTCCTTCTAAAATCTTTTTGTAACTGAGGAAAAGAGCTTCCGACGTTATCAAAGGTGACACCAAAAAGCTGTTTGTTTAATTGGCCAGAATTCGCCTTTGAAAATTTTTTAGGGATTTTTTAACAATAGATATGGCTGTTTGTCACTAAAATTTACCAAGTGCTAATTTTGCCAGTTTCAAAAAATAGTCAAAAATGTTGAAATGCGAAATTAAGTTTTCGCAAAATATTAGAAAATGGCCCACACGCAAAAATAAGTCCCTGTGAAATGCTTGATGTTTCCAGATGAGCTCAACCGTGAAATTCAATCCCTGCGAAAATGCTTAATAGCTTTTAGTCAAGATTCTAATCAAAAATAAATTTTAGTACCCAGACTACTTCTTAGGGGATTAGAATTTAAAAACAAGCAGAAAACGTTGGTACTTCACTTAAGTTTTCAATTAGATTCACGTATATATATCAAAGTGTTGTGTTTATGGGTGCAGTAATAAAAGCTTTAAAAAAACTGTACAACCTTTGTGTTCCAAGTTTTCACAGTTGCATAAGTGTTAAAAATAAAAATAAAAAACAATTTCGAAATTGCCTAAGGTAAAAAAAAATAATAATAATAATTACAGTTCTTAAAATGGTATATTTTATTTACAAGTAAAAGAGTGCATATATGGAATTAAAATAACTATTATACTTACAAGCCGGAAAATAAATAAAAAAATAAAGCGATGGGGGGATCACAATAAGTTGCAAGCATAAACACAACCGCAGAACGACCCCTGTAAATCCTAACTGGACAGGATTTACAGAGCATAGGCTAGAGGTTTAACTTTAGCTGGTATGCCAGAAATGGATAAATGGACTTTCATCAGAATGAATGGTGAATTTTTTGGAGACAGTATGTTTATTAAAGTACAATGATCTGGAAATTGATGGGTTACTAATTCCAGCACATATATGATATTTAGAGATCTCTTTTATCAAGTTTGACAATGTGATGTTCCTTATGGACCGTTTGGACAGTTTATATATGTAGTGATCGTCAGGAAGGCTCCAGCTGTAAATATCCGTGAATTGTAAATAAAAGTGAATCATCAACATATATCTTCACCTTGAATTGGAGTGAATTCCATCAGATATGCTTATGTTCTCCATATTGTTTGATATTTCTAAACTCCAATCTGAAAGAAGTTTCAATATTTTTGCTTGACTCCCAAAATTTTCGATGGATTGATAATACCCATGAGAAGTCGGTTTCACCATGTTGCATTTGCTTTTTTATATTCAATATTTTTGCTGAAGCAATTGGTTTAATAGCTGTTTTCTGTAATAGAATATATTTGTATTCACATACCCTGAAGAAGAAATACTTTTGTTTATAAAGTTCAGTATTGGCATAGAACCAGGGATAATTGTTTTTTTAATTTAAAAACACAACAGCAGCTTTTCAGTCATGTGTAACTTTATTATTGGAAACTTTTAAAATAACATTGTTGTATCATACTTATAGGTTGTATTATCTGACTCTCTAGAAAGTGCTTCGGATACAAAAATTTCGTTTGTCTGAGAGCCCTTAACTGCATATCCATTTCTTGATCTCTCTTGATGACATTAAGTTTTTCTCTCCATGCAGTATTATACTTGTTATTAGCCTGTTTAATTTTAAAGATAAAAGACTTTGTGACTGTCAGGTTCACACTACTTTCAATTTTATAGCAGCTTTAGTCTTGTAGATTCCAACTCCAAGGTAAGTGTAATATTGAACTTCATTACCATCAGAATCGTTGATGCTGATGCCACATTTGTGCTGCTTGGATAACTTTTTTCTGGTCCCATAGAGCAAAACTCCGTTTTCCCTTGAATTCAGTAAGAGATTGTCATCCTGACTTCACTATTAAGTAGATTTCAGAACTTTTATCTGCGGTGAGAACGGTATAAGTGCTTTTTGGTTTGGTTTTAAGTGTCTAAAATTATATTGTTGTTGGGCGAGTAAATTATTCTCTTTGAGATGTAGAATTTCCTGCATATATGCAACACTCTCAACGAAATTTGAGAGTATATTAAGTATTGTAATTGGGCAGTAGTTGTCCAAGGATGATTTACAATCGGATTTATGAAAAGGTGTTATCTTTCTTCTTTTCTAAGCAGTTGGAAACAAAGCATTTTCAAAACTGAGTACATCTGATACTTCTTATAATCTTTTGAGCAGGGTCACTCACGTCTGTCATGCTTGACCAGCGTTCAGCTCAACGGTGTCTTCATGTGCTGCTCCAATACCTGCAAAAGGTAGTGGAATAGATGCAGCATTTTTAAGTACTGTCAGGAGACTGTTGTTCAGGTCTTGATTTTGTTGCATATTAAGACCTGGGGCTCATTAGGTATACAGTGTGGAGAAAACTGTCAAGATAGGTTTTGAACTTTCCTACTGTGCATCCAGTTAGGTCTCTAAGCGTTCTGGGAAGAGAGTTAAAAGAGTCTGGGTGCTTGATAACAAAGGAATGAGTGCAGAAGGGAGAAGTAATTTCTGCTGGCAGATGACATCACATCTGTGTGGCATAAAACAGAGTGAAGAAGAAAATTGGTACAAAGCCTTTTAGTATTTTCCACAAGTAGATAATTTGGTATCTATCTCTTCTTCGTTGTAATGAATATTTAAATTATTCAAGTAATTTTTTCTATCAGAGCCATAGATTTTTCGAAAAAAAGTTGATTGTACTGATTCAAGTGATTTCACAAGGTACTTCGAAAAAAGTGACCATAACTGCGAGCAATATTCTAGATTGGGTACAACTAGTGATCTCCATGTGTAAGCATTACAACTGGTTCTCTTGATCGAAGGATCCAGCTTGACAATCATTTTCCTTTTTCTATAGCATTGTTGATATGAATCATGAAGGTACAGTCAGTGCTATGGATTACTCCTACGTCCTTAACATAATTCTTGGTTGTTATGGTTTCTCCTGATGGTGACTTGTAGGTAGATTGCTTTAGTTCATGGTTTTTACCGTATTGTAATAATTCATATTTTGTTTCATTAAAAAACATATTGGTGTGATTTGCCCAGGCATAAATGTGGTTTAGTGACATTTGAAGATTTTCTGGGTCGTTAAGGGTGAGTATTTGTTGAAGCAAGCGTGTGTCCTCCGCAAAACTTGAGAGGAATGTGCTTTGATGAATGCTTTTATCAATATCATTACACATTTGAAAAGAAATATAGCTAGAAAAAGTAGATTCTTTTAGCGAACTATGTATACTGTGTTGTGTTTTACGCAATGCAAACTATGAAACATTATACTTGAGTTAGAACTCAGCTTGCCTTTTTCTGATGCGCTTTTTCAAAAAGGGAGCATTTTTAAAAGTTTGTGTCAACATTAGAGACATTTCTAAAACTCTGAGTTTAATAAAGTAAAGTTTTTCTGTTTATAAGTATAAAGACATGGAATTATACCAACTTTCCCTTTAAGGTGGCAGTAAGCCTTTTAAAATCGGGAAAGAACTCTAATAAGTTACAAAAGCTTTTTTTCAGACTATATATCCATATATCCAAACGTTAATAACAACAAAGATGGCCATAAAGTAAAAATAAACTCCAACCTGCATAGCACCTCACCGTGAGAGCTCCAACTTCAGATAGCATTTTCGTTTTCCTTTAAAATTTCAACAGAAGCTTTGCAAATCATGTGCAAAAGGTGTGCAAATTTTTTTCAATTTTGAATATTTTTCTTTTGTCAGCGACTAGATGCAACATAATATGGTAATAATATTTTTTTCAAAACAAACAAAAAGTTATTGTGGGAAAAACATAAAAAACAAAAGTATTCTGCACACCTATTTGATATGACTAACCCAAGGTTTGTTTTAAGCAAAAAGTAAATGAAAAATCATGAGGTTGTAAAACGTTAGAGCTCTTGAAAGCTACTTTTCTTCTGTATTGCATATATATATAAATGAGCATATATATCTGTGACTCAGTAAATTATAACATTAAACAAAACTGCTTCTATGTGATAAAGGCCAATATTTTTAGGAAATAACAAAGGAAATTCTGTATATAAAACATTAAATCTGTTTGAACAGCTGAAAAAGAATTACTGCCACCTTAATGGAAATGAATTTTCCACTTGAGAGAAAAAATGTTCATAATAAAATGGCTGATGTAAACAAAAGAAACGTTTTGCTACAAAATTTAAAAATAAGAACAATTGTTTTTACGGGAAATTTGCATGGTTATTATTTATATATTGTTAGTAATTAATTTGATTCCAATGCCTTATAGGTTGACCCTTGATTGAAAAAGTACCGTAAATTACAGAGTTGGTTTTTTGGACTTGCAGGCCTTCGGTTAGAAGTTTTGGTGTTATGAGGATTTTCTATAGGCTGAAAGAGATATTAAAATGCATTAGGTAAATTTCATTGTTTAATTGGTCATACACAAACAACTTTTCAGGATTATTTGATCCTTAGAATTTCTGAGTTTTCATAAATTGAATTAATTTGATCATCATACTTTTTGAAGTCTTAATAGCTTTGTTTTGTAGGGCCGCCATTTTATGTCTGAAAGTGTCTGGTTTTAGCTAACATTCCTGTTGCCCTTACAAGTTCTTTTAAAGGAATATGAATATGACTTTCCCAGGAAAGGTATTCATCCAGAAGTAAACCTAAATACTTCACTGTCTTTGAAGGGGTCATTTTTGAACCAGTGAGTGTAAAGTTTAGATGTTTTGTGATGATTTATTCCTTTTTGACCTAAATACAACTATTTGGATTTATTACAATTTGGGCTTATTTTGTTAGCTATTTACAATGAGCAAAGTAGAGTGAGATCTGTATATATATGTTTGTTTATCTTACCGAGGGATGTATTGTTGTTTATTAAACATGTGTTGTAGAGTTTCAATAATATTAATAACATGTCTAATATGTAACATGTATTGTAAAATGCAATTACATTATCATTAGAGCGTAACAATTTTATTATAAATAACTAGTTAATAAAGCCCGTGGAAAAATCCACTAAGGCAGAATAAAAAATGAAAAAGAAGCGTCATTTGAATTTTGATGACGTCAGCAGCCCATCCACAAAAAAAAATTAGAATCTTGTGTTTACGTTGCCTCTATTGTGCAGAGCTTAAACTGCTGATCAAGAAAATGTATATGATCATGTGCTATTGATGAGCAGTTAATGAGACATAAGGGTTTGAAAATTTTGATGACGTCAACAATGGCCCATCAAAACCCAAAAAAATTTTTTTGGAAATTTGTATACCTGTTGCCTTTATTGTATAGATCTGGAAATGCTGATCAAGAAAAAGTGTAAGATCATGTACTTTTGACAAACGGTTGCAGAGATATTAGGCTTTGAAGGTTTTTTGATGACGTCATCAAGCCGTCCATTCCAAATCAGATTTAGGGACCTAGGTTTAGAGCTAGCCGCTATGCATCTTTTAAAAAAAACTCCAGGTGCTAGAGCTGGTACCAAGATTTTCACAGTAAATATTAAAAACGGCTCTAATTACTAAATTATATTTAATAAAATGTATAATATTTGTTTAAGTTTAGCACTTACCCCACGTTCATTGATAAAGGTCATTATTGCGAAGCGAGCGAAGCGAAATTGTGGAGCACGTTTACTACACGCGAGGTATACCAAGAGGTTTATTGAAATTCTCAAAATTTCGATAGAAAAAAAATCATATAAAATCAGGGTAAAGAAATAAGAATGATATTTTTTCACCAAAAGGTAGGTTATTTTTTTGTCTACTAGAACAAATAAGTTTGGATTGAGCAGCTGTAATAAAAGTTAGTTAAAGATGCCAATAAATTGGTTTTGTACCCCCACCCCCCCCCCCCCCCCACGTGATTTCCCGATTTTCCGTTTGCCGGGAGCGAAAGACTGGAAAGTACAATCGAGCAGTTAGAAAACGGCGATCGGCTAATTTGAAATATCGTCTATTTTACAGACCTCAGACAAATACCTATTTTGGGTAATTAAAAATATATGTCTTATTAACTGTTGTGTATTTATGTTTGGCTTTTTATGTGTGATTGTATTTGCCTACAAACTGATTGTAATAAGTTTTTTTTCTTGATCTTTTTTATATAATTGTTACTAAATCCTCGTAATAATCAAGCTGTAAGTGTTTAAGTCTTCCCGCTTTTTTGTTGCTATGCTTTTCGCTTAAAATTTTGAGTTGGAAAGCTTGTACCTTTTCTTTGAAGGTGCACTTTAATAATTTGAACGTTTATAACGCGCAAAAACGTGTTGTATATATCGCTTCATTATTAAGAAGATTTTAAAATATTAAATTATCAGCTTACATTGGTATATTTACGTGGTATCCTTTTCATGCAGCAGAAGAAGAGTGAGTTGTGTGAAGGTCTGGATGATCCAATTTTTATTTTTACATGTCTTGGTTTAATGTACGTAGCTAGCTAAACTACTCTTTGGTGCTTAAGGCCACCATGAAAAATATGTTTTTTGTTGTCCTTCAATCGAATCATTAGCTAAATAGAAAACATTGAAAAGACGTAATCAGGCACACGAGAGGAGGAAGGCATAAACTACAGTCAATATTAAAGAAGAATGTGGAAATTTAAGGAATAAAGATCAGTTAATTATACTGTATGTACCATTATTTATCCTGTATTGGCTCTGACTGTTTTGCCAATCTGAAAGGCCTGTCTTCATTTTAAACGATATAGCTATAATATATATATCTTGTAAATACTTTTTTTAAATCCTTCATATAAATCAAATTACTTCTTTTTGTTTTTGCATCCTGCAAATAAATATATAAGGTCTTCAGGAGGCAAACGTGACATATTTTTAATAAGAATTAAAAGGAAAAAGAGCTAAATAATTTAAAATGCACCAAAAAAAATCACCAAAAACAGTCTGTTGAATTCGCACTGCCATTCAGCAAAATGTATTAACAACGCAGGCATAAATAGAGTAAAACATTGGTGTGAACTCACTGACATGAACAAATTTGAATAAAATATTTTTTAAAATCAATGTTTGAAAACTTTATTAGGCACCAGAGAGTAGTATAGGTAGTGTTCATAAATTTCACTTCAAGTTAAGTGGGTTTCTTATCTCAACCCTTATTTTGAGAATCGATTTATTTGGACATTTCCTTATATGCTTTATTGTCAGAAATGCAAATTGTCTGTCATATATTTTTTTTAACAGTAATAATTAGGTACATCATAGTGATATCGATTGTGAATGCGTTTTCAAGTTTGCATCGTCAGAATGCTGCACAAAGAATTGTTTCAAAGGCAAGATCTATTGGACTGAATGTGCACTATGAAAGGCTAACTGCTGGAGATGGAAACTGTTTTTATCATGGAGTTTTGGAAACAATTTATAAAAATTTTGAACCAAATTTTGTTGGAACCCATGCACCCATGAAGACTTACGAGTTGCAGTATCAAGTTTTGTGTGTCAACACCGTTATGAGGATTATGCTTTAGCCTGGAAAAAACAAACATAAGTGAGAGTGCAGATAAATCAATTGTTATCCATGCAACTGCAATCATGCTTAATACAGTGATTATTGTTACTAAAGCAGACAGTACACCTGAGTATCCTTATAGCATATTTTGGCCATCATTATCTTCTATGGACATAACACCTGATTTAAACGAATACACTGGTCAATGTATTTTGTTGGGCCATGAAAATGAACATTTCCAATCATTTTTCTTTTCTGGTGAAGTACCTTGGCAAAACAAAAATGGCAGAATTGGCAAACCTAATAATATAAAAAGAATATGCAGACGTAATCTCTTTAAATTTGCCACCTATGGCTAAGTCTAGTGGCAGGGTTATTTCAAGTAATTCTGGGCAGTGTCAATCAAAAATTGAAAGACTAAACAGTATCTTACCAAGGTTTGTCGAAAAAAGCCATAACCCTATAAATTCCATAAATACAAATGAGTATGTAAATCAGGTAAAAGTCCATGCACCGTCAAAACAATTAAAGGAAAAAAACAAGGAAATTCATTTTGAAATTACTTCTTCAACTCTTTTAAAAAGTAAAACCGAACCTGAAAACGAAGTACAGAATAATAAAGCAAACAGCAATGTTAAATCTGACAAAATAAATAGTATTACAAGTGCTTTTGTAGAGCCTAATCTTGAGTCTGGTAAACAGAGAAAGAAAGTTCGACAAATTAATATTTTGGAAATGAAAAAAGTTGAAGAAAAGCTAAAGCATGAATGTGAAATAAATGGTGTAAACTATTGCCAGCCGTCTTCTACAGAAAGTAAGCAAGAAAGGAAATCCAGAAGACGAAAGTTGAAGACAGATATTAAAAAAGCTTCTGTACTGGCAGGTAATAGCTCCGGTAAACTAGAACATTTAGAAAATAAAATTATTTTAATCCTCAATAAGCCAGAAGAAATGTTAAAACAGGATTGTAAAGTAAGTGGTGTGGACTATCAGCAACCATCCTCTAATAAGAACAAAACAAAAAGAAAGGCGAGGAGAGGAAAATTAAAAAATGATATTCAAGCCCACAATCAAAAAACTAATGATGTGGTAGGTCAAGATATTAGTGGCAACCCAAATGTTTATCACATGATTAACAGATTCCAGGAGGGTGAAAATATGCACATTATAAAAACCTGCACAATTTGTAAGGAGACTAGACCACACACTCAAAACTTCTCTCAAAATATTTTGCCTAACACGAGTTTTATCTCCAAATCATTCAACTCTCCTTCACACATATTTCATTCGGTATTATTTGCTTCTGCCAAAACAACATCACAAAAAAACACAACTGTGGTTGTTTTATTCTAATCAGCTTTACAAATCGAATGAGAAAGTGTACTCAAAAATCAAAACTTGAGACGGAGGTTAATTTAAAAGTTTTTCTTTTTAGAAAAAACAATGTATAACTAAAGCCAAAACTTTTGGAATGGTTTGTCTTCGTAAACCAGTACTAACCACTGCACTGTCTGCCCTCAATAATTTAAGTGGCGATGCAATGCACTCAGTAGAAAGCAAGACCAAAATTTTTATTACCCCGTCTTACGAAAGCACATGTTCTTGAAGAATTTTAGATGTAAAAAGCAAAACATTCAGTGCTGGGGAAAGAAAATGCGAACATGGGAAGGAAATATATTAATTTCTTTGACATGGTTTTTTTTGGAAATGGCTATAATAAATGAAATTGTGTTGAATTTTGCTAAATACGAGAAAGACAAATGTTTGGCTGTTTGGTGAAACATAGCTAACAAACATAACTAACAAACATAGCTAACAAAACTTTCAAAGCATTCTTGTTCAAAATGTTGAGAACTAATATAAAATTCAAAGTCTTTCGGCAAGGTACTACTTTTTATATTATATAGCCATTCGAACCTCTTTATTTTTTTTCGCACTAGGAACCTGATTTTTTCTTTCATTATTATCTTCGTCTTTTGTCGTCACCTTTTCACACTCTCTACCTCCATATTTTTCTTGCTCCTCTTATCTTTTTTTGTCTTTTTATTATTGCTACTTCGATTTGTACAGTCGATGGTAGTACAGTTTGGCATATTAAAATAATAAAAATATATAGTCAAAATACTTCATGTGATTACACCTAATCCCCAACACCGAACTTCGCTTTTTGAACTATAAAACGTCATAGTTCAAACTCGACCGTCATATAGTTTAAACTCGACCCAGCCTTCGTAAAAATGTAAAGGGGTCTATATACGGAGGTATATTTACGTGGGTTTAACACAGATTATTTCAGAAAAAAGAGGGTTGTACTTAAAAAGAATTATGGTATCCGTTTTTTTTTCTTTTATGACCATTGATTATGAAAATATAAATTTTGACCAAATTTTCCCTTTAAGTTCAAACTTAAGAGGACAATGCTCCTGTCCTTTTTTTTGCTTTATTTTTAAAAGGTCAAGAAGAACATACAAATAAAAAATTTTGAAAATCTGAATTAAAGGTAGTGACTGCTTAATTTTAATGTTTGGGTACTATCAAGAATAAGTCTTACTACTTATAAATTTCAAGTTCAAACTTCACGAGTAAAACTTATTTTTGCTTAATATTCTTTGTCTTATTTTCGAAGCTTTTTCCTTGTGCTACAACTTTCATTCGCCATATTGAAATGCTGTGGCGCATGGAAATAAGGCTTTCATAATATTTTTTCGCTAACGTCAGTGGTCATATATTCAACGTAACAAGACCCGAGTTATGTTTTTCAGTAAATGAATGAATGAAAGAAATGAGTTCTTTAAAAACCAATACAAGATTTACCCCCAGCTACACGAAATGTCGCAACACAAGTGCCCTTAAAAGTTCACGATTAAGGTGTACAAGTGAACTCCAAACCTGACGTAATTGCACAAACACAAACACTACCAATTCGTTATTCCAATGCAGCAACCGAAGTGACACAGACGGAGTCATCTTTAACATATGGAAGTACAAATTTGTTTTTACACATTTCCTTCTGATATTTTTGCAATACAAGATTGATCGACATAACAAAGAAGAATAACACACCGACTTCTTACAAAACGTCTTGATGATGTGTTGATTTCGACAGTGAAAATGAAGATGTACAAAGTGGAATGATGAGTATTTGTCATCCTTTCTTTTAGTTAAACAGTCTAGTCTTGGAATTTCTACATCATTCGACTTAGCTGTGAATTTGAATTCAACGCAAATGGAAAATGAAGATAAAAAAGTGAGGAAGGCAACATACTTGATGATAGTGTGGATGGACGAAGTGATGATTGGCTTAAAAAGTCTCTTGAGAGGTAAGTACTTATGCCATACAATGCATACTTTTTTAACTTTGTATATTTTCAGAGCGGAAACACAAGATCCTGGTTTTGATCCTCATAGTGATTGTTACACCGATGAAAGTGAGTCAGATGATGATTATGTAGAGGGTTTTGAAGACTTTATCTGCAACAAAACTGTTACACAAACAATCGGTTTTCTAGTATATGAATCATAGTTGTTACAATTAATGAAATATTGTACAAATTGTGGAGCGTTTATCGACTCTTCCCAGACCACCAAAGTAAAAAATAATGGATGTCAGTTGACTTTGAACTTTACTTGTTCAAAAGGTTTATTCAAATATCTTTAAAATCGAATCACTAACACTTGCTTTAGTAATTCAGGCTGCAATTACAAATGGTCCTCACAACCAGCGTTAAACATAATGAAGGGAGCAGGTGATCTATTGATAGCTGCTGTAGCAGAGCTAGCGGGTGTTGCTTCACGAAATTACACAAATTCGCAGAATTGCTAAAATTACGGTTCTTCTGGAATCAGATGTATTTCGAGCATCGTGGAAATTATATCTTTCCTGAAATCGCCCGTGCTTGGCGTAAGGTGAAAAAAAAACAGTGGAAGAAATTATATCTAATCGACAGTTGGCACTTGTCGTTGCCTGCCAGTGCAATACCCCTGGCCACAATGCTACGTATAGTACTGTGTCGGCAATCGATACTTTCACAAACAAAGTACTTCATTTCAACATAGTCCATGTAAACAAACTTGGGTTCAGGTCCAGATGGTTTTCCGGCACTGCTTCTCCTTCATTGCAAAGAACAATTATTAAACCCACTCAAAATGCTGTGACAAAAATCGTATAACCAAGGACACATACCAAGCTTCCTTCTCAACGCATTAATTACACCAATTCACAAGAATGGAAGCCAAGCTTTGGCTGTTAACTGCCGTCCAATAGCACTAACGTCCTACATTATTAAAATCTTTGAGAAAGTTGTAAGAAATAGAATTAATACTTTCCGGGACACACATAACCTCTTTAATCCAATTCAGCATGATTTTCGTGCATTTAGATTGTGTTTGACCATTATGACACAATTATCACATTACTTTGCAAAGGTAAAAATGTGGACGTAATTTATCTTGACTTTGCAAAGGCGTTTAACAAAGTCGATATCAACATAACTTTGGCAAAATTTAAAAAAGCTTGGCATACAAGGAAAAATGTTAGACTGGATAGCAGCCTTTATGAAAACCGGACTTAAATGGTCTGTGTAAATGGCAGCATCTCTTCACCAGTGCATATTCTGTCTGGTGTTCCACAGGAAACTGTCTTAGGTCCTCTTCTCTTCATCATTCTCATGTAATAAATGTTCCCGTTGTCATAGTGAATTTCTTGCACAAAAGAGAAAAGGAGAGTCAAATTTTGCTGCCAAATTTTCTGGTATATTTTCTGACATACCACACCTTGATTGTTTAGATTCTATATACCATAATAACATGCATTTCTCAGAGGTTTCATTTTTTTAAAGTCGTTAACCTTCATGGAAACTTTGATGATTCGAAAGATTCAGGTAGCAATGTATGTTCACTCATTAAAATATGGTACGTTAGCATCAAAAGGTCATGCTGTTGCTATACCACACAATATGAAGATTGCAACCTCACTTCCTTTATTACCATCAAAAATCAGCATATTATTGTTGAAGAGAAAGAACACTTCTAGTAAACAATACTTTGTGTCACGTACAAAAATTGAGACAGCATTAAGGGCTTGTGTTTGGATATCCAACATATGGTGTAGATTCACTGGTCTCAGGTTATAATAAGTATACGTTCTAGTATTTTGAGAAACATGGAAGAACTGATATTGGTCTACAATTAGATACATTAGTCATTTCGCCTGTTTTATATACTGGTAGAACTCTTGCAATTTTAAGTTTTTCAGGAAAATATCCTTGCAGCAGGGAAAGGTTGAATATATGCATTAGTGGAATTTTTATAGCATTTTTTGATTGCTTAACAACGTTACTATTGACGTCATCAAAACCTGGACTTTTATTTGATTGTAGTGAGTCGATTGCTTTGAATAATTCATTTTCACTTAGTTCGTTATTTTCCATTTGTGCCTTATTAACAGTGAGAAAGGATTTAAAACGCAAATTGCTAGGTTCAATCTGAGATGCCAGATTTGAACCCACTTTTACAAAAAAATCATTAAGCTCCTCAGCTATTAGACACTTATTCTTGATTTTATTTCCATCAATGTTCAACCTTTTTGGAAGTTTTTCTTTGCTTAATTTTGTTTTACCTATTACTTCATTGATTATGCTCCAAGTTTTCTTCGCATCGTTTTTATGTTTATTTATCAGTCCACTATAGTAAAATTTCTTGGAGCGCCTCTTAATAATTTCAAACAAATGTTTATAATGTTTATTTTTTTTTTTCATTCTCAAGAGTTCTGCTTTTCAAAAACTTTTCATACAAGCGCTGTTTCTTTTTATTCTGATCATATTGTTGTTGAAATGTTTGAAGAAAGATTGATCCTACAGGTGGCCGGTAGAGTAAATGCATGTGGATGTTTTTAGTTGCTTTGTTTATTATCTCTATATTTAATGACTCACAGTCAATATTGTTAGCGCACGTGTCTGATTTTAGGTTAAATAGAATAGAATTATGAATAAACATGCACACTCCTCCGCCTTTCTTTTTGCAATTTCTAATTTGATGAATTACTGTGTAATTTTGCAATTGAAAATTTGAGTTTTTCTCTATATTTATATCATTACACCACGTTTCGGTAAAGCAAATGATTTTAAATGTGACTTTCAGGTTATGTAAAAGATGTTTAAAATTTTCAAATTTTTTTATATGCTTCTAATATTAAGATGAAGTATTGAAAAAGATTTTATATCTATTTCTGCAGAAAGATTGTTTGTATTTGGGTTATAATATTTTTGTTAAATCGTTTAAAAGTACAGTTTCGTTACCCTGCAATGGGTCGAATTCCAAGTTTTCGTAGTTCGTTTGTTTAGCCATTTTAGAATTAAAAATTAATTAGTAAAAATTATTTGTAGCCTTAGGCTATGTGCAACAAATTAGGCATTAGCAATCCAATCCCTAAATTGCCGAACTATCAATTTATCATATAACACTATAGCATACTTTCCTTCCGCCCTGTGTGTTTTCATCTCTCCAAACAGTTCCTATATTCGGAGAAACTTTCGCAAATTTCGCGTTTTTTGGCCTTTTTTGCGAAACTTTGTCTCGCGAAACTTTCAAAAATGGCCATTCGCGAAAGTTTATTCAGTACAAACTTTCTAAATTGTCGATTCGCGAAAGTTCATTAACTAAAATTTAAAAGAAATTTGCTGGTTTTAAAAGTTATTTCTTGACTCGCCCTCACTTGGCTCACCCTTCCGATAAAAAAAAGAGACAACTGGCGCTGGGAACGAGATTGGAATAAACTTAGAAATAAACAAAAACGATGATGTTTCAAATGTATATGTATGGCTTATAACCGAGTTATTGGTAAAAAGGCGATGACGACGATTCGTGGGAGCCGGAAGAAGACGAGCCTAGAAATGTGTTTGATCTGTTTTGTGATTTTGACGATGAAGCCAGTTTGTAAATAGGTTTTCACATACCATTAGAAAGAAAATTACATCGTTAAAAACACTTTTCTATCATAAGAAATATAGGCCACTTTTTTTATAAGAACATAAAAAATCACGAATCGCGAAAGTTTATCTCGCCAAAACTTCCCATATTCTGATTTCGCGAAAGTTTATCTCGCTCGCGAGTTTTTGGACTCGCGAAAGTTTCTCCGAATAAAGTAGGTTATGGCTGGCTATAAATTCTCTATTTACGTTTAAATTATTTTTTAATATGTCTATAGCCCATTAGAGGGTAACAGCAGTAGCAACCGTGTACATCGTTAGACTATATGCCGATGCTGGCAGGTTTGTATATATCGCCCCTGACTACAATGAAGGTAAGGTGGCATTATGGGTAAAGTTCCAGGCATGTTATAATACCACCTTTGTCAATTATTGATGAATCTTGACGTAGACTTGCAAAACATGTCGCATCTTAGCGCTGTTCTCAAACTGTTGACCAGATTAACAACGGGCATCAATCAAAGTGATGCTGTTAGTCAGGTTGCATTTCGTAATGCCGAATGTAACGATCAAGCTGCCAACAAACGTGCATAGAATAAGGCAAGCTGTCAAACAGGCTGCAAAAAGGCATGCTCGGGTGCTGTAAGGAAAGCTCTTGCTCGACAAAGGCAAATAGTTGAGCAGATTTTAAATAGAAGAGAAGCAAATACAATTGTTGATGTTCGTGCTTGCAGAAATACGCCATATTATAACGATTCACAACACGATTCACGTAAGAAAGTACCTAGGTGCATTGCCGGGTAAATATTTACGTTAATATATAGTTTTTTTAATGTCTAACATTTTTCTTTTTTAGGTTGGAGCGCAAAGTTCCATAACTTACACTCTCCTGGTATGCTTCGTTAAGTGGACTATTTCACATATTAAGGAGATAATTCATGAATTAAAATTGAGGGCGAGATTACATAGAATAATTTCTACATTGATATGTAGATTGTTGTTGTTACATCCTTGCAAGTCATAACTCGTGTTACCGAAGAGATGTTCCACTATTTAGACAAAATACTTCATAAGTCACGAGGCTTTCCAAATTAAAACTAAAAACATCGATAAGGCGAGCATCTTACATACACAAGAATAATTTTTCCTTCTTTCAAAACTTAAACACAGGAAAAAAATATTCTGAAATACATATTACAATTTGATAAGATTTCCTATAAATTACACTTCCGTTCTCGCGCAAAATCATTTGTCATATTCTAGCAAAATAGAACTTAGCGTAAACGTATAAAATATCAACTTCGCTCCTGGAGTATTTTTATTATGTTCATCAAGAAGCGAAGCTGTGAATGTTGTACTCAAATAATTTAATTGAGGCAATATTTGCAAATAAAATACAAAAGCAAAAAGCTGGCTGCATGGAGAATTACCTATAAGCTGTATGGACAACAGATTTTTTTTTGACACTATTCATTCTGAAAATTAGTTCACACTTCTACAGAAGTAATATTAATAAAGACATAACGTTTCAATTCTGTACGCAGCCATATTTCTATTTACCGAATTATAAGAATTTGGTGTAAGTGCATAAAGTATATATCCTGTTCGACACCTTTGCATAAGACATATTTTATAAATATTACATTCAAGTGCTTTCGCCTCCACGCCTTCTTAAAACTTAACAACAAGAGTTTTATTTAAGAAGACTTAGTTACGAAATACGTAGCAGGGGTACCTAATGATGTTCGTCCACGATACACTGGAAACAAAATCCGTTTCTGTTGTAACATTTTAGCAAACTTCACCTGTAAAAAGCTATGTATCGTATTTTACGGCATATTCACCCTAGAGATGGCAGCCAGTTTGATTGGTTGTGTGCGCTGTAATGATGTATTAGGATAGGATTCTTTCGGTATTCTTTCATAGGTAACCATGTTTTATCAGACAAACACCTTAGCTAACGCATCTGCACCGGCAGAAGCAATGTAGGGCTGCGTAGGATGGAACGCTACATCAAAGACCGCTTCATCAAACTTTTTACGGTGTGCTGTTATTTCTTGTATGCATGTCTTGTTGTCCATATTCCATAAGCGGATAGAACCATCGTGACCTGAAAACACATTAAGTCATCATTTAGTGTACTGCTACTGACAACGTTTAATGTTTTTTCTTGCAAGCATCAAACAAAATAATAATGACACAACTGATTAATGAAAGGTGGATTGTTTTTGTTAACCAATTAACGTCTTCGCCAAAAAATTCGAAAACAAGGAAATGTTTAAAATAGTTCATATAAACACATACTTCCAGAAAGAATATAAAGACCACTTGGATCGATTGATAAACTAGTGACGGCATCTAGATGAGCTACCATGTTATGTACTTCTTTACCTGTGCAAACAAACGTTAGATTATTACGCACTATACCAATTTTTTATTGGTGATGGCAGGTGGAAAGTGTATTAAGAATTAATAATCAAAAATGGAGAGGAGGAGGATGGACCAAATGGGGAGGGAGGAAATAGGAAACTTGGATGTTATGCTTGATTTTATAAATCACACTATTCGTGTATTCTTAAATAACATGCCATTGCAGAGCAGATAGTTCTTGATTTTATTTTCCAGACTTCTTTCATGGTTTATTTAGATTACAGACAAGAGTGAATCAAAAAATGTTTTAAATAAGTTGAATACTTGTCATCCAATCCCATCAAATTAATAAATCAGTATGTGGGTGAGGGTGACGGGAGGGTGTAGGGTGTGGAATAAACGCATGGAGTTAAAAAAAATTAACAAATCATCAAAAGATTATTGGGTACTACACAGCAGCTTGACACTTCACACTGACCTGAATTAATATCAAAGAATCGGATATGTCTGTCTTCGTGTGCTGTGATGACCATGGGAGACGTGGGATGACTCACCACTTTATTGATCTGTGATGAATTACCACCTGAAAGGAAAAAGAACGAAATAACCGTGTATTGGAAGTATTGTCAGCTGAAATATCGAACACTGAAAAAGTCTGAAGCACCCTCCCAAAAAATGCGAAACGGATATTTTAAGGGCAATTTTAAGAACCAAAAATAACATCATACTATGCATCGAACCAAATGTTACAACAGGTTTGGCTGTCTCCATGTCAAATATTACACATTGTTCACTGGTGTATGAGGATGCTATTTGTCCCGTGTCTGTGTTAATAAAACTAACTGACGTTGGTTTACCAACACCTAAATGAGAAAAAAAATACAATTTACATAATGTCGTTCTTGGCCGCAGCTACAAGTGTTTAGTATTTTGTCCTGGCTGCAACGCCTATATTTTAGTAGCCTGGGAAGTTAAGACAAGTTAATTTCCAAGCGTTTAGAGACGGACACATTTTTAACAACCAATAAATACTCAGAAAATGCTGCCATCTTAAACGTAATGGAAATTAAACTTTTAAACATCGACGTTTAAAAGCTAAAAGCTGCGCCATTAAGCTTCAAAGGAGAACTAACGATTGACAGCAAGTTGCGATTAAAATGTTCATTATAGTGTAAATATGAACTGTGTAAATCTTTTCATATTTGTAAGCTTTGATTCTCGAGATATTTAAGGTCGAAATAGTACTACAGTCACCGCCATGACAGTGTCGATGAGGATATAAACAAACGCATTCTGAATGAACGAGGCGAGGGAATGCTAAACGGATAAACTGTGTTTCCTGTAAAATAATATTTCATTGTTATAAGTTATCTCTTAAAAAAATAAGTATTACATGTATTTGAATTTATTATGAAATTTTTCTTGTGTTATTTTTTGTATTAAACATCTTGAAAGACAACAGTTGCTTTATTTAATTTGCCAGTTTTGAAAACAAAATTAAAATGATTATGCGCAATGAAGTGTACTAGGAGTGATTTTGGGAAAGCAAACCAAACTAAAAAAAAATTTCAAGGTTTCTATTTCTCTACCTACTTTCGCATTTTCTGAAATTCTCGGTAATTATTTTTTTTACGAAGATGTTGTTCTACTGGCATTCAGCTTGAATTTAAATCACTTCACTGTTGCCACCGAAATTATAGAGATCTTTTTTTACCACTTGGTTTGTGTGCATATTGGCCTTGGACAAAGTTTATATTGCAACTGTCAAAAAAATCTTCCTCCATCAAATTCTATTCTGGGTAAACATATTGTTTATAGAAACAAGCTTACCTTCGCAGCTATAAGATTCTAACAGAGGCGACTTTGAGGATGGATTCCATAATTTGCACGCGCCATCTGCAGAGCATGAAAGCAAGTAGTCTGTGTCAATGTGATACGCTAAATCCCATACCGCGTCAGTATGTGCCACTAACGTCTCACCGAATAAATTCGGATCTAAAATAAAAAATCCGACCAACTCATTGCTTTAGCATACTAAATCCTACTAGAATAAAGTCGCTAAAAATCTTCGCTAAACTTTTATTGGTTTTGTCTTAAAAACTGGTACCGAGATGAAAATATTAGATCACTAAAAATGAATCTTGTGTTACCATATGGGCCAAACAAATCAATATTGAGTGACGGCAAATTCCAACATTGTATTGTAGAATCCATCCCTCCACTGTAGCATACGCTTCCGTTACTATTTATAACACAGCATAACACTGGACCACTAAATGTATAAAATAATTAATGTTAAATACAAACAAACAATAAATCTGTATAATGCTGTTGATTTTATGGCAGAATTTCTATAAAGCATAAATTTCAGTTTTCTCTAGTACCCCAGTCCTTTAAAATCCATCTTTTCAAATTAATGTGCCAGTTAATTGTTAAGAAAGTCTGTAATTGTTGAATTACCATAGAAATTAGGACGTATCCGTATCAGAAATCTTCATTTTGGATCTTCGTATGGAAAAAAACACAGATTTCAAAGACTGTATGAACACATACCTGTGGCCTCTGAATGTGTAAACTGGTTCCAAATCAGATATATTGCCTCTATAAAGTTAAAAGAAGGTCTGTTCTCTGGATGTTGTTACAAAATAGTTGAACAATGACATAGGTTTTGTTCTAACAGGACAAAAAACAAAGTAAATAAGATTGCTTAATTACCAACATTTTCCCTATACAATTCTAGCTCCAAGCATATAAAGTTTGTTGTGTACACGATTTATTACCTCAATTTTTGCAAAGTTTTAAACCACTTACTTTCTTCCTTGCATATATTTTTGCAACGACCACAGTTTCAATGTGTGGTCTTCAGAAGCTGTTATAAGTGCTGATTCGTATGGGTGGAAGCATAGGGAGCGGACACCATCAAAATGACTAAAAAACAAAGCGAAGAATCAATAACAAATTACCTTTAGTGCACATGGGTAATAGTGGCACAGATCTTAATAATCATACCTTTGTATGGGCACAACATCTTGCGTAAGAATAACGCACTCAGTTTTTTTAATTTCCTTGAATTTAATGTACTTTATTATTCTCAGTTGTCTTATAGTTGGTTTCATTACTTTTAAAGAAGTGTTGAGATGGTATTTAATGTAACTAGATAGTGATTCTTTCTCAATTAAGCCTGAGGCAAATTTAAATCGACAAATAGTGGTTAAAATATAGTGGTGATCATCCGACTGTAAAACTAAAAGTTATTAAATATTTACCTCCGTAAAGTGTATTTAGGACCCCATGTTTTGCGAACTTCATCTCTTCCAGAAGTCTAATAAAAAATCCATTATTACAAAAAGTAGCATATTTTAAGTCATAACTTTATCGGTCAAATTTCGTTCACTGTAATTGTCAGTTCCATAAATTTTCGTCCCTGAAAGCTGACGACAAATTTGGGTCAACAAATAATAAAGACCATTTTCAAATTTCTGGTAACAACTTGATGCAAAATGACCTATAATTAGGTAAGCAAGGCAGTACTTCAAAATTACCGGAAACTTAATCATTATAGGCAAAAAAGCCCAAAAAGCTATAGCATGACATCACAATTTTTGACATATGCACAAACAGTGGTCAGGAACGCAAAAAGTTTCTCTAGTCGGCTTAACGTTATGGGTAAAATTATTCTTGTAGCAAATTGATAGAATTGGCTTGAATTCGCCCATATTTGTTAATTTTTATTTTTAGTCGGACCTATTCATCAACTTTTCAAAATTGCGACACTTAGGTCAACAAAGTTAATGACAACTCACACTGCAACTCACTTAGCAGGAAGATAAAAGATGAAAGCTGCTTTTCCTTTTAATTGCCATTGTCATGCTCACTTGTTAGAAAATCAAGAAGACTCAGTATAAGAAGATTGAGCAAGAAAATTTTATCACAGAACACATTCAGTGAAGCTGGTCTATAAGTAGGCTAACAAATGGCATGTTACAAATAATTGAAGTATATACCCAATGACAAAAACGCTTTAAATTAATTAAAATCAATACATACATCAATTAGTGATCCGGCTTCGTTAGTTACGGTCAAGCCAGCAAGCTCGCCTAAGCCAATTGCAACTTCGACACTTTCTACCACTGCACCACTGTGATTAACCAAGCCAGGTTTTATTTGACGAGGGGAATAACCACTACTTGGTAATGCGACGTCTCCTTTTTATGAAAAGAAAATTACATGAAGTTGGTATTCATGTAATAACGACACAAAATTTTTTTTTAGCATTTCAAAATGCTACAAGGTACATATAAAAACATCTTACCAATTGTTGTTCCCTCGTCAATATCCATATTTTCACCACCTTTTGCATTAGGTACTGGTGGAGCAGGTATCTGTGGTGGAGGGGGAATTTCCTCCTCTGCATTGAAATTCTGTAGCATAGTTTTGAGAGCATCTTTACTTGGTCCTAAAAAGTGTTTATAATGTACATGTACTTCACTGATCACTAAAAGTGTATCTTGGTCAAGAATAATGTCCTCATCTGTTTTCACAAAATGTAGGCATTAGACTACAAAGAACTTACTTTTGGATCTTTTTGCTCTATCTTTAGTTTCATTTTTAAACTGTTGTATTCGTTTCTGAAGTTTACCAGAATCGTAATTGCCCCATTCATCCTACAATTGACCAGTAAATTCTTCTTTTAAAATTATGAAAATTATACAGACAATAAAGCTGTTGATACACATATATTAAATATTTCTTTGTTAACTTTATTTTTTATTAGCAAGAAGTTAATAATTATTTTATGCCACACTATCTAAATCAAAGCTTACCTCCTGTGATGAATATTTTTTTTAAATTAAACCAAACATGTAACTCTAGTTTGATAATTAATAAAAAAATATTTTTTTTAAAAATTTACACCAAATTGTCTCAAGGAAAAAACCATAATAATTTTCCCCTCGCTACTATTATTATCATTATTATTATTATTGAAATTATTTACGAAGGATAGCCTCCTCAGTTCCTATTGGTACTGCTATCAACGAGGGTCCTGCGAAGGGGGTTCTAGTGAATTTAAAGCTCCTATTTGAGCTACTAAAGTCGTGCAAGCACAGTAATCACCCAACTAGACAACCGCCTAAGATATTAATCCTATTCTCATGCTGAGCGCTAAGCAGAAAGGATAGATTCACATTTTTATAGTCTCTGGTACGACTCGGTCGGGGTTTGAACACAAGACTTCCGCACTGGAAGCGAACGCTCTACCATTTAGCTAACAGTTGCAGCTATCAGAGGAACGCAATACAGAAAATTTATTAAAAAGATATTAGTCAAATGTGAAGTTTCGATCCTTAAAAAGATATTTTAAGGAACAAGCTAGTTTTATTTCAGTCAAGGTAAAATATAAAAGGTAAAATATGAAATGCTTGTCAATCGCAGGATTCAAATTTGGCAAAATTAGCCACAAATAATCACCAGTGATCTGTGGATATGGAAAAACATGAAAGGTCACTGGTAAAGTATTTCAATTAAGTATTAATTAAACGTGTAGTTTTTGGCCATTTTTTTTCGTGCAAGTTTTAAGAGTGTAACACAAGAACAACGAGGAAACAAATTTAGATTTATGGTTAAGGAGAACATGCTAATTGTTCATATTGGGCAAAAATTTTAAAAAATCATTGGACAAACTCTTCCACTTGTTTGCAGAAAATAATGAGCAAAAACAATGGAGAAACAGTCATAGCTGCAAGAGAAAGCATTGTAGCACTGGTGCACGTTTATGGGTCTGAGCTTTTGTATAAAGGTTTGCAAATGAATACCTGAATTAAAAAATTATTACTGTACTGTATATATACTTTTTGTCAGGAAGTATACCAAGTACTATTTTTAAATGTGTCAAAAATAAAGAAGTGAGTGATTTGTATCAAAATGTGAATTGGTATGGCAGTGTTACACAGGCAATCCAAGGCACAAGGTCACATCACTAGCTTTCACTAGCTATATTGTCCAGAAGAAGAACTTAATAATTTGACCACTTTGTCATTTTTAGATTCTGCATGAAAAACTACACAGACATAGTTGTTTTAATTCTTTACTACCAGAATACCATTAATAATACAAAGAGTGTGTCCGTCTGTCTATAACAAGCAAAAGGGATTTTATTTTTTACAATTTTCTTTAAAAGCGTCTATAATACATGCTCTAAAAAAATGTTCTGTATTTTTTAAACGTTTTGTTTACATGCTAATATAAATTTGTTTAAAAGTTGTAATTCATTGTTCGTACGTTTTTAATGAAATTGACAAATCATTTTTTGTATAAAGCATAAATAAATTTTAAATGTTCTTTAGTGGATTCCTCCAGGGATTTTCGTTTCAAACGTTTTTTTCAGCCTTCTTTGTGAAATTACAAACAAACAATTTTGTGATAAGAAGCACAATAAAAAAAGAAAAAAATTAGTGGATTATTCCACGGGTTTAAATAAGTGTGTCCATAAAACGTCTATAGAACATCCTCCAAAAACCATGTTCTGTATTTTATAAAACTTTTGTTTCCTTTTATTATTGGATAGAACAAATCATGTGATAAATAAAAGGAATTAATTAGCTGGGAACAATTTAAATTTACCGTGACAGGTTTTTAAACAATTATAATTGTTTTGTTATAAATTACAAGCAAAGACAGAGGCAATAAACTTTGTTACTGTGTTGTCAATTTTGCTTAAAATGTTTTATTTGCGTTTTATTTAATGAAATTAACAACAAACTGTTTTGTGATAAGCATAATAAATTAAAAAAAAGATTTTTCAAGTGGATTCTTTCACTAGTAACTTAATATTGGAAACTGAGATTTAAAGAATTGTGCAATAACTCCTGAACCCCTTGTCGAAATAAAGCTTAGTTTTTACCATAATATATTCTTGATATTATCTACAACATGTAAAAATGCAATAAATCTAAAATATATTATTCATAGTAATGGCATGGACTCTCCCAAATAAAAAAGACTCAATTTTAATTGCACAGAGTTTTGTCATTGTCCTGGAAATTGTAACAATTGGATAAATTTAAAAAATTTAAAAATTTGTAAATCTTTTTTTCTGTTAGTTTATTTAACTTTTTAAAATAAACAAGAAAATTAATTTTGTTTGGAAGAGGAAATGTTATTGGTCAAGTTTCAGAATTATTTTTTTAATCTTCGGTTGAACTGTATATTGGCACAGTTTTTCAATTTGCATATGCTTAATGAGGGGAAATTGTTTCATTTCTAAATCCTATTGGTCCCACATTTCTTGCATAACTCAATAAACCACAAACCTATCATCTTAGTCTTCTAATTTTATTTTCCTATTAATTGTTCTTTTTTTTTTCTATTTGTTGACAAAATCTCAATAGAGGGATCGTGTCGCAAGATTTAATCTGAGTGACCTAAGATAGGTCAAGAAAGTAAATAAATTGTTTCCCACATGATTGAGAGACGAAAAAAACTTTTCATTTTAAAAACGTTCTAGGACCACTGAAACAGCTTTTTTTCTCCTTGAAATATACTTTATTTAAAAAAATCCTTATCAAGCAAAAAAATGCTACACAATGACCACAACCGTTTGCTAGGTAATGACTGGACCATGTGCCTCTATGTAATAGGCTACTGAAGCTTGCCTTAAAAGGATAAATTTAGTTTAAACCACATTAATTGTTTTTTTTTTTGAGAATCGTCTCATTATGTTTTAGCAAAAATCTCTTAGTCTCTTCATGCTCTCAGTATAAGGTTTCATTGCATGTTGTGTCTTATATTGCCTCCGTTGCAGAAATTGGTAAAGCTCATGGGCTTCTTGTTGTCATTTTGTCTCAAAATTCATTTCAACATTAGCTGCTTACTTATTATATTTCGTTTTAATTTTAGTTATTAATTATACTTTTATCAAACCTTAACTCCCTAATGACCTTAATAATAGTCAAGGCCAAAATTAACTGAATTAAAGTTAAGGTAAATTGAGCAAAAACATAAGATTACAAGATTTGCTTATTTTATCACAAAAATCATTTTAGATGAATTAATTATAACATTGATTATAATAATTTTTTTTGATTTCATGAAAAATCTCTTAAATTTCATTTTATTTATTTTTCATTACATTTTTATTAATATGCAACCCCTTTAACATCAGTAAATTTTCAACATGTCATTTCATAACAGTTTGATCAGCTTTCAAATAGCTACAGACAAGTATATAACAATTTTGATCAGTTTTCCACAAATGAATCATTGCACCACGTTTTATGTTGGTATCTCCCACTACTACCTGATATATTGTTATGGAAATAGTGAAAACATAGGAAAGAATAGCAGTAAAACCCTCCTACTTACATTCTGATCATTGCCTTGAGCTAAGAAAACAAAATTAAAATAAGTGTTAATTTGTTAGCGTGAAGGTATTTATAACACAAAGACAAAACTTCTAGTGGACACTGATTAATAATTCATTACCTTTTACCAAATGTAAACTAAATGACATAAAAATAAAGAAAAGGTTCCTCAGATTCTTTTATTGTTAATACATTCTAAACTTACTTTGTTCTGCAGGTACTTCTTCTTGACCTAAAAAGTCGAAATTCTTTAAAACGTCATCATCCTTGTGTTGCACACTTGGGTCTACAAATGAATTATCTAAAAAATACAGATTTTACAATGTCGGCTCTTTGACTAAAACTTTTGTATGACATGTAATTGAGTGCTGAAAGTTTTTGGCTTTTCTTAACTTTTATTAGGGCTGTGTTGAAATAGAAATTTTATACTTTCGGGGAGGATGGGGGAGGAGAAGAAGGAGAGGAGAGGGAGTATTACATTTCTGATCCCAATGACGTCATCAAATTAATTTTTGACAGGGAATCTGTTTATATTTAGACTTTCACAAGTGTGCCAAGTTTAATCACCAAGTATGAGTAGTTCCAGATGCACTTTATTCACAAATTATAATTTTATTATTAACAAAGGAAATTAAGTAAAATTGCCACACTTAAGCAATTGTAAAATTAAAGTGAAAAACCCACCACTCACTCCCTCTCCCACCCAGGTTTATATCCGATACTTTTGAGATGTCCAGAGTGAGCCGAAGTGAAAGTGTGCTACAACGTGGTGGGTTTATATCATCGTCCAATCCTATCTACTCTAATTCCAACAGAGATAAACTTTTCTATATTTCAAAGTCATGGGAGTTGGTTAATTTACGTAGGAGGGTCTCCAGACATTACAAAGTTTAAAAATTTGGGGACAGGGATGATAATGGCCCTTTTATAACTACTGCCAATTATATCTACTCTACTAGGACCCCCATGCAGTAAAAAAAAACTGTGCCAGAAATGGAAATTCTCTAAGCTATAGAATTGGTGGCGAAAGCCTAGATATGCCACATATATTAAAGACAACCAAGGCAATAATAAACATTGCAAACCATGATAATAGATGCTTTATGTACACGATATTATCAGAATTGCATCCATCAGACAGAAACCCTCAAAGACCATGAAAATACGAGGAACACACTAAGGAACTAAACTTCGACAACATACAGTTCCCCATAACCATAGAGGACATACCAAGGTTAAAAAAAAACAATGACATAAAAGTAAATCTAGTTGAATATGATGAAGTTATCAAGGTCATTATGATTATTATTTTTATTATTATGATCATTATTATTTTATTACTATTATTATTATTATTATTATTTACCCAGGATAGCCTCTTCAGTGTTTATAGGAACTGTTATCAATGAGGGTCCTGCGAAGGGTGTCCTAGTGCATTTAAAGATCCTATTTGAGCTACGGAAGGCGTGCAAGCACAACAACCGCTCAACTAGACGACCACCTAAGATATCACTCCTATTCTCATGCTGAACGTTACAGAAAGGATCGATTCACACTTTTATAGTCTCTCGCATGACTCGGTCTGGGTTTGAACCCAAACCTTTTGCACTGGAGGCGAACGCTCTGCCACAAGGCCATTAGTGAGTTCCAAGGGCTCTTGGGCAATAAAAATGCAATAGACCTCCTAAAAACCTACTGAGACTCATCTCATTTCAAATTAACAGTCATGGCAACAGGAAATTTATATGTAGATGCTGTTTGAGATATTTTAGTCATGTGTTCCAAAAACACACAAAAGCTTGCAAGGGACAATTCATTCGTTGTTCATATCCGAGGTGCTACCCAACAAACGAATAACCAACCGGATACTCCAATCTAATAATCACACTAGTCTCCTTGTCAATCATTTTTAACATCAAAACATTGATGGGAATTAAAATAGAAAAGCATCTTCCGTTGACGTCAAATATTTCGTATGACTGAAAAAACCTGGGTGAACATAAAGAAGGTAATCTATGTCTACCACTAATACTCAAATCGAGCAACAGTAGTCTCCTCTTATCCAACCTTTCATCAGCAATAACGTCACCCACAATAAACAGAACCTTACAACCTGCCAACTTCCTACTAAATAACCCAATAACCTGAAATAACCTTAAATAACCTATCACCAGGTTCCATCAAAAATACAGAATCATGGGTCCACAGCCACTTCCTTTCCAAATGTGTCTTATTCCACCGCAGAGTAGAACACAATACCACAATATATTCAAAACGACTTCTAAACTCACCCGAAATTCCACAACCCGTCGATTCCCATAATACAAAAGATTTGAACATGCTCCAACCTTTATATTAATCTGCACATTCATATACAAAAACATATGTGGGTTCATCTCCCCCTTTCCCCTAATGTCTTCTTCATCTGTAAATTAACACCTTCCAAGGCATTTCCCACCCTTTTTACCACCTCCATGAAACTTAAATTCTTAGTAGTGTAAAAATCAATCCACAACACAAAATTACACGTATAATAATGCTAGGTCCACCTGAACTAAAAATTTGGTTCGGATTACCCTCCACAGTCACACTTACCTTAATAATCTTAGAATTGTAAAACTTCTCACTATCTCTATCATACCCATCTTCATCCTCAAATAAAATCAAAACCCCTAAATGATCTAGAGGGTTATTAAAACCAAAATTCCAAATCAACGAATACCATCATATGCCTCAATGTAGCAACACCATTAAATTCATCCTAACCTTGTTTGACAAAGCCTCATACTCCAAGTTTATCCTATCAATCATATCTAAAGTCCGTACTCACAACATCGTTAAACGGCAACTCTTAAGTCAATTTCTCTGATAATCCAGATTGATGAAAGGGCATAGTACTCTCAAGCAACTCAAATTCTGATGGAATACAGAATGTCCCTTCAAATACCTACCGAAATATGCAAGTTAATTCTCTGTATCATTCGTCTTCACAGATCTTTTGTACCCATTCACAACTACTGGACATTATAACTATAAATACCCTGGCGAACCCTACCATCCCTCAGTCCACTCGCATCCATAAATCACTCCAACACTTCTACCCAAATTATTACCATCGTCAGTTTAATAGTGAATGATAACCTTGACGTACCAGGGACAACAACACTAATAGAAGGTTAAGAGCTGACATTCAGTTTGTATGTCGTTGCGTTGCAAAGCGTTGCAAAGGTGAGATTATAGAGAATGAAGTTTTTTCAGCTTTAATGATGACAGTGGCTCGTCAGAGATAGTTGAGAACTTCTGTTACTTAGGTGATATGTTGGGCAGTGAAGGGGGTGTTGGAAGAAGTGTTACTAGCAGGATAGGTTGTACTTGGAAAAAGTTAAGAGGGTTACTTCCTTTGTTGACTAGCAGACTCTTGTCAATTGAGGTAAAAGGTAGGTTGTATGAGGCCTGTGTAAGAAGTGTTATGTTGTACAGTAGTGACACATGGGCAGTGAAGCAGGAAGATCTTGACCGTTTGGAAAGGAATGATATGAGAATGGTTAGGTGGATGTGTAATGGCAGTCTGAGAGACATAAAGAATTCAGATGAGCTAAGAAGCAGGCTAAGTATCCGTAGAACTGAAGATGTTATCCAGATAAGAAGATTGAATTGCCTGGGGCACTTGGAAAGAATGGAGGAGGATAGTTGGGTAAGAAAGTGTAGAGACTTGATAGTTCCTGGGGCAAGACCGAGCAAGACTTGGTAGGAGGTTATAAGGACAGACTTGATACAGAGGAAGTTGAGTTTAGATCTAACACAGTCTAGATCAGATTGGAAAAGGGTCATTAATATACTCCTTCCAACCCATGCTAGCATGGAAAACGGACGTTAAAGGGGAACTCCAGTAAAAATCACTTTTTTCTTTTTTGTTATATACGTACTCAGAAAAGCATAAGAAATCAAAAAAAACTTACTTTACTTGTTTTTCTTATTTAAAATTTTTGTATGAGCCTTCGCATATTCAATTTTTTTTCATAAAAAAACAGACGGGCGCGATTTCATTTAGGACTGGACCCGATTATAAATAATGACATCACATCGTGCAGAAAGTTTAGGCGAGCGCAGAGATCGTTCATGTTAAGACCTATAGCTTACATTAAATTGCTTTTTGTATGTAATTTACATTTAAATCTTTAAAAAATGGTTAGTTGCTCTGCGTTTCGATGTACCAATCGATTAGAGAAGTGTAAAGAAGTAAGTTTTCACAGAATCCCGTCTGTGAAAAAGAAAGAACTCAAAAAAGGCTATAAACAGAAAGAACTATTGTGAAGATAACCTACAGGTTAGTCTTATATATATATTAATATTTAACAATGGTAGCAGAGGAATAAAATTGAAATGTCAAAAAGTTGGGTCCACCCACCATCATTAGACAAAGAGACTAGTTACAAAGATTGGAAAAAAGAAGTGCAAATATGGCAAGCACTGACAGAATTAAAGGCAGAAAAACAAAGGCCAGCTTTATTCATGGGTTTAAAAGGGAAAGCTAAAGAATTAGTTCTAGAATTAGACATTGAACAGATAAGTGCAGTAACTGGAGTAAAAGCCTTTATTGAAAGATTGGACAAAATATATTTAAAAGATGAAAATCAAACTGCTTACCTAGCTTATGAAACCTTTGAAAGATTAAAGCCACCGCCTGTAAAGTGATCGACAATTACGTAACAAAGCAATTGTGTATTTGTCTCATGTTTTTAGTGAATTATCGTTTCGTTCCCCTATTTATCAACTAATCACTAATTTATTCTCACGGATATTAGCCATTCAATTAGTTTTTATTTCTCTAGGGTTTTATGTAGCATTGTTTCTGTATCTTGTCAAACTACTTTTTATATCTTTTTTTTTTTTTCTATATAAGGCCTACGTTTTTTCTTGTTTTTCGTTCAGTCACTAGTTGACTATGAAGTAGTCGAATCAATCAAGTTTCAATTTTTCTTACTGGCTCACTATTCTAGCGCACACTCTTGGCCAGCTGGTAGGTTTTTCGTGTTTTTCTTGTTTGTCTCTTTTCGCTTTTTGCAGGTTTTGTGTGTGTCTTTGCCCTTTCAGTGTTTGTCGGGCCTTTAGGTTAGTTAATCTTTGTAATCATTTTAATATGCAATCAAAATCAAAGTCCTGATTCAGGAAGTAGAAGATACCATCGACGAAAATCCCATTCATCCTGAAAGTGACTTCTAAGAAACTGTCAAAAAACTTTCAAACTTACGCAAATCGATCAGAGAGATTGAACAAATTCTCATCACTGAAACTCCAGACAAAGGTTTGACACAAGCTCTCGTGACAGCTCTATCGATGATCAAGGAATACATCAAGAAAGCCAACAATTACAAACTTCAATCCCAGATCGTCCAGACGAAGCAAGAGATTGATGCACTCAATCGTAAGGAAAAATCACTTCTCTTCTCAATCAAAGACTCTGATCATCATCATTCTCGGCTTAACGTCCGTTTTCCATGCTAGCATGGGTTGGACGGGGTATATTAATGACCCTTTTCCAATCTGATCTAGACTGTGTTAGATCTAAACTCAACTTCCTCTGTATCAAGTCTGTCCTTATAACCTCCTGCCAAGTCTTTCCGGTCTGCCTCTGGGCTTTGCCCCAGGAACTATCAAGTCTCTACACTTTCTTACCCAATTATCCTCCTCCATTCTTTCCAAGTGCCCCAGGCAATTCAATCTTCTTATCTGGATAACATCTATAATTCTACGGAGACTTAGCCTGCTTCTTAGCTCATCTGAACTCTTTCTGTCTCTCAGACTGGCGTTACACATCCACCTAACCATTCTCATATCATTCCTTTCTAAACGGTCAAGATCTTCCTGCTTCACTGCCCATGTCTCACTACCGTACAACATAACACTTCTTACACAGGCCTCATACAACCTACCTTTTACCTCAATTGACAGGACTCTGGTAGTCAACAAAGGAAGTAACTCTCTGAACTTTTTCCAAGTACAACCTATCCTGCTAGTAACACTTCTTCCAACACCCCCTTCACTGCCCAACATATCACCTAAGTAACAGAAGTTCTCAACTATCTCTAACGAGCCACTGTTGTATATCATTAAAGCTGGAAATACTTCATTCTCTATAATCTCACCTTTGCAACGCTTGCATACAAACTGAATGTCAGCTCTTAACCTTCCACCAATACTACTGCACTTCTTATGTACCCAATGCTTGCAAGTCTGACAAAAAATTGAGTTACTACCAACCCCTTTCCTGCAAACTCCACAAGGCCACTTTCCAACTACAAGGTCACACTTGGCTGCAATGCTACTAATCATGACTTTAGACTTTGCTGTGTTTACCTTTAGCCCTTTCTCTTCTAGTCCTTTCTTCCACTTCTCAAACTTTTCAACTAATTCTTCCATCGACTCTGCTATGAGAACCAAATCATCTGCATACAATAACTCCGATGGACAACCTGTTCTGAACTCCATCGACAGCGCTTCTAAGACTAGAACATACAACAAAGGACTAAGTACAGAACCCTGATGTACACAACATTTACACTAAATTCATCACTAAGTGAATCGTTAATCCTGACACGACTTCTAGCATTGCTGTACATAGACTGTATCATCGTAACTAGCCAGTCATCCACACCTAATTTTCTCATAGCCCACCAAATAACTTTACGTGGCACTCTATCAAAAGCTTTCTCTAAATCTACAAAGGCAAAATAGAGATTCTTTCTCTTTCCTAAATACTTTTCCTGAAGCTATCTGAGTAAAAATATTGCATCTGTAGTGCCACCAATGATAATTCCATTAAGGAACTCATCAAGGAATTTTCATGTCAACCAAAGAAATGCACCAATGACAAATTAATGCAAATGAAGTCAAACCTCTCATCAAAATTTCAAAAAGAATCAAATCCATCTTTTCATCAGACTCCACCAACCCAGACATCCCAGAAGCAGTCAACAACCTTCTTGAACGGTATGAACTTTTAAATTCGCTTAAATCAAAATACACTGAGACTTTGAATAATGAAATCGATGAGCGTCAAATCTACAAGGCAAAACTTTTTTCTGAGTCTAACCTGAACATTCATCTTGAAAAATTCTGTGGCTATTCAGACAATATCGATATCTACACCTTCAGGTCGAAACTTGAGAAACTTCATCTCAAAACGACTCCGAGACATTCACTTGCCTCCTTAAGAACAATTATCTGAAGGAACCAGCTTTGAGTTATGTCAAACCCAGCGACGACATTGACAACATATGGGACAGATTAAAGCAAGCCAATGGTAACGTCATGCCTATCCATCTCTTCAAAGATACCGAATCCATCAACCAATTAATGAGCAAAATCGTCAATTTGATCACAGATCTCACATCATTGGCAAAGGATCACCATATCGAAAACTACTTGTACTACGGAGGTCTACACTCTGCTTGGTGATGCAAGGCTATCAAGATGGCTTACACACATATCAAACGATAATCTCACGCCCGAGGAGACTTGGTCGAAATTGTGTACATTGCTTGAAGACAAATTGAAGATTCAACAGCAAAAACTGACAGTGAAGATCTGCAGCCAAGACGACAAACTAAAACCCAAACGAATTAAATCAAACCAAGAACAACACAAGACAAGCAGGTATGGATATTCTTCTAATTCTAATTCCACATCCTCTTCTGAGCCCACCTTCTTTATATGTGATGCTAAAGATGGAGTTGATGATCAAGTTTCAACCTTAGGACCTGGAGGGACCAGGATTCTTCAATATTATACTTGTAAAAAGTTCGTAGAAATTACCCCAGAGGATAGACTTTCGTTACTCAAGAACAAAGGATACTGCTTTCAGTGCCTATTTCCAGGTGCTGATGCTTTATCACCGAAACACAAGGAGGAAACACAATGTCAACGAGACTACATCTGTCAAAACCCTATTCATCAGAAGTATCCTTCAAAGAAACACGTTCTCGTTTGCAATGAACACAAGGACGAACAAAGCAACAAAGATCTGGTATCAGTCTACAAACAACGATGTATCAGAAGCCCAAATCTACCTCAATTTTCGAAACACATCAGCCTATCGTTCCATGTATACGAATCTTTCTAAACCACTTGAACGCCCAGAGATGCAGTAACGGCTGACGAGCATGGTATCTATCTCCTACAAATGGTATCAATCGACAACAATCCTGCAGCAGAGTCTTTTGAGCGTATACGAAGAGCATTGAGGCATAATGTTCGTGTTACAATGATGAGCGATATATCAATGGAGATAGAGTTTTCTATAAGAGAAAAGACAGTGAAAAATGGCATGGACCAGGCACTGTAATTGGACAGGAGAATAAGCAAGTCCTTGTAAAACATGGTGAAAGTTATGTTAGAGTACACGTGTCGCTTGCAGAAGTTGGACCAAGTTTTGCATTCACAAAAACTTTTACAAGACACGGAAAGGAGTACTGAAGTGACAACTACACAAGTGAACAATTGCATTCCGCTTGAACGCGATTATGTTTTTCGTAAATATGTTGGTGCAGATGATTTTGACAGTAACAATAGAGAAGAACCAAAAAATGAGAAAACAAAAAATTTACCAACAACAAAAGAAACAACATCAGACGGTGCCTCAATAAATGAATCAACAACACACAAGATATCAACAAATAAAATCACAACCAATAGAAATGTTGGCAATTCGTCAACAGTCCAAGGTATACCAAAGTTGAAGACAAAAATCTTTTACAAGCTAACTCCCGACAGTGAATGGACAACGGGATTAGTCCACAGCAGAGCAGGAAAAGTGAGCAGAAAAGGAAAAGAAGGCAGACAGTATGGTAGCTGTTTAAATGTCCAAAATGAAGACACAGGTGAAATAAATTGGTTAGATTTCAAAAGATGTGTGAGTGACTGGCAACCTGTTGTTGAGACAAACGAAACTGAAGAAGTACTATTATTGACTCAAGCAACTGTTACAGATGAGGTCCTAAATGCAAAGTATAAAGAATTAGCCAATTGGGAAGACAACAAAGTTTTCTCCACCATAGAAGATAAGGGTCAATCTGCAATATCCACAAGATGGGTGGTCACAATATAGAGGGATACAAAACAGTTAAAGCTCGTTTGGTCATAAGAGGTTTCGAAGAAGAAGAGGTCAAAAATCTGACTAAGGACTCCCTAACTTTTTCAAAAAAAAGTCTTCGCATTGTACTTACGATGTTAGCAACCTATGAATGGGAATGTCACACCTTAGATGTCAAGACGGCATTTCTTCAAGGCAACCAGATTGACAGAGAGGTTATCATAAAGCCCCCAAAAGAAGCAAATACAACAGGTGTGTTCTGGAAAATAAATAAAGTTGTATACGGCCTTGCTGATGCTTCAAGAGCTTGGTATCTACGTGAGAAGGAAGAGCTAATCGGCTTGGGGTTGCGAATATCTTTATTTGATAAAGCATTATTTTATTGGATTCAAGATGACTGCTGCCAAGGACTGATTGTAATACATGTTGATGATTTTCTCTGGGGAGGATCCCACAATTTTCAAGTAAAGGTCATTTTGCCTATCAGAGAAACTTTTCTCATTGGATCTGAAGATTACTCCAATTTCAAATATGTTGGTGTCAATATACAACAATCTTATGGTTCTATTAACTATGACCAAAAGAACTATGTGGCAGGTATGGAACTGGTCAAGATTCAAAACACAACAGACAGACATCGACAACTATCACATGAAGAACAATCAAACTTCCGATGTATATGTGGGCAACTAAACTGGATGTCATCGCAATCAAGGTCTGAAATTTCATTTGATGTGTGCCAGCTAAGCACAAAACTAAACTGTGCAGTAGTTGATGATGTCATGAGAGCCAATAAAGTGGTAAAGAAGTTGAAATTGGATCCCAACATTTCCTTGAAATTTTGGAAACTTAAGCTTCCATTACAACTGATCTTATATTCTGATGCTTCATTTGGGATCTTTAAGATGGCAGCTCTCAAAGTGGAATTTTTATTTTTCTGAAAGGTATTGAGAATCTTATGGCACCTATGACATGGCAGTCTAAAAAGATTAAGAGAGTTGCGCGTAGCACTCTTGCTGCTGAGACACTAGCTCTTGTTTATGGTATTGATACATGCATTGGGTGAAGAATGCAATAATGAAGTGTTGAATACTAATCTAGAAGGCATCTTGTGTCATACAGATAGCAAATCATTGTTTGAAGCTGCCCATTCAACAAAGTCTTTGGAAGACAAACGGTTAAGGGTTGATATGGCTTCACTTAGACAAAGTATCAATCAGAAAGAGATTGAATTGAAGTGGATTTCAACCAAACATCAGTTAGCAGACGTGTTAACAAAACAAGGAGCAAATAGCACAGTCTTAATGAATGTGCTACAGAGGGGTCATGAAGAATAATAGTGACCAATTAAATGTTGAGTTATGAAAATTTGAATATTGTGTTCAAAAATTAAAATTTTTTGAGTTTTTAGAATTTTTATGTTTAAATTCCACACAAGTAATCACACGAAGAAAGAGAGATACATGTAGTGATGACTTAACCAAGACTACTACAGTAGAGGGTTTTGGTGAAAAGCCAGTTTTGCGCATAGACCACTGTACTAAGCGAGTAGGAGTCCCTATAAATTCCTCTCACATTCGAATAACTAACTGAACGCCAAACAGAAAGAAAATAGAGGGAGATTGTTGATCTTCTATTTAGGCGATTACTAATAAGAATCACTTGGTGGTAGGGTTTTAATTGTGTTGAACCAGTATCATTGGTAATTTGTTGTGTTTAGTCAGTGGTGTTCCATAGTGTTGAGTTGAATCACACACTAATTTAGCGTTGCGTTATAAACAGAATGAACTATTGCGAAGATAACCTACAGGTTAGTCTTATATATATATTAATATTTAACAAGGACATGCCGAATATTTTCAGGGGGTAAATGTACACATTTTTTTCAATCTTTGTAACTGTTTAAGGCTGCATGTAATGCTGATAATGCAGTTTCTAGAACAGCTTTGTCAAAACAACTACTTAAGTCAGTAGCATCTGCAACGCATTTATGACCTACCATAAACATAAGAATGATTTTTATTTATACAACATTAATACCTCTGTTTTATCACAACACGAACATTATTCATCTTTCAATCACGCATTTGAATGGTCCTCCATCACGGCAAAAATTTTAATGTTACATAAAATTTGTTTGCATTTGTGCGCAAAAAAGCGTGTGCAGAGGAAAAATATTGCTGAATTGTGAAATAAAAATAAATTGGCTTGTAAAGTAAGAAAGTTTTTTTACTGAAGCAAATGATAAAGTTTTTTGATGAAAAGAATGTTAAAAAAAGCGATTAAATATATTTTTTATTTCTTTAAAAAGAAAAAATTTTGCTAAGAGCGTTACTTTGAGTCAGTAAAAGACACCTTGTCACTTTGCATCATTATTAATTTCTCCCTTGTGAGACACAAGAGGTTCGAAGTCGTGTGGCTGTAGCTTTGTAAAGTCTTTTTCATGAAGAGAATTATCCGATTCTATGTTTTCTAAGTTATAATCTTCGTCATTATTACAAGACGTCTTATCAACGAACAATGTAAACAGTAAGTAAACAAACTTTTAGAAGGTGTGCTACTGAGCTTATGGACTTTCTGCACAATGTGACGTATGCTTATTATTCGGATCTAGTCCTCTCGACTTTACGCGGCCTTGCAAATTTATTCAAAATTGAAGATGTTCACAGACCCGATAAAGGTATAAATAAAGATTTTTAACGATTGTAAAAGGTTTATTCTGACATATTTATGTATTGTCTTATTAAAATAACATTTTTTTCAAATATTTTTTTTTCACTGGAGTGCCCCTTTAAGCCGAGAATGATGAATGATGATGATGATGATGATGATACCGTCCACAATAATAACATTCAAAGAATTAATAAATATTCACGACAACCTCTGGTACAAAATATTCTTAGGCTCCACATTCACAACACTTTCATATTAAATTTCCTTCCCACCTGCATGCCAGGTATATAAATTCCTACACCTAGATGGATTATTGGTGGTCAGGAGACATAGTCACCCTAGGCGTATGTTTGTGTTTTGTTGTCTCAGATGATTTGTTTGTTTCCGTGTATATTTCATGTTTGTAGCACCTAACGTTCATTTCCTCGGTTTTTCTTTTTTTGAACAGACAGTCTTCATATGCATCACATGTTACTCTTTATTTTGATCAACCTTGAATGCATATAACTTAGATCTTAGACCAATGAATCTCTTCATGACTTTTCCACCACAGTCATCCTTAAACTCTCTTAACACCTTTTTTCTTTGTGTCGGTGTAGTGGAAATGGTCTTTGTTGTAGTTAGAGTAGTCTTAAAGGTCATTATTTTCCCATAAATTGAAATACACATGGTCTGTTCAGACTTTGTAGCAGAGGGAATCAGTCTTAATTAACAGCTTTGCTCCATTGTTGTACATTTTTTTTTTACGTTCTAGTGAAAGTCGTACATCAATAATAATTTGGATATTTCAAGGATACACGCCCCAATTTATACAGGCTTGTTGAAAGTTAGTTTTGTTTGGAGTAAGTGGAAAGCAACTATGTTCTCACTGATGTCCGCTTGATGGTTAGGTTTTAAGTAGAGCTTTACTGTTATGTCGTAGTTACTTGATAAGGCTGTTTATTTGATTTAATGTTTTCTATTGTTTTACTGAACACCGAGTTTCTCATGAGTTTGAAGAAGTCTTTTTTGAACTCGTTATTAGCTTTAATCCTTAGTTGGATGTTTTTGTTGATATATGATTTCATCAAAGGTGATTGTCTGAATCTTATTCCCTGATGTATTTCTGGTTCCTGTATTGAAGTATGTATTTTGTCTTGGATCACAGTTTCAGGATTAACCTTTCTATTTCATTTACCTCTATTCTTTTAGGGGCAAGTCGATAATCATTGATAGTCATGTAGTTCTTTTATATATTTTAAATCTACCTCCACCATATACTCCTCATTCTCGCTGAAGTTTATGTTTTCTACCTTGTGTTCCTTCATCCATTTGAACCCTCCTTTGAGTGGTGGTTCTGACATAGGTCATCCTTACAGATTGTTCGCATCTAGTTTCTTTAGGTATTTTGAAGGTTTTTTTGGATTGTAGTCCAGATTGTAGTCTAGAGTTTAGTACTTGTTATTTTTCTTTGAGTATCTGTCCGAAATCATAAACACTTCACCACATAGAGTTTTCAAAAATTGTAACATGTCAACGTAGGATAGGAGCACTACTTCTACCAATGTGGATTTAAGTCAAGCATCCCATGATAGGCCAGGTGCTGTGTAATACCAAGCTAAATCTAATTGTTAGTTTTCCATGCATATGTTTTGAAAATTCATAAATACAACAGCTAGTAGTAGGACAATTGATTTTAGATATAGGTTGTGATATTCACCCATGTTTGTGATGTTAAACCTTTGCCCATATGTTTCATGTATGCTGATAATCTTCTTTTGTTGTGCTTTGCGTATAGTTTGCTATAAAACTCCTCCATGGGTGGTAATGATGTCTCATTCAATCTATTGAAGCTATCCACGTAATTGTATGGATGAACACCTTTCCTTTTTATTAAGTCCAGTTGCTTACCCTCGTAAGGGCATGCAGTTATTTTGTGTTTACTAAGGTTGCTAGATAGTTTGTCCAGAGATAATGTCATGAACTTGAAACTGTATGTTTTTTTCACAACGAGATGTATTTTTCCTCATAAATTGGGATGCAATTTATGCCCTCTTCTATTTCTGCTAATTGGTTATGAATAGGTTGGAGTCGTATCATTGTTGGTTGTAGAATATTACTGGTATCAATGATGGTATTTTATTGTTTAGATTGCAGTTGTTATTTCCCATGATGTGGTGTGGTTCTTTTGTCATTTTGATTGTTGTTTTAGGTTTCAGGTGATTGTGGTATATCCTGTTTCTTCCTTCTATCAGATTTTTGACAAAGATCTGTCCAGCATCGTCCCCATGATAGACAATTGGCTCATACTGTGTTAGAACTTTAATGTGGATGCAAGACCTGCACAACTTGTGATGTTGGTACTTTGTTGTCCTCCAATCCACCTTTGGTTTGATTCAATTTTGTGTGATGGATTCAAAGACATCATATCACATAAGGTACTCGCAATGACCTATTGAAGGTATTAAACATTAGCTTTAAATAGTGTTTTGGCATATCGACCACAACAACCCCTTTTGTCTGGCATATTTTAATGTGTCGTTTTTGTGCAGATTCTACCTCAAAAAATTGATTCAGCACTAATATAAAAATTTTGCGTAACCACAATTATTTGTGATGATACTAGTCTTGGAAAGTTCTTTATCCAGCAATACCGAATGGTTTTTTAATCAGGTAATCAGGCCTGGTCAGGAATGGCGTGTGATCGCACGCGCACGCCTCTGCACACACCTAAATTAATTATGGCGTGCTATCTTCCGCTCGCCCCGGCTTAGCTCTAATCTCAGAAAGATTTTCAATCTAAGTTTTCAGCCTTTTAACTTGGCTCAAACCACAGTACTGAAAAAAGAGTCAAGATAATAGCAAGGAATCTATCACAAAGCTTTGCGATATTTTTGATGTGCCCTTGGTAGCGGCGGGGTTTGGGAAAAACAAAGTATTTATGGAATGAAGATCTCTGCAAATTTGCCTTCAATCTTTTTTAAAAAATATTGGGTCTGCAGCTGTCTGGGAAAAATTATTCTTTTACAAAAAAAAAAAAAATATTGATGTTGGCAGAACACGTTATCTATTTGTCTTTATCAAATAGTTCAGTGGAACGTGTTTTCAGTATATTAATGATGCTTTTGTCGGATCGCTGTCTCAGTATGAGTCACAAAGTCATGAAAGATTGCATGATTATTGCCGGAAACCATCAAGCCTGGATGAACGAAGAAAAAGAAAACTTGATGAAGGATGTCGTCTCTAAATATATGGAAAAGCGACCAACGGTTCAGTTTGAAAATATTTTCGATAATCTTTCTGAGAGTGACAATAGTAAAGAAGAAATAGAGAATGAAACCCTTGAAAATTCAAGTGTTTCTTTGTGTTCCTTCATTTTTGACCTATAAAAAATATAGAGAGAGCGATATAGATTTCTGAACTAGGTACTCTGAATTTGTTTTTCTAATAATTCAAGATTACTAAAACATTGGCATGGTTGTCTTTCAGAAAAAAATAAAATATCTAAAAGATAAAAGAATCTTTGGTAATAACGAAATATCATTTTAATTAATGATTTTCATTATTCATCGTTAGCGTTGTATATCATTATTATCATTATTAGCAGCCTTTAACTATGCGTAGTTTAATTTACATAAACTATTGTTTGTTCCACAAGTAGTTACAAAGTTTAATTAATGACTTCACCTAAAACTTTTTCCTATATCGGTTGAAATTCCCGGTTGTAAACATTGATGAAACTTGATCTACAATTGTTTGGCACGCCAAAACAGTAATCCCTGTGCGGTGTACAGGGCAAAGGAATTGTGTTATTTTACTTTAGAGCCGTAACACTTAGTTGTGCAACGCTGTAATCTCACAATCTGATTTAAGGCTACATAATAATGTAAACAAATTCTCACTCACGAATACTTGTTTGAAAAATATATATCGAGAACATTTTTGCCAATCAAAATAAAAATGGCACAGCAACGAAATGCTTTTAATTCAGCATTTAAAATGATAGGCGGTCACTGACTGCCGAACTTTCACATTTGACATCTGGATAAAAAACCAATCAGTTAAATTGATCGGCAACTAATCGTGCTTTTCGTAAGTGAAGAGCTCCCGAAATTTAAGCACTGAAAAGTTGTTTATACAGTAAACATCGCCTAACTACAAAAAACTCTAAACGTAAAAACAGTCAATATTTGCATTGAGCATCGACTAAATCATTAATTACAGTTTCATTTCACTTGTGGGTAAATTAAATTTTCGTAAAATTGCTAAAATGAATTTATTTAATATGCCGTTTTTTTTGCTTGTGGTTAAATTAAATATCCCTTTTTATTATTTCTTTTTGCATTAAAGCCGCATTCACATGAACGTAATTTTTTACGTAAGAAGGTTGTGTTCATTCATTCTCTTACGTTACGTAAAAAATTTACGTACATGTGACATGTCTTACGAAAACTAGGTAAACCCTTCCGGAATTCCAGAAGCGCTTTTGTGGATTTTCTTGCGTGCAAAACTTTTTGCACGTAAGAAACTGTACGTAAGCAAAAGGAAGAAAAAAGAAGAAAAAAAATTAAGCAATTGCATTTGAACAGCATTTCAAACTAGAAAACATTTAAAATTAGTTGTTCAACATGTTTGGTTTGATAAAAGGATAAACATCAAAATGGCGTGCAACGACGAAGAACTTTCCACGATTGTGTACAAGTATGGAGTATTTTATGACAAGAGTCATGCAGATTTTCATCGAAAAGATATAAAGAAAAATTCATCAGTCCTCTTTTGACGATGGCAACGCCTTCTTTTTAAAATAATAAGAACAGTTGCCAACATGTGGTGCTTGTTGAATGCCGCCATATTTAAAAATAATTTTGCCAGTCAAAATGAACATTTCTTTTGACTTTACGGAACATTTTACGTACCATTTTCCATTCATGTGAACAAAAGTATTCGTACACGTGAACAAAACCAAACCGTGAACAAAATTGCTCTTTTATTGAACAGACAACATAGAAGCACGGGACAAAAACCGTTTGATTGGTGGACAAAATGGAACACTTCGGTTCTCATACTTTTCATACAAAATTGGCATCTAATTGGCATCATCCATGTCCCCTCAGCACCTAATTTCTAACTTATTTGGTGCAAATTAGTTAGAAAGGTCTGAGATTCAAATTCAGAAAAATTTATCAGTGTAGGAAATTAGAGTAGATAGGAATGTCCGAACATGGCGAGAAAACCCAGCGCGTTCTAGCACAGTTTTGTTTTGTTTCACACTTTCCTTTCCTCTTCCGGCCCACTTGGATCTGATAATTTTGGGATGTTATCAAAAGTGTGTCAGAAACGAGAGTGTGTTAGAATTCTGGGTATTTCTTGCCAGGTTCAGCCCTTCCTATCCACAAAGTGACTGAAAAGAAAACTGGCTGACAATCTTTTAAAAGTGCCATCATTCATACCATCCTTTGATTTTATTGAGTGTCTTAAAATTTCATCATCATGTTCTTGATTTGCATCTTGCTCTGGTTCATGATTTATATTCCTAAAAATTTCATAGTCGTATCAAAGTAAAAATTTTTAATTAGCTTGTCTCAAACATTCCAAAAGTCATGTTAGCATATACAGCTAACAAACCAAACCAAATAGCTAAGCATTGTGAAGTACTTCACAGACATAAATCAAAACATAAGCAAACATACTGTGCGTTTTTAAGATCATTTTCATTTTCTGCAACAGCATGTCGATTTTCTTGTTTCTTTAAACGACTTTCACGTGCAGATACTAAGTTCTCATTAGCATCAGGTGGCAGGTCGTCTGTAGTTATACCTAATAGTGAACGTACTCTTGCTGATCGCATGTCCAAAACCTTGTCAGTGTAGCCGATTTCTTGAAGATACCTACGCAATTTTAAACCACAATGTTAAACAAAAAAACTCTTGCAAAAAACTCCAAATAACATAAATTTAATGTTGTTAATTTGGTGTTCCAGTACTTACTGACGTAGCAGCTGCCTTCCTTGCCGATAATTAAAAACTAAATCATGATTTTTGTTTATTATTAAGTTGTCCATAGAATTTTCTTCTTCCTCGTTATTTTTTACCTCTGGCAGTTTCAAGTCTGTACCATATTTTAACTTGTGGAATTTTTGTCTGTAACATTAAAAATTTATGAAGTTACACAATAGTCTATGTGCAGAGTGCAATAACTAATAAAGCTTAACAACACTGACATTTCCATAACAAATGAGAAAATATCTAGTATTCTAAATGAGAAAATATATAATTAAGGAGGGAAAATTGGTGTGATTCATACCTTTCTTGTCTAAGTGCAAATTCTAACATTTTTATTCTGCGGACTAGATCACGTTTCAGGTTCTCCTGTCCTTTTCTCTCCCCCTGCAGGAATGCTATTCGAGCCTGATAAAAAGAAGGAAACAAAATAAGAAAAAAATATATGATAATATACAGTCCTTGCCTTAAGCAAATGGTTCCCAAAATTTCGGTCGCTCACATAGTAGAATTTGCGCAAGTGCTTTTGCTCACCCTATTTTTATTTTTATAAGACTTCCATTGAAACATTAAACCATCACAGGGAATGTTGGCTTTGACTTTTGCAACATGGATTCAGGTGATTATTTATTTTCAAAAGCTTTTTTCCAACATTTCGTAACTATATGCACCTGACACCAGCCACATAACTAGCTTGCTAGTGGACATCGATGTTGGAGTTACAGTAGCTGTTTTAAAAAGCTCCCCCTAAAAAATGGCAATTGAAATTCACGCCCAAATAGTGCTACAGTGTTTGCTGCTAAATTCTAGGATGTATGCTTGTGGTAACACCCTCCTCTGTACTGATAATTCTAATAAATACTGAAAAATACTGTATTGAATGACTGTGGAGGAAAGCTCTTTTGTTAAAAGATTTTTGTGCATGCTTTTATTGTACTTTTAATGTGAAAAGACACGCCCCTACATGCTTGATGTATGTTGATTGCAATGTCTTTGTGCATGAACTTTTACTCGCATATATATAAGTAAAAATATACTTATATATAAGTAAAAAAAGTTTATGTGAAAATAAACAAACTGAATTTATTAAAACAATATAAATATACTTTTTTCTTCTTGTAAAAAAATAAATATAAAATAAAATAAAATACACAGAAGGCCTTTGTCAGCTGTGTAAGATTCAATGATTTTTTGTGCATATTGCAATTTAAATTCGGTTAAAAATAATTGCTTTGTGTATTGCATAGCTGACACAATGAAAGTGAATAAAATCGATAAATCAAAATTAGGAAATGATTTTTTATACAGTACAGTCTGAATGTAATCTACCGCGTACACGCTAATATCACACCTTTGCGTGGAGGACGGCAGTCGTTTGTCTTTTGTTATAATAAAATCCCTTAAGGGTTTTGCGAGTTTATATTTGCGTGTTAAAAAACAATGTGCTCGTGAAGAAAAATCGAAGCTTTATTTCTTGATTATATTTCTTGTAATACATTGTGTAAATGTATTGATAAGCTATTCCCTTCAGTATTAGCGTGAAGTAATTAAATAATAAAAATCTTTTGCGAAGTTTTATAATCCATTGCGCGAGAATGTATTGTTGATTTAATTACTTAAAAAGATTCCAGCGCGTTTAATTTAAAAAACATATGAAAAGCATTGTTCACAACTATTAAATGACTTGTGCGTTTTTTTATAAAAGGATACAACTACGGTTCATTTTTGTAAAACAAATGGTGTATATTCTGAAATAAATACAATATCTACATTTCTTGATGAAAACATTTCCTTCTTAACAAACAACGTAAAATAAATCCTTCGCCATATTTTTTTATTGAAAAAAATGAAAACATTTCTATCGCCGCTTTTCATTTTTAAACTTTTAAAATGCAATCTAAAAAAACATTTCTATCCCCGTTCTTCTTTATCGAACTTTTAAAATGCGATCTAAAAAATCTTTTCTATTGCCGCTTTTCGTTTATAAACTTTTAAAATGCGATTTAAAAAAACATTTCTATTGCTGCTTTTCTTTTTAAACTTTTAAATGCGATCTAAAAAATCTTTTCTATCGCCGTTTTTCGTTTATAAACTATTAAAATACGATCTTAAAAAACATTTCTATCGCCGCTTTTCATTTTTAAACTTTTAAAATGTGATCTAAAAAATCTTTTCTATCGGCGCTTTTCATTTATAAACTTATAAAATGCGATCTAAAAAATCTTTTTTATCGCCGCTTTTTCGTTTATAAACTTTTAAAATGCGATCTCAAAAAAGATTTGTATCACAGCTTTTAAAATGCGATTTAAAAAAAACATTTCTATAGCAGCTTTTCGTTTAAAAACTTTTAAAATGCAATCTAAACTTTTATATTTAATTACTGCAATTTAAAATTTCAAAAGAGTTTGCGCAAAATAGATTGCTAAAATTGATCTTGCAACCTATTGTGATTAAACAATCGATCGCGTGGGGTCATTGTTTATCAAACAAAAGCTATCGCAATGTTATTGTTCTGTGTAACTATTCATGGGAGTTTCGCGTCCGCGGTAGATTACATTCAGACTGCACTGTATATTCATAGTGTTATATCCAAGTTTGTGAAAATGTCATTTGTAACTAATTAGATCTTTTTCCTTTTTTACAGTCAAAATTAATTCCTGTGCTGCTAGTTGATATGTGTTGGTTGTGCGAAAACAGAGATTGTTTGTTTTGCCAATACAGGAAACCTCGACATCACAGCAGTTGCATTTCAAATAATAGGTGACATTGGTTGAATTGCACTGGGACAGACAGCACAGAAAATTTATATTGCAAATATAAATATAATGAACAAGGAAAAAAAATAATAGCTGTCCAACAGTTAGAAATGGTTTAGATTTAAAAATAAAAAAAAGCTATATGCAAATCTGGTCAGCAGATATTAATAAGAAGACCCATATGTGGTCACACGGAATAACATTGTACAGAACCTGAGTATTCTCAAAAGCGACATTTCATATTTCTTTATCTGCTGCTGGATACCTATAATTGATATATTTTTCTGTTGCTGCTGAATATGTTATTAATATCTCACTGGGTAATTTTGAAAAAATGTGGTTCTGCCTTATGATTTTTAGATTTTTGCTGCTGATATCAGCATATTTTAGCCCTCGAGTGGAACACCTCCGTATATAAAGGAATTGTCTTTAATTTGAGCTGCGCAATAAATTCTACGTAATAAGGTGCCCCAAAAAAGACTGGAGTTTTTTTAGCAAAGAAGAACGTCCAAGCAGAGGTGAAAGTGGCAAAAAAAAAAAATTATAAAAAGCAATCTCTGCATTATTGGAATCAGGACACATGGACCGCGTATTATGCATGACACACACAATCCACGATGCTGTCACAATTACAAAACTTTGCATGATTTTTTAAATCAGAATATCTTCTTAACATTAACTTAATATATGAAAATGTAACAACATTTTCTATAGGTTGGTATAAGTTTTTTGTACGAAAATAAATAATACAAGGATTTATAAGCAAAAAAATTGACAAAACCACTGAATTTTTCTTCATCTTTTTCAATTATCTTATTCAGGAGGGATGTACCTAAAAGTTTTGTTTCGATTTTTTTCTTAATTTAAGTAGTTTTGTTTAAATTTCCCTGTTTTCAAAATTTCACTTTTCGTAACTCGTATTTCATAACTCAAGTCATAAATTTCGTTATGGGTACCAAAACAAAAAAATCAAAAAAACATTCTGGATATATTATTCAGTTTGATTTTAAACCAACTCTCCTACACAGTAGTTGTCTGGTTATGTAAAGAAACTTCAAATGTAAGAACTACTTCATGAAGAAATGAACACAGAGAAATAGAGCTTTACAAATTTTCAACAATAAATAACTGGCTAAAATCATCATGGTAAGAATTACTTCAAGTCCGCTGTGCTTGATACCAGGAAATCCTGAACTCTGGGGTATTTGTCCAGGGCCTTTCCACCCTTGTAATTGTTATTATTCCATGGGTCATCTTTGCAAATTTGGGATATTTCCACGAATGACCTTGTTTACAAGCCAAGAAGCTTGATAATTTCAATGTTAACATTTTTAAAGATTAGAAAAATTAACAAAAAAGCAGACTTAAAGTCAAGAAAATCAAATTTTGGTAAAAACTTTTGCACTGTGACTACGAGCTTCTTTCACTGAATGTGTTCTAAATCTAATCTACATGCAAGATATATTTAATTTTAAGATCAAAAGATGCCTCTACCTGAAAATAAAGTTTGGAATCGACTTGTTCACGGCTTATCGCCTGCATTATTTTGCCTGTTGATTTGCGTAAGAGGTCTGGGAATTATAAACAACATGCATCAGGATGAAACTCGTCTATATATGCATTTGATAAAGAGATCTTCATAATCACAAAATACCTGGAGTTCTGCCCTTTCAACTTCCCAATGGGCTCTTTCCATATCAAATCTGGCCCATTCATGTTGGACATAATGTAAAATCCCAGGTATAGTGTATGTTGGTCTGTTAATGTTGTTTACATTTTCGGTTACATTTAAACCATTCCTGTTGCCACCATTCGAGTTAGGGCTTGGTTCATTTTCCATCACTAAAATTATCTTGAACTATACACTCTACTTAAACGATGAAAGATTTGTGCACAGTCACATATTCTTGTTTCTATTTTTCACCAAAATACACTAAAGTAACTTAGTTTCTGACAGAATTTTTTCCCACAAATTTTATTCTGTTTTCATCAAGTATTCAAAGTATAGCTACTTCTATTTAGACTAGCTAGAAGGTTTATTCTGCTTTTCCGTTCACCTAGTTCGAATATTTGCCATTTTGAAAAGTTTAAAGTTTTGATCTTACTGCGCATGCGTTTTACAACCCGCAATAACGCGCGGGACAAAAGAGGCAGGCGATGCCCCTCCCACCATGGGAAACCAGGGGAATGATGCAACGTACATGCTATTGTGCATTTTGATCCGGTGGTGGCTAGTTCGTATCGGCCAAATTGTGGTCACAATATTCCGACCCAACTTAGAACACGGTTCTTAAGACGGGACGGACCATCCTTAGACACGGTGGCCCATCTTTTGACAGGGTGGCCCATCTTTTGACATGCTGCCCTTTCAATTGACGGGCCAGGACCAACTTGCGACGTGGCGTTAAAAGATGTTTGCATACATCAAGAGCTGAGCTGAGAATAAATCCAGCTATGCATTTAAAGTTTTTTGTGGGCAGCAAAAACAATACTACTTGGCTTAGCAACTCTTGGCGCAAGACCAGATCAGCGAATGCATTTTTAAAGCAATTAGAGACTTCCTCGTTACATGATTGAAGATGTTTTTACCTGGATTGTTGTGAGCATAATGACTAGCTAAATAATTATGACTCATTATCGAGATATAACATTTAGCTCAGCTATAAATGTAATGTTTTATATGTATATACAGCTAGCTAGCTGGCTATTTTTTAAGCTATTTATGTTTAGCTACTTTTTAAGATAATTTTTGATGGAATTATTGCAACTTGATGAGAATTCATGATTTTTCTCCTCCATTTATTATTTGTTCTCTTTGTTTTCTTTTCTTAAGTCCTCTCCTATAGACACTGCATTCGTCCACAGTTGGGCCTGGCCTGTCTTCAATTTTTTTTTAAAATTCGAAACAGTGTGTTGTCCATGTTACAAGGTTTAACTTTAGTCTGGGAGACTTCAGACTGACCCATGTTCTGGCTGTTTCTAAAAAGTGTCAATAGTTGGGCTTGTCCCATCTTGTGCCACAGTCTTTTAAAAGCATGGGAATTCTTTGTCAATAGTTAGGCCTGTCCCATCTTATGACACATTTTCTAAAATTGCAAGAGTCCTTTATGTACAGTTGAGTTTGTCCCATCCGATGACACGGTTTTTAAAAGCGGGAGATTCCTTCGTCAATAGTTGGGCGGCCTGTACCAACTTAAGACGAATTTGCAAACGTTTGTCCAAAGTTAGACCGGGGTCGTCAATAGATGGGCCATCCCAACTGCGAATGCACCGACCCGTCTTTTGACGGGCCGTCCTGGGTAAAGATGGGCCATTCCCGCGTCCAAAGTTGGGCCGGTGTCCGTAGTTGGGGCAGAACAACACCACAGTCTACTGAGTTATTTTGTTGTTGCACTGACATCATGGTTATTGTCAAAGGTGGTGGTTGGCTAAATGCTGTTCGACATGCCGACTTAAGAATAACTTGGGTATGTCGTACCCCAAGAACGTAAAGAATCGTAAACTTTTATCCCATCAAAATCGTCGCGACTAATTACAATCCAGTGTTCTGAGTCAGCTAAAAATAATATCTGAACGAAATTACCCTGATGCTGAGAGAATTGGGACCATTTTAAAGATGTGTCTGCCAGCCGGTTTATTACAAGCTCGTGAGCTTGTATTAAAACGCAAATGTGTCCCACAAGAATGGAAATTTTTGCCTCTCTGAGCACCGAAACGGGAGTAGTCGTGTGTTCGAATCTCATCTTGGTAATTATTTTTACTTTTTTTTTTTTTGCTGTTATATAAGATAAGTGTTCAAAATCATTTTTTAACTAACTGGTAAAGTAAAAGTGTCTCCATCAAAGTTTACAAAGGTGAATGTAAGCAGACTTAAGGTCTCCCAAATGCCTGGAAAGTAGTCTGCAAAATTTCCACAACATTACGTAAGAGAGAAACGAAGACAACCATCAACTTTATGCATTCCTCTTCTGGGCTTCAAATTCGAGGAGTTTTCCGTTCAAAAAGATATCACAAATCAATTTTGAAAAAATAACTGCATAGTGCGTAACAACTATTATAGCCTATCTGAATAGCATAATATGTCGTTTCTAACTTCGTAACAGAAATCACAATCTGATTGACAGCTTTTTGTAAACTTTATTCGCGAGGTTGTTTACGTATATCATACGTCTTGTTTTAAATTGCTGTAGCAAAATATTTTGTGACAAGTTTATCACATCAAAATATAGCCGGTTGTTTTCCTCAATTTGCTTTGCAATTGTCTCATTAAATTTCAATTATAGGTGTAATCGTGCACCTTTCTCGGATACTTCCTTAGTAAAGAAACATTCATCGTCTTCTTTACTGCTCTCAGGCACAACCACGTGTTCTGCCGGGGGTACTGCCGTCAATGACGATACTTTAGCACT